>NC_053456.1:11901014-12646681 GCF_015227805.2 Hirundo rustica | reverse complement strand
GTGATAGTACTGTCCTTTTACAGTTCCCTGTGCCCAGCTTCTCCCTTGGGGTTTTCAACAGGCATTTCTATGAATGTTATGAATGTTCTGAGTGGAGCTCACTCTATGGAAACCTCGACTCCAAGCTGTCCTTATGTCACCCGTTAATGTATGGCTGACTAACATGTTGCTGGCTGTGAAGTGGCCGATGAAACAGCTGCTACAACAGCAATCAGCCTTCATTTTTCAGAGTGTCTGTTAGCTCAAGAGTTTGTGTGCTGGCATTGACACATTAAAGAGAACGCATTTTTGCTGGCTTTGATTAGTAATTAACTTCTGGGGTTTGTTTTATGAGCTCCATGTGGCTCAGCACTGGCAGCTCTGTACCTGTACCTCACAAGGGGCTAATCATGGGGAGCTGGCTGTGATCCCTGGGATTTCAAATCAACTGCGCTCATGGCTTCAGATCTTCAAATGGGTTCTTCTCACCAATCCTATTCTTGCTGACTAGTAGTCAGGTTTCTTCTGATAACTCCTGGCAGAGTGAAACTGTGTGCCTCACATAAAGCAGTACACTCCAAGCAGGAGCGCAGTGATTCCACTCCTGTGCTCTGGTGTTTGTGCTACAGGAAGTCTCCTCTCTGCCATCCCGAAGGCTGACCCTCCCTGACATCAGCACTGTGCAGCTGCTCTCACCTGTACAGGCCTCAGGGGCGTCCTGTGTTCACAGGGGTGCACCCAGGAGCCACAGAGGCCATATAAGCACCCAGCTTTGCAGGCATGTTTCAGCCAGCTCAGACCGGTTCAGACCAGACTCACACAGAGATCCTTGATCCAGATTTGACTGCCTCAGACCAAGTCCAACTGATTCGAACTGGTTCAAACCAATTTTAATGGTTCAAAACTCTTTTGACCGGCTCAAAACAATTCCTACCCATTCAAACTGGATGAAAATGCTTTAAATGGGTTCAGACCAGTTCAACCAGTTCAAACCGGATCCAACTAGTTCTCACAGCTTCAAATCCAACCAGTTCTGACCTGATCAGACTGGCTCCAAACTGGACCCAAAGAGTTAAAATTGGACCTTACTGGTTCTTACAGGTTTAAAATGGTGGGTTTGACTTATTCAAACCACTTTCAGCTGGTTCCAACTGGTTGAACTAGTTCAAACCATGCAGAACCACTCAAAACTGCTTTGAACTGGTCCAGTCTTCCTCGAACTGGCAATAGCTAGATGGATCCAGTTTGAACCAGACCCAACCAGTTCCAGCTGGATCCAGATTAGTTCAAAATGGACCTGACCAGTTAAAACCAGATCCAACTAGTAATTTAAAAGGAATGATTTTGTGGATTGCCATGGCATTGATGCAGTCAGGTATCATTGGCACTTCAATTTGCTGGCAGGTATTTCTAGGCCATGAGTTAACTGCCCGGTATTCCTTTGAAGTTCCAGCCAAAACCTAATAGAATCTCCCATAACAGTGAGTGTTTGGAGGTATCCATGAATTAAACATTCAGTAGGCATGAATGGATCAATGTCATCTTTGTCACCAATTTATCAGTAACCAAATATTAAAATATACAAAATAGATGGTTTCTAATAGAAATGTAAGTGGGCATTCAGTGTAAAAAAAATATGTTTGGAATGTAAATAGAATACTCTTTTACATTTTCCCATGTCTAATTGGATATTCCAAATTTCATTACCACTTTGTAATATGTATTGATATTAACCATGACATGAACATCTTTAATACCGAGAATGCATAATTTTATTTGCCACAGAATGATGGAACAAGACCACTTGGCATATAATGCCTGAACACAATTCCTCCTCTGATGCCTTCTCTTTGCAGAAAACTTATCATTGCTGGTAATGTATGGCATTAGATTTTTGAGCTTACCTAGCAAATGACATAGCCAATGCTCTGCTCAGTAAAGAATTCTTTGTGAGCAAAACAACAGATGTGTAGAGACAAGCAGCTGGCCCAAGGCAACTACATGCCTAAAATAAACTCCTTGCACCCTCTCACACTGATAACTGTGTCAAAATATGACCACAGCCCAATCAGTGGAAAATTTTACTCTGTGGGGGCACACACACATTTCCTAACTTCTCACTAACCTCACAGTAAACACAAAATTTGTTCTTGACCTTCTCACTTCTGATGTGTTGCATGTCAGCAACACATCCGCCTCTTGTCTAGAGGGGGTGCTGTCTTCAACCCAGGCTTAGACCCCTTTCTTCTAGTTACAAATACCTATTGGAGACTCAAATAATTCACCTCTTTCTGCTCTGGAATCTGTGAATAGTTCTTCGCTTTATTTAATTCACCTGGAAACCTCTTTCTTTCTAAGCATTGTGCATCAGGAAAGATAAACTTCTGCAACATTTGAAGGCTCTTTAAATTCCATTACTGCTTTCCAAATTTCTCTGGAATTATTCCACACAAGCAGCAAAAAGTAAAAACATCTGTTCTGCTTCATCACTTCTTCCAAGCAGCAAATAAACTGCAAGCAGATTTCCTATCCACAAAAAACACATTTCCAAGGTAGCATAAGGAGTGTTTTAAGAACATCATCTAATTCTGCAGCAAAAACCTTTCATCAATCTGTTGCTTAGGGCACATATGAAGATTTTATTAACTAATGCTTTAGCTCAGTATTCAAGGTGGGATCTGAATGAAGATCTTTCTGGATTTCCCAAAGACTCTCATGTTTGTCTTTCCCTAATGACTACCTCTACAAATATGCAGTGCAGTAAAATGCAATAGTTTCGCATCACTACTGCTTGTAGTTCTCCTGGGTTTTTCTCCTCCATCTTACGTCTTTTCTCACAGAGTGGGCACTGAAGACATAATTGTGCATCCATACTCTGCCAAGACAGTAACTTAAGCAATTAATAATGCAATTCACATATTTTTCTCCCACAACTAATACCTTTTTGATTACGCAGAAATGTCTCAACCCCCTAACCTCATCCATTCAAGCTTAGTTATTCTTAAGCATGTAAACAATCATATTGTAATCAATCTGATTATTCATCTGTTTTTAATTAACTGCATAAGTGATTGCAAGATATGGGTCTTTGCACATAAATCCTTTTCTCTGCCTGTAAAAATAATGAAAATAATAGAGTTGCTGAGCATCACAACTGCTGCATTTATCTCAGCTGTTTAAACAGTAGCCAGCATTGAGTCAGGAAATAAGTACATATAGAGAAAAACCTGTGTCAGCAAAACAATTGTACCTTGATTTACACAGAGTGTTATTGTAATCAAACAGTCCCTTATAATTGTGTGGGTTTAACACCATAGCCTCATAATACTGTGTTTTATAATACCTTTAACTTAATAAATGTTTTTGGATGGTCTTGTTGTTGGGGTTTTAAAACTATTTTTCATTAATCATTGCTGCTGCTACAAGCCAGTCTGTGGTATTGTGAACAGTCCAGCAGTGGTATCCTAGTGAAGATCTACCTGTGCTTTAGTGGATTGAATATAATATGAAAAATTGAATGAAATGGTATAAATTAAGAGTACTACTATGTATAACATTCCAGATCAAAAGAAGAACTATGGAGTTAAAAGAGGTCCCCAGAATGGCAGTTAGAGTTACTATGAAAACTCATCTACAAAGGATGAAACACACTAGGCTTGCTTATCTTAAAGAGATTAATGACAGGCTACCAAAAAAACATATGCACTCATAAATGAAGCGCTGGAAACTTAAGTGTAAAACAAAAGCATCAGTCTTTCGTTTTCAAGGGGAGCAATTGTAGAAGAGAAAAATATTTTAAATAAAAAAGACAATTTGTTGCGTTAGAAGGAAAGTTCTGCACCCTTACTCACCAAATCAATAAACAGTGACACTCATCATTACAAGTTACATTGGTACCAAATATAACTCTGAGGTAGAAAAGGTCATTTACTCATAAAAATATACAGAGCTACTGGAGAGAATTTGGCGCCAGGGCCTGGGGCGGGGGAGGGAGGGTGGAATTCCACCAAACAAAGAAACAAAATCAATCAAAAAAGCTTTCCTCATGCTTCAGGGTTAAATCAATTCCAAGGCAACCCTGATTAGGATGGTTGTAAACTATGCCACCTGTGCCAAAGCATAAGATTTCTCATACTTTCCTTTATAACATTCAGGGTTGCCCACTGTCAGCCAAGGGCCTGATTTATAATTCCCAGCTTTCTTTATGTTGCAGATATTCTTATCACACACTTACTCCAAAACACTGCCATCAAAGAAAATGTTTGATGAAAGAAAATTTTTTCATTCTGTTTCTCACAGAAAATAGAAGTTAAAGGAAGAAAAATCTCAGGTGAACAGACCATCTCTTTTTTCTTCATTACTAATTCTTCTACGTCAGCCTTTGGAGTGTTTTCTGGAAGATTTAGATGAGGGAAGAGCACTTCACACACACAAAAAAATGAGGAAGCCACTCACTGTATTACAAGTACCAGTTTACCCCTCTAATTCTTCCAATACCACTGGCCTATACTGAAGTGTCACTCTTAAAAGTTCTCACACAGGTTTCACTTACCACTGTCATCTGAGGTGAACCATAATCCACAAAACCATCCTGATAAATTACAACCATATGTCAAAGAACTTTCAGCATTCTTCCTGCAAGACCAAAGTGGTTCAGAAGATTTTCTTTTTTCTTTTTTTTTTTAATTATTTCCAGTGTTCACTTCTTTCAGTTTCCTTCTAAAATTATTTTTGTAAAACTTCTGCAAATCCTTTCAGTGATTCCCAGTGAGAATATATTTATAGGTGTTTCAGGCTAATAATATTTTTATTGTTTGCTGTTCAAGCGAGAAAGAAATAGATGAACTTATTGAAAAAGAAAAACTTAATGGAATTATTTATTTAGAACTTACCTTTTTTTTTTTATTTGAAGAAAAAAAAAAAGGAGGAAAAAACCCTCAGTGATGATGTACCTACCCCACCATATTATTTTGGAGAAGATGTCGTACAAATGCATTCAGAACATTCACATACATCCATAAAGCTGCCAGCATAACAGTTAAAATGTGGTGGAAATTAAGATACTGACTTATAAATTTAAACTAATAACTGCAATATAAAAGCATATATCATCAGTATATCAGGGCTTGCTTCTCCACTAGAAATAGATAAAGCTGGAGGATGTGCAGAGGTAAACGATGTATAAAATTGTAACACATTTTCAGAGGATGGCTTTGGCAATGACTTGACATACACTGGCCTGGAGTGACACCTGATCCATGACCAGTCTATTTGAATGCCGTGTTCACAAAGAAGTACGGACTGGGTACTCACCAGAGGGCTTGACTACCTATCAGCAGCTGGAAAAACCAATTAAGAACGTGGAGTAGCTTCTACCATTTAATAGCAGGTGAGGTCCTACACTGCCCAGCCTGAAATTGGAGTCAGCCAGTCTAGAAGAGGAGGGCCACACTGGCCCTAACAGTTTTAATTCACATAGAGAAATGCAGCCAAAGACATACTGAATCTAAAAAAGAAAACTTAAAAGCCTGACAAGCCTAGGCTCCAAACCTCTGAAAATAAGACAGATCTTTCTCCAAGACCAATATAAAAAAAGCTTCATCCAAACCTCTCAGAGCCTGAAACAGTTTGGCTTGAATATGCTTGGGTATATCAGCAATACCTCCTGTAATGGAAGTGCTGGAGTTTGCTGCTAACTGCGTCACAGACCCTTGTTATCTGAACTTCGCATTTTACAGGCGACTCTGCAAAGGCAAAACAAAATATTAATAAAAACCTTGGTTTGGTTTGGTTTGGTTTGGTTTGGTTTGGTTTGGTTTGGTTTGGTTTGGTTTGGTTTGGTTTGGATTGGTTTGGTTTGGGTTTTTTTGCTGGCCTTTCTCATGTTCCTATTTATAACAACTATCAAAACGTTAGAGAACAATGGAGTCTAGAGAGGTGTAACCTGAGAGTTTCTGCAGTGCTTTCAGTCCTAACTAAAGACAAACAATGTGGTACTAGAATTTTCTGTGGGTTTTTCAGTTAACCACTATTTGGTGCAGCCATGCCACTGATGTTTTGGTGTTTGCCTCTTAGATCAAGCTACTGTGTGCTTAAGACTGAGAAATGCCTAAAGAAAACTTTTGCCATTTCTTAGCAGAGGAGTGACAGCAGTAATAATTAATATCTCTGTGCTTCACAAACAGTGAAATCAGATGCACAGTTTATCAAGAGACTGTGTATGTAATTTTTCCATTAACAATTCTGCAGACAGAGCATTGATAATTGTGCCTGTGGTGAATCCCAATGAGGTGTATTTGCCTGACATTGTTGCAGAAGGGGGGGAATGAATATGTGCAATTTAAATTTTTATGATTACATTTTTACTGAAGTGTGGGGGCCTGGAGCTTCATGACTGTTTTAATGCAATTCGTTCCACTTAGGAGAGATGACATGTTGAAATGTGATGTGCTGAATGCTTCCCAGGTAATTGGAATTCAGTCAACAACAACACTGGGCATTGTCACAGGTTTTAAATAAAAAGCTTTATCTTCCTCTTTTATATTATGGGATATGATTCATCATATTATGCAATATCATGATTCTACATTACAGACTCAAACATAAATTTAAAAAGTTTGCTTCACTCTGCGCACTCCTGAATTTGGATCACAAGAGCACATTTTGAAGGGCCTGCGTATGCAGTCGACACTTTCCAACTCCCTTGCTCACAGAAATGGCCACGTTAATTCCTGATACAACTCTAATAATTTGTACAGCATTACAGCCCCCTCAGGGAAGAATCTGAGCAAGTGTTGGTGCTGTTTACGCTCACTGTTTATGCATCCTTCCCCAGAGCTATTGCAGGAGAAGCCACAAGGAAAGAAGAAAGGACAGTGTGTGAAAACTTATGGCAGAAGGGAAGAGCACTGCATAAACTCAGGGGGTTGTCATGGGAAACACATCCTGGCACCCCGTGATTCTTCCAGTAAACTAATTTCTTTCAGATTAGAACAGGGAAACAACTAGAGGTGAGTTAGCTGTCTGGGAAGAGAGAAGACTGCTGCTGCTATTGAAGCCTTAAATCATATCTCAAACAAAATTAAAACTGAACTAGAACGGATGCTGAAAACTGAAGGTAAATTTTCACATTCTCCACCATTATTTCCTATCCAGCTCAGATGAAGATGTACTGAATTTTCTTCCAGAAAATATTGACCTGAGTTTTCCCAGCTGCTCTTTTTAGGCAGGGAACAGCTGTCTTTCTGAATATTTGTTTGTACCTCAAAGAGGAGGAGCCCAGGGTAAGGTAGATAGATCTGAGAATGGGATTTATCAGGGATAACCCTAATAATCTACAAGGTTTTTTCCACAAATATTTTCCTTTGGCTGGAGTACTCAAGTGGTAAATTATAATTTAAAGTTTAAACATCAGAAAGAGACTTAAAACCCACCAGTGTTTCTCAGGTTTCTTTTGAACAGAGGAAAACAAGACTTCTTCTATGTCAGGAAAGACCAAAAGTTGAGACATACTTTTCAGTCTGATGCTTTGGATGTAAAAATAATCTCCTTCTGATAAGGGTACCAACTTTAGCTATAAATTTTGTCCTGCAAATGCAACCAAATACCACTAAGGCTGCTCATCTCATGCTTGCTGCACCTTTGACTTGTAATAATTTCTACACTCCAGTGTAGATGTTGAATTATTTGTGAAGTCTAACTTAGGCTCTTATAGCCTTCTGACCTTTAGTTAAATCCAAAAAATTGCTACCAGCTGAAAATTATTTGGTGGCTCGAGTAGCAAGGCTGGGTTTGGGAACAAATATCTGCCTAAATCCTGCTGCTGGAAATAGATGCTTCTGCAGCAACTCTCAGTCTGAAAAGACCATGATAATCCAATCATCCTTAAGGATTCTGTTCCATGTATCTCTCAGCTGTAGTTTCCTCTTCATCTCTACAAGGTGACATTCTTTTCCGTGAGAGAATGTCATGCACAGTGAAAGATTCTTGGTTTGTCTGAACTATCAGAGCTCAAGTGCAGACAGTGCAAGCACCTATTTCACCTTGACTGAACATCTGGCTCCTGGGTATCTGATGCAGAAGGAAATAATTTACTTTATAATCCATATTTGAAAAAAAATTTATGCTCCTGTCTTCTTTATTTCTGTGTATATGCAAATGAAATAAGCAAAGGGAGGTTTCTAGCAGAACCCTGAATTTTGTGGGCACAATCTGTAACTTTTTAAGGTACTCAGTGACACAACAAGGAGAATGAAAAATTTCTATCTCTGTTTGTGATGCTCCTTAGACAGACAAGAAACAGCAACCAATTCTCCTACACCCGTAGCTCCTATCTCACTTTCTTAAGCTTATTTTTAATACTTCAGAAATCTATAGTGGGTTACTTCAGGATTCTCTCTCTACCTTCACTTCCCTATATCCTAACAAAAACATCTGGAAAGAAAGACATGGCAGGATGCTGTGGTAAACAAAGAAATTTTTTTCCCTTTTTATTGAACATAAGTCATTAATTCTTGATGTTAAGGGATTAATCTGTGCATGAAGCAGAAAACCCACTGGCTGATATTTCTCTGGAACAGATGTTCTAAATGCCACGTAGCAAAGAAAATCTCTGTGCAAAACAAAGACAATCTGGTGCCCTTACTTAAAGGTTAAAATAGAGTTACAATTCATAGTGCTCCTGAATGTTGGTCCAGCCAGTGTATATATGGTCCAATCACCTGTAAGTTAGGACCATATTCTCAACACAGTCACCGACAAAACTACTCAGCAGAACTTTAGTTGCTATTTTGTTGGAGTGGAGATTAAACCTCAGTTTCCTGTATGTGAATATTCCTGTAGAATTTAGCGACAGAGTACCCTGAACAAGTGGGGCCTTAATATTTAATTTGATAATACTGATGCTTATGTATCTGGGGTATGACGAATGAAATGGGCTTGGAAAATCTGACCTTCACCTCTCCCACAGACCCGATGTATGATTACAGCTAGGCCAAACAAGCTCTCTGTTTTTCTCCTTAGTTTCTCTTCATGGCAGTAGGATATAATAATTATTTCTCTACTCATGAATTTAGATTGGAAGACAGTTTTTTGTTTGGTTTTGCATGGGTTTGATTTGTCTTTTCTTAGAAGGGAATACAGCTCACTATGTGTCTAAACAGTATCTCTGTCCTGGCTGGAATTCCTTACTCTTCTCAAGATAATAATGACAAAAGAAGCACAAAATTTTCTCTTTTCAAAGCTTGTGTTTCCTGGGATGTAGTATGGTTTTCTGCTGGCCAGCCTAAACTAGGCAGTATCAGGCTAGACAGAAGGGCATCCACCTCCAGAGATTGCTCTCCACACACACAGGTTGCACTGGAAGCGTTTGGAGACCCCTCTGCCTGCCAATTTGTTCACATGGTGCTGTCACAGAATAGGTGGGGTGTGTTAGGCATTGAGCACAACCACAGGGCATGACAGCACCTCCCCACAAAACAGGACGTGATCTTGAGTCTGGTGTAAGATTCAGGGCAGAGCAACACGTTTCCCTGGATCATGCTGAGTGAGGTGATCCAGAGCTGGGATGGAGAGACGCCCAAACCCCAGAGCAGGCAGAAGAGATGTAAGAACAGGTCTGAAACCTCTGCAAGGGCTAGAAGAGTGAAAAGTATAAAGGCTGTACTTTGTAGTTTGCACAGCCAGCAGGTCTAGGCCGACAGTGAATACCAACACCTTTTGAGACTAGAACAATTACTTATGTTATTTACATTATTATGTACTGCAGCAGCGCCTTAAAAATGGTCAGAAAGGTTTTTGCTTTGTGCAAACTGTGATATCTGACTTTAGGAATCAGTTCAAGTGTATTTAAAAGCATAACAGCAAAAAATGGGCTTCTTAAAAACAGAACAGGCCACCGTGGGGGTAAAGCAATACAGAAAAGTATAATTTATATGATTTTCTTTCCCCACTCCTTCCAGATGATTACAGTGTCAATTTGTAAACCACTATAAACCACTATAAAGCTAAAGTGCCTTAACAAGAGAAAATTAGCTAAGAAATAATGTAGCTTTCAAGTACAGGAGCAGGTAAACTACTTCCAAATCAAAAGTTCAATTTAATCTGAAAGGAAAACAAATCCATCAATGTCTATTCAGTTTGCACTGAAGCCTAGAGGGACACTCAACTCTGTTTCAACTGTGTCTATATATATGCTGTTTAAGTCTTAAATTTTCTGTTTTCTCAACATAAGCTTTGCACTTGGCTGTCTAATTTAATTTTCATTTCATACATCTGTGCATGTCTAAAAATTGTTTTTTTTCTAGTAGACCTTTAGTTGTTCAGCATTGGTTTGGGTTTTCTTAAATTTGGGGGGATTTTTTGGTTGGTTGGTTGGTTGGTTGGTTGGTTGGTTTGTTTTTGGAGGGGATTTTTTGTGTTTGGTTTTTTTTGGTGGTTTTTTTTGTGTGGGGGGGGTTGTTTGTTTGTTTTTTGGTGTGGTGGTTTTTTTGTTGTTGTTGGTTTTTTGTTTTTTTTTTTTTTTTTTTGTTCTAAATACCATGATATTTTTAATTTCACTTGACACTTGACAATTTTAGTAACAGTGATGATCCCACAGTGAGATGGTTTAAATGGCACATGGGCAACTTCACCATAGCACACCTTTCTTTACAGTGGAAAGCTGTAGAAACATATCCAGTGACCTGTCTTAGACATTGGTAAAGGCTGAACAATTACCAAAAAAAAGCTGAACAATCTCAACAGCCTAACTGGGAAAAAAGAAATGTGGGAAACCAGTGTTTGGCTTTGCAGTTATTATTCAGCGTGCAGCAATGATCTGCTTTATAAAACACAGCCAGTACATTTGCACTGGGTTTGTGTGGCCAGGTTTTGATAGCAAGGGGCTGCAAGGGTGGATTTTGTGAGAAGTTGCCAGAATCCCCTGTGTCCAACAGAGCTGGTGCTGCCCAAGGCTGAGTCCATGAATGACTGAGGTAGAACCTTTGGGATTCCTCCAGGATCTGATCTCTGGCTGCTTGGACACTTCTTTGTATTCCTCCTAGACTTCTTTGAGTTTTTTTGGGGTTTTTTTGCGTTGCCTTGTGTTACATTGATTTAATTTTATTTTGGTTATTGATATGAGATTCTACGTGGGCAGAATCTTCCACCAAACTGTGTGAGTGCAAGTTTCCATTCCCCCTTTAAATATCATCTCTTTACACATTAATTAGTTACTGTATGCTGGTGTGCCTTGGAGTTCCTATGTAAAATAAACATCCCATGGAGACATAGATGATGTTCTGCAGGAAAGAAGAATTGAGAATTGATCCTACTTTTTCCCTTAGAGAAGTATCTTAATTTCATCTGTAGTGCTAGTGGAAAAAATCAGGTGTTCTTATTCTGTTCTTTTATCTTCATATCCTTTTATTTATGAATAGATATACTGTAAAATAGATCTATTGTAAAAAGCAGATATACCAAATAGCTATCCAAACGCTGTGAAGGGTTTTTTTGGGTTTTTTTAAGGAAAAAAAAAAAATGAAATGCAGAAAACCCAAGATACAGCACTGAGAATGTGAAGGTCTTGGAAGTTTTCTACACCTTGAAGTAGAGTCAGAGCCATCAGTTCTTCATGTTCCCATTCTTTCAAAACTCTAAGGGGGAATTTTACAGAAAACTAATATTAGTAAGAAACCTCAGGCCTTTTCTGTCCTTTGTTCTACAGTGTGAAATTACATTTGTTTTGTTGAATCTATGGCAGTTTCACTCTGCTAATCCATTACTGCACCAGAGGCTGTAGAAGCTACCAAAACTTGTGCTCTCACTTATTCTTCACCACCATTTACTCAGAATTCTTGCTATGCTTTTCTTTCAGTCTCAAACTCAAACACCAGGAAGTGTTTTATGGCCCGCTATGCGCAGCGGTGTGTGCAACGTATTTTCCATGGGCTTCCCAGTCAGATCTCAGATGGATAATTATGATACATAGGACTTTGTATCCCAGTTTGCCTCTTCCTTTTCCCCTCTCCCTTGGTTCAGAAAACCCAGTAAAAAACACCCATGCCCCCAAAACAACTGTGTTCTGAAAACCTGACTATCCTCATCTCAATCAATCAAAATCTGGCAGTCATCACACTTTAGTATGGAAAGGGCCACACTAGAACCACCTGAAATGCTAAACAGAGGTGATAAACAGGACCTGCTCTGAAAACTCTGCACCTATTGTAAAATAGTCCAAGCACCATGAGGCATTCAGCTGGATGCTAGAGGTTTTGTTGGTTTGTACAAACAGTTTTTCCAATTGTATAAAGCCTTTCCATAGCAGGGTGGTGTTGAAAGATTTAATTCTATCAAACACTTACTTGAAGTATCACAGGCTGAATAATACTCCAAGTGTCTGAAAGAGGATATTTTTTCACATGCCTAATATTTTAACGTAAAAGCAAGTGGGAAGAGAAATGGATTTGCCTCTTGCACTCAGATCAATGTGTTTAAGCACTTTTTTATGCAGGGAAAAGAAAGAGCAACATTCTTAATGTTTCAAAAATGACTGGAAAGTCACCTTTAAGCAATTTGTGTCCTTATGAGAGATCTTTGATGAATTTCCTGTTGTTTTCTGCTTTGTGGCAAATTTTCAGTCAGCGAATGAGTTTTAGCTTCTCATATAGGGTTTAGGGACTAAACTTTGTGTGGGTGTACATACTCTGTAAATCAGCTACAGAGCTGAAAAGCTCCAAGTCAGGCTTAAGAAATATTTGTAGCAGAGAGGGGATTTGATTACATGTTGAGGAAATCTATTTCTTGCAGGTTTTTTAATGATATTTTATCTCATAGATGCCCAAAGACATTGTCAGCAAGTGGAAAAATAAGCAGAAGCTCATTTTGCCATTTTGATGGCTTGTTGGCTCATAGCTTGCCTGAGAGGCCATATTCCTCTTCACTGCAATTCTGCAGCAGCTCTCTCATGGTCAATAATACCACAATGGTCTTATATCACCTTAAAAAAAAAAAAAAGAGAGAGAAAAGATTCAGCTCAAATACTTCACCCTTCTTGTCCACATAGCAGTAGGTCGAGTGCTTACCTCACATCTGAACAGCTAAGAAGCTTGACAATTAACATGCAAATGCTGTGGGTGAATGAATTTTTCCTTCTGCCTTCCTGACCCCTTGACTGAAGCAACCTAAATGAGAGCTTGTATTTAATCATAGAGGATCTCCCTGAGGAGAGAGTGTAACCTCTGATACTCTTTGTGGCAGCACACTAATTAGACGTCCCCTTCACAGAGGAACAAACAGAATGTTTCATTCATATGAGGAGGCTTTCACAGATCTCCCCCATGGGGCAAAATTTCTTTAGAAGGACTCCCGTCCCTCATGCATCGATTTGCAGCCTAACAACTTGCAGAATTGTTTTACATGGATTGATCTTGTCATGTATTATCCAGCTTTCCGTAGCAGAGCTTCTGACAAGGTTTCTAAATGGTACATGAGGCTGCCCATAGAATCTTATCATAACAATCCTAACCTAAGGACAAAAGCAGAATAAAACCAAAGGACAAAATAGGATCATTTTATAAATGTTGAGATTCTTGAAGTTACATATTCAATATGTTTGAATGGGAAAAGTGCAGAAAGATGACAAAATTATGGAAAATGGAGTTTTTATTTAAGGGATTTTTTCATAGCGAAATATTTTTAAATCACACTAAATTTTGTTCTAAAATCATGTGACTAAAAAATAAATTCCTTGGGGCAAGGATGGAAGTTCTGGATGTCCCAAAGCAGTGCAGTACTGCTGAACACTTGGGGAAAAGGGTTTCTTTGTATCTCTGTCCTAATACCAGGGGCACTCCAGGCCAGATTGGGTATGGCTGATTTTGGAGAGAGCCCAAACAGCTGCTGGAACAGAGTGCAGCTCTTTGCCTTCTCCAGAGTTTCAACTGCTATGAATACACACAACCGTAACTAAGTTTTTCATTAAACTCCTAAATTTATTTCCAATACAGTTTTCTCTTTTGACCCACAGTTTTGAAGCAATCAGTTTGTCACACATTCTCTCCATGAACAGAAGAGTTTTGATCCACGGTAGACAGTGAAAAATATTCCAAGCCTAGGAACGTCAACAAGATGAAACCTTCACTTGTTAGGGGATCTGACAATAACTCAGATCTGGCCACCTCAGTATGAAATTATCCTCTTTAAGACCGTCTTTATGAAGGGAATGATTCTTACAGTATCCAAAAAAAAAGAGAAAGTAATGAAAATTTCATTAAGCTTAGTCAGCACGTTGCTGTTGGCACGGTTTTTACATGGAAGATACACACATAGTAGAGAGACATAATAGCTTAAATAAAACCCTAAAATGTCTGTGCTACATCTATTGGTTGGACATAAATTAAACAAGGCATCCAAGTTCCCTGGTGCTTCCTGTTAAAATGTGTTATCAGTATGTCTGTTATGGGTATTTCCCAATAACTTAATTAATGTTGTTTTGATCCTTAAAAAAAAAAAAAAAAAAAGAAAAACCACAAGCCGCTGAGTACTGCTTATGTAGTTGGCAATGAAAATCAGGCTGGTCAAAAAAAATTTATTAAGTCTTTCTATATTTTTGTTTGTTTGTTTGTTTTTTAACAAAAAGTGTTTCTTCCTGGTTTTTTTTGGGTTTTTAGTTGTTATTTTTTATTATAAGAAGTGAGTTTTAGATATCCTGCCAAGGTGTCTCATGGGAATTGCAGAACTGACATTTCACCTTTCTAACTCCCTCTGCGGGGCAGATTCCCTGCTGCAATTTTTTCCTATTTTATGTAGACAGCTCAGTTTCTCTAAAATACCTATGAATATTGGCTCCAGCAGAGCTAATTTTGTATCCAGATTGCTTATTGTCTGAAGCACCTGCCCTTGGTTTAAACCTCATATTTTTGTCCATGTTACCAACCATGCACTGCTTTCCAGTCAAGAGTTTTCTATTTTCATTTAATATGGCTAAACATTTATTCATATTACACCACCAGATTGACAGAGAAGACAAGAGCATTTAAAGTCTGCTTAGAATGAAATTTCACAGATTCCACTACCAGAATGAACTGAATTTTAAAAACATTTAAAATAGCCACCTGCCCATGTTGCTCTTTTTCTCATGCATACAACTAAAAGTTGCAAGAAGTAATTGGTAGAATTATCTCAAGTGGTTTTTACTACATTAAATCCAAGTGTAAGACATAATCGGTTTAAGATAACACTTATGCTAGATAGCAGACTTAAAGTGGAAATCCATAACAAATTAAGGATTTTGTTTAGATTAATTCCATGTTTGCTACATTGTACAGAAAACAAAGCCAAAATGCACAAAGAAAAGATGTCTGCTACAATGTCTGCAGTTTCTTGACTGATTCACTAATTTGTCTTGAATTTCCTGGCACGTCACATCGTGTTTAATCAGAGGCAGAATTATTTTCCTACCTCTCCAAGTCTCTGCAGTCTCTGACTCAAAACTGAACTGTCTGTATTAACTCAGATTGGCTTTTCCTGACATTCTGCTGGCTGAATCTTTGATAATTGGCTCAGTCTCATGCAAATCCTCTGAAATTTGCAGAGAGCCTATATGAGATTTAAGATTATTCTAAGAATGAAAGCCTGCTTCTTAAACCTCCTTAATCAATACAGTTTTCATCAATACTCAAAATGCACGGGGTCCATGGTACAATGGGGGATGGCAAACAAAGTACACACAACACCCCACAAAGTTATTATTAGCTCTTCTTACTCGGATCCATACACAAGTCCTAAATATAGGTCAATACCTGTCATGCAGAAAACTCAATAATACAGTTAGTTAAAATTTCAAGAGTAGATTATTCCCATTTGGTTTTGCTGTCTTCCTTTCAAAGGTTGAAGGGAGTGCAGGAGTCCTTTTGAGAAGGAGAGGGAAGACATGGGGATTTGGGGGTTATTTTGGTTTTTACATTGTTTGTTTAGTCAGAATTTATAAATGTCACTTCTGTCTATTGGCATTTTCTTCTCTCAAGCTGCTGCAAATGAATTGCAATTGTTTTAGATGCCATTCAGAGACTTTAGGAATAAATATCTACATATATGCCACACACAATTAGGAATAGGCATTTCTTTTGGATACCAAATTAAATCCCTTCTTGTCTTGGTGCACAGCGGTATTCATCGTGAAAATAATCCAGTCAACTGTTTGCTATCAGTTGTAACCAGATTGGTGTGAGTGGCCCAAGAGTAACCTCTGCTGCCATGGGATAGAGCTGCCCAAAGAATTATTTCACAAGGAGCATGGTGGAGAATGAAGAATGGATGCGGTTAATAATAGGGAAATTGCCTAGTGAAGAGAAACACAGCAACAACAAAAAGCCTCTGACTTTTTTTCCCTTATTTCCATTTTGTTAAGTCCCTGGCAGGGAGAAATGCAGGGTACCATTGCCCAGGTTCTTTGATTAAGCCATGCAGCGTTCAGTAGAAATCCTGCTATTAATGCGTGATGTATAATCTGTAGCCAGGACGTAATCATATTCCAGTTTATACGGAACACCATATTGCCTTTGAGTGACAAAAGTTAATTTATACTCCACCAACCTTTTGGTTATGCATGTGTGTGCATCCACTTGCTCCAGGCTCCAGGTAAATGATACAGTCTAGACTTCATGTAGTTCATTAGATCAATATTCTATCTCCTTACATGGATGGAATTCGCAATGTCCTCCAAAGTCCAATTTTATTTCTTTCACCTCTCAAATTAAGTACTGCCTTAAAGGTTTGCTTGATGGATTACTCAGTTTTATCTGATGATGGTCTTCAAGGCACATGTGGCAGTATATCTTATCCCATTAGTAAAGATCATTAGCTACAGTATAATTGCCTCTCTATGACACATAATAGTTTCATCTATTATTATCATTCCTGTCCTGTAATTCAATTTCATGATTATGGTTTAACAAATCAAGGGGCACGACAAACAATATATTTTAGCCGTCATTTCAAGTAAAGTCGTGATGCTGACAAAATACATAGGGTGGTGCTACAAGACATCTTGTGCTTTCACCCTTTTTGGTTTACTGAAAAATTATTTTCCATCGTCTCTCATTTTCTAAGGTAGAAAAATACTATATTAGGAAAAAAAAAAAAAAAAAGGAAAAAAAAAGCTATATTATGCCTTCATTGCATCCAACGGTTTCATGTTTCTCTAGGAGAGCACCTGTACCTTGCCAGGGGCTTTCCAAGCATTGAGGGCAGCTCTTGTTTCTAGGGGATCAGGATTATGAAACAATGACACTTTGTAAGAGTGACTAGTTAGAATTCGCCTAAAGGACGTCTACTCCATAAGAGTTTTCTCAACACCCTATCTCACTTGAAGCTTACAGGAGAAATCTCTAAATTCACCCCAACAATATCTCACAAGGAGAGAGGAGAGTAAGCTAAAGGGTGTTCTTACTCTCCAGCCAATATATTGAAAAAAAAATATATATATTCAATATATTAAAAAATAACTTTCTTTTTGTTTTGAAAATGTACGTATTTTAGTACTCACTGAGCAGTTACATAAGCACACATAGCCCAGGAGACTGATATCCTCTCGTTTCTGCAACTTAGAGATTTCACCTGCAACAGTATTTTACCATATTTCTTAGGATTGCCTTTGGGCAATTTCAGTGAGGCTATCAACTTTTGTCACTCCTTAACAAGCAGACCATTAAACCACTTCCCTATCTCTTACTCACTTGGTTTCATTGAATAATTATTCTTAGTTCCAAAAACTGAATGGATGCTTTATCTCCTCTCCAGTGGCTGTTCACCAGAAAATATGACGCATAATTAAGAACTCTGGGGGGAAAAGAGAGAGAAGAATTATTCCCATTATGTAGATGATTTTTAATGAATTTTATATGAATATGAATTAATATGATTTAGAACTAATTACCAGAGAAACATTAATTCTAACATACCTAAGTAAACCCTGGTAGGAACGGTGACCAACGATTACTGGTTATCAGTAGTGTTGATGTTTGTATTTGGGAGGGAAGTGAAAATAAATGTAATTAACCAGGTAAGAAGCTTCTTGAAAGCAGATGAAAGCTCTCAAATTTGTTGAGGAGTAACGGTGGAACATTGTTGCATTAACAGATATTACCTTTCCTTACTGGCTTCATTCATATTTTTTTCTTATAACTGAGAAAGTCTTTAGTAAGGTACAGCTGAAAGGAAATGTAATTTTTGTGAGGGTGGTTCTTGGATGATGGATTGAATTCTTGAAAAGTATTTTGTCTGGCCTTTGGAGAGCTATTTATTAGGGGCTTTTGCAGCAAGGCAACAAGGAGTACTAGGTTTACTAAGAAATGTTTACATTTCAGTACCATACGTGCTTATTGCAGGTATATGTGACAAAGAATTATTGTTTTGCCAAAGCTGGCACAAAGTTTGGGCATGGCTCGTACACTTATGTACTTTCCTGCCACTTGTTTTCCTGAGCCAGCTGAGAAGCCTGACCCCACTGATGGAGAGTATTCCTATTCCATCATGTAAACACTACGGAGGTAGAAAATGTCAAATTTACCGTGTCCTAATTTCTGGGCAACAGATTTTATAAGCAACCTCAGAATCTCATCTTCCAGAATTGTTGAACAAGTTACTTTTTAAACCTGGGGATCCCAGGCCTTTCATTACCTTTAATTTTAAAGCAAGCTTCCAGATACGTTGTCTGAGAGTTCTACTCCGAGAAGGAGTTTATGGCAGCTCCCTAAAAAGGGGACTGTAGGGGAACTCTTTTTGTGTCCAGAAATTTATTGCCTTTTACAGATAACTGATATGAGGGGATTTTCTCTTGACGAAAGTTTCTAATTTTTTTTTTTTTTTTAATGAAATATCAATTATCTCTAGAAAGGAGAAGTGAGTTTTCTGCCTGAGACTATACTGCTTTAATTTCCCTTAGGGCTCCCAGTAGGATTCTTATATTTCTATTCAAAAGTCCCAGACAGTACTAAGATTTTCTGACTGTGTGCACATGCAGTGTCTTTTCTTTGGGAGTTATACTAGACTTCCTGCACTTGAGTAGCTCCAGGTGCTACAGTAGAAGTGGTTACGCTCATTCTAATAAACGGTAACATAAAATAGGTCCTCAAGGCCAAGGGATTTCAGATTGTAGCCAGTTCCCCACATTCAAGGATGGATAACTTCAGCCTTGTTAAAAGTGGGCTGTAGCAATCATTTCACTGAGGTGCTGTGTGAGATGTGGTGAAGAAATTAAGCTGTTCCCAATTAAGAACAGAGAATGGCATACATTTTTGCAAAATAAAATCAATCATCTCATGCACCTTCACATTAACAACTAATCAATTCTGACATAACAGAAAGAAATTTATTCTGTTCAGTGTTTGTTAGTGCTGGCAAAATTGTGGAAAGAGACTCTCATGGATAGTTTTTGAAACATTGAAGTGTAAAGCAATCACATATCTTATGTGAGTTGGCTGCAGCCAGACAACAACCTGGAACAGGATATCAGAGTTTCCAGCTGTAGAAGCTGGAAAATATGAAGATACACTTTGGCTCAGACTCTAGTTGAAATACTAACACCTGTGTTTGGGTCTTCTGCCTTCGGAGCAGGAGTAGAAGGAAACAAGTCAGTAACAATCATTTACAAATGGGCTGGCCAAGTTCAGCAAAGGTCATTGTGTGGTGAAACTTGTGCCATGTGTGTATATTGGTGACTGCAGGCTAAAGGACTTTTTTTTTTTTTTTTTTAATCTGATTTAGGGCTCTGATGCCAGGTTACATCCTAAGTGAGGGGATTTTTTTCTGGAGGCAGAGCCCTGGCAACACAATATGGCTCTGACTATGAAAGTATGCATGTTAGAAAGTCACTGGTGTTTCTGTATAGGTGCTTATTGGTAGGGATAAAGATTTTTATTTCAGGCCTCTCTGATTCCTGATTTCAGGAGCAGCGTTAGCTAGCACTGCTTCTGAAAGAAAAGACCTTATAGTCACACATTCTCTCTGACAAAAGATCACAGAAGATGTGGGAGTTCTCGTGACCTCTGCTGGAAATTCGTCTTCATTGCTGCTCCTGCGCCTCTGTTCTCACCTCTCCCTGTCTGCATCTCCTGGGGTCCTTGAATAGATACCAGAAATAAAAAGAAAGAAGGCCGTATTCTCTTACTGCTACCTCAGAGTGTTGATAATTACCACCAGCTCAAAGGCCAAATGCTCCTGTAAGCACAGGAAGATGAAATGTTGGAGTTCAGTGTGAGGGAGCAGGTGGAAGCACTGGAGCAGTGAAACAGCAGCTCTGGGCCAGCTTGAAGCATCACTAAGTTTGTGGGTACTGAAGCACTGACCTTAACAGCTCATGTCAGGGGAATCCTTCATTAGAAGGGGAAACTGTCAAATTGTTTCAGTAATTAACCCTTTCTGATTCGTGCCTTAGAAGGGCTGCTGGATTTGAGGCACACATTGTGCCTTCGTGCTCAAAAATCAAGGGCTGACTGATTGATATTGCTTGGAGGAGTTTTTACTTCAGCTAGAACTAAATGAGAAAATGATTTGCCCACAAACCCTCCATGTAGGAACTAACCTAAGCAAATCAATGTCTACTGAGAGTAGCATAGATTTCTTGCTCTCATTGTGGACAGCTAAATGTCTTAGCAGTTTCCAGTAGTCTGGAAAGTCTTTTCCCACTGCATGGCTACAGGCTGCCTTGGGAGGATCCGTCTGCTGTATTTTGTGGCATGCTTCAAGCTCAGAGATCCCATTTGAATGAGCTTATGCTGTGGCTGAAAGTCAAGCTTTGTGTGGCAGCTTTTGATTGAGAAATATTTCACCTAATTCATCTGCGTTAGGGATGGCAAAAAATCAAACCCTCCCACGCACCCTTTATAAATCATCCTGGCTAACACACCAGTAAATGTGTTATCAAAAATGCAACACCTATTACTGTGAATTTCAAACAGCCAGCACTGTAAGCCGGATCTGAACCTGTGGGGAAGGTATAAATTGATTAGACGTTTTGAGAAGCTATAAATTACAGAAAAGCAAGACGAACACCTTTAAAAGGTTGACAACAAAGAAAAGAAAGATGATTGAACACAAAAATGCTGGGCTAAACCGCAAATAGCTTGTTCTTAAGAGAACAAGGATAGTAAAAACTTTCCTGGCTTTGAATAAGGGAGGAAGGGTGAAGAGAAAGACCTTGGTGGATTAGAAATATAGGGAAAGAAGGAAGATTAAAATCCTTGACAATATAAAGCCCTTAACTAGAAAAATAATGAGACAAAATGAGTCATTATCATTAGTGAATATTTAGCTGGAAAAGAATGACAATTAATACTATGCCAACTTTATTAAGATGCTCTCTGCAGCACCTCATCATCCCCATTTTCTGTAAAATCTGAAATGCAAATTTAATTGAAAGCTTTTAAATGGAGGGTTGAAAAAATTCACGTCACTATGAGATCCATGGCTATGTTTGCAATAGGGTTTATCTTAATGTCCATTTTTTGTCACCTTTTACTCTATCTGCAAGCCTGCAGAACCAAGAAATAGCCATATACTATGCAATAAAAATGTAAGAGAATTTTCTCAGTGTGAAAAAGCTCCAGATGGAGTGACAAAGAGAGCAATAGAGGTGTTTTCTGTAAGCAGCATAATGACCCACCTCGGATGGAAGCCCCAGCTCCCAGAGGCTCAGAGAGCTCAGCTATTGGGAAATGACAGCAAAGAGGAGGTACACAGAGGAGGAGCCCTGAGAATATATTAGAGCACTGTTAGATAAACTCTGATTGTATAAGCTTGACTTGAGCATAGTTTTGCATATGGCCCTGTCCAGAAAACCTTAGTTTGCCTGGTACACCACTTTATGGTGATTATGGTATTCTGGTATTATTTCTCTTCCATTCTGTTATTTTATAAAGAGAGAACTTCATTTACCATTTGGCCCTCTTCCCTTATTTCATTAGTGGGAGTAACTGAACGCTGAGCTAGCCTTGAGGGAACATCTAAATAAACAGTTGCAGGGAGATGTGTTGATCTGATTTATGCTCTGAGCAGTGTTTTCTGTGTGCAACAAGCCACATTTGTAATAAGCCTCAGCCAGTTCTATCAAATGAACTTTTTATGGCTTCACCCTGAATAGGTGTTTTTTGAATAGAATACAGTCGAGAAAATAAAATCAAGTTGGAAAAAACATTTACATGTATGTATTCTTCAAACTTCATACTCATATCCTCTTTGTATTTATATTCCACATAAAGTCACTTGACTTTTCACTAAAGGTTTTCAACTGTACTGCAGGAGTAACAATCGGTTTGGGTTTTTTTACTCCATGTTAACTGAAATAAATCACCAGACTATTCTTCATCTGTCTAAAGTGTGCTTCTTTGAGAAGTCAGGAATGTCTAATGACTTGAACCTGTAGTCCCGTATGAAGAGAATGATCAGTAATGAAATCTTCAAAAAGAGATGAATGTCACCCTGCAGTAAGCTGACATGGAATGGGTCTTCTATAAAAATATTTTACCTTAGCTTTTGTACTTGTTCTTTAGAAGTGGTAGTTTGTAGGCCTTCTAGAGTAGGTATCAGCCTTACCTATAATTTTAATAAAATTAGGTAGTATATGATAGCTATCTTTTTAAAAGTGTGCTTCCTTTTAGCTTTCCCTTTCATTCTTTGAGATTCTTTATTTATACACATTTTTGTTCTTTGTTGCTTCTTTTAAATTGAAGACTCATTCTTATTCCCAGAAGGCAAAGTTAATTAACAAAAAAATTGAAAAAAGCCCACCTTTATTTCTGCTTGCTTTCTACATTAGAGGGCAGAGTTCCACCTCATCTCTCTGTTCATCTTTTATTTATTCAAAGATGTTTGATAAAATTAATTGGGAATTTATTAAAAAGGCAATGCTAACATCTTGGGGGAAGAAAGACCTTTATTTAATATGCAAATGTGCAGATACAATGTGTCTGAATCAATGTAGCCGTTACTTTGAGGTATTATTTCAGGAAAATTAACTCTGTGGGCCTCTTCAAATTTAATTTTGTGCTATGACAAACATGATCCAACAATTTAAAAGAGGCAAGAATTTCTAAAAATCATGATACAAAACAACTTTTTTATGTTGTCTTTTATATTTACTAAACTTTTGAACTTCTTTTATTTTTATTTTTTTTTAATGTAAAATTGGCACTGAAACAAAAGGTTTTGGTCACTTTCTATTATAATTTTGGCTAAAATTTTGTCATTTTTTTAAAGTGCTTGAAGCTGTATTCCAAAAAGTAAGTGTGAGGGGAAGTAAATACAGTCTAATGTTATGAAGCATCCACTTAAGAAAGGAAGATAAAGGATGAAATCAGCATCTCTACTGTAGTCTAACTACATAATTAACAGTCATTGTTACCTGCTTATTTTTTCTTCAACAGTATCTGTATATTTTTCTTGGTTTTTGAGGGATCTCGTAGTCCTTGCTTGCACGTTGGTTGTTTATTTTTCTGCGGGGTGACACATTAAACTTGAGGTAAATAGACAAGATAGAATTTGCAGGATACACCACGAAGTGGAAAATGAGTCATTCTGTATCAGTATATGGTCTTGGTAATTAATTAGTGCTCATGATGATCCAGTATGTGTGGTTCAGTATTAAACACATCTGAAATGACTCTCCAAAATTGCTTTTAATTCCATTCTACATGTTTAAACTTTAAAATAAAAATGTAATTGTTTAATTTATGTGTTTTTCCCCAGGTCCTCCATTTCATAAAGATTTGTTCCTAACCACACTGCTCTGTCAGGAGCACAGGTCTTTTGCATCTCATGACCCAGTCCTATCTCTGGAGCCAGGCAATATTGATAAAATGCCTGCTAGAACTTCTTAAAGCTCAGTCATTAGAGCATGAATCCCTTAAGACAGGCTGAATCAGATACTGCATATCTGATCTGAATTCCCGTTTTCCCTAGGCATCTCCAGCCTGGGAGGTCTTCATCTTCAAGCCTGGACAGAAGAATAAGTAGCAGACTAGACAAATTGATTTGAAAGATATCTCCAGAAGGCACATTCTCCATATCTGTTCTTGAAGCAAGAAAAGCTGCATCTAAATTATTCCTGACAGAAGTACATCTACCTCTTCAAAAGGACCCAGAGCTGAGGTCTTGACACATTCCTCTGGCAATCTGAACTATTTCCTTCTCATAAAAAGGGTTCTCCTGCAAGTTGACCTGAATGCCTCCTGCTCCAAGTGAAGCTGTGTTCGGGTTGAGTGCAGGTTCGAACCCAGACAACAACTAAGTACCATGCAGCCAGTCTCTCACTGTGTGCTCCTGTGGGTGGAGTGGGGAGGAGAATTGAGGGAAAAAACGTGTCAAGCTCCTGGGTCGAGCTAAAAACAATTCAATAACTGAAATAAAATATAATAGCAATAAAAAAATGAAAAGGGGAAAATAGAAAGAGAGAAAGAAATAAAATAAAATAAGAAAAAAGGAAAAGAGAGGAATAAAACCCAAGAAGGACAAGCAATACACAAAATACAATTGCTCACCCCCTGCTGACTCATGCCCAGCATGTCCCTGAGCAGGGATTGATCCCTCACAGCCAATCCTCCCATCTTATATTCTGAGAATGATGTTCTGTGGCATGGAATAACCCTCCCAGCTTCTTGTGCACCTGCACCTTGGCAGAGCATGGGAAACTGAAAAATCCTTGACTTAGTGTAAGCACTGCTTAGCAACAGCTAAAACATCAGTGTATTATCAACATTATTCTCATACAAAATCCAACACACACCACTGTACCAGCTGCTAGGAAGAAAATTAACTCTATCCCAGCTGAATCCAGGACATAAATAAATTGATATCACCTCATACTGGTCCCCCTTCCTAACGTTAATTCCAGTTGCTTTTTTCAGTGTTTGAGGGGCAAGACAGCAGCATGTCTTGGATAAGTGCATTTAGCAGGAGTCCACCTCTCTGTATGTAGTAAGCACCTACAGTAGAAAAGTTATTGAGATAAAGCAGGAACCTGGATGATTAAAAAAAAAAAAAAAATCTTCTCTTACATACACTGTCTGACCCTTTCAAGCAGTGTCCCAGGAATGTGCAGCCTGTGTGCTCTAAAGTAGCCATCAGTGTCAGGGTAGCACAAGGAGTGGGAAGTCAATGGATCAGCTGGCGGTAGCTTAACTAAACAAGTCCTTTGTTACTTGTGATGTGGTAGCTCTGACCCCTCTAGAAGGCTTTTCAGGAGAAAGTCTTTATAAACAGCAGCTAATTATTCATCACAGGTTGGAGGGTTTCTTTCCTTCCCTCTAGAAATGCCCTGAACATAAAATTTTCTTTCATCTTGTCAGGCAGGCAGTCCAAAGGAGAGATGCTGACAAAGTACAAGTCAAGTGTCTGCTCATCTTGCACCCATCCTTTCTTCTTGAATCAAAGGAGAGAGATATTTTTCTCCAGTGTAGGATAGATAAGTACCAGGGTGACTGTGGAAAGAGTTGTATTGATCTGGTCTCCACACCGCTTGAGAAAGTGGAAAGAACTGGTAATTACCTGCCTCATAATTCTGAACATGATGAACCAAGAAAAATGCTCCAAGAAATTGCTTCTCATGAAGTAATTAATCTTTTAATTTTCTTTTTCCATCACATGGCTTCTTTAAGTCTCTTTAATTCTATCTAATACCACAGAAGTTGTCAGCCCCACACCCCTCAATGCATATCAGTTTCTAAGTCTTTCCTTATCTGTTCATACATTTTGCTCCTGTAAGCTGGAGCTGCTCATTAGGTTAAAGATCTTTATTTGAGTAGAAAGTACACTGTGATTCTAAATCAGAACAGATAGATTTAGTTGAAGACCCTATTCCTCAGTCCTTCCATTGCAGTTCAGCTGTGTCCTTAATGGTGTCAAATGCTAACTTCCCTGAGTAATATCAAACTCAGTCACACATAAAGAATCCTTCACGTGTCTTTTCATCTTAGTTTCATCCATGTAGGATTGAACTTTGTGAGCTGTGCAGAGTTCACGGCAGTTTTTAATGCAAAACATGAATGAAACCATGGAGTTTTCACACTCTTTCAGAAGACACAAGGCTGACCCATTTTATTTCATTTCAGTCTCTTCACACAGAGAATACACATCAGAAACTGAGTTTATGGGTCTGGATGACAGCTGAACAGGTAGATGTGCCATAGCGTGATGGCCAAAGACACTGGATTCCATGTCAAGTGCTGGGTCCTCAGCAGTCTCTCTGCTTGGCCCAAGTCAATACATTTGATCTGTCTGCAATTTTATCTTCTGCATTAAATATGAGTAGTATTCCCTTTGTCTGTGTTGCCATTTTAAGCTATAAGGTGTTTGAGGCAAACAAATTATTTTTGTTTAGGTTAAGAGTATGAACAAAACCCAACCTCCTTCCCATTTCTTACTTAAATTTTATACACAGCTTAGAGAACTGATAAATGCCTCCATTGCTCTTGTTACAGTCTTGGCAAATAGCCATATTATGGCATCATCATATCTGCAATATAACTGCAGAAGAGCTCAGTGGAAGAGTGTACTCTCCACATTAATGATACCATGAATTTGATTTTTAAGTACTTATATTCTAATGCTGCAACTTCAAACTAAGTAAAGATCAGATGTGAAAAGGTGAGAAGGCTTACAGAATTGTACTCTCTAAAAGCTTATAAAAAGCAATAGGTATCAGGGAAGAAAATATGGGACAGAAATCAGAATAAGAAAAGAGCTATCTTCATTAAATGACCTCATTAAAAAGGTAGTTACATGTTTGCTAAAGTCCTGCTGTTATAACATTAAAAAAAAAAAAAGATCCTTTACCAATATTAATGGATACCAAGAAAATAATATATTCCTTTGAAAATGCTATACTTCATGCTATTCATTTCAATGACTGTTTCATATTTGCCTATCTTTCACCTTGATAATGTAATTATAGTGGTACAAGATATTCCACATAGATGCCAAGATGCAATTTAACTGTCTCCATCTTTCCCAGTCAGATTGTAACTTGCATTTGACCCAAGTACTGTATGGTTATTAATAGATATGCAATGGGAAGTCTCACTGATGCATTTGCTTTGATCACACTGTCCCAATCCTGACAGTAAAGGAGAGGTAAATAAACATGACTTCATTGTTGATGCAATCCAAAGACACTACAAAAAAAATTAAAATTGAGTGTGGATTATCAGTGTAAAGACTTGAAACAAGGTCCATTTCCATCACTAAAACCTTCATCCCCTCATGCTTTTCTTGGCTGCAGGTGTGTGTTCATGCAGATTTCCCAACACAATGCAGTAAATTGGCACAATTTCTGGGATCAGCAATAATGGAACAAGTTCTTCAGGGTGCAGTTCTTCTACTGCCGGAGCAGTTGCATTCAGTTTTGTGTTTCTATTCATTGGTCACCCTGGGCTTCCAAAATTAATAGGTTCTATAATAAAGAAAAAATGTAATACAAACACCATTGCACCTTATTCTAATAATGATAAATTTAAATATATCAATTAAAACAAGTAAGCTAAAGCAAGACATTCAGAAGCTGTAAACTATAGTCAGTGGAGATAACCCAGAATGCAGGTGGAATTTTAGTGTGGCACTTTTGTCTATATATTCTTATAAACCAAATTCAGACGCAAAGAATTTTATCTTACCTTGTGAAAAAGAGCAAGTTTTGTTCAAGTAGTTGCACTGAGCAAGGGCAATTTACATAAGTTTAGGGTTTGCAGAACACAGTGTTGGGTCTGTGGTTCATCTTTTTGGACAGAAGTTTCTGGGAGACCTTTTTCTGATGAAAAATATTGATTCACCAAAAATTAATTTCTTCCTATTAGCTTCCCACAAAGATGATTTCATTCTTGTTAGAAAACTTTCTCACATTCTGAAAGGAGAAACACAGAGTATTTTAGTGATTTAAAGCAGAGATATGATCACCAGTCACATAATCCCGTTCTTTTAAGCCTGTTTCTGTTACACTCTGCCAGAAATATCATATTATTCATTTGTCTTCAAACAATTGCTTTTTTTTTTTTTTAGTCCCAGACAACCTATTTGACACATGTAAATGTAGTCATATGACAACCTATTTTCACTTCAGCCCACTTTTTCTCTGACTGATTTCCTTACATTTTTTTTTACGCTTCTCTCACACAGAATGCAAGTGACCAGATGTACCATTACTATACTGCGTCCTGGGCTGCTCTTGTAGAATCCATACTACCTAGCCTTCATTTTCACCAGGCTGTGCTTACTGAGGACATAAGAAAACAAAATAAAAACAAGAATTGGCTTCTAGGCAATCTTCAATTTTAGACTAGCCCCTACTTTCGATTTGAGGATGGATATCAGATCGAAAACTTTGACAGTGATCTTCAGTCAACCATTTTCATGAGCGTTTACTAACATCACTGTAATAAAATAGTCAAATATTGGGTCTTTCAAAGGACAGTGATGAAGTCAGTTCCTTCACATGTACAGAATCTTTTGAGTACCTAAGCCTCATCTGTTCTGGTTTACAATGAAGCTCTTTCTATAATTACATTCCAGACAATAGCACAACACTTTTCTTTTTCACTGCTGAACTCTTGATCTACCGTCTCTATTATGTTTCCTTTTAGAAATAATTTTATGGTCAAATACCCAGCTGAAATTTAAATAAAATGAAATCATGACTTCTTTTCACCATTAGCCCAAGATAACATAATAGCATTATGACAGGTGAAGGTTAACATTTCTATTGGCAACTTTCATTTAAACCATCTCGGAGCAGGACGGCATGCATAATTGCTTTGCACCAATAGAGGAAATAACTCCCATTAATCCTGTAGTGAAGGTCATAGAAACATTGCACAGGCTCAGAACAATCACAGAACGAAGACACAGGAGAAAGACAGGGTCATTTAATTCCCATACCCCTACCTACAAGCACAGCCTCAGACAACTATTACCTAGCCATTGCAAACTTTTTCTGTTAGAATCTTCTAGCAAATAAGAAAAGGAAAAGGCAGGAAAAAAAATTAAGTCTTTGTTAAGAGTTAGAAATTATTTAAAATAATATTTTTAAATAGCACAAGCTACCACAGATAAGTTGGATCTGGTCTATTATTTTAAAAAAATGTTTTGTTTCAGCAAAACAGCAAAAAAAGTCCTGATGCAAGGAGAATCAGACCTTCTATTTTTAATTATTTTTCATTTTTGCTATTATTAACATGCCCTTGTTCCATTCAGGAATACCAAGAGGCAATCTATTCGTGTGATACTTCTGGCCCACTTTTTCAAGCCCAAGAGAATATGTTAGTTTGGAATTCAGTGATTAGATGAACCAAATCAGAACTCCATCATTACTTTTAACTTTCCCATTACAGGTGAAAAACATGAATCTGCACACTACAGACTTTCACAGTAATTACTGCCAGGGGATATCCTTCCATTTTAGGGATTTTAAATTGATACTCCACTCCTAAACCAAAAGATGTCCATAGAAAATTCTAAAAGTTCCTCTGGAGAGGAGGAATGCATAGAAGGTATACAGCATTACAGAAGGATTCATAGACACTCCACTCTACATCAAGCATTCCTCTAGGTCAGAGAATTAGAGATGACCCAGCTTCATCCACATCAGGGAATGCAAACTGAGGTGACACACCATGTTATTTGAGCAATAGCAGCAACCATGGGAAGCATCTTCTGCTTCTGGACACAAGTTAAAACCACACATTGTGTTTCCAAACTGCTTCATTATGTGCTGCTGAGGGAAGGACCATCTCCTATTGTATAAGCACATTGTTTTCCAGAGGATTAACTCCGGACTTGATGAACTGGCTGTTGTCTACTCTCCATCTCCTTCTCTCTACTTCCCTGTTCCCTTGCATACATCTTTCACGCTCTCATTTCCTCGGTCACTTCCTCATTTTCTCTGAGACTAATCCTGCCTCAGCCACATTCCATGCTAGAAAAATTTCCCCCTTCTGTGTCATTTGTCAGACATCCTTCCTTTCATTTTCTTTCTGCTATTTACCCATATCTATAATTTACTTGGACTAAAAGATACCACTAAAAATGGCTATTTCTGTCTGTCTCCAGCTGAATCTTCTCCTCCTTACTCCTGCTATTATCACTGGCTGAGATTGCTCTTACACAACACAGTGAAACTCTCTGCAAGCTCATTGCTTATGAATTCCTTACATGGATAGCTTGGTCTTTGTATGTGTTTTGTAGCTGTACGACAAAACTGGGCACGCAAATATGCAACAGCTAGAGGAGTTACCACAGGTCATTTGATCAACAGGAAATAGTGATGTGCACATTTTTGATCTGTCCCATTGAAAAGTAAAAGGCACAGGGATAATTTGCTCTTGATTTCCAATTCTGGTGGACCAAGAATTCATGACTCCCAGTTACTGTGACTTCATCAACAGGTTGTAGCCTAAGAAGCCATTGCAGCTCCTGCCATTTTTCCCAGATAGCAATTCCTTTAAACATCTTCCCATGAGCTGTTTGCTGTTTCCCTCAGTGTCTTACCCCCTGTAGTTTTTATTTCATTAATGCAATGCAGGAAGCAGGTAACTATAGGAAAATCAGAGCCTTCAGTGCATATGCCAAGCCACGCACAATATTGTGTGAAGGTCGATGCTGCATAAATAAACAGCTGCTCCAGAACTTGTTTATATGTTGGGGCCATGAAAACTGTAAATGTTATATAAACAATTAGGACTGATTTAATTATATTCAGACACTCATTTGTTTGGTTTCAGTTATTAAGAAATGCTGAAATCTCTAAAAGCAAATATACAGAACTCAGAAAGTCTCAGCAGAATTGAAATCTCTGAGTGACTTCCAATAAATGATAGCCCTCTTTTACTAGAACTTGAGAGACTTCCTTCTAAATGAAACTGTTGCTCTTTTTCTCCCAACAAGAGTGAAAATAAAGCATTTTCCCCTACATGTATTAGTCTTAAAGTATGTAAAAAGTGACAGGGACAGTCTTAAAACAACACCTGTAAATAGAGGATGACACAAGAATTTGGCACAGAATAAAAAGGAATAAAATTACAACTGCACCAAGAGGTAATCTACCTACCTCAGGGCAGAAATTTCTGTCAGCATGGCACACAGCCAAATTACTTTGTGTCCCAAAAGCAGATCCATTGAATTCAACTGCTGATAAAAATCATTTTACTCTGACACTGTTGCCAAGTTGTTGCCAAGTCTTGCAGTTTATTCTTGGTCTTGTGAAGACATCAGCATCTGTAAAGTCATTCAGTGATCTGGAAAATAGATCCTGACACTAACTTGCCGAAAATAAAATTAACTTTCACCAAATCACAGAAAAATGGAAGAGGTAAGGCTGGGAGGGACCATAGTGGATCATCTGGTCCAATCTCCCTGCTCAAGTAGGGTCATCCCAGAGCACATGGCACAGGATTGTGTCCAGAAAGTCATGGAATATTTCCAGTGAGGGATACTTCACAAATTCTCTTGGGCAACCTGATCCGGTGCTTGATCACCTACACAGTAAAGTTCTTTCTCATATTCAGGTGGTACATGTGTGCATCAGTCTCTGCCCGTTGCCTCTTGTCCTGTTGCCCTGCACCACCGAGAGGATGCTGGTCCATCCTCCGACACCCTCCCTTCAGACACTTGTCTTTGACAAGGTCCCCTCACAGTCATCTCTCCTCAAGGCTGAACAGGCCCAACTCTCTTAGCCTGTCCTTCTAAGCGGGAGGCTCTGGTACCTAATCATCTTTGTGGCCTCTTCTGGACCCTCTCCAGGAGTTCCATGTCTCTTTTGTACTGAGGAGCCCAGAACTGCGCACAGCACTCCAGATGTGGCCTCGCCAGGGCTGAGTAGAGGGCCAGGATCACTTCCCTCCAACTGGCAATGTTCCTCCTTACGCATCTCAGGATACAAGGAGGACACACTGCTGGCTCATGGACAGCTTTTTATCCATCAGGACCCCCAGGTCCTTCTTCACAGAGCTGCTTTTCAGCAGCTCAGCCCCCAGCCTTTAGTGGCGCATAGGGTTATTCTTCAACCTTTCAGACATATCAATCTTTGATCTGATCCATCGTGCACCACAAAATCATTATGTCAACACAGACAGATCAGCAGAGAAGCATGTCTTTGACTGGAGAGGAAGAGTCCTCCCTTTCACTACGAACTGACATTTATGTAATTTTCAAGGGACATCATTGTAGAGAACTTAACCAGCTTTCACTACCTCTACGTGCTACCCATTCCTCAACCATAGCTATGACTTTAATGTTCAGTTCTGTTTCTGACACACCACAATTTGTCTTCTTCAAACTGAGTTTATCTCCCTTTTGACTAGTTTGCTGTATTCCCACATGTACTGTTGGTCTCCACAACAAAACTGGCTGCTCCATTTCTTTGGAAGAGATTTCTGTCAATGAGAATACATCATTTCAATTTCTGTCAATGAGAATACATCATCTCAATGTCCATCTAGGGCTTCCTACTCAAGGGGTGCAGGGTTATTACTTCTGTGAATCCACTACCATTGAAAGCTACACCTGCTTGTTTTATAGTAGGAATATTGTGGTATACTGAATGAACTACTGAAGTACATGAATACATTAATATATACCTGAGGATAAGGCTCTCACTATGGTATTTAATTAATAACTTTTTACTCATATGGGACAAAATCAGGCATTTTAGTCATGGAAGGTTAAATTGCCATAAAATAAAAACCAAATAACCTCTGAAGTACAAGGATACAAATTATGTCTGGAGAGGTTTCAGAAAGAATTGTGGAAAGCAGCAGTTGAAGAGAACTCTGGTCATTTTGTTTGCTTTCAATATTAAGGAAATCAGACAAAAAAGCAAGCCAGGCTGACATGTGGTATATGGGATTCAGCTGAGCATCTGGCCATTCATACTAAAACTCTGACAAATGTCCCTGCTCAAACTGCATCCATGTAAACTAACAAATCTGAATCACATCTCACTCACCACAGTTTATTATGCAAAAATGGGACAAATATTTGGGGTTTTCTTCATTATGATCAGTTCAACACAGAGGAAAAACTCGCCTCGGTAATAGTAATGCTCTGGGATATAATTTTTTTGCTAGATCTTGATGCATTAGTGTGAATATAGAATTCCAGCACAGGACTGACACTGTAAAACGTGACCAAAAACCACCTCCAAATAGAAATGTGCTAGTGCAACCTCCTCAGAGTGCCTGAATATCATTTTACTTTTTTACAAACTGTGTTTCAGTCTCAAGTAGATTGTACCTCAGGTGTGTCACCCTGAGTTTACCCTAATAATGCCTCCTTTAGGGAGATAATCAAAATCACAAACAAGTTATCTGAAAATTTCAAAAACATTGCTTTCAGGATTTCATAAAATCACAAATGGCTTCTGCGTCAACAGGTCAAGATGCTCATATACAAGAATTTGTCCAATATCCCTTAGCTGGAATATCAAGGAAGTTATGAATATTCCTATCTTTTAATTAAAGGCATGAAGTAAGTGGGTAGAGTCCAAAGGAGAACAGTAAGAAATGTAAAATGGTATAGAAAACATTTTCTCCAGGGAATGTTTTTGGAGCTTTTTTCACTGTAGACAAGAGACAACTGAGGAAGCCACTCTACCTTATCCTTAAATATGTAAGAAGCTGTTATGGAGAAGGGGAGAATAAGCCAAGTCTACTGCATATTTTGTAGTTGCAGGTCTTTTTCTACACTATCTCCTGTGCTTAGCATGGTTCTATCTGCTCTGTCATTTAGCAAATATCCAAGTGATGACCAGTCCTTCACACATTTTCAGGACAGGGCCATTGGCATGGAGCTCTTCATTGCAGATAGTGATACTAATAAAGTTTGGTTTCACTCTATCATTTAGATTAGTTGTATTAAAGCTGTGTTGTAGGGCAAAACATCCATATTTATGCTGTATTTAACTTTCTATTAATAATAAATCTGAGTGAAATATTGTTATCAATATTGATCACTATTCCAATTGAAAGCCAAGATGTCAAGGTTTCCTTTAGCATCCTCAGTTATATTTAATAGCCCTGTTGATGAGTGAGAGCCTAATGAAGGCTAACAGATGGTCTATTTAATATTGCTGTAGGGTTTGAAGCACTTGCCAAAACGGATACACAAAAGGATTTGACAGCCCTGTAGCTGAAAACCTTTAATTACAGCTACTTCACTCCTAGGGGTTTCTGTGAGGCCAACACAACAGCACAGCTTTAGGATAGGTCAGCATGGTGAGCAAAGGCTTTGCAGAGCCAGACAGTGAGTGCTGGTAAAGCTGTTTGCTGAGTATTAATAAACTAGGCTTGCTGCAGGCGGCTTAGAAAGACAAGCCTGGACAGAGAGAGGGAAATAAGTGATGATGCTTTCTCTGCCTCTCAGAACAGTTTGCCCTTTTCCTAAAATACCACCTCTTGAAGACTGTCATCACCTGCTGAGGTGGGGAGGAAACCCGCAGCCAAAGTGGGTCTTTAATTATGCCTGAGTTATAGCTGAGCCTTCACCTTAAAATCATGTGAACTTCGGTTCCATTTACTACTATTAGGAACAGCAATCTGCAAGTGAGGGGGCTAACATTTGCTGAGGTTGCAAAGCCCTATCTTTGAAGGAATGAAAAAATTTATTCAGGACAAAAGAAATCTAAATTACAGAAATCTAAAGTTTCTTAAAGCTCTTCTGATTTGTTGTTCAAGTTTGAGTTGAAAGAAGGAGATTTCAGCAACTTTCAATTTTTTTCCTCTGCCTCCGCCTGCAAAGATTGTCCCCTCATTTTCTGGCACAAATTCGCACCACTTCCAAAATTAAAAGGCATAATTAGCAGTTGCATTCTGATTTGCCTGAATTGATTTCTTGGCAATTGCTTAGAAATTGAATCCATTCCTTCCAAAAGGATAGGTATTTTCACTGCCCTTACTGTCTCTGGCAGACCTGTCTGTAACTAAAGGTATTGATTCTTTCTGAGTGTCAGGAGGAGCTAGTGCAGTTGTTCATCTACAATTCCAAATTTCTGATCAGTACTTGTTTTACACAGTATTTTCTAGACAAAAGAATGTGTAGATATGTGCACAGACAGCGATGTTGACGGTTTATGAGACTCTCTGACAGTGGAAGAAAGGTTTCCACTCACTGCCATCCCTTTGCTAGACCCAACAGCAGGGATGATCCATGCATGCAAGAATAAGTAATTTCATGGAGAAAATTGATGGGTGAGGGGGAACAAAACAGAAAAATAAACAGGAAGTGAGATTTCCCAAACTAACATACAAAGCAGCTTGGGCCAAAAGAATAATAACAAATTTTTCCAGTCGTTACAGCACTGACACACACAGATTTCATGCTCCAGTGTGATGAGAAAATCTTTGCATCTTTAAAAATTCAGAAACTATATGAACAATTGAAAGGTAGGTATGGAAAAATGCACAGGGGAGAACCACTTTTTCCACCACGACTGGCTGAGTCAGTCCCTTTTCCACATATTGCCCTGTCTGTCGGCAGATTGTGAATTATCTCATGCAAAAGCATTCGTTTCTCATTATTGCAGACAATGCTGAAAACTGATATTATTACTGGCTCATGTGTGAATCTGCCTTTTTGGCTCCATCCAGCCTGCAACTAGAAGTGACTAGAAACGAAGCACTGCTCTGAAGTACTGGCCTGGCCCCAGGTACTCAGACAAATGAAGCAAATGTAAAGAAATGAGCAGGAAATCAGGGTAATCTTGATCCAGCAACCGATGAAGGAACTGGAAAGGTTTTGATTGGATTCAATCAGCCTCAAAAGACAAACTGCCTCCCCAATGGACAGAGAAGTGGAGTGCAACTGCAGCACAACATCCCAGAAAGAGACACAGTCAGGACAGTAGTAACACAGGCTGCCAGATTTGAGGGTAATTGGAAGAGTATCACTAATTGCAAGGACTGTGAAATCAGACAACTCTTTTATCCCTGGATGCAGTTAAACCTGGTAAGCAATGGCTAGATGGTGGGGATGTTTTGAAGCTAAATATATTTTTAATGTGATATTCATCTTCTTTGATGTATATATTTTTGGTCAGTGTTCATCTGTTTAATTATTATTTACTTTGCACAGAGCTTTGGGATTTACTAAGATGAAAGAGGTTATTGTTTGTTTATTATCTTGTGAGTGACAATGCCAGGGCTAACTCTTAAACTAGTCCATCACTTTTAACATAAAACCTCAAGCCATTCTAATACAGACAATATTCTTGCAAAAATCAACTTTGATGAAAATGCATATACACAAAGGATATTCCATAATTAGAGAAGGTACAAAGCATTGAATGTGCCAGTAAAGTCAATTAAGCTCTAATTACTATTGGATTCAGATCTGCCATTGCATGATAAATTGCTCAAGTAAAAGTATCTTCTCCACACAGAGGTGCTAAATTCACCCCTGCTGATGTTACAGATGTTTTTTCAACTACCCCTCTGATTCTATTTGAGATAAAAAATACAGAAACTTTCTCCTGTTTTAGGCAGCAGTGTGAAAAACTCATTAGCTGATATAATCTTTTTCTGTAGTTTTCTTTGTGTGGTTATGTGACAATCCCTCTCTTTCCACATTTCTGCGCTGTGCTAATGACTTCACACTCTCTTTTTCTCAGGAGGCAGAAGATCTTTCTGCAATGAGCAGTTGACATACGGTTAGTGTCTAGCCCTTTGCTATCATTCAGGTGATGGAGAGCTTTGGAAAACTCTTGACTTCATCTCAATCTCAATGCGCTCCATCAGGAATTCTGCAGATGACAGTGATTCAGCTTTTTAAACATTTCCAAGTAGTTCATCACTCACTGCCACTTTTCTCCTTACCTTTCAGTGTTAACAAGTTTCCATATGCTGTTTCCATATGCCATGTGGCTTTTGCGAAATCTCAGGCAGTAACTCCTCCAAAAACTCCGATACCTTTGTGTTAGTTTTGTTTAGCAGAATATTCATGCAACCATGACAACAAAGTGAAAGACATCCATTCCGTGGGCTTCAATACATTTTGGAATGGCCTCTAATGAAGTTTAGTTTCAAAAATTTTAGGAGCAATTTTAAGATGGGAATAGACCAGAGTGATCATGGAATAACTTCTGCTGACTCTTCACTCACTTGTCCTTCATCCAGTCTCCCTTTATACTAAAACTACAAAAAATGTATTTCAAATAGAATGAAAAGCTTGAACAGATGTTAGCACAAACATCATATTCTTCCACCTTTCAGGTCTCAGCTGCTCTAATCATGTCCCTGACAGTAACTTGCTCTCAACTTACTGAAACTCCGTTAGATTTGTCAGTCTGATCAGTGAGTGTCTACCAGCCCCAGAACCCAGATGGAGGCTCCGTAGTGCAGATTCACAAGATAAAGCATTTAAATCTGTTTAGAGGGGGATAAAAGTCATGTGTAACGAGTTTCTTGAAACTAGTACTTCAATCCCTGCTCTTCCAGCCTGGTTTTCCTTTGCCACATCTGAATACAGTAAAAGTTCCCTCTCTGCATGAAAAGAAACCTTCTTTTCTCTGTTCTCTTGAAGTCTTTCTTTCATTTCCTGCCATGTGCCTTTTCAAAGGAGACTGAGATCCTTTCTGTAACTGGTGATTACAGACTGAGGTACCAAAACTAACACGTTTCTCTTCACCTTTGGTTGAGAGAAAACATCTTCTCTCCTCCTGAGCACTTCTATTTGCAGTTCACAATGTTCCTGCCCCTCCAGTGTGCAGCTATTGCTGCTCTGTGGTGAGGTGAGGGCTGTAGAAAGTGTTGTTCAGGAATCCCACACAAATAACATTTATTACTGCTCACCTTGGGTGTCATGGAAACACAAATCTTATAGCACTGCACTAAAGTGAGCAATCTGAGCCCAGTCACACCAGCAGAAGCACCTCATTTATTAGTTATTTAGATAATTATCACCACAGTGCAGTAGAAATGAAAACTCCATGGGATGAGTGATTTAACTTCAGTGCAACCCATTAGTCACAAAGGAACACGCTGCTCACATTACACCCCACAGACATCACCAAGACTAATCCTCTATAGCTTGGGAGAGCACAGAACAGGGACAAACAAGGGGTTTTCTTCACCACCTTGATTCACATGCTTGATTCTGCAGGCTGCAGAGATTGAAGATTCTTCACTGTGAAGTACAGGTGTTGACAGTACCATCCCTGACAGCTCCACCTGCTACCAGAGGCAAAAAATCTATTGAAGACAGGAGGTTAAGGTGTGCTTTCTCTAATGCTCGCTATCTCTTCTCTAACTAGTAAAACTCAAAGATCATTGTTTCCACATAAAGGGCTTTTTTTCATTATTTTACTATTAGAAGCACTAGGAAAAGGGAAAATTTGTGATAGATATCTTACTGGAAATTATTTAAATGGGACTTCTGACATTTGTAATTCAGTTTATTATGTGGGGGGTTTTACTATGACTACTAATTCTTCTGCCTGGAGGGCATTTCCAGAGATTCTTGGGAGTTTGGCCCTCTTACCTTTCTTTCAGTCACTTTTAAATTAAGTACATGAATTATGTAAACTAAATCTCTTCCTCTATGTTATCACAGTCAGTCAAAGGAAATGTCAGTGTTTATTTTGCCATAATAACTTGAGTGCAACTGCTTCCTCATGTATGTGTTTGCTACTTACATATTCTGAGTCCAATTTAAAAGAAAATGTGGGCAAATAATGGAACATACAGATATATAGATTGACCAAAACCACTTATAGCTGAAGCTTGAAATACTTTCAGCTTTCAAGTTCTTGAAAGGTTGAGGAGAGGGATAAAAAGCTTATGGCAATTCTTTTTAGGGAGGAGAAGGCTTAATCAAAAAGCAGGAAAACAATTGTATCTAAGATCAGGAAAAATAGAATTTGAAATTTAAAAAAAATGCCTAAAGCAAGAGCTCTAAGCAGTCAACAGTTTACAGAGCACTTCCCACTGTCACAGTCAAATGTATTTTTAACTCAAATACTTTACTTATTATAAACAAATTGAATTACTTACAAATTAAAACTGTTTAAAAGTGCTTGCTGCACTTTTAAGAGTATTTATAACAAGCACTGTAAGCTCCTACACTCTGTGTGTGTCTGTATCTGCTAAAACTGTCACTAAATTTCCAAAGGCATTAAAACAGGGACAGAAACACCAACATTTATAAACTTTAAAACCTTGCTAGCACAAAATATATAGAAAGTCTTGCATGGAGAGGAAACTCACTCATAAACCAGCCAATACTTAAAACCTTCTTAATAGAAAAATAAATAATAACAATAACAATAGTAATACATTATTCATTTCTGAAAATTATTGCCTTATCTATAACCTCTACTAAAAACACTTTAAAGTATTTCCAAAAGGTATTCAGAAGTCTCCACATCCAGAGATTGATTATTTCCAGCTTCTTTTTTTTAAAAATGGTGTTCTCTTGACAAAGATGAGACTTTGCAAAGTGTGGCTTAAAAGTAAAAATTCTCAATGTCTGTGCATTTTCACTGTAAAAAATAAAAGGAATAATTTAGAAAAAAAAACCCTTCATTTATCCCCCCTCCCTTCTGCCAGTGTAGTAAATTATTAAGGTATCAATAAAAAAGTATATTTAAAATGTGTACTGGCTAAGTGTAGTTTCAAATTCTGTGGTGATATTCAAAGGAAGACAGGAATTTCAGTGAAGTTTTAGTCAAATTACTGGACATGCACTGTCCACCTGGAGATCCCTGTCTTAGTCTGTATCATTGCTCAGCCATTGGTAAAGACACACATTAAATTTGCCTCTGAAATGAACACAGTGATTTTTATCCTCATCTTTTCTATGTCAATAGAACAAGGCAAGAGCAAGCCTTCATCCAAATTAGTCCTTACTGCTTCCAGGGATATCCTCTGCCAAGGTCATTAGGGTTTATTACCTGAACAGAACAGAGCAAGTGAACAAAACCATACCGGGAGTGTAAGAGGTTTCCTTCCTTGTTCTCATTCAAAATTGTTTCCAGATTGTGGGAGGCATGAATTTATTAAGAACTGTAAAGAAAGATGTGGCCTGTCACCTTATTTTGCCAGATAACTGTGCCATTTTTATGTTTGATGACTATTTCCCATATTGACCAGGCTTGCCATACTTGGCTAACTCCCGCCTTTTCCCCCTGTGGCTGAGCCCCAGCTCAAGGCTGACAAATTGGCAGGTGCACCCTTTGGGAAAGGTACGCCCTTCCCTGGGTTAGACACTGGCTGGGTGGTGCAGAATGGTGCTGCACCCATTCAAGAGCTGACACCACTGATCACAGATGCGGGGATGAGTCTTTCTCCAGGCTCAGCAGAGACCCAGAGAGAGGAACCTGTCCCACACACACTGCCCAAGAGCTCCAGCTTCTCTGACAGCCATTCTCAAAAAAAAAAGCCTCTCTCTGGTCCGTGTATTATTTTTGGAAAATGGGGCAGGGTATCTAGATTACTAGATATCTAGTTTACATTTTCCTTAAAACAATTCCTCCACTAAAACCTTTAAGATGGTTGTTTAAAGTAAAAACCTGTAGGGCTCAGACATGAGCTTGTTTAAATAAATAGGAGCACCTCTGTTGACTTCCCCAATGTTGTTATCATCAAAGAGACTGAACTCTGATATCCCTTGTTATATATGCCTGCTTACCCACAGGATGCATTAGAGGCCACCTGAGATACCAAGTCCTTTGTGGTCTGTTTGATTCTCCAAACACTTAATTCTCAAGACCAGGGTCAGATACAAACCCAAGCAAAATCTCAGAGACAATTTTCATTATTATAATGACATTTGTGTCAAGAGACAGAAATAGAAAGGGCATAAGAAGATCATGTTGTCTGAGGTTTCAATAAAATGATTGCCATTAAAATGTCAATACTTAGCACCAGTTGCTATGAAACAGCATCTGCTCTGCCACATTTCCCCAAGAACCTTAGGACAGAAATACATCTAAATTGAGGGTTTCAGAGCTGCTCAATATCAGTTTAATTCTACTGCCATTGAAACAGTTGGTAAGAGTTCCATTAATTTCAATAGAACAATATTAAACTCAGTGTAAAAACTACATCATCTATTGTGTCAATGTGTCATTTTATGTCATACTAATGATAATGGCATAAAAAAACTAAAAGCACTTCATTTTGCGCTATTATGGAACTAAAGGAAGAAAGTACTGTGGGCTGAAGAGATGTATGACTTTTTACCAGGGTTCAGCTAACCTTTGATCACTTTTAAAAATTAAAGTGATTTTAGGGTAGAAAAATGCTCATAATAAAAGACTTAAAGAGCTCAATCTGTTCATCAAAAAAGATCAATAGTTACTTAATTGCAGTATAGCAGTGCCTTCATGGAGAGAAAATGCCACGTAGTAAAGGACTCAATCTATCACAGAAAAGCACAGAAACCACAGGCTTCACATTACACCAGGTAAAACTTCATAGAAATAAAGCTTCTGGGTTATTGGTCTTTGAGATTTTCTGTTGCTTTCTTGTGGATTCTGTTTAGTTTTGCTTTAATTAAATGTTCTGATTAGGTGTTAATAACTTCAGACAAGGACTGAAGCTGTTGTCCTAAAATTGGCATGATAGTCAAACACAAGTTTTCAGTCTCATTAACAGGCTAAATAGGAAAAGAAAGAAAAGAGAAAGAAAAAAAATTAGTTCTACTATGAACACTAGAAACACTTGAAACTTCTATTTTCTAGAATTTCTTCCCAATTATCCCACATTTCCAACCAAGAACACAGAGGAAGATAGAGCATGGGGTCCAAAAAAGAAAAGAGATAAGAATAAACTCCCCATTTAAATCAGTGCACCAGCTGAGGATCAAGGCAACAATCTGCAGGAATTGAGCAAAGGCTGGGGGTTGGTTGCTTTGTTTTCTTTATTTCAAAAACATATATTTCATGGCAGAGATTACATACTCAAATCAAGTGGCACATTAAAATACAGATGATTCTTCACATTGTGTAGAAAAGGTTTGTTTGTTTTTTGTTTGGTATTACTCTTTATTTTGTCCCTATATTGGTGCTTGTCACTATATTGTGATTTTACATTACCAGTAAAATTAAAAGTAAACTAATATAAAATATTCATTTGGATATTCACTCTTACCTCAATAGCTGTTATGTGATTTTTAAATAAGATTTTAAAAAAAATAAAAAGTTTTATTTGTTATTCTCCTGCTTTAGTAATACTGCCAGCTGTACTTTCCACTTCACATGAATTCAGGTCTATTCCAATTTTCCACTTCCCTGCCTTTAATCCCAGCGTTACAAACGGAATCCCATGCTACACTAATATCTCTTACTCACTGGCACAGAAGAGATCAATATTTTAAAATGCCATATGTTTTATAGATCAACTGTCTTGTGCATAGGAATTCAATAGCATCTGAACCATTACACAATATTTGTAAGTTACACAAGTCAAGGACTGTGGGGTCTGTCTTGGCACACACTATCAGTTCCTAAAATGTTTGCACTTGTCTGTGAAATGTTTTAACTAAGTTACCCAAAGGCTTGATCTCCTCTCACCATAAGCCATCCTCTGTGGCTTATATGCACGGTAGAAACTTTAATAACGAGAACATTTTGTCCTTCACACACATTCAAATTCCCTGGAAGCTTTTCAGAGGGTTTCACACGTATCCATCAGAAGTTGACTTGAGCTCTTGTTCAAGCTGAGGTGAAGTTTGTGGCTGTAAGGCACAACTGTGGAATATGTTAGGCCACCAAGAAAGAGGAGAAGAGTGAGGGGCGAGGGACGAGGGATGGGAGAGGGATGGGAGAGGGAGAGGGAGAGGGAGAGGGAGAGGGAGAGGGACAGAGGGAGATGAGAGGGAGAGGGAAAGGGAGAGGGAGAGGAGAGGGAGAGGCGAGAGGGAGCACAGAGAAGATTAAGGGAAGAGAAGTAGAAGAGAAGGAGAAGGATAGAAGAACGAGAAGAGAACGAGAACGAGAAAGAGAAGAGATGGAAGACGCACGAATGAACGAGTAAGGAAGAGAGAGAAGAGAAGAGAAGAGAGAAGGAAGGAAGAAGAGCGAAGAGAAGAGAAGAGAAGAGAAGAGAAGAGTAAGAGATGAGGAAGAGAAAGGAAGGAAGAGAAAGAGAGAGAAAGAGAAGAGAACGTAGAGACCGAAGAGAAGAGAAGAGGAGAATAGGAAGAGAAAGGAAGAGAAGAGAAGGAGAAGAGGAGAAGGAGAAGAGAAGAGAAGAGAAGAGAAGAGAAGAGAAGAGAAGAGAAGAGAAGAGAAGAGAAGAGAAGAGAAGAGAAGAGAAGAGAAGAGAAGAGAAGAGAAGAGAAGAGAAGAGAAGAGAAGAGGATGAGGTCACCTGTATTCCCTTCTACATCTTCATGCTATAGTTTACATGAAATTTAGTTTAAATACCAGCCTGAGGCACTGGAGAAATCTCTGAGCAAGTAATATGGATTTTCATAGTGCCGTTGTATTTCTTCACCTTATTATTGCAAATTTGTATAATGAGTACTTTTCCTCTAAGGAAATGGCCAAGGTAGTATACTTGAGGGAAGCTCTTTAACGGCTATTAAAATGTGGTTATTATAAGTTTTTAATAACAAGTTGGAAGAGGGAGTTACCAGTGAGGATCAGCTGGGAATAATTCATCAGACTTCAGATTTTACATCCTGCTATAATGAGTACAGTCAGAGGACATCTGGTCACACAGATTTGAGAATTGTGTGTTTAGGGGAAGTTTGAATTCAGTCTGGCATGTCTTTATAAAACCCTTTTCTTCTGCTAAATGCAGGAATATGTAAAAGGAGGATTTTATAAGGGTCCTTCTGTCCAGAAATAATTTCACCTATAGGAATGGAAGAGTAAAAAGCACTGAAAATGTTTTTCTTAAGTATACAAATTTGCTACAGGTTTTCTCCACACACAAGCAGAGTACTTTAAAATATGTCCATCCTTTCTTATTTTCAGTGATTTTTTGGGGGTGGGTGTTTTTATTTATTTATCTTAATCGCTGACTTTTCTAAGTATTATTGCAAATAGTAGACCATATTAGTAATTCCAGGGCTCTTCCACTGTATGTTGTTTCTAGGGAAGTACATTTCATTTCACTAAATATTTACAACTTCGTGCTATAATTCCATGAAGTCAGAAAGCTTTTAAAATTTAATGAACAAAATGTTTATGATTTTACACCATCCAAACTTGGGCTATAGCAAGCAGTTGTATGCAGAAAATTTTCTCTTGACACTGGTTTCATTTTCTTTCCACTACACCAATAAGGATTCATCTACTCTGAAGTTAATTAAGCTGAATAGGAAAAAAGACATTTATGTGAATCATCTCCAATGTCTTAATCCATTTGTGTAGATATTTTTCTTTAAGATGCTCCCAGCAGCTATATTTCATAAACAAATTGCATGTAGAAGTTGCAATTTTCTTTCCTCTTTATAGAACGATCCTTTAAAGGAGCTCTGAAATATCTCTGTATCATAGAGGATGAATTTTCAATCCCACTGAAGAATCCGTCTCCATGTGTTGCCTTGCCTGGCAGCATTGCACTCTGAGCAAATTTGTGCTGGATTATTACACAGTTGTAAACTTGTTAATTTATCCTATCGTGCCTTGTGTCCATATGCAATATCTTTTTAAATAATTTACCATGTCTGGGCAAAGTAATTACTCTTATTTGGAACAAACACCCTGCAGTATGCTGCACTAACTAAACAGAGATGACAAATGGACAGGGAGAGTAATGTAGGGGTGAGATGCCACGTTCTTAAGCCTGCCATTTCTGTTTCAGAACATCACAGATTGGGCAAACATTCGTGGAGTCGGTCTTGAAATTTCTGGAGTCAAAAACAATGACCCAGAAATCGCATAGTCAATCGTATCCCTGTGGGATGGTGCCTGCCAACAAATCTGGAGTTGTGTACATGCACCAAGAGATGGAAATGATGCCCAGAAATACATGGCCTCTGGGTTTAGGAAGTAATATTTAGGAAACAGAAGTAGACAGGGATCTCAGGTCCTTGCCTTACCACTGGCCTCTCAGAAAACCATCCCTCCTTCCACAGCTGTTGAATAGAGCTAAGGCTGACCTCCATTCCAAAGCACTTGGAGATGAATACAGGAGTAATTCTAATGGATGAAGAAGCTGATCTTATTCACAAGTGAGAACAAATTATTTGGTTTTCAGAGTACTAAAACACCCACTGATAGCAACCAATCATCCTGGATTTAAAACCCAGAACCCTGGAGCTTGTCTTGCAGCAACAGGATGTGTTCAAGCTTTTCAGTGTGGCAGAGTCCCTTGTGATGGATGCACTCACTCCACTATGCAATTCCCACTTTTTTCGGTTTGCAATAAGAGGGAGAGGAGAAGGAAAGCATTTAGGGGCAAGCTGCATTCTTGCTGTTTTGAGTTACATTTAAAGTGAAGTCAAACTGTCCTGCCTGACAAAGATAGCAAGTGATCCAGTGAGTTCAGCTGTTGTCATTGTCTGACTTTGGGACTGTTTCTGACTGAGCCCTTAATGATCATCCTTCCTTTGCAGAATAAATACTGGAAAGTTGCCACATTATCCCAAAAGTTTCTTGCAGACATTATTCCGATGCCTGCTGCAAAGCACCAGGACACCTCCGTGCTCAGCCCACCCGTGCCTTTGAGGACGCAGTCAGCTTTTCACCTCTGATGTGGAAAAACTATTTTCTTTTCTTTATTTTCCACTGAGATTGGAACATGATCAGGGTTTCAAAAGGCTACAGCAGTCATTGAGGTAACTAATTAACATTCTCCTCCCTGTGGAAATTACCTGTGTGTATTTTATGCCCTTTTCAGCAGTGATGCCATATTTGAAATCAAATACTTTTCTCAGAATAAAATATAGGAAATAAAACCTCAGGGCCACCTGATTTTGAATTAGAAAAACACAAGATTACTGGAAATGCAAAACTTTCAATACATACACACTGTTCTGGCATTTTAAATAAGATTTATTCTTAATCAAATGTTCCTGTTAAATAAAGCTAAAAATTTGTTTTGCATCACTTGAATTATTTCAGCTGTGATGTGAGGGTATCATTTTGAATTATGTATATTTTCTAAAAATACATGATCATTGACTACAACTTTATTTTAGAATATTGGCATTTAAAAACTTTTTAAAGTTTAGAAAGAAACATAGGAGAAGCATCTGTTAATTTATAGCTATTTAGAGTTAACAAAATTGAAATTAATAAATGAAATAATCTTTTCCAAACCATGTAAAATGAATGATTTCTACCTGATTCAATTATTATAGAGAAAAATATTATTATTTGGTGAAGTTGATATGTTTCAACAAGCCGAGAAATTTTTCTTGAACAAGTTACAGCTTCCCAGTTTATACAGTGCACTCTTCTGGATTCCCTTTTCTTTTTTGTTTCATTTTACAGAACTAACAGGAAAAAATAAAAATTGCAGCTGTAGTGGACAGAATTTCATTGCTTTCTAGAGGAGCAGAGCCCTGTATATATTAATTAGCTGTAATTCAAATTAGTTCTTTTTCAGTTAATCCTCACAGAGATGCACCATTGTTGTAGAAGTAGCCTGAGTGCCTTCTGACGAGTGGTTTACAGCCTGCTCCTGGGACAGGGAAGGAGCCCCACATCACCTGGGACGGTTGACTTTTGGCAGCTCCTCTCTCAGGTCTGTCCAAAGCAGAGGCAGAGGGATTGAGGAATCTCCAGCTGAAGAAACAGTCCTTTAGAAATCCTGACAGACGACCATGAGTGTCAACAGTCTTGCAGTGGCTGATTTATTTTGCTCTCAAAATAATAGCTACTATCCCGGTCCTACCCAAGCAGAAAGAGAGGTGATCAAAAGGAAGAGCTTTTCTTTTTTCTGTTTGTTTGATTTCCTCAAATAACAAATAGCAAATAATAAATTCACCAAGCAGATTTACATTGAATAAAAATCTGTGACCAGTTGAGTCCATTTCACTCGGTGCAGGAAAACAAGAGTGGCTATGGGCACGATGAAGGAGATTAGTGGTGACATTTCCAAAATTAAATATATGAAGTTTTCATTCTAAACCATCCAGCTTTGTTTTGATATCTGATTCTGCTTTTAAGAGGTTAATTATTCTTGAATGGATGCTTAACATTCTTTGTTGTTTCTCTTTGCTTATTTAGCAGACGTTCTAAAATTACAAAAAAAAAAAAAAAAAAAACCAAAAAGGAAGAAAAAGTAAAAGCACAACAAATTATTTTACTTTCTTCAAATTAAATACACATTCTTGTTAGAAGTTTAAATGACTTTTTTTTTTTTTTTTTTTGCTCACTTTCAGTAAACAATGCAGACAATTTTGTAATTTTCACATATCTCTCTGGATAGTGCTGGGCTTTGCCCCAGCCTCTTTGCAGTGGAGTTCAGCCCACCCCAGGGACACAAGCTCTTTGATATTACTGGTGGTTCTTTGGTACAGCGAAAGAGGACCTGATCCAGCTTTAATTCCACCTTTCTGAAGAACAGCATAGATACTTCAGAAGCCATAGAATACATACATGCTTATATATTTTTGTGAAGGATGTTTGTTTCTTTTCTTCTGAAAAGATAACACTTTAAATGCTCTGGTTCATTTATTCTAATGTCCTATAAGCAGCACCAGTTCCTCGCAGACAATTTAAAATTCTTTCACACTCCAGAAATATCATAGGCAGCAGCAAGTTAGATAAGTCATTCTTAGTTGATAATGATGATAGCTTCAGTTCATCTGAAAAATTATTGTTCATAAAATTACTGTATCATAAGAAAACTGCACCTTTTACTGATTTGTTTATCCTTGCAACACTTTCAGTTTGGATAACACTTTTTTTTTATTAATATTGTTATTATTTATTTTCCCCCATCATTTCCATAAGATATCTCATAAAATATATCTTACACTTGCCAGCATTAAGAAAATTACTAACTTCCAATACAGCTGAAGCTGAATCTCTCCAGGAGGAAGAGGAAGCAGAAAAAGAAACCCTCACAGTCCAGTTTGGATATGTTTGGCTATTTCCCGTAGCCCAAGTGATGAACAAAATTTTAAAAACCCAGTGAACATCATGCATCAGAGCTCTGCATTCCTAACCCTCCTCAGACCTTTTTTCTCCACAGCAAAAGGCAGGTTCTCCTTTCCTCCATCATTTCACTGTGGTGAGAAAGTGGAATCCTCAGCTCTTGCACATACAGAACAGTTCATGTGTCAGGTCACCACCACCCCAGAGACAGGGTTTGGACACCTCTGTTCTGTCTCATCAGGGAAAAGAGCAACAGCAGAGATGAACCCCAACATTTAATAGCTGGAAGAAAATACTTGAATTACATAAATTTTAAATGAGCAAAACCAAACTGAGCACATTTCAAATCTTTAGATTTTAATTTTACCCACAGAGTGCAAAAAGCTTTTTATATTCAGTTACAAGAGTACAGTAGATATTTTTTTCCGGGAAAAAAAATATCTTGGGTAAATTCCCAGAGAATGGCTTCTTGGTCTGTTTAGGAACCAGCTCTCTTCTTCCCAGCACTCTCCAGGACTTGCTTGTGTAATAATACTAAACTGTAACAACTTGTAATAACTTGTTATTACATTGACATTGCCAAGAAGCAATGCATCCTTTGCACTACTAGCTGCTTTTGCACTTCTCAGGACAGAGAAATGTCTCTTTGAGGTTCAGTACTGCCCCGAGCATGAAAGGTTTAGGCATATTCACTAGATCCTGTCACTTAGCAATGTACTCCAGCTCAGCCGAGCTATCGCGAACAATCAAATGAGTACTCTTAAGATCTTTTATTGATTTTCAAGCTAACTCCTTTTACCTTAGATTTGTGGCAGGCTTAAGCATGCTCATCCACTCAGTTATGGCCAGTTAGTCCATCTGAGCCATCATCCTGTGTGTGCCTACATCCATTTAGCCTGAAAGACTTGTCATCACTCATGCTGTATCTGCACATGGGAGACTGGGCTGTAATGGGCTGCTTTCCCCTTGATATAGCTCAGCCCAGAAATGTAAGACATAAACTACATTTAGGGACATGGATCAATATGCATTACTGTATGGCCCATCTCTGTCCCTGGTGAGGTAAAAGGCTCAGCATGGTCGGGCAGCTGTAAATTCTCCAATGTTGCATCTGCAGTAACAAGAGCACCGCAGTGAGAAGTTGAGGGCTGGACACCTGCTGGGATGCTCTATCACTTTTCTCACAGATACCACAGAGAAATTATCTTGTCCCTGCTCGGGGGAGTCTCTTCCTAAGTGCCAATCTAAAAAATCACTTGCAACCTGATCAAAAACTGTCATAAGAGCAGCACTGAAACGGGGAGATCCTTGCAAACTGAGCGCTGCTGGTAAACTGCAGGGACTTGGCTTGCTTTGCTGTTCATCTTTTCTATTGCTCTCCGGACTTTCTGTATCCTAGTTATTTCAGGGTTGTGCTTATTTTACTGTCCAGAAACTAGTATAGTCTTGCTGGGACTCTTTTGGTACAAGAGGTGTTCAAATGAACGCCATCACATAATAACAAATAGTTTCAATTAAGTGAAAGCGGGAGCTGTGTGGATGAGCAGAAGTGAGTTTCAGAAGCTTCCAAGGACAGGATGCTATTAAGATCCTTTTGTTACTGTTTCTAAGGGCTGGTCTGCTTTGCAAACAAACCAGGAACCCCTCAGGTTTTCCAATATGCAGAAATTAAAGTATCTGTAACACTTGCCATCTTTTATCTGTATCATTAAGTTAGTTGCATGGAAATATCACTTTTTAGTGGTGATTAAACTGTTTATTGGGGACTGCAGTAACCCAGGGAGAAAGCCAGCTAGATTTCCACAGATAGCAGCAGCTAGCAGAAGTAAGCATGAGCAGATTATGAAAAGAAATCTAAAATTGCCGAGTCCACAGCGACTGCAATTCAAATCTCACGTTTTAAAGGAAAATTGCGCTGTTTCAATGCCTGGCAATCAACAAGATTATATGGTAAGAGTCGTTCCGCATAAACTGTGAAATATGCTTGGAAATAATCTCCTTCCCTTCCACCTGATGCTTGTACTGCTTATTCAACTAACTTGACGGCTTTAGCTAATTTATTACCAAAGAGAAAGTCTGTTAAAGAGGAGGAAACTGAATCAAATGGGGATGACCTCAGTTGCTGAAGGGCATGAAATACACAATCCCTTCGTCCCTTCCTGGACAAAGGCATAAAATGTACTTACTCTCAGGATGTTTGCTGATGATATGATACTGGGGGAGGTGGCTGATGCACCTCAAGGCCATGCTGCCATTCAGCCAGACTCCAATAGGCTGCAGAGCTGGCAGAGAGAAACCTAACTAGGTTCCACAAGGACAAATGCAGGGTCCTGGACCTGGGCAGGAATAACCCCAAGTTACCAGAGCAGGTTTGGATCTGACCTCCTAAAGTGTAGTTCTTTGAAGGACCTTGGAGTTTTGGTGGATGACAAAGTGACCATGAGCTGGCGGTGCCCTGCGAGCCAGGAGGTCCAGTGGTGTCCTGGGGTGCACTGGAAAGAGTGCGGCCAGTAGGTCAAGGGAGGTGATCCTCCCCCTCTACTCAGCCCCAGTGAGGCCATGTCTGGGCTGCTGTGTCTAGTTCTGGCCTCTTCAGTAAAGGGCAAAGGGTTTCCAGTTGAGGGTCCAGTTGAGGCTGCAAAGATGATGAGGGGTCTGGAGCATCCCTCTGAAGAGGAGAGACTGCAGGTGCTGGGCCTGTTTAGGAAAAGAAGACTGAAAGGGATCTCATCAAGATATATAAATATCTCAAGTACGGGCGTCAAGAGGATGGTGACTCTTCCCAGGGGTGCACAGGGACAGAAAGAGAAGCAATGCCCATAAACTTAAACACAAGGAATTCCACCTCAAAGTGAGTAAGAATGTCTTTACACTGAGGGTGGTAGAGCGCTGGGACAGGCTGCCAAGGGAAGTTGTGAAGCCTACCTCCCTGGAGACATTCAAACCCCACCTGGGTGAGGTCCTTGTAACCTGCTCTAGGTAAGAAGGTGTTGGACACCATGACCTCCAGAGGCCCCTTCCAACATGTGATTCTGTGATAAGGGAACACAAGGCAACTTCTGGGGACTCAAAAATCCCTTCAATGTCCTTCTGACACATGTGTCTGCAGTGAGAACTAACAAGCAGCCAGTGATGCAAATTCAGCAACTTTACAGGTTGAGAGGAAGTGCTTGATTGCCCTCTTTTCTGTTGTTTTATGCACCCTTATCAAAGCACCAGTGGCCAAATAAGATTTGCTCTTTCTTCCTCTGAAGTTTAGTTTCAGTTTCTTTCTCTCATTCTTTCAGGATTTGGTTGAATCCTCCTCATTATGATCCCTGCTTCCCACTCCTAGTCCTTGAAGAAAATTGCCCTTCTCAAGGCTACTGACCCTATTTAAAATTATGATAAAGTTTCAACACTAAAACTCAACCTAAGCTTCCTGTGTAGCCAGTGTGGTGAAAGCCAGGACTGCAAATCTCATTCACCAAGCTGCTTGGAGAATTCAAAGGGGAAAAAATATTATGTTCAAGCAGCAGCCCAGACTAGAAGTGTAGAGGAAAATCAATTTAAATGTAGACTACAAAGAAACTGGATAACACAGCCTTCGTCAGCTCAGTGCCACTTATGCAGCAGCTGCACTCAGATCTCAAAGAGTCATTCTTCTGGAGCTTTAACACAAAAGGTAACTCCATCAAATATCCCACAAAACACAGCAGGAACAGTCAGCTCATTCAAGCACAACCCTTCTACACTGTCATATAAACCCTTTATCCGAATTGCTGCAACTCAATGCCGCACAAATAGAGCATCTCCATACTTATTTTCACAAAGTCCCCTCAAATCCCCAGCAAAACTGAAGGTTTCATGGTGAACAAGAAGGGAAAACCTTGATTCTGGGAATTATCAAAGGTAATAGATGTCATTTTGTCATTTCTAGAGAATGTATAATTAATGATTTTCACAGAGTGAGTAATCAAGTGCAGAACTTAAGCTGATACAAACAAGACAAATTGACTTCCTCCATCTGAAAAAAACCCTAATATTTTCCCTATATTTTTTCCTAAATGTACCAGCACACACTTGATTTAGTGCTTTACATTTCATGTGATCACAGCCATATGCCACTCAATATCCCTGCATCTAAAACCCGTGATCGTTGTGTGTTTTGTCTCCTCTTTATGGTTCTTCTACCTGTTCTGCAACTTTGCAGACCCCTTCCATGGTGACAATCCACTCTGTCTCACCCTTGTGTTTGCAGAGAGTTCTGTGCCCCAAAACCTGCATCACTGAGCTTAAAGCCTTCTGCATGGCTGAGCTGCTCTGCCTGCAAGGAGCTGGGGTGGAGGGACCAACCCTCAGGAAAGACACACAGCACCAGACCCACAGCCCAGGTGAAGATAGGTGTGATAAAGTTGCGATAAAGAAGAGGTTGGACCTGCACCCCACTGCTCACAAATCCTTCCTGTCTCTTGTCAGCTCACACACAAAATGTCTGTGCAGAGACCTTGACTGGAAAAATGCCAGATGCTCTATGATGGTCAGGATGTGCAGGTCAGATGCTGAAAGGCCTCCAGGTACTGAGGCTGAAGCAGGGGTGGATGTTTACCACTGTGATGCACAGAGAAGCTGAATGAGCCTACCTGTGATACCGGTGAGCCACACAAGGTGCAGGAGCTTGGTTGCTGTGGCAGCTCCCTTTCAGTTTCCCAGGGAATTGGAGTCCTGTCTCCAAAACCACCCCAGTGTGCCAAGTGGAGATACTATTACAGGTTTATGTCAGTATGGACAATATCTGAACGCTGATTATTAATAAATGCACGATAACTCCCACCTGAAATCAAACTAAACAGGGGAAAAGTAACTCTTTGCAACTTTGTACATTGATACCTTGGTCCCTTAATTATGGAGTATTTATTACTTTCCCATTGCTTCTCACCTCTTCCCCACCCCTGTTAAACCATGACTTTGCTCCTAATTCCTCTTCCTTCCTTACCATCATAAATTAGTCTCATCACTTCACTTTGAGTCATTTTGGTTTCATGCTTTGTGTCTCTTGCTCGGAGAGCTGCTTATCTCACCTACTGCTGCTCACATGATGGTGCTTGAGAGCACTGCTCACTGCTCTTCACTTCTCTTTCTCATTCTCTCAGATCTGTTCGGAAAAATGTCTTTTCATATTCTCCCCAACTCTTCTTTCCTCCAGCAAGTATATTATTAAAATTGTATGTATTATTGATAATGAACTATATAAGTGTGTATAGCTCCCAAACACAGCTGAGAGGCATTGTGGGGTGAGTAAGAAGCTGAGAAGATGCTAGAGCACAATAAAGAATCCACTGCAGTGGACAGAGCAAGATAGCACTAAACAAAGAGATTTTACACCCTTGCAAACAACACGCTCCAGCTTTACCAGTTTGTTACTATGATATAGATTAAAACAGTAAAATCTAAATTAAGGAAAACATTTACTCAGTTTTCATGTTAATCAATAGGATAATTATGTTAGTCATAATTTTCCAGAAATCCGATGATTTTTTTTGCCTACAGGTGATTGACATTTTGCTAACTCATTCTTATTTCCTTCTCCAACTTCTTGTGTGGTGGTACATGACATTTAGAACAGCTTGGTGAGACATGTGAAGCTGGTTTTCAGCCACTTTGTTATGTCTGAACCCCCAGTCTTGTATTAATTTCACTCTTCATGATTAAGTAAATACGTCTTATGAGAGAAAAATTAACTAAAGCAAAGATATAATTGCTTTTCTTTATGGGATTATTCAGTAAAAATACTCCATTTCTCCTCATGTAAACTTGGAAGGAAATACATTCCAGGAAAAATTCTGACTGAGCTGAAATTATTATAAATTAGGCTGCTATAATGGGTCTAATTGTGTGGTTTAATTATTAGATTATACAGGAGAATAAAAAGTGGGCATTTTGTTAGATGAAGGCAGTGTCATCTGTCTTTTTGATAAAAACCGTAGGCTTTAAAAACACTTTTGTTTTCCTGGTATGTATAATTTTTCAAGGCTGGACAACTACTAAACCCACTAATTATATACAATAATAGTCACAACTGCCCAGACATTACTTGTATATATGAATAATAAAACTCCTAAATGCCATGAGGTCATTAACAAGGACAGCAGACACCTACAAGGCAGGAGATCCGAATATCCAGTGAATAATTTTGCCCTTTGCTGTACCTCTCATAGTTCCCCAGGATACCAGAGGAGCTGCTGCAGGACTGTGCATGGTCAAATGGCACTAACAAGCATTCCTGAATAAAAGCTGCCTCTGCATCAGACACACTGCCTGTGCTGATACTTCTCCTCCTACAGGCGCCCATCCCATCCAGCCAGTTTACCAGTGTTTTTAGAAGGTAATGGAGGGTCAGAAATGTCCCATAAACATGTGAAATGATAACTCAGAGGGTACTTTGGAGTGATGCATATTGATGTTCCTTTTGTCTCACAAGCGGTTGTTTTGGTTTTTTCTATGTTTGTGTAACTCAGTTGCTCAGTGAATAAACAGCTCTTCCTTTAGGTTCACTTTTTCCTTAATGGCATTCTGCTGTCTAGAGATTGTTAGCCACTCATTTTTGCTGTCTCAGAGAATGCATTTCTATCCTCAGGTTTCATTCAGGTTTTAGCCACTTAAAACTCATAAGGATTTTTGGGGTAGCTTAAATGTAGTAATTTTAAATCCTGTTACCTCTCTCCAATTTTTACCATTCTGAACTCCAGCTGTAGAGTTTTTATAGAATTTTTGTATTCTCAAAGACCTGATATTGTGAGATGCTGAGGAGCTCCAGAAAAGCTGAAAACATTGCTTTTAATAATACCCTTCTTTCTAATGAATAAAATTCTAAGGTAGTTTGATAGATGTGACTCTATGTCCACTAATGAAACATGAAGGTATGTATATATTAATATTATGGTTTTTTCTTGAAAAGAGACTGGTCTTCTACTGACTCGGAGTGGATTTTCATTCAAGCAGCACAAATAAGGTCAAAGACAATCTCTTCTTAATTAAAGGGAGCATATAATATTGATTTAATAAAAATTTAACATTACCTAATGACAGCTAGATATTATGTTCAGAGCAGAAAGACTGACATTTTATTGTAATCAATATGTATTTTATTAAAATCAATGTGCTACACGAACTATTCTACAGAGCCTTAATAATATCTAGCCTGCCACTGCAGAGAAGGAGTTTGTCATCTGGAGGTTAAGATTGCTTGACAGAAGAATTTCTACATGTACAATACACAATTTTCAATTTTTTTTTAGAGGCCAATGAAGGTGATCACTATCTTTATAAGTGGTAGGTGTTTAACCCCAGCTGATTTCAGTAGCCAGGAGGAATGAGGAGCTGGAGAGAGCCAAAGTAATGGCCAGTATCTGCCCAACAGCTTTAACTTCAGCCCTGCTCAAACCCGTGCATGGCAGGAGAGAGGTTCCCACTCAGGACAGCCCTCAGCCCTTGTGTGAGTCCACTCTGGCACACTGCCCCAAAACATGATGAAGAGCTGCATCGTTTACAGCACTCCTCTTTCACTGATCACAGTCTAGACCACTCCAACATCAATGTTTTCCTTACTTGTTCCCTAAATTACCCCAGGGCTTTGGTAAAAAGAGATGCTATTCTCCCACACTTCTTTATCCCTTTCTTTAACCTGTCTCATAATTACTTTAAAGAGCATTTCTTATCCTAAAAGCTAATGGGCAAATGACCCAAATATGATTTGTTGGTCAATTTCATTTATTTTTGTTCAGTTATATTCAGAGAAGAAAAGGAGTGAAACCTGGCAGTCTTGTTAACCAGTGTTAACTGTCTCCTTTCAGCCTTCTCATTCAGTTCTCTTCTTCATCCTGTACACAGCATCGAGAGAGAAGCAAAGTGTTCCAACTTTGAGAGATCCCTCATTTTATACACATTGTGCATACAGGAGTACCAAGCTCCTTCATCTGGTTCTACAGTGCAAGACAAGGATTGCTTCAGTTTCTTCCATTGTATTTCAGCACAATATTGACAGAATTGGTGACATGAGACAGTGGCCATCACCCGCTGTTCCTTCCCTACCATGTCTGCAGCAAAGCTTTTAAGGAGGGGAAGAGAGAGTTGAGATGTTGCAGGGGGAAATAACACAGCCACACGGTTTGGGGATGGCTGTAGACAAGGCTTGAGTGAACAGAGAATAATTTCAGAATACACTGTCCAGGGTCACAAAATTGAATGTGTGAATCCCTGGCTGAGGCTTTTGTTACGTTTCTTTCAGATGGGTTTAGTTTTATCATTTGGGTTTGATGAAACCTGCTGTCATCAGGAGAGTTCTGCAGAAAAAGCTCTTCTCTCATCTCTGGGTGAATCTATGGACACAGCACCACTTGGTTTACAGGCTCTACTCACAGTTTTAGCTGTTTATTTTCATCTGCTCAGGATTCACCTTGAAGGCTTACTTCTAATTACTAAAGAGAGAAATAAACAGCATTTGTGCCTGCCATGGTCACAAAACTCAGTGAGAATTGATTTGAGTCTGCTTATCTCCACCAAAGAGAATTGAATAGTACAGAATATTCTGAACAGGGCTATACAAAATGCTGAGAGGAAAACATCAGCACAAATTAAGGAACAGCTGAAAGGTGTTTCTAGTTTCAACCAATATTTATGACTCAAAAAAAGTCAAGATAAAATAACACCAGCAGTAAATTATAGCTAGAATTTTGCTCCAGATCACCCATCAAAAAATAAACCCAAGATTACTCTGGGTCAGAAGCTTGCCCATCCATACATGCTTTATGCATGCAAATTTTGAAAAGAGCAGGAAAAATGAAGATTGAACCTGGGACCTAAGATTACATCCATTTAAGATTTCCTCTTCTATACACTGTGATGTGTGGTTCCTCTGTGTTTAAAATATCCACTGGTACACGTCTTGCAAAGAACATATTTACTCTAGAATAATCACTTTTTGTTTCTGGCCTTTTTACTGAAATCCTATTATCCATATCTGGGTTTCTAAACAAGTATTTTTCATGCACTCTAAAGGAAGGGGAGGGGAAACAAATTTAGGCACAGCAAAAACAGAACACAGTAAAAAAAATTATAATCAGTATAAATTTGCTTTCCAGAAGGAATGTCAGAAGACATAGCCAGAAGTCTGTTACGCAAGACTTTGAAAATGAGTAGCATGGGAAAGCCTTTAACCTAATTATGGTTTTCTTATTATTTTATTGGCACTATCAGATTTTCATGGCTGAGCCAGCACAACTGCTCTAGCCTTGCCTGCAGTCATTACTCAATGTTATCTTTTATTTATACCAAATTATAAATGCGTTTGTGGGACTCTGCAAACAAACAAGGGATGCAGCCTGTGCTTCTCAGCTAAATTTTATCAGTGCTATACTGTATACACAGATTAAATGGCATTTCCTCCAAGGTCTCCTCAGGCCCAGAGACCAAGTCATAAATTTGTGCTCATGAGACACAATAAATTGCTCTTCTTCTGTTGCCAAACCTTGTCTGGTGGCACATCTGATCACTGAGGAGCTGCCCAGCCTGTCAGCAGTTCAGCTTGTTACAGGAGTGAGGCAGCTCTTTGGGCTTCCAATACTGAGAGTGAAGCTGCATCTGGCCTGCTGATCCATGTTTTCCTAGGCTGGAGCTGCTGGTCAGCAGCCAGGAAAGCTTCCTCACTGCCCCCAGCCCAAGAGCCTGACCATCCTCAGGCCCAGCCAATCTCTCCCTCCAGGTCTGTGGGTAGAGAATTCCTCCACCTAAACTCAAACAGCCTCAGCTGGAGTGATTAAAAGTACCTCCATGAGCTCTCTGATTTAAGGAACACATTCTAGGAGAAGTCATATCATCGATACCTGAACTCAGCTTGTGCATCCAGCCTCAGCCAGGATTTCAGACTAAGCTAAAGCAGGGATGGTAAGGGATAGTACATTGTATGTGATGGGATATGATTTACTGAACTCAGGATTTATGGTTGGTTTGCTTAGCAACACACCCCTGGAGGGCTCCATATATTACTTTTTATAAAAATACTGGGTTTACTGCACACCCAGAAACCAAGGATTTATGACAGACTATGTCAAATAATAGAAACAAAAAGTGAAGTGTATTTTTAATGTGGTTTTGGGGAACAAAAGGGGAAAATTTAGTATAACATGAACATAACACTTTGTACATTACAGGCAACATGCATCCCTGGGGAAAAAAAAAAAAAAAAAAAAAGGGCAGATCACTTCAGGTTAAAGTTACTTTGGTAAGTTTAGGTGACACACAGGTGTCCCACCTTCACTGTCCTTTTACTATTTCTCTATAGTCATTGGAGGGAAGGAAAGATTGATTGTTCCATGCTTCTGCGAGAGACTTTTCTCTGTTTAGGGTGGAATTACTTTCTAGAGATTGAGTAATATCTCCTTGTTGATACAGGAGAACTGGACAATTGACTTAAACTGGATTTCTAATTTCCCATAGCTGGATCATATGCAATGTGGTTTTTGGAGACTGAGACTCTGCATAATAAATGATGCATAAAAGAAAAATGTCTCCTAAAACTCAGACATGTTTTTAAAAAATTGGAAAAAATATGCATAGCAAGCATAAAGGAATGGAATAAATATGGATAAACCATCCATAAACTAATCAAAATCTCTGAAGTACCTCTTAATCGTATTATGAAGTCCAGTCATTCCAACAGAGAAGGAGCTTTTGGAGTCCTATTTTTGTGACTTTTAGCTGAATATCATTCAAATGGAAGACAGGCATCTAAGCAGTATTTTTCAGGCTTAAATCCAACTCCTCTGTGATCTTAAAGAATGAAGCAATTATAGCTTTAAGATCCAGGACCTTTCTAATGAAAGGAGTTAAGCATATCCTTACATTCCAGGTCAGTATGATCAGGTACACTGAACTGCCCTTAAGAATGGATTTTTTTTACGTGTGAGTGTCCCAAAATGTGGTCTTGTTGCTTTTCACCCCAGTTCTTCATATGAGAGAAAAAGAAATAAGAGAAACTAAAGTTTAACCTAAAATTTAGCATTTCTATTATGGTATATAATTTATTTGGGGGAGGTGGGGGGTTAATTTCAGCATATTTACTTGTGAATAATCTTAATCTCAAATAATAATTATATCAAATCACCACTTCCCCTGTTGCACATATATTGCCTGGCAAGCCCAGATGAAAAGCTGAAGTGAGTTTTTTGACTGAGAAAATGTCTTGCATTAAAAAAAAAAAAAAAATCCTTCCGCTATTTTCTTTTTACATGAATGCTGAATAAACAACTTCTGATAATATAAGGTAATGAATTGCAAATTTGCCAAACTCAAATTATTAATCTGATATTCAGATATTTATTTCAGTCCTTGTAAGAATCTTGCAGTATCAGCTCTGAATAATTGCAGTTTCTGGGAGTCTTCCATGCTAGCCCCCACTTAAAAGCTCATTCTTTAATACACAGTTCTGCTCAATGCCAAGAGGATACAAGCACACCTTGCACACATTCAATAACTGTCAGATGAGTGAAAGCAAAAAAAGCATTGAGTTATATTTAATCTGATACTAACAAAAGCATCCTATTTTCCATATTCAGGTGTGTTGTACAGTCTATTAGTTTAATAAAACAAGAAATTACTAGAATTAAAACACAGAAATTTGGTACAATGGAATTAAACTCTATTTCTCATAATTAGGAAACAACTTTTGTTGTAGCAACAACGTAGCAATATGCTGTGGTTTCACAATTACTTTAATCTCCTAGAAATCAGCAGTGTTGTTCAGTATTGCTCAAAAGGTTTATAATGCATTTACTCCTTTCTCTGATGACTGTTTTCTCCACAACCCCACTTTATCTTCTGCCCCATGGGTAACTTTGGTTCAAAATATACCATGGTAGCAATCATATAAAAATGGGGTTTAAATTAATAATTTTCCCGTTTCGATCCCCTGTGTGTCATCATCAGTGGAAAGAAAGGGGGAAAGGTAAGATGCCCCCATACTGTTTGGCAGTGGTTCTAAGAAATATTATTCCAGATATCTGGGAAAGCATGACAGACATATCAACACACAAGAGAGCTTCTGTGGTGAGACCACTTGCTTAGAAACACTGTACTTCCCAAAGCCTGTAGATGTTTTGAGTGTATGGCAACTGAGTATTTCACTAACCCTCCCATATTTGTATTTTTAAAGTATTTGAAATCTGACATGTAAGGAAAGCTTTGCCATCCAAATATTCAGCAGTTGTTCAGAAAGTATTAAATTAATTATGACCGTGTATGATTAATACATGGGACACAAAGCATGGGGAACAGCAAGGCAACATTTGCTCATTAAGATCAAACCCCGTCTCTAACAGATATTTTGTCACATTTCTCCTTCTTTACATTTTTCCTTGTCCTGTTCTGTAAATGAGCTAAAAATCTACACTGCTTTTCCCTCTCATCTCTACTGGTGAATGAAGGACTGTAGATGTGATGTTCAGTGAGAAAACGAACACTGCCTTTTCCTCCTTCCTGAGTGTGGTGCGGGCTGAATGCCACTGGCTAATGTGGAGTAATGAAGTGTGTGTCCACTGCCAGTGCCAGCACACTTCAGCAAAGCTGGCACAGTGTCGGTGCCGAGCCTGCTGTGACAGCGTCACAGCCACTGCTGCACTCAACAGTGTCCTTGTCTCTCGCACCCTCTCTTCTGGTTTGACTGCAAATCCTACCTAGGACAGAAAAATGGGGAGTTTCTCTTCAGAGTTTATTGAAATTTAGGAATCTGAAAAACTGGCATTTTAAGGGGAGGACTAGGATGACTATAAGTGAGAGCAGTAGAATATAATAGCGGGTTTTCCACTGCTTAAAATGCATGAGCCATTCACTGGTGTCACTGCAGGGGCTTTTGAGATGCAAACGGAAAGTTCTGATTTCCTCCTGCAGCAGACAATAGTCCACCTGCATAATACATGCTACTTAAAGTCATTACACAACCTGGGGTGTGCAGTAAATAAGTAATAAAAAAATCTTGCACTGCTTTTTGCCGTGTAACTGCCTGCAATATAATTTATCCCTCAAGCAAAATGAAACAATCACCTACAAATCTACTCAGCTACTATGAATAATTGAAATGACCACAAAGTCTGTAGTTCAGACCCATCCTAACATTTTCAGAGAGGAAAGTAAAAAGTTTTAAGTGCCTGCATTGTATAAAATCAATGAAATTTGCTGTTCCATTTCTATACATAGGTAATTTAGAAACTAATTTCCAGCTGGCTTGCATCATGGGAGGTTTGGGGGTTTTTTTGACCAGGTGTTACTACACAATCTTTAATATTATTGTAAAGACAGTCTCTAAAAGCTGAGAACAGGAACAACAAAATTAGTAAATCCAGGTCAAAAAGAGAATAATTCCTGCTCTCCAGATTCATGCACTAGATATGACTTGCTGACCTAGTCTTTGATTAGCAGGACTATGCATCAAAACATTTCTCCTCTCAGGAATCCAAAGAGACTCTTTCACAAAGCCATTTGGGTGTACTTCAAATAGAATCGCTGCTGAGAGATGCTCCCAACAAGTGGAGACTTATCCCATGCTATCAAAGGTAATTAACAAAATTTTTATGCTGTATTTGTTTTGATTTGAAGGGAAATCCACTTGATGTTGTAAACTTTGTCATATTTTACAGCACCTATGTACTTACGAAATCTGTTCCACTATTAGCTAGGTTTTATGAGCATTATAACAAGTGCATTATATTAATCATAGTTAATAAAGTCTATCTCCTCCCCGCTGTCAATATCACCAATTTTTGCTCTGGTACAGCAAAGGGTGAAATTATGAGGGTGATAAAATCAGTGTCCCGGTTCTTTAGGTGTGGATAACATAAATGTTGGCTGGCCAGCTCTGGGGTCTGTTCTTGACTTAAAGAAGGATGTTGTGCCCAGCTATGGACAGGTGTGGTCACCGTGCCAATACCAGGGCTGGCCAGGTGATCTAAGGTCCAGCTCTGGAAAAGGCAGCTATGACCAGCATTGCAGGGTCTGCTTGTAACAAAGGTGAATTCCCCAATGCAAGGACCTGGTGAGCTCTAATACTTCAGGACCTTTCTTTTCCCTGCTTTCTCTGAGGCATGTGATGGATGTCCAGTGAGTTACAATGGGACTTGCAGAGTCAGCCCAGTTAGTCTACCAGGCTTAGCACCTACTTTACAGTCTTTGTTTTGTGTGGATGGATGGAGAAGATAGCCAGGGATATGAGGCTGGCACATTTTCAATGTCTGGGAGAAAATTTCTGCAGGAATAATTATTTTCTAACTATTTGAGACTAGCTCCTTATCTCTTCTGCTGTATGCCTAAAAGCAGTGCAGCCATATGGTTTGCCTTACCGTGGAAATGTCAGCCAGGAAGACTTTGAGGACACTCATGCCTACTGCCTAAGCACTCACCGTGTCTGTGGTGATAGGAAAGGACAAATGGCACTGTCTGCATGCTTGTCCCCAGGCATGACCAAGCTGGCCATTCGGGACTGCAGTACCTGTCTGACTCTGAAATGGAAGCATTCTTGGCACCCCTGTACAGCAGCCCTGCACTGCCTTTGGCTGATGCACAGGATAAAAAATCATAAAAGCCTTAGTCAAGAAATAAGCAGGCCTTCCTTATAAGCCTGAGAGATCCTGAGTTTTGGGATCCCATCGTGATAACATGAAATGCAGAACTTAGCTCGTGCACACTTTGGGGAAGAGTGTATCTCCTGGTTGAATGAGTGCCCAGTGCAGTGGGAGCCTGTGCAGGGTCATGGCAAGAGCGCACAATTTCCTTATTCTGCTCTGTCCCAGGAGTAACCCATACCCAGAGTGTGAGGGAGCAGAATTCTTCACAGTCAGATTATTATAATGAAGTTAAAAAACATTTCCAGCTCTTTCAACCAAAGGTCCTGACCCCTGACCATTTTGTAATTCCACCAATTCCCATCTGTGTTCTCACAGTTGTTGGGATCCAGCAAGACAGGGTCCATTCAAGAAGACAATGTGGGTGCATAAGTGTAGTTACTTCAATGGCTAGGAACACTTTCTGCATACCAAAGAGACCCTAAAACAGGAAAGCTTTCATTGCCAGAAGTTAAAGTGCCTTTAATATTTATTATACTGTTAATATGCCTCTTCAGAAAATCCTTTGAGGGAAATAACAAAGATCAATAGAGGCCTGATGAATCCTAAATGGAGAAACTAAAAGAAGCATTTATATTTCTGTCTATGTATCTCCTAGAGATGACAGCAACTCTGCAGGCATATTATAGCAACGGCCAAGGGTATTCTGTGGAATTAAGGAAAGGGGAAGACACTTTCAAACATAAGAACAAAGACTGTATACCCTACTAAAATGTTAATTAACATGCAAAGCATCAAACCACACATCTGCCCTTTCAGAAACAATGTGCTCATGTAAATAAAGAATAAAATCCTAGTTTATCAAAATACTGTGCATAAAATTCACCAAGAACATGACATCCATAAGAAAATATCAACAATCTACTGCAGGAAAATGAATGACCCATCTCTCTTTCACTGTGCTAACACTGAGCTGAGTTTATTTCTTGAGAGCACATTAAATTATGAAAGAGAATGAGAAAACCCTTAGGAAATTATCAAACTGTTAATAAAATTTTTGGATGTGTTGTGTAATTACAACCCCTTGAAGAGTCAAAAGCTCAGCTTCTTTATTTACATGTAGAAAAAGGCCCAGTGCTTGACAAAAATTCCATTGAAATTACAGTTGATGCAAAATTCCAATTATATCAATACCATACAGTAAGAAAGGAGTGAGGGCAAATAAGATGTTATTTGGCAGAGAACCATAATTGTTGGTGTCCCAAATGGACCCTATAATGCTGATACAGACAGCTCACTGATAAGAACTCCTTAGTAACCCTGGATAATGAAACTTGTCACCAGCATTATGCAAACTCCACTTAGCATTTAGAATTAGAATTCACAAATGGGTTATGTCTGCACAGGGGTTTTTTGTACAATATTATGAAGTCATCCTTGTATAATGCTACAGTGAATGTGCAAGGCAAATAGGATACATCATCCATGTTAATGGAGGTTTTCCTCCATTTCTCATGGTTTACTTTTTCCATTAAATGAAGCCCTTCAAAAACCGGCATTTACTTCCTCAACAAATTTACCCAAAGATATTGATATAGCAGTAAGACTCTTTCAGTTTCCCCTGAAACTTACATCATTTCCAAAGTAACCTTTCTAGACATTTTAAACACTATTTAGGCTTCAGAGGAATCAGATGTAGTTTGGTATCTTCAGCTGACAGCTTGAATCAGAATATGTATATGCCACCAGGCTGCTTGCCCCCTCTCTGTGCTTGACTGGAAACAGAAGGGTCTGCAACTTGATGGAAAATCTTTTTTGCTAAGTTTATTATTGACTAGAGTGGTTCCACTAGGCTTCCATCTGGATCCTGAATGCTTCCCAACACCACCCACTTCCATCTTAAAATTTGAAGTTAAATGTTAAATGAAATAAGCTAAAGCCTGGCGAAGAAATACCATCTCATTCCTTGAGACTATTCAACAGAGTTTATGTCCCTAAATTTGAATAAATACAATGTGAACAAAATTTCTCATCAACACTTCATGACTTAGGTGTCTAACAGGCTGAGCTATACTCAACTGGAAAAAGATCACACATCTAAAAGTTTCAGGGAACTTTCTCCTGAACCCTAACATAGCCGTGGCGGGTAGCATCAATATTTCAGCACAAGTGTTGGCCAAACTTTTTACTGTGCCCATTTCTGGAGAAGATGGATGCTGGAATATTTCTTAAAATATAAATGCTTTGTTGTGACTATGTCTTGATAGAATAGTCAATTAACTGAAGGCAGTATCTCTAAAAGAGCTGTTAAATTGGCCAGCCACCAAAACAACAAAAAAGGCACATTTGTTTATTGTTACCTACATAAATGTCTAAAAGAGCAACAACTTGTTAAAATAACTTTTAAAATTCACTGCAGATACAAAATGAAACTGAAATGATTTTTTTATAGAGGATATTTGGCACCAAAGTGAAAGTTAATTTTTCAGAATTCTGTACTTAAATGGCTTTATGAAAACATATCCTTCAGTCATTGATTTAGATTTTCGATTTTTGACATTTTGTAAAAACTTCATGGGCTTTGCCACCTACCTTTCATATTCTACCTTTTATTCAAAACACCCTGTTTAGATTAGGAAGAATCAACAGATGATTATCTGCCCATTAAATCAAATCCCTTGGCATAGAGTAATTCTAGTTTCTTGGCAGCAGGTTATTTATACAGAAAAAAGTTGGCAATAAAGAATAGCCAACCATTACAGTTTTAGCATTTGAAATACCTGTAATAACTCTCAAAAGATTGGATGTTAGCTTTATTTATTAAAATACCCCCTTGCTGAGGAAATAGTTTTGAAAATTATTGCTTAATGGAGTGCATTAATTAAATCCTACCTAAAATCCTGTATCCTAGATTTCATGATTTATTTATTTTGGTTGTATGATTTATGTAGCAAAAAACAGTTGGATGCCTTTCCTTCTCATTTCATCCCAACAGTGTTTTTACTATTTTCTTCTTTCACTATGTAAGCCTATAAAGTAATCCCTGTTGATTTAAAGACAATGGTAGACCCACGGTTGTTCATCTAACAAAATTACTTCTTTAGCAAAAACAAAAATGATAAATGACTTTGTTTAGAGTATTTGTTCTATGAATATAATTTTTTTTAAAGCAAAAGTAAAGTTAATAGACTTGTACTGGGTTTCATAACGCTTTGGAGACTCACAGAAGCTGTAGCAAACCAGAGTTGATCATGGTGTGTTGGCTTGCCTTGCAGTCATCTCCTCTCATTAACAAGACACCTGGCTGTTCCTTAAGGCACAAAACAAATAGTAGGCATCTCAAATAACTAGAAATGAAGCAAACTGCTTTGTCATCAAGCAGCACTGTAATGAAAGGCAGAGAGAAGGAAGAAAGCTCTGGCTGTACAGCATTTACAGCAGTATGGCAGAGTAACCGTACGTCATTGCTAGTTCTCATCAACAAAAACGTTTTAATTGAAGCATAAATTGAAGAACAGAAATAATTTACAGCATATAATATGTAGTCAGTATGATCTTCATGAAATTCTGTCACTCTCACTTCTTTGAAAATATTTTGAATTGTAAAAAGTTGTATAGCCAAGACACCTTGAGAGTTTAGTTATTTAATGCACTGCCAGAGATTTCAATATAATGTTGGAAATATTCACTCAGGAGAACAGGACATACAGATATTTTTACAGTTAGTTGCAAAGAGAAAGCATATCCTCTGTAGTTAATTAATGGTAATCTGCAAGATGCTTAGGAGAAAAAACTTCAACTAGTATGATTTAGAAGATTGTGACAGGAAATGTAATAGGTCTGGAATCTTTAAAAAAAATATACTCTATCACCCATGACACTTCAGAATGAAACATATATACTCCTGCTTGCTGTGCTTTGACAATTTAATACTATTTAAATTATAGCCAGGGTGTTAAACACCACCTAGAGGTGCAGCAGACCTCAGGGACAATGGCTGTGATGACTCTGGATGTTCCTTAGCAGATTTAATTCAAAGGATGTAGAATAAAACCAAGAAAACTAAAGCCTGTCCAGCTTATGCCCACAGTGCACATTCAAGAACTTGTGATAAAAAATTAAACATAAACCGTAACTAGTTTTGAAAACTTGTATTTTGTTCTGTTGTCTTTGTTTTGTGGCAAAGACAATATTTAATAAAGTGGATTATTTGAGACCTGCAAGTTATTCAAAGAAATGGAACAGCAGAAAGTGAGTGTTTCCCTTCAGTGATGATTCATCAGTTTAATCTGTGCCAAGGTATGCCACAGGATCCTGAAATCAAAATTCATTTTGGTACAGAAGTTTTTCAGCTTTTCTATTTTAAAACAAATATTTTGTCTAACGTGTATCTCTAAAAATTTGCAAACACACAAAAGATCTTCAAAACGAACAAAAAACAAGCAAACAAAAACCCAAACAGAAGTACTCCTAATTACAATGAGATTTGATATAGGATATAGTAAGTTTCAAGCTTAAGAAGAAGAAAGCTTTGAGATCTAAAGCCTATTTGAATTTCAAGCCTTTTGAATTAACTATAATTCTAATCAAAGGATCTAGTAGAGGAAAAAAAGCAACATAGAAGAGTAATAGATGGGTTTGGACCTATTCACACGTGCTTGTCAACAGGGTTTGGAGGCTGAGATCACAACTAATCTTAAGAACAGTGTCTATCCAGAACAAAATCCATTTATCTGAAGAGAAAGACAGAAAGCAGGGTATAATTAGATGTTAAATTGACAGAGGTCATGTCAGGAGCAGCACAAATACTTTGCTTAGACCTGTAGTGAGATGGATATCATGGTAGGTATTAGATTAATTACATATATTACAGAGGAGGTAGGACACCGACATACTTCACACTAAATATGAGCCTGTTGTCATGAGCTCAAGCGCATAACATAACTTGCATGGTTGCCATAAGAAACCATCAGTCTTTCAAAAATAGAAGATGACATAAAATGAAATTATAGATTACTGGATATAAATAAGTAAAAAGGTTCTTGAACAAAACCAATGATTAAATTTTCTTAAAAACCTGGATTTCAGTTGAGTCATTGGAGCATACAAGTTCAAAAATAAAAACAAAATTAAGTCCAAATCAGAAAACTAGAAAGAAATAGGTAGAAAATCAACAAAAACATTTTCTGCTGAGATGGGATAAAGACCCATCAGCTACATCAGTGATCAGTTTCAGACACTGGAATGGGAAAACAACAGGGACATACCTAGAGATGTTCAATCAAGAGAAGTTTCTGAATACTTGGAATCAAGAATAGTTATGTAGTCAAGCACTGTTAAAAGAATATTCTAACAGCATATAAAAGATATTCTAATCTAATTGCAAAGATGAATAAAGCTCTAAAATATCTTTTGTATAAAGAAGAATAATTAACAATCAAATTGAAACCTGCTATCTTGACAGATGATGTGTACTAGGACAATGAAAATGCAGTCCATAATTTGAATGCTGAAGAAAATTTCAGATTGTTGTAAAAGTAATATTCTTTTTAGTGGAACTTCAACTGATTTTAAATTAAAATTCATTTGAGAAAGTTTTCGTAAAGGTCTAGAACTTGCCTTAGACGTCTCTTCCTCTCTTCAGTTCAGATCAGTTTTCATCTGAATTTAAAGAATGAGTTTTAAAGTGACTGTGCAGTAGTTTGGCTTCTTGAAACCAAGACACAATCAGACAAATACTTCCTCACATTTGCAGGTTCTGGCTGAACATACAAAGAGTGTGCAGAGCTGAAGAACTGTGTAAAAAGGAAACTGGTGTGTCTGCTTCAAAATGGGAAAAAAAATGAATTACAGCTAGGTAGCTACCATGGTACTCAAACTAAATTCCTCTAAAATAAACTGCTTTAAAAGAAGGAACGTTATGATCAGCATGCCATATCCCTCAGGCAGGCCAACAAGACAAATGTCCAGACAAAAGGATGATTGAGCATCATAATATTTTTAATAAGTCTTGCTGATTTTTTTCTGAAAGTAAGCAATGGAGAAAAAATTTAGCAGAAGTTTCTCACTTATAATTGACCCTAAAAGTCCCATTCATTTGTCCTGCAAGCAAAGTATCACTATGGGTGAAAGGAAGAGAGCAATCCTGGCTGGTGAAATGGTGCCAGAAAACACCGGGTGAAGCAATATAGGATGGACTCTTTCAGCTGAAAGCCAGTTATAGAATTGACAGAGGACCCAAACCAGAGACATTAGATACACTGTATTGACTACGTGAAAGCTTTTGACTTGGCGGGTCACCTGAGATCATTCAACCCATGGAACAATAAACAGTTTCTTCTAAAAGCAGCAAAAAAGCTGAAATCAATGCCTATTAAAGACTTTTAGAAAAAAAGAAAAAAAAAAAAAAAGTATCCAGAGAAGGAAAATTTCTTTTCTCTCACAGGTCTTTATAATTATAAGGTACTGAAAGAACAACACAGCTCCAGGGCTCAGTAGGCACCTTCAGGTAAGCACAGCTAACAAAACTCTCTAATACCATCAGAAGACTTCAGAGTGTTGCTGGATGAGTTGTTCATTGTTCTCAGGTAATAATTACCTACCGAATGGTTGCAGGAAAAAGCTAGCAAACACACTACCCTGGAGACAGAATAAAATGTGCAAGTATGCATTAGAAGCAGCATGAAAAGCAAGTTTTTTGGTGTTGCACAGACTATCTGTCATGGAAATCACTAGGGCTCTGGTGCAGAGCTGACAGCTGCAATGTAAGGAGCAAATAGAATAGAGCAGAGTAGATAATCATTTTTTTAGAGATGGCCTTGCTGGCCACAGACGTGTTCTGTATTGTTAGTTGTGTCACTTGAATATATCCCATTTGCAACCATCCTGTTGCTGTGCTGCTACTGCACTTTCCTGTGGCTCACAGTGATTTCTAAGGCAGTGAAATCTCTGGGATTTCTCTGCCTGGCTTGAAGAGGCAGGCTAATCGGCTTAAGCACAGATCACTTAGGAGAGAAGAGCACAGACACGTGCAAAGACTACAAGCAGAAGCTCCCGTATTTCTGGATCCACAGATCCAAAGCGCCTCCCAGTTTTTGTGCTGTTTTGTGACACCACTGCTGACAGTGATATAGAAGGGATAAATGTAAATCCCTTCTACATTTTGATGCTGTAAGTTTAAAACCTAATTGCTAAATGCTCTTTGAACAACATCATAACTTGGGAACTACTGGGTCCTCATAAGCATCAATAAGCTCTGTTGTTCCAGTAGGTTTTCATTCGACTGATAACATGTTAAATAGAAATAGAATTGGTATCCATATTTTTTTTAATGTCTATTTCTTATTAGATTTCTTCTCTTCATATCTGATTTGCTTTATTTGTTTTACTTATGTACGATCCAATATTGAAATTCTGCTTTCTCTCCTGCTCGTGTACACTGGGAACATCTCTGAAAATTAGATTGATACTGACCCATCAGAGAGGAAAATTTGACCATTTCTACATAATTTAACTGTTTAATTGATCCATAGCTGTAGCTCAAACACACTAGGAGTGAATTTTCAATATTGTTTTCCTATTTAAACACATGGGTGCAATTTACAGATTTCTTCTCAAGATGTGGACAGAATTTAAGCAGCTAATTTCACTAGGTAGTGAACAACCTATTCCTTAAGAATTTGTAAATTGTTGGAGGTTCTTTGCCAGGTTTTTGACCATCAGAGACATTGAAATACTGAAACTCTGCCACTCTCATCCTAGATTCTTGCAGTGTAAGCAGAAGAGAAGGATGTTGAAGGGCTCAGGCTGTGAGCTGGATTTTTTCCCATTCAACAAAAAACACTCTGCACAGAGATGTGTTTCTGGCTGGAACAGACAACAGATCTTAGCTCTTCCTTGCTGGGGAAGAAATGCACCCCCTGAGGAGTATTTACAGCAATGTCATCTGCTGTCCCTCACTGCTACAGATGGAGTTTCATTCCCCATAACCATGGGCAGGCCAATGTCATCAAAAAAATTCTCAAGCCTGAAATTCTCCTGTGGCTTTTGTGACATGAATTTTATTATCAGGAAGTGAAAAATGGACTTATGTTCCATCTATTGCAACGGATTGATGGCCTCTGGAATACCTCAGGGACTGCTGAGGCTGAGAGGTGGGGCTGCTTCCCATGGGGGTGCATCACCACAGAGCAGCACCTCCTTACGTCTTGCTTCTGCAGACATATCGCTATGTGACCTTCAAAGCCTCAGAATGCTGAGTGGTTATAGAAGGCTCTTAAACAGTCCTTCCCCTTGCCCACATCTTCACAAAGCTTTTATTTTATTGTGATAGGATTGCAGTTTTATCAGCCCTAGCTTTATTCCAGAAGTAACTTTTAAAGAGTTATAACTAGGCCGTGTTTCCCCAGCTCCTGTAATCCTCTGCCACAAAAGAAGGGATATAAATGAGGTACATTATCATCATATATTACCACAAGAACCAACGTTATAATTAGGTACCGTACCCACTTTGTAATCACTGTGGCTTTAATTTCCAATCAAAAGCATCAAAGTCTGAAGACAGTGACCCCGCTATTGAACAATTCCTTTTCATTTCCTTTGACAATGGATTTTCAAAGGTAAAAGGGGGGCAAGGAGAAACCGTATTTTATTCTAGAGTTTCTACATAATTATAGCAATTATAGAAACCTTTCATGTGCTTGGTCAGCTTTTACTGCATAGGTTTAGCTGTTGGTTAGAAGTGTCTCTGAAAGTTATAATGCGTTTGGGGCACCAGAGTCTGTCCCACCATTATAAATACTGGCTAGGCAGACTAATGATTGCAGAGGAAAGTGGAAAAGGTTAGTCATAAATATGGAGGATGTTAGTGCAGGTAACATAAAAGGAATTTAGAAATCTACTTCAGCAAATTGCTGTGTGCTCTTTTGCCTGTTTCTTTTTCTGTATTGTTATGATCAGTATTAAAACAGCCCCTAAATGCTACAGTAAAGACTCAGACTTTGTTGTGCTAGATTTCCAGCAAGTGCAAAAGGTATCCTTGCCCTAGGCTTGCTGCCATACTGCACCCCAAAGGTCTGGAGCACAGAAACTATTCACGCAGAAAAGGCTCTGCTTTTGTAAACTACTCATTTGAATAGATTGAATTATACACCAGACATTCTTATTTTTCACTAGTATAACTGTTTGTCCCCCACTACAGGGCTTATCCCAATGCAGGTGTATTAACAAGAGCTGAATATAAAAGGTCAGACATCTGAGTGGCAGAGACAGGCCCAAATTTCCCTGTAAATACATCGGGCAGCCGGAGTCAGCAGTGAGAAGCAGACGAGATCCAATCTGCTACTGACCACAGAGCAGAGGCTTCCCAGCCCAGAGACCAGCAGAAATGCAAAGACTCACTGAAATCCTTCAGAGGGATTTTCTTCTCAAATGAGGAATCCAATATATTTTCTTCAGGATGGAGAGCAAAGCAGAGAGATTTCAGCCTGCTCTCCCCTATGGAGATGAGAGCAGCTGAATGGAAAGGATTATGTGACTACAGAAACTGCAGCCAAAGAAACATCATTTGGGGGCTGTGAATGAGTCCAAATTGTTCGATAAGTGGAGTTCACTGCTCAGTTTAAATGGCTGAGTAAGCTCTGGAGTTCCTAGATTGAGTGAGCTCAGTGTTTTCAAATCACAAAGTTTTTATTATCATTATCATTTTGTTCCGAAATTTGCCTACAAATTAATAAAAAGTTAAATGTCAAAACTATTTCCACTCTTTTGAGTTTCGTCCTTTGACCCATTTGTTTATTGATATTTTTAATATTCTGATGTTTCTATCACTATTGTGGTGAAACTTTTTACTCTGCATGTTCTCTCAAAAAAGAAAATCATTGTCGCCTTGTTCTACTCAAAGCTTTTGAGACTCAAAGCTTAAATACAACCTATTTCAAACAAAATTAAAATTAAAAATTATACCATATCCTATCTGAAAACTTTACTCATACTGAATATTGTTTAATTTCTCCAAAAGTCTGGGATTAGCATGAAATAAAGGGGCAATGTTTTGAGATTACAAGAGATACAATTAAGTGATACATTAGATTGTTCTGTCCTACAGATTTTCGTTTTAATATTCTTATTACTACCTACTGATATTGTCAGCCATGTATCTAGTCTCCAAGGTGGGAGCTGAGAGATGTGGGCCATGTGTGCCTACCTGTCATATGCACTGTGCCTTATTTATATTAAATCCATCCATCATAATCTTCACTTCCACTTCTCTTTTTATCTCATTCATTTCCCTCCATCATATTATAACCTCCAACCGTCGTTTCTTTCATTACTTTCACGGCACTCAGGCGTTTTGGTCTGTTTCCTTGACCTTTCATAATAACTTCCATCATACCAGTTTCCTTCATAACATTTTCTCTGTCACTGACAACCTCTCTTGGGCTTTGTTAATTTTCTTAGCCTTAAAAATGGTCTCAGAAGCATCCATGGGAGTGGCAATGAAAAGGAGAGGGGGGAAAAAAAAAAAAAAAAAAAGGAAAACTGTAAGGGAATGGCAAATAAAAGGAAAATGCATTGAAAAAGTAAAAAGGGAAAGAAGAAAAAAAGAAACAGAAATACCAGTAACAAAACTCTCTTTACATATATTTTCTGCTTTTTTTCTGAGCTCAAATCTCTTAGTTATATAATTTAATTTCCACATGAATTTGTCATTGGTTACCCCTTCCCCTGACTATTAATTTTTCTCCTTTTATTTTAAATAAAAAGTCTTTTCAGAAGTGTCTTCCAAGTGTAAAAATCACTTCCACAACCTTGTTTTTCCAACATTTTTGATCCAAGCCAAAGCAACCTTCTGCACAAGGCAGTGTATGGTGGTCTTGTGGGCCATTTGGTCTGTTTATGTAGAGACAGGGCTGCGTTGACCCTGTTTTTAAAACACATCATTCAGTAGGGAGGGGGTTTATGGCTCTGTGAGTTCTGTACTGTCTCTGTAACCAGTGGGATAACCACTGGTGAAACACTGCTACGTGTATGTATTTCCAAAGGCAGCATGAATTTTGACTAACTTTGCTGTCCCATAGCACCTCAAATTGCGCGGAAATTGTGAAAAATTAAAGAACAATTTAATGACAAAGGAAGCAAAATGTAAACAACAGCTAAAGATTTTTTCTCCCAAGAGGTTTTTTCAGGTGTACAGAAAATGTTTGTAAACATTCCCTTACAATTAAAGGAAAGTCTAGAGGCTCTCCCATTGTTTGGGTGGCTCCCATACCATCCATACTTGCGGTCAGAGCATGGGGCACTGGGGCACCAAGAGAGCAGTGAATTGTCCTGATACCACTCACACTCACAGTCAGAATATGGATCAGAGGAGACCCTTCCAAATCCATCCAGAGGGTCTCAGGATTTCCATAATAAGTCTCAGAGCTAATAAATCTATTAAATTTTGGGCAGATTAACATTTTATTCTCCTTCCTCATTACAAGAATATATGTGTTATTAGGCACACAGTTTAAGGAGCTTTTTATCACTCTATGACTTTTCTTCCCATAGGTAATGTTTTGGGCTTGATCCAGATGCCTTCGCAGCTCAGCCTTTTTTCATGCAGAGAGAGATTTACTTTCCCAAACCAGGGTAATAAATCCTTAAATTATGATTTAAGTGGAAATTTACTATCATGTTAAATCGCTATTAGAAACATCGTTCTCATTGAAAGTATCCAGGAAAGTACAACTTTAGAAATGAGCGGTGCCATTGACTAGAATTATAGATCAGTTTTGTGCTGCTATTTATAGCTGTGCGGGCTCCTGAAGTCAGGCAGCTCCTTTTCATTTAATGGCTCTTTCTAAGAATTTCAGAAGTACTCACTCCTCTGTGCAAACAGTTACCAGCACAAAGAATAAGATCTGGGAGAGGGGAAAAGGGGCTTTCCTGGGCTGTTTGATTATTGGATATCTTAGTGTTCAGCACTTCCTGGACATCAGCATCACCACAAATGCTATGAAAACTAAGGCTTATAAAAGTATGGATCATTAGGGCTGTTCTGCTGAACCTTTATGAAGATGCTCTTGGGATTCACGAGCCCATTATTTATTTTCTGATGTCTTAAAAGGTCGATTGGTAGCAGATTAGCAAGTGTAAATTATGTTGCAGAAGCAATAGAGGATTCGTTCTACACTGAGACCCAGTGCAACACAGAGCACCAGGGTCCTAAGGCACAGTGGTGACTCTGGCCTGGGTCTGAAAATCAAAATGCACTAACCCATAAATTTAATTTTCCCATATGGTGCATGATTTTAAAAGAGATATTTGTGGTGTAGGCACATACACCCATTACAGAAAATATTAAGCATATTTTGAGCCAAGACTCCCACATACACCCCCCAAGTCATTAGCATTTCATTTACAATTCATAGGCTGAATTCTTCAAACCTTCAAACTAGAATCAAACCACCCCTCCAAAGCAAGAAAAATGTTAGTTAGTAGGACCTAAATATTTTTATATTCATCTGTTTTCTAAGTTTTAAACTTTTTTCCCGATGTACCCCGCCACTTGCTCAGTGATTTATTCCTCCTTTTTTTTTCTAAATTAATTCTTTCATATCCTATAAATGATCTGTTTAAAAACAAAAACAAAAAAAAAAAGATCCATCTGTCAGCATTCCTCTCTTTATGCGAAAATGGTGTCACACCAGCCAAAACATCTATAGTACTCCCTAGGAAAGGAACGTAAATTTCATATTTACCTTTCACATAAGCTTTTTAGCTGCTGAACAGGAACTGGTAAGAAAAGAGTACTCATTTTTATCCTCACACACAAAGAAAAGATCACTTATTCCGATTGTAATTTAATAACAAAGAGTGATATTTCTTGCATAGACAAAAGGAGTTTACAGTGAAAAAAATGCTGTTATTTAATAATCGGCAAATATTGTAGAGCATAGAATATTATAAACCTCCCTTAATTACAGGAAAAAGTACTTACTTAGAAGTGTGCCAAGTAGCCTGGTGCTGCTGATTCATGCTAGTTTGACAGTGAGACCAGTCTTACCAGCTTTTACCAAAGAAAGTACTTTAACTCAAATACCCTCCCTCAAAGGCAGCAGAAATCAGGTCACAAAATCCAAGACACTCCAAGCAACCACAGAAAACCAAGGTGAGAGCCAAGTTGTGCAAGAACCAGTCATGGGATGGAGGCGCGTGGTGAAGTCCCCCAGCCTTTGCTCCAGGTATCAGTCTGAGACTGCCCTGGTTCCATCTGGTTTCTGGCGCTCTTCATCCACGAGGAAGAGGAGGCTGAGGTTTTTAACCATCCTGCAGGGCAATCCTATCTCTTTTCTGTTGTTAATATGAGAGATCTACTCCTGTGCTTGTGACTGATTTGCAACAGAAATATGATGGTGCCATTTGTCTTCTATTTTAAAAACTTCTCTTTCCCCTCTCTTTTATTTGTGTTATAACTCCTCTCTTTCTGCCATGTTCAGTAGAGCTTGTCTGGGATGAGATTTCCCTGCAATTAGAAGGGCTGGTTCAGTAAGAGATTCAGTCCTGCAGTAATGACTGACTGTACAGCTCCTTATCCAAAAAAAAAAGTGTTTGCTAAGATCTAGACACGTTCTCATGGCCCAGATCTGTATGAACTACTGTGCCTGTGATTTGGGGGTGCATTTTTGGTGAAGTATCTGCTGAATACTGAAAGAGGTGTATTCTTTTTCCACTTTCCTCTTTGGATCTCCTTCTATCAAATTATTTCAAATTAATTCCCAAAATTTCCCCATCAGGGTTGTAGAAATTATGTATTTTCCATCTCAATCTCCAGTCCATTTTTATTATTCCTTTGATAATGAACAGAGGTAATGACTAATATTTTTCAATATCCAGATATGTCCAGTCCATTTTAAATGTTGCAATTTAAGATTCAGGTCAATGACATGGGCCACTGTAAATTCACAGCAAGGGAATCTCTATTTAGCTATGAATTCCTTCATAATCCAAAGAAGAGAAGCATTTGCAAGAAAGTCAGCTTCAGAGACAAGGTCAAAATGAAAAAAAGAAAAAAAAAAACAGATTTGAAAACTCACTTCTGGGATCCTAAGATAAAATCATGATCAATTTTCTGTAATTTAGTGCTTTGTAAAACCACTCTGAGGTGATTTTAACAATCTATTCTCATTGGTGGTCTCCAGAAGCCTGGTTCTAATAAATCTCACTATTTTATTGCAAGTTATAAGTTTTTTCATATGTTCTCTTAGAAGTCCTCATCTTCTGAGAATGATGTTAATCTTTGACAATTTCAAGAGACATTTACAAAATAATCATTTCTTTCTTCTGATGGAAATGAGATTTTCCAAAAAGCTGAATTTTAAGGAATCCAGTGATGAAATAGAAACAAGCATATATTTATTTCAAAAGTTCCCTTGCTCCAAGACAGGACTATTCAGAGCACAATTCCTTTCTGCATGGTATTACTGGGACCAGAGTACCAGGGGAAGATGTTAACAGTATCCTTCATTCTCCACCCCTCTATAACTCTGGAACAGGGTTTTTTCTCTGTTATCTTTCTTTTCTTTCTCTCATATCTCCTGTTTTCAATCCCATCACTCTGTTCATTATTCACTATTCCTTTTGAAATGCTTTGAAACCCTGAATTTCCCAAACAAGATGCTGTTCCTTCTCCTGGCATCTTAATCAGAAGGCCAAAGGAAAGTAAAAGATAAAACATGTTTTCAGACATGACCTGTTCTCCTTGACTTCAATAGGAGTTGTACATGCCTTTGAAATGAAGCTGCCGTGTTTAAATAGCAAAAGTGTGTGCAGCTGTTTGTTTGCTAAGCAAAGAACCTGGAAGTGAGAGGCTGTCTGACTGCATGTCCTCTGCAAGTTTATTTTGAGAGCAGATTTTAAAGCTCAGCACCAGGACCTGTCAAGTACCGGGTATTTCACCCACTGAAGAAATTTTATCTCCTTCACATAAAAATGTTGTGTAGTTAAGAGAGTTTCAAAAAGCCATGTACCTTTGGCTGCAATCTTGAGTATTCCTCCTTCCTAAGATGAAGTAGCCTGTGCTTTATAGCAAGAGATAAATTATAGCCTCTCCCACTGCTTGTTATAATGAAAACCCACGAGTTTTTCAGAGTTCTTTCATCATCTGCTTAGACATGTTACATCATAGCACTTTCTGTGGAACATAGCACAGTTTAATGTCTTAAGGAGGAAGAAACAAGTATACAATGCACATTTCAAATAAAATTTGAATTTGGATACACAGTGTATTCAGAGCAACACAACCAACCTTCTTTAATTCATCCACGCAAATCTGATCCACGTTAGCCTACAAAATTCTATTCTGCCCACTTTACTGGAGTAGAGTGCAGCATGAAAATAACTGGGCAGTAATTATTGACACCATGTCAGTGAGGACAGTGCTGCTTTTTAGTGCTGCTTTCAGTGTCTTCTAAAAAATTCAACTCATCAAATGTAAATCTTACAGTAAGTAAATCTGCATTACAAAGGCATTGTTAACCACTCCTTATGAATGAAAGCTTGAGGCTTTTGCAAAGGATCTAACTGCAATTTCACAATGTTAATCCTAATTATCATTTTTCTCTTCATTTAACACAAATAACTGGCACAATTGGTTTTACCATTATACTGTTTGAGAAAAATATATACAGATTTTGCCCAGAAAAATATTTTTAAATTATCCCCTTTTGAAAACGCTTCTGAATAATGAAATTATATTGTGATTTCCTTCAGGTATCCAGTCTGCTAACAAATAAACACTGTATAACTGCTCAAGGCCACTTCTCAGCTGCTAAAATTAGTAATTTTAAAAATCCATTAGGTCTCTAACCAAGCTCTTTTTTCGCAATAACAATGTTCAGATGCTGAAAAAAAACGAAAGGCAAAGTACTGCAATTTTTTCACCCAGGTTAAACACCCACAGCTCTCTCAATTGCTTCTCATAACATTTCTGCTCCAAACCCTTCACCAGCTTCATCACCCTTCTGTGGTTTAGAGTAATCAGCAGGCTGATAGGCACACCAGGGCTCATCTCACCACCATACTTGGTGGGGTTGTTTTTTCTTTTTGAAAATACTAATCATTGCACCAGATAGCTCCCCAGATACTATCAACTCTGGAAGGAAATGTATATATATATTTTTAAAATTATGAATCCTGATATTTTCAGTATTACTTGACAGCTAATTGGCATGTGCCTTGGACTATTATTTTTGGTTTCGACAACTGATATACACCAGTCGTACAATAGTTACTTAAGTGTTGTCCTTATATCTAGTCCATTATATTTGGGTGAATATACTTCTCATGAGGAAGTTGGTCAATGATGCCATTTTCACAGAAAATGCCCTACAACACTGGTACCTTGATAGTCACTGATGAATAAAAGTCACCACCTGTGAGCCACTGTGAATGCCAGTGGAACAGAATGAGAAGCATTTTGTCACAGGAAAGATTTCTCCGTGTAAGTTTCAGTAATCAATGTGGCATTTCCATTTATTCTACCAACTTGTTAAAAAAAAAAAGAGAGAGAAAAAGTTACATTGTCACATCAAATTCAACATCAAAATTAGAACTTTTTTAGTCAAGATTCTGAAAATGCTTGAAGGCTAAAGTAAATGTGCCCATAAAAATTTAATAAGTGTTTCTATTAAATATATATTCATTCTCCAAGGGAAATTTTAAATGACAACAAAAATAGTTAATTAAAGTCATAAATATAAAAATGCCTTAGTTTCAAACAAAAAGTTTGGAAGGAGCATTGTTTCTTTCTCATTATGTTATTCTACATTTATGAAATAACAGTAAAATGCAAGCCTCTTAATGTAAGACTTGAAAAGTTAAATACCATTAATTTAAATTTCTCTTCTGCCTTTCCCTTTCTTGCTCCTCCTCTACTAGATAGTGTAATTAGGAATAGCCAAATCATAGACAAGAGCATGCTCTATAAACTCTCCACGTTAGCTAGCTTTGTGTCAGGTACATGTAAGTAGATATCCCAATCAGACCATAAAAATGTACAGCCCATACAAACAAAGTCAGCCACAAAAGTTGCAAGTAAATATAGCAGTGAGGGTTAACTTCTGCATTTTTTTCTCTCCCTTAAGACAGTCAGGACTAAACTCAGGAAACTGAATCAGATTCTTTCTGTACCTACTCTCACTGAAAGTTGCTCTGGACATTGATGCAGTTTGAACTGAGGTTAAAACCAAGCACAGGCAGCACTACTGCCTATGCACAGGTGGCAAACTCCTTTTCACTTTTTTGGACATTGAAGCATCAGTATAGAAAAGGTGGCAAACCTTTTCTTCTCCAAAAGGACGTTGCTTTATTGTGTGCTCTGTTCTAATATGGAATACCAATAGATGTCTTCTTTTTCTTATTGCTACTGCTTCTAAATACCATGAATATTTATTAAATATTCTGTTATTATTTGACACCTCTTTGATTTCTAATCTTTCTCCAAGGATGGACAGGCATGCACTGGAATGTAATCTGCTGATCACTTAGGTTTATACCATCGTGTTACATTAAGGTACTCTGTATTTTAAACACAGAATGGAAGATCAAAGACTGATACCTGGTATGATACCAATATTTTGTTCCTTATTCCCAGTCTAGATCAGCAAGCCCCAGAAATGCATTCTCAAGATGAGTGAAACTCTCTTTTGGTAGCAGAAAAGGGTGGGGTTTAGACTAAAACGAGCTTCTGTTTTCCTCTTCTACCAGCACAGGGAAAAATTTCTCCAGCTGATCTCTAAATATGCACAACCACATGTCCTTAAATCCCATCCATGCTAAGCTGCTGGAAACATGAGCCTGTCCTGTCCACAATTCCAGCTGACCAAAAGCCTCAGGACCATCTCAATGCTAGAAGACAAAATGTCTTACGCAAGGGAGTGCAACAGCTCAGATCAGAATGACTTTGGCTCAGTCTCATACCTTTTATCTGCCTGAGGTCTGGCCATGTCTGGTCTCTGGACTGGAGCACACACACTGTGTGGCTCCACAGTGAACAGCCTTAGGAAGAGCGTCATACTTGGATAATAATTCTCAAGTTTATGAGCTTTTGATTACCTTCCCTACTCAAATTATTTTTCTGTTCCTTTATGGGTCTCCCAATCTTGTGCAGCAAAAGCCTGAAATTGTCAACCTGTTCAAAATAATAGAATCTTTATCGGCCCATTATTTCCTACATCTGACTGGTAATGCAGAGCAATAACTATTAGGTAATAACGTCAGTTTCTGATTAGAAAAGCTAATATTGTACTAGCAATAAGCTTTGCTCACACTGCAGAAAAGATACATCTGTCAAGAGTTTTGGAAAGGACTCTGCAGTGCCCAAAATAAACAAGCCAAAGAAAACATTAGAATTATCACAAGTAGCATAAAAACAAAATGCACATAAAACAGAAACCAAACAGAAAACATCATGTTTCCAAATTCTTAGTACATAATCAGCTTCTAGAGTATTATCCTCTGCAGTGACCACCTTAGTGGGAATTTGTGTGACTGTTTTGGGGAGAAGAGGATTTTAATCTGGAATAAGCATTCAAATTCAGTCTGTCTTAGACCTTCAGCATGAGTTCACTGTTCCTTAATCTTGGTCTCCACTTCTGACTTCCCACATTGAAAATATTTTCAGGTGAAATGTCTCTGCAGAAGGAGCGTCAAGCCTGAAAGGTTTTCAAGATCCCTGAAATATCAAAATGTTGCCCCTGTCAAATGGGCTCCAGAGGAGTGAAGCCTTTTCATTTTTCATCCTACATCTAGCAGGAATTATTCAATTTTATAACCAGGTTTCCTCTGGCTGCTACTGATACTAGAAATAAAAGCAGTTTAAAATTCATGAGGGGCATCTGATTATTTTCCATTTCTAGCTGAGGACTGCATTTTGTTCTCCTCAGTCACGCTCGCAACACCATTGTGCAAAGAAACGCTGCTGAAATGAATCATTTACTCCAACTGTGGTCACAAATGAAAGCTAAACAACAGAAATTCATTGCACTGGCTCCACCAGCCTGGTGTCTCTTCAGGATCAGAGCACACAATGAGAAACACCAGAGAACTGTAACAGAGACAGGAGAACATTTGGTGTTGGAAAGCCAAGGGTAACAAAACAAACTCACAGGCAAGATCCTTCTGGAAAGGACGGGGTGTCCTTGGAGGGGCCTCCTCGAACACAGCACGGTGTGGTGCTGAGAACATGAGTGTCCCCAGGACTGCAAAGGCTGCCAAAGCTTCATTTTGAAAGGGCTTCAGCTATTGTTCGCCTCCAACGGAAGTTTTCCTCACTAAAAGGTCTTTTGGGTGGATTTATCAACCTAGCAGTGGTTTCTTCAGGAGAAATGACTGCAGTTAAGTACCTAATAAAAGGATTCTCAGAATGTGGTCAGGCATAACGCTAATCCTGATAAATCAGATTATTAAACCAAAGCTTTGTTCTGTGCAGCAGACCTGAGATTAACAAGTCTTGTGCAGCAGTGTTGAGCTACTTAGGTATCCTACAGCATCCTCACATCCTTCTCTCTCCAGTATGTATTTGAAAGCTCCCTCAACCTTTTTCCCCCCTACTTTAATTTTTTTTTTTTTCCATCATGCATGTCTCTCATTTTTGAGCACTTCCAAGGACCTTGCTCTGATTGTTGTGAGTGTCTAGTGTTTGAGAGGCTGACTTGAGGTTGCTGGTTTCCAGCTTCTTTTAGGGTTACTAGCAGCTAAAAAGCGCAGGAAGCTACTGAAATCACATTTGGGAAAAAACGTGGGGTGAAGGGGGACTTTGGCCACCCTTAGGCTGCAGCTTTGAAAATACTGATAAAACTCAAGCAAACACATGAAAGGCACTCCAAAAAGTCTGACACTCAGATATTGCCTAGTACAATTTTTCAAACTTTAAAAGATATTTCAACTAAGAAACTTCTGGCAAGAAAAAGGCTGAGGGAAGCACAGGAAACAAAACAAACAAACAAACAAACAGCATAAAACATTAAAAAAAAAAAAAAAAAAAAAAAGAGCAGCCATCAGGAAACTAAATTAATTAAAGTAGTTTCAGAAAAAAATGGCTCTGTTGAATGCCTTTTCCCTGGAAAAAATGACGAAAATTCTCAAGCTCTAAAATAGAATCTCTTGAAAATGCTCAGATAAGTGATTGATTTATAATATATTTTTAATGTGAAAAAGAGTTATAAAAATAAAAAAACGTATTTAGGGCCTGATCCCACACCTGCACCTTTCTGTAGAGTGAATGAGTCAGAGTAGCTGCTTTCAAATTCAAATGTTAGTTGAAAAGGTTTTGAAAGAGGTGGTAAAATAAATAGTAACAAATGTGTGGAACCAGATGCTACTCATGCAACAGCTCTAAGCGAAATAAAATGTGAAATATGTAGTATGTTGCCAATGTTTAAATCAGTCACACTACCAAAGGAGTAAAAGGCTGAAAATGGGACCTCAGTTTTAGAAAGAAGGTTATGGGGATGCAAAGAGCTACATGTCAATAAACTAGTCTGGGATACAGAGCAAATTACTTGACATTACATGAAGAACAGAGTTTATAGACGTGTGAATAAATGTGATAAAATGAGAATGAATTCCAATGACAGATGGATGTAGTGCTTCAAGAGCACTTACCAGTCTGCCAGCCCTGAACAAGGACATGGATCACTGTGGTCCAGAAGGTACAATGGGGTACAAGAATTTCCCAAAAGTTTTAACATGGACAGCAAAAGCTAATCAGGAGAAGAAGCTGCCATGGAATACAAGAACAGGTCCCACTGTGAATTAGTAACTGTGCAAGAGGTTAGAAGCAAAGGATGGGGATAAGCAGTCTCTGTAGACTGACAAGGGGGTTGGGCTCAAAACACACCTGGATAATCTGGAAAAGAACTAAATAGCAAAGTAAAGTAAAGTTTTCCAATGCAAAATTATTTCTTTGTGAGGTGTTGCAGAAGGATCTGACAGGATTGTGTGACTGGCTACTAAAATAGGAGAGGAAATGTAAATATTAATATATGCAAATCAGTGCAGTCGAAAAATAAACCTAAGAATACTCAGAAATGGATAAATGTTAAATTAGCTCCAAAATGGACCTTGAATTCTCAGGGGACAGTGCTATGGAAGTATCTTATTTCTTAGGCCTTCGCATCAAATCCAATGAGTATTAGTGATCATGAGAAAATTAACAGAGAAAATAACAGACACATCACCATGATTATATTTCTGTTAAAGCTATAGGGTACCCTAACTTGCAAGAACATTAAAAGGAATTCTGATCATCCCATCTCAATAAGGATATAACAGAATTAAAAGCAATTCAGAGATGGTGATTAGGAACATAGAGCAGTATCCATAAGGAAGTTACAAAACAACATTAGGATCCACTGTCCTAGGTAAAGATTGTGAGAGAAATGCAATAAACAGCTACAAAAGCAATAATGGAATAGAGTATTGAGAAGGGAAGTAGCTATTCTTTATTTCTCATAAACAGAAATGAGAAGTCATCTAGTGAAAAAATCACACAGAATTAAAACAAGTAATTAAACCACAGATGAAATTTAGACATGTATTCAAAGAGTAGTTGTAATTTGCAGTTGCAAAAGTTAAAGAACATCAAATACAGTAGCAAATCAAATGCAGTATATAGAGGAAAGGTTTTTGTCAGAGTGTCCCTAAATGTGCAAAATATTCAGAGATATAGTCATACAAGTGGAAGGATCCGTGTATGTACCTCCTGCATCCTTACAGTGTTTTCCTACACATCTGTCGCTGAATGCAAAAGAAAAGATGGAACTTCAGTTTGATACAGACGTTATGTTCTTACTGTGTCTCTCCGAGTGCTTTCATCTTCTTCCATCCATACACACATTACAGCTGAATCAGTGCACGTCTGGGGGCCCTGGAGTGGGTAACAAGGCAACCTTTTCAAGGGACACACCGTCCTTAAACCATTTAGCTGTGCTGGGAAGTGAATTCCTCTGTAAAGAACAATATTGGATTTACAGGGTATGGTGTTCACTCATTTGTAAGTAGGTTACACTCACATATTCACCATGTCCCTTACACGCTGCTCCTGCCTGCACTTAACCTCACATGCGCCCGTTCCCTTCTGCATTATTCTGCAAGGATTTCTATGGCAACCTTTACTGGAACTCATCCACCTCAAAAAAATACCCCACTGGACTTTTCAGAGAAAAGAGGTTTTTTCCTGGTCACGTCACTTATTTGCCCTACAATGGCACAGTGGGCATTTGCAGAGACAACAATGGGCAGTAGGGATTAAAGGGTGATGACTCTTGTTGTCACTGCTGCCAAATGTGATTGTCAACAGACAATCCTTGGTACACATGTAATTAAGGAGAGAATCTAGCCTAGAGCTACTCCTACTCATTCCACAGTGCATTCACAGTCTTCGAAAATGAACAAAACCTGTGCTTCTCTTAAGTGCTGTCCAAATCTCACAACTGCTGTGGTGTCTCATAACCCAGCAACAGTTCCCATCAGACTGAGCTGACAAAGTTCATGTGTTTTGTATCATCACCTGTTCCTTTATTAAAGACTCTGGTCTCCCTGAGCTTGGCTCAGTAGCTTTGCATTGCACATAATTTCCTTAATCACAGAACAGAGAAGTAGGTTAAGAGAATGCTAAGGTAAATTCAAAACCACAGGGAGATTCACAGGCTACATCCTTTGATAACAAAACACAGCAGGTCACACCAGACATCTGAGGCCTTCCTGCACCAGACATGCCCTTCTGAAGCAACAGCAAGAGTGCTCCTTCAAGGAATGGAATGTGGCTATGAATTTTATTGCTTTCATTACTCAGCATCATTGACCTAACATAGTTTTAATTAATTTTATATGTGGTTTATACTACCTTGGTTTTATATTATTTAGGCACTTTTCAGTAACAGCTAGATGAATCACTGAACACATAATATTAATACAGAAAACTGTACAAACCATGATAACCATTCCTAATAAACTCAGCTGGCACAGAAATACTCATATAGCCTTTCTCTCTCACATGCCAAAGGTAGCACACATGCCAGTGCCAGGAAGGAAAGCCTTCAGGATTGTCATTGGTTAGTGATGTGGCAGACTTTTGCAGGACGCCTGTATGATAAATTCAAAGGGAGTTTCTGTGGTTAGTACTGAAATCTGGAACTAAATGCTAGCACAAGTCTCTCTCTTTTATTAAAACAAAAGAATAAATTCTATTGGTAGGAAATGTTTATTTCTACGAACACTTTTAAATTTTTAATAGAAAGTAAAATATTAAACATAATCTTCTCCCTCATGGAAGATACAGTTTGCTGCTTCACTCCCCATGTTCTCCTTCCTTAACTTCCACCAAACCATAGTCCTCTCTGCCTGAGCAGTACCCTAGGAAACAGACAGGTCTTGTGAAAAATCTTCTCTAAGACCCAGTTTTGTTTCCATCATGCACTGGGGATGCGGTTGCAAGGAAACCCAAGAAAATGAAGTTTACTCCTTCCTGACCACTCCTGATGGACCCAACTGGGAAGTTCACCTCCCATGATGACTCTACCTACCCCTTCTGAGATTGTATAGATATCATTTACTGACATGATAATAATAATTTACACATTTAAATGCACATTCTGGTTTTCCATTCTTCAGGATGACCAAATCCTGCAAGCTTTTTGATTTGTTATGGTCCTTGTGGTCTAGGTGTTTTCACCATGCGAGCTACAAGGGCTTTGAGTTTCCTCATCTCAGCAACATGATTTAACTTTCAGTGACCTGAGAGCTTCTCATGTCAAAAAAAGAAGATTGGGAAAAAAGGACTTAAACCCACACACAGACTACACATCCCTCCTTATAACCCCAATATTGTGTCTTTTGCAAACACCCTCAGTAGGCTCATGCATTTCCATGAAATTTGAGCATGTCTTGTTTATTTTCAGTTATATAGATGTTATCATCTTCATGATTAGCCTTTACAAACTTCAAATGTTTGCTACATGTTGGCTTATCCTGAGTCTTCTCATGAGTTTTTTGTTTGGATTTGGCTGAGAATTCTGAAGGATTCCTAGAATTCCATATGGTGGTCTTACAGAGATTCTGTTGCTGATCTTTAGAAATAACATAGGACTGCTGGCTGAAACTCCGAGGAGAAGACTTATTTAGATAAGCAAAGCTGCTGCAAGTTTCAAAGGCAAACTATTTTAAAGCATTAGGTTACGAGAAAGCATTAAAAGGCAGAATCAGCTTTAACAACTGAGAATCATTTTTATGATCGCCATAGTTTTCTATGAAACCTGTTCTACACGCTCACTTAAATCATGATGATTTTTGTGGTAATTCTCAGTTATGCTAAGAATATTTTTACAATGAAAAGATAAGAAATGGAAGCGATGAATAGACAGTCAGTAGACCTGCTTTAGACATTTTGTGTGAAAAAGATGTGAATAATTTGCAATTTATATTCAAATTAAGATGTGTAGGGAAAATTTCTAAGATTGAGGTCAGTGAAAGGCAAATGGCTTAGGAATCTTCAGATGAATGTGATACTTTGCCGCAGGATTTGTGCAGCAAGCACACCACTCCTTTGGCCATTTTCCCTCTCAGATCTCAAGAGGGAACTGGTCCATAAAGGGGCACACAGGAAACCAAGAAATCTGGTTTCTCTTTCTAGGTTTAACTAGTGGTGATAGGTATTTTAGGTGTGTGTAGTTTTAAGTCTCAGACTCAGATGCTCAATATATCTGCTCATCTGCCACACAATCTCAGCAACAGCTAAAAGCCCTAAGTGTCTTTATGTGTGACATCAGAGCTCCCCAGCACCCAGGGCTGTACTTATGGCATGGTCAGGAACATATACACTGCAAATACATAATAAACTTATGGATCCCTTATGCATTTGGGGCTCAAATTCTCTCTCTCTTGTCTCTCCGAACAGTTTTTGCAGATGAGCAGTTCCACTGAAATGCTGAAATTATTCATCTGTTCATCCTTCCATCTGGAAGGCTTGCAGGTAGCTCTAATTTTATGAGGGTGTATTTATTTGATTTGATTTCACTCCAGAGAAAAAATATTTGGTTGAGGGAGAGAAAAGCCTGCTATTTTCTTTGCTGAAATGATAGCAGGGAAAACAACAGGAAAAAAAAAAAAAAAAAAAAAAAAAGGGGGGGGGGAGAAATAGGTTAAATTTTAAACCCATTTTTAATAGAATGTTCAGTATAATGAAAATTTTTAATTTATGATTTACACTGGAACAAAAATAAAGATTAAAATGACCTTTTTACTTTTCAGTGAAAAAAACAGCTGATCTGGCCTGCAAATTTCAAAATGGAAGGCTACATATGATGAGTCTTATGATAGCAACCTAAACATGGCAAAATCATCCTTCCCTGTAAAAAGTTCAGTAATGGCTGATTATGATTTTTCTGCTGACTAATATATAGGAACCTAGGAATCTGTGCAGGATTTGGTAGCATTTTATTGATGTGAAAGAAAAATATCCGTGATCACGTGCTTTATTGTTAAGCATTTTCTCTCAAGGGCCAAAGCCAATTTTATGGTTTATCGTTTTTCCCCTGCAATACCACCTGCACAAACTTGTTGGTCAGATTGTTTCCATTGCTTTCCCCTCCTCAGAGGTTTGTATTTCTCCACACTGGTGGAATAATAAGAACCTCCTGTTTTCCACTTCCTGCAGCCCTGGTGCTCAGTATAGTTTATCCTGTTTACGATTGATTTCACAGTGATAAATCCCACACGAGCCAGAGAGCTGCCAGGCGTGCTACACCGTGGATGCCCAGTGAACCTCAGCTGCTCTGTCAGCCTCAAGAAGGCTGCAGACCAGAGAAGTCTTTTCCCAGATGAGTAAAAAAAGAACAACAAAACCCAAACTTTCCCATTTCTCTTTTCTGAACTTGGTTAGAATCTTGCAGCTCTTTTATTTTGCCCCGCATATGAAAAAAAATCATTTAAGGAAACCTTTCCTAGTGCAATTAATCCTGCTCACTTGGATTCAGAAGCTGACAAAACAAACACAGATTCAAACAGGACAGAGAAATTTAAGGTTTTTGTTTGAGAGATTAACAACTTCCCTGGTGGAAAAAGAGGCTCAAAACTTAACTCAGATTTTGTTCTTCCTGCTTTTTCCCAACAACCTGACCAGCTTATTTAATAATTTTCTCCTTCAGTTCTCACTTGTCTTGGAGGGACAGTTGTACCCTCTTTTGCCCCCTACCTGTCTCCTAGAGAAAATATATGATAATAATTACAAGGGTTGTAGTGTTGGAAAAGATGAGATTATCTCTAGCCTTTACCAGGTTATAAGAAAATATCATCCTTTTTTTACAAGGCAATTTTCTTATAAATATAACATTATAGAAGCAAGGGATTCTCCGGAAATATCCCAATTTCACACACAAATAAAAATAAGCTTTCAAAATTAAAATTTATTATACTATAATTTTTTTTTTTACTTTTTTTATTAAATAGAGGTAAAAACATCTCTTTATGTTAAAAAAAAATAGTTTGAAAATTTTGTTTTCAGAAAGACAGGACTACAGAGAAGGGAAAAGTTCATTCATCCCTATAGAAATTATTAATACTGTTAGTGAGTTTGATAATCAGTAAATTACAGGAAGACTGAGAAGGGTGTTACTACTTAAATCTGAAACATTATTAGCAGAATAAACTTAGCCAATATTCAGTTGTTAATATGGAATGAAATTATGAAGACATAGAAAGTTAAGTATAAGCTTAACCGCTTCGCTAAACACTGATTTGCGTCCATCATCAAACGACAGCAAATATTATTCTTCATACTTTGTGCATTGGATGAGAGAAACCTGAAGGTATCTGTGATGTAGATTAGTATTTGAAATAACAGTCTATTAAAATGGAAATTAAATAAATGCTACTGCCTGGAAAATAAATGAGTTTTTAGTGACTGTCATCAGACCTGGATTCCACCTTCAGCCTCTCTGAGCTCTTGTCAGCTGGATTCCAGCCCAGATGAAGTGGGCAGGAGAGCACAGGAACCTAATGAGAATAATTAGGAATTAGTTTAGCACATTCATATGGCTGAATTGTCCAAAGATCAGACACTAGTTTGAAGCAGACGACACAGGGATTTATTCAGCAGAGGAGTGCGTAGGCAGAATTCCAGCATTACAACCAAACAGGTATTTGCCATGGACTTAATAGAAAATAATTTGTATTAGGATTCTCCTCAGAAAGTGCTCAAAGCCCAGCTTCTTCCTCAGAAATCTCTCAGATCCTAACCCGTGTGAGAAAACAAGGGACCAGCCTTAGTGTGTGACTCACAGCCTCTCTGTCCCTTTCTTCTTTGCATTTGAAAATCCCCTGTTCTTGCTCAGCAAAGCTTTGAGTGCAGCCCTGCAGAGACTGAAAAATGGCAATTTCTCAGTTCTGAAAGCTCAAAGTAAGGTGGGAGATGTGTGCTGGGCACTGTGCTCTGGGCAGGTTTGGGAGGGGGACCCTCCTGCAGCTGGCTCTGGGAAAAGGAAGATGCAGCCAGAGAGCTGTCAAGGAGTAGCACATTGGTCACACTGGCATTTAGAGGGCTCAGACCTCACCATGCCAGCAGCACCAAGGAATCCCAGAAAGAATTGACACTGCCCTCTCCAGGAGGCTGCACAGCGGTCTGGACAGGCACTAGACAAAGTGACATCTTACCAAGTACTGTAGGAGGAGGTTATGAGAAAGCACTTGATATCCCTCAGTTCCTATCAGCCCAACTCATTCAAACATCACCCCAAATACAGCTGTGTATGTGTGTTGTATAATTCTTTAACCCCAGCCAGAAACAGAGTACCACACAAATGCTCACTGCCTCCACTCAGTGAGATGGGGAAGAATACTGGAAAAAAAAAGTTAAAATGCATGGTTTGAGATAAAAACAGTTCAATAACTAAAATAAAATAAAATAAAATTTAAATAACAGTAGTGAAAACAGAGAGAGAGGCATAGGAATAAAACCCAAGAAAGGTAAGTGATGCACGGTACAATCGCTCACCAGTTGCTGACTTATGCCCACATCTACCCTGAGCAGCAATTGGCCCCTCCCAGCAATTCCCCCGTTTTTCCACACAGCGTGCTGTCCTGAGGCATGAAATATTTCTTTTGCCAGTTCAGGTCAGATGTCCTGGCATTGCTCCCTCTCAGCCTCTGGCAGAGCAGGGGAAACGAAAAAGTCATTGACTTGGTGTAAACACTGCTGAGCAACAAGTAAAGCATCAGTGAGTGTAATGACAATGTTATTCTCATGCAAAATCCAAAACACAGCACTGTACCAGAAGAAAATTACCCCAGCCAAAAGCAGAACAATGTGGCAGAAGAAAGCATGATGAAAACACAGATCACAGTCCTGGGGAATAGAGCACAGTGCATGTACCTGCTACTTCTTTATACAGATAATTTTGACTTGATGATTTATATGTGCCCAAGATCTCATGCCATAAACTCCTGTGTCTGATGAAAGAATGGTTGATTTAGCCCTTGGTTCAGGTGCAGCCCTCAATTCAGGTGCAGTCCTTTGCCTCAGATCAGATTTACACTGCCAAACGGGAGTGAGTATGAAGGGAACCACAGATTTCCAAAAGCTTTCAGGGGTATGTGTTTTCCTTAGACAAACGTGTCTCTAATAGCTACAATCATTTTCGATAACTAACATAAACTGATTTTCTCTAAATAGTGTATCTTCCAGCATGATTAATATGTCTAAGTAGTAAAACAAAAGCTCTTCTAAGTTACTGATATACAGCATAAGCACGGGACAAACCTCTTTGTATTACAAAATTGAAATCTTTGGTGCTCATTAGGGAAAATAGTTTCCTGTTTGCGTTGAGCTAACCTAATGCAGAGGGAAAGTGGATCAGAAAGCCAGCCTCTGCCTATGTAAACTGGTGAGCTCTACCCTCAACAGCATGGAAATGCTAGAAAGCTGAATAATTATGAATTTTTTAAGAGAAAAAGCACTGAGTGCAATGCACTATTATTATTACTCTTCCTGAAAAATATCACAGAAGATGAATTGTCCAGATGGTAAAGTACAATCATGGGATTTGGGAGACAGGCATTTTTACAACAAGCTTCTTGGGTGACCTTAGGAAAACCTTTCTGTGAATAATGCTTTACGAATTATTTAAAAACTTGATAATATCAACATTCTGCACTTCAGACAGCTAATTCCAGTATTCTAAAATTTCACTGTCAGCACCAAAAGTACCTGCCTCTCTCCACTGATTTATAACAAAATTCTGGCTTTCAGCTTTTGAGTGGCATCTGCTGTGGATTGCTATGGTAACTGAAGATGCTGTAAAGATTCCCCTCAGGGGTAAAAATCCATGAGAGAACTTGGGTTGCTAGGTCATCTGTTTCTAAAACTATGTGATCATAATATACAGCCTAGACAAAGCGGTAACGATTTATTAATGTGAGAAAATTACTTAGATTTAATTTTACAGAAACGTAGGTAGGGGGTGTTACATTTGCCACTGTTGCACAATTTCACAGGCAGGTTTTCCTCTACCCAAATTCTGAATAGATGATGACAACATGTTCTTTTGAAGTCCTCCTCTGAAACTGAAATATTAAATTAATTAAAAACTAATACAAAGGATCAACACAACATGGTTAATATAATTAAAACCAGATTGGCATTAGTGAATTTAATCCAAAGCAGATCTAGTCTTTAAAAGAAAATATAACTTTAGGTGGGTATCTGTCACGATCCGCTCGTACAAGCGGGGGTCGTGATGGTTCGTTTACTGATCTCAGAGTGCAAAACACAACACAGAGGGGATTTCAGCATTAAAACAAATGCACCTTTTATTGATTGACCATAGCAAATGCAATAGAGGGATTAAGAGTGAGAGAAAGAGATAGAGAAAGAGATAGAGGAAAGGGGGGGATATAGCTACCAAACGTGGAGACGGAGTCCTCGTGGTCCGGTCGATGGGTCCGTCCGTCACGTCGGGGAGAGTCTCTCTCTCAAAATCTCTGGTTAACTCAGGGGTTTTTATTATAGTCCTCAATCATGGGGGGAACAGGTAAATCTATTGAAGCCACCGAGGGGGAACAGGTAGTCCATGTCCTTAGCAGTAAGCGAGAGCCATTGTCTTCTTGGTCCAACGATCACGCCTCCAGGCAAACATCTCGCTTCAGTTAAGTCAGTCCCCATCCCTGAATTAGGGTTGCAGGGGTCTCATGTCTCAGTATAGGGGTCTCAATCTCAGTCCTTGGAAGGGGACTTTGATCTCTGTCTGTCACGGTGGTTGTGAAGCAGATGAAGGATTTTCCGTGGGGGACCACCAAAGTTACCCCAGAAAGTTCCCTTGGCCAAGAGGTGGGGAAATTCATAGGCTATTGTCATGAAGCAGGGACCGTGAAGCAGATGTAATCTTCAGGTACAGAACTACCATTACACTGCTCAAAGCCCGTGTACCGTGGCATGGTGACACAGGAAAATGCACCCGCAGATGATTGGCAAGCATCCACCTCGAGCAGGCCAGAGCTGCAGTGGGGTCCTCAGGATCCTTATGACGATCGTGAGGCAAATGAGGGGAACTTCAGACAGACTCTTACATCACCCCGTGACTCACGATTGTCTTCAAGAGATCTTCTTCAGCAGGGTTCTGTAGTGGCGTTGCGAAGTCTTCAGGACTCGTCAACGTTGGTAGTATATCTCGAGAAACAGAGGTAGTATGTAGAGAGGGAGAGGGAGAAAAAGAAGGAAAAGGAAAAGTAGGAAAGGAAAAGGAAACAATAATATCAATTCAGATTATCAAACAAATCACAATTAATCAAAACAATAATAACAATCAGTAGTAATTAAAATAATTTTTTTTTTTTTTCATAACAAATCACAAAAATCAAAGGTAATTTTCACAAGATTACAAAAGGAAATAATTTCAAAATATACATTCAAATTTTATAATCGCCTTGTGTCAATAGTCTTGGGGATGTCCATAGGGGAGAGGATATCTGCCAGGTTATGAGCATTAATTATGGACGTCAACCGTGTTAACCGTTTCATCATTCTCCAGTTCATAATGAATAAGATTGCTGAGAAAAGAAAACCAATTAGAACTAAAATCAAAAGGACAATGATAGGATGACACAATTTGTTCAAGGCACTTGTGGCAGTAGGTGACCAACCAAAAAGAGTATCCCACCACCTGTGCTCAACATCTTTTCTTACCCTTTCTATAACACGATGTATTTCTTTCACATTATGATGAACAGTTATCAGGGTTTTCTGCCCATCTTTCTTGATCTTTTCCAAAATTTCTATTAAGTCCTGGTGAAGCAACAATTGCTTTACCAAAGTAAGGTTCATTCCAATGGGAGTAGGTGATAATTTGTGAATTAATGTATAATTCGATTGCAAAAGGTAATGAGAAGTAACTGGAGCTTTATAAGAGAAATCACATCCTGTAATCTTAGTAAAATTGCTAGCACAGAAATTTGAATGATTTTTAGTGTCTACTACTATGTTTTCTACAAATACCATATCACAAATAGTTCTAAAGCATGCACAACCATTACCTATATATATAAGGACTGTTCCAGGGGCCTCGTTGGGATGAATTTCAAAATGACAGATATTTTGCTCTGTATCCAAACAAACATCTTGAGCTATAACTGCATTACTTTCACAGATAAACCCTTGTTGTTCTCGGACAATACAGGATTCTAAGTTAACAGTTTGCCATTTCTCACCAATTTGACGGGCCCATTCCCTATGCTCGGAAGGATAGAGAATAGCTCCATCATAATTCAATCCTAATGCAATGATAGGGAATATCAAATGTACTGAAGCATTACTTATGGTTAATACAAAAGCGGTAGCCGTGTTTGTGAGGGGGTTGTAAGTAAAATTTACTAAGTTCCACCAGGATTGGAATTCTCTTTCGAAGTCAGTGGCATTGTCCCAAATTATTTTCCGAATTTCAGTAGGAAAAGTGCCTTCTTCACCTTCTCTTATAATAGAGGCAGTAACTGACTGCATCCATAGCTGAGCTTGGATACAACTGAGGGCCAAAGAAACATTGTTTTGTGTAGCATTGAGCGCATCAATTATCAATTTATGATCTTTTACATTTACCTTTTCCCAATTTGGTAGTATGTTTGATAACAACCATTGATGTGTTCCCAAAGCCAATAAGGACGACTGTAGTGGTTGTTGTAATTGAGTCAAATCTCTAGTTGTGGCAGCCAATTTATTCATTAATAGTATTTAGAATTTCCAATCCTGTTCCCATAATACCAGTTATGTCTCTTAACGTCTGGGGCTAAGCATAACCAGTGGTTGTGTTGGAGTGGTGGAGGTATGAGCTGTAGTAGACTGGGCTGTGATATTTATTTTAAACTTGAAAGAAAGCCCTTCAGTATTTTTGGCCCAAAGACAAACTACTTCTACGGTTTGTGGCAGTGTGAAATTGTTCCAACAGTCCTGTATGCTTGGATGCGTGCAGACCTCTTTGTCCGAACACTGATTGAGATTGCTTTACTATAGGTGGTTCCATTAATCATTCGGCACCCTATACTAAATTTTTCCCCACTATCCCTGGAAGCTGCCAGGTTTTTTGGTTTTCCCATTCCTGCCTAGTGTATATATCTGATTTTCATGCATGACAAGAGTTGACAGGTTTAAATTTTCCACATTTCCCATGGATCCGGTAGAGTGAACAAAAGCTTGGGACCAAGGCCATTCCGAAAAATTCTGGCCATGGGGTTGTGCTAGGATACAGAAAAGTATCACTAGTCTTATCATGGTTCAGATGATCTTTAATGTCCCTCGGAGTTCTCCTGTGAAAAGCAAACACAACAAAATCTGCCACTAAGAGGCAGAAAATTAGAATGATGGAATTGTCCAGCATGTAATTTTTCTGATGCTCTTTCCCTAGGGCATCAAAGACTATACATGCATAATTATTCAGAGGGATTTTCAGCAGTAGGGGTACTGCCCCTACAGTAAGGAGGTCCACCAGAGCAGGTTGTCCAGGGTCATGTGCAGGATGCTTAGGATCATCAGGTCCCTGTGGTGAGGGAATTATGCTTGGAGGTGTAGGGCAAAAAGCAGTGATTTTGTGGCACCCATTTACCACCCATTTATCATTCACACCTTTCACAGCTTCTTCAGTTATTGAGAAGATGTAACAGTAATGTTCAATCTGAGCATACCACTTTCTTACTGAGGCCCCCTGGGCCACCCCATCAGGTGGGGGGATCCCAGTAGTGATTGTTTTAATAACTTCAAAAGAGCCTCTCAAGACAACTGGTTGTTGTTGTCCAACCTTCTCCACTTCTTTGAGAGCAAAGCTAACCACAAACAATCCTTTTTCCCAGGTAGTATATCTTTTTTCAGCATCTTTGAAATCACAGGAATAAAAACCAGCAGATATCATCAGACCCTCAGGACCATGCTGCCATATGTGTACAGATAGCCCTGAGGAGGCAAATCCCCATTCTACCTGGAAAGGGTCTGTAGGGTGAATATGGCCCAGGGCTTGATGAGCTGTCACTTCAAAAATCAGCAAGTGCATTGCTTCCTCCTGAGAAGGGATCCAATCCCATTTCACCCCTTTCCTCAGCAAACCATAAAGGGGCCTAGCAATTATTGAGAAATCTGGAATGTGTTTTCTCCAGAACACTAATAGTCCTAGAGCTTGCTGAAGATCTTTCCTGGATTCAGGCATTTTAATCTGATCTAAAGAGTTTAGGGTATCCGGTGGAAAACAGGTCATAGCTCCCTTCCACCAAATTCCCAAAAGCTTCACTTCCTGAGAAGGTTTTTGAATTTTCTCTGAGGTAACCTGCAAATTAAGACTTTCTAAGTGAGAGATTATTTTCTGTTGGATATCTCCCACTTCTATTTCATCTCCTCCCACAAGGATATCATCAATGTATTGATAGACAGCTACATTGTGAGCTATGGGTATATTTTCTAACTCTTGGGCATCCTGAGCTAGGGTGAGGGAATGTTTGTACCCTTGGGAAAGCCTAGTAGAAGTGTCCTCTGGGGTTTTTACAGGTCCATACTTTTCACTGTAATTAATGAGGTCTGCTGCAAGCTGATTCCCAGTCCAAACTTCATGACCACCGGCAGATGAATCAGATTGAGAAGCTGGCAACTGAGGGGGGATTGAATATGGAGCAAACCCAGGATCAGTAGATCCAGTTTGGTTGCTTAGGATTCCAAGGAATCTATCCAGCCTTTCCACAGGACCTAATGCCATTGTGGTCTTTTGTAAAGTAATTGTTGTAGGTTTGAGTGATTCTGGAAGCCCCCGAATCAAAGGGGTCATCAGTTCTGGCTTCACTGGTAATTGCTTCGGGGATTCAAAACCAGGAATCAATTTCTTTTCATGGATCATTTGCAGACAGGCGGCCTTTTGAACGCTTTCTAGGAGTTGGTCAGGGGTAGTAGCTATGGCTAAGGGGTCTCCCCTTTCCAGAGGATTTATTCCCCCGGCCCAAAAAGCCGCGCGCTGTGTTAGGGACCAAGCGTCACGCTTATCACTTGTTGTTAAGAAAACTCCATGTCCCCAGTATCCATTAGCCTCGTGTTCAGTTAATTTAATTTGATCTCCACCAGTGAGGGACACTCGGAAGACATACTCTGTCTCTGATTCTTGTGGGAGGCGGCTGTATTCCTTTTTTAGCTTAGCCAATTCAGTAGCACTGTATGGTATATGTTTGGTTGTGATATGTGGTTCAAAATCTTCATCATTTATATAATTATATTCTGTTTTAACCAAGGGTCTCAAGTGAGGACAGCAGATTTCCCCGCAGTTTTTAACTGCTTCAAGTTCCTTATGGGGATAAATTTGTTTAATGTGAGGAGTTTCCTTCTCCTCTGTTTCCATAGAGGAATCAACATTATAGGAGTTTTTAACACGTTCCTCTCTAAGGGCGGCTCTCAGTGCATAGATCTCATTCCTTTCTTCATTTAATTGTTTTTGCAAAATTTCAACTAGATTTTGAAGGGAGTCTATTATAGCTTTTTCCTCACTTCTTCGCTTAAAGCGACTTTCTACAGCTGCTGAAAGACAAGCTCCCAAAACTGAGCAGAGGATAGTTTTGTTTTTGCCCAGTTTAAATTTTGTTTCATGTTGTAAAGAACATACTCTATCAATAATATTTTCCAAATTAAACCAATTACATTGTGCCCACTCTTCTCCTCCTGGAGAAGGCTTGGCATTGTGTTTAGCAAGTAATGCATAAAATGCAGCTTTGTCTTTTGTACTAAGATTTTCAGTCATTTTGTGAAGGGATCAAAACCACAACAGGGAGGAAATACTTAGTTACACACACACACAGCTCTGCTGTGTCTCCCTTCGCTTCCCTGAGTGGGTGAAGAGACAAAATCTGCCTGGGAGGCCCTGCTTAGTTTCTTCAGGTGTCCCTTCCTTCCCAGACAGTCCAGAGACACACAAAAACAGTTTCAAAGTACAGCTTAGTCCTTTACACTAAGGTTTCATTAATTTTATGAAGGGATCAGAACCACAACAGGGAGGTACCACTTAGTTACACACACACACAGCTCGGCTGTGTCTCCCTTCGCTTCCCTGAGTGGGTGAAGAGACAAAATCTGCCTGGGAGGCCCTGCTTAGTTTCTTCAGGTGTCCCTTCCTTCCCAGACAGTCCAGAGTCATACAAACACAAAAACAGTTTCAAAATATTGCCTAGTTTACACTATTAATTTTATGAAGGGATCAAAACCACAACAGGGAGGTACCACTTAGTTACACACACACACAGCTCGGCTGTGTCTCCCTTCGCTTCCCTGAGTGGGTGAAGAGACAAAATCTGCCTGGGAGGCCCTGCTTAGTTTCTTCAGGTGTCCCTTCCTTCCCAGACAGTCCAGAGACACACAAACACAAAAACAGTTTCCCCTTTTTGCACTAAGAGATCTTTTGTGAAATTCTGAAGACAGAACCCTCAATTGAGTATGGGGGTGCTTATCACCTAGGCGTGTGCAGTTTGCGGGAAATTCGAGTCGCCCCCCTTGCTTTCTAGCTCTGTTCAACCCTTTCGGGAATGACAGGCTAGGTGCGGCTGGAGCGAAACGTCCTTCCCCTATTACAGACTACACACGACCCTGCAAACCCCTCCGTCTATCAGAATCCTGTCCGTGACGCCAATTTAATGTCACGATCCGCTCGTACAAGCGGGGGTCGTGATGGTTCGTTTACTGATCTCAGAGTGCAAAACACAACACAGAGGGGATTTCAGCATTAAAACAAATGCACCTTTTATTGATTGACCATAGCAAATGCAATAGAGGGATTAAGAGTGAGAGAAAGAGATAGAGAAAGAGATAGAGGAAAGGGGGGGATATAGCTACCAAACGTGGAGACGGAGTCCTCGTGGTCCGGTCGATGGGTCCGTCCGTCACGTCGGGGAGAGTCTCTCTCTCAAAATCTCTGGTTAACTCAGGGGTTTTTATTATAGTCCTCAATCATGGGGGGAACAGGTAAATCTATTGAAGCCACCGAGGGGGAACAGGTAGTCCATGTCCTTAGCAGTAAGCGAGAGCCATTGTCTTCTTGGTCCAACGATCACGCCTCCAGGCAAACATCTCGCTTCAGTTAAGTCAGTCCCCATCCCTGAATTAGGGTTGCAGGGGTCTCATGTCTCAGTATAGGGGTCTCAATCTCAGTCCTTGGAAGGGGACTTTGATCTCTGTCTGTCACGGTGGTTGTGAAGCAGATGAAGGATTTTCCGTGGGGGACCACCAAAGTTACCCCAGAAAGTTCCCTTGGCCAAGAGGTGGGGAAATTCATAGGCTATTGTCATGAAGCAGGGACCGTGAAGCAGATGTAATCTTCAGGTACAGAACTACCATTACACTGCTCAAAGCCCGTGTACCGTGGCATGGTGACACAGGAAAATGCACCCGCAGATGATTGGCAAGCATCCACCTCGAGCAGGCCAGAGCTGCAGTGGGGTCCTCAGGATCCTTATGACGATCGTGAGGCAAATGAGGGGAACTTCAGACAGACTCTTACAGTATCATCTAATAGAAATAGATCCCTGGTTCAGAAGAAGAATGAGGGTGGAGTCAAAGGAAAGGAATAAGCTGTTCTTTTTTCCTTGTGAGTACAGGTGGGATTAATTTCAAATCTTTTTAAAAGTGGTCACATTGCTTACAATGTAAATTGATCATATAGTATCACAGGATCTCCCCTAAAAGTTACCTTCCTTAAATTTATCCTGTGGTTTGATAAAGGAAATCTTGAGCTAATACTGATGGTTCTCTAGTTTTTGTCTCATCTCTTTCATAACAAAATAAAAAAGAGAAAAATCTTTGATTCCAATATCTAATTATCCAATCACTGATAATCATTACTTTAAACAGATATATTACTGTAATCATAGCCAGAAAACCAATGCTACTCAGGAGGAGAATCATAGAAAGTTGAAGAAATCTTTGTTATTTCATAACTACTGCCAATAATAATCTAGTGAAAGTAGTGGGTTTAAAGTGTCAGCTATATTTTCTGTCACCTTGAATCCAATAAAAATTTAAACCATTCTCTGTTGCACGGACTTCTCTTTGTTCTTTGCCTTTGGAAGCATTCACATAACAGAGCTATGAACCATGACTCAGATTTCTAAGCTCTATACAAAAAGAGCTGTTATCTGATTAGAAAGTAAAGACTAAGCTCATGTCCTTAACATGAATCTGATTTTGTTCAGTTTTCACAATACATCCACAACCTGGAGGAAAGAGAAAAGCATACCTGGCAGAAAAGAGATGGAGACCCCTTTACCTTGCAAATATAATTTGAATTCTAAGAGCACAAAGGAAGAGGAATTAGGCCTGGTTTTTATCTTTACCTGAGCTTGATTAGGTCATAGAAAGTTCAGGTAATACTTATGCCTCACAGCTACAATCATCACAGCAGTAGAGAAGCTGACAGAACAGAAAGAAATGAATAGAAATTAAAACTTTTTAACCAATATTCCAGCTGCCTGATTGCAAGGAAAAGGTTCAAAATAAAAACTCTGTAGAAGTAAATTGACGCATTCTGTTCTGATTAGCATCCAAATTAGTAAATCAGCAGCACAGACAGTGAAAACTTTACCTGAGATCACTCCCCTGACTGAGAAGTTTTGAGAGGAAAGATTTAATTTAAAAAACATGATGACTATGCTTTTAAATACTTTAATTTATTATTATCATGCATGAAACTTCATAAACTGGTCCAAAACGAAGCAGCACAAAACCTTTAGTCCATTTTTTAGTATTTCTCTTACATCTTCAAGTCTGAACTCAGATTTCTCCGTAGCTTGTCGAGCTGAAGGGCATTTTATCAGAGTGTTCTATGCCTTGCACAGAACTTGTTAATCTATACAAGCCACTAGGACTGTTACATTTTTGGAGAGGCCACAATTGCCCATTGCTTATCTTAGATCAACCAGTTGAAAATTCAGCATAAACAAAGCACAAAAGAGAAAAAGACTGGCAGCTCTAGTAAGCTGTCATCTGCAGGAAAGAAGCAATGTACTCTTGGCTTAGAAAATCACAGAAAGAGGGACATCACTGGTTTAGCTAGCAAGAGAAGTTTTCCCAATAGCCCTCTAAAAAAGCTTTACATTTACATCTGCTTTTGATGTTTCAGAATCTGATGTCTTTCCTGACTATAAATATACATACACTATAAATACACATCATCTCTTGTAAAATGTTTTGAAATCTTCTGATGAAAAGCACTAAATATGCAGCCTTCTATTTATGGAGAAGCTTAAGGTGAGATAGCATTCTCTGCACTGGGATTTCATGATTCTGGAGAGGGGGTTGGTCTCCCATCAAAGAGCTATTTACACATTAGAAAAGATCTGTCAATCCCACCACTGCTGATCAAGGAAAGCTAGTAAATGAGCTAGTAGCAGTCGCAGTTGGGGAAAGAAAATACAGCAACAAAACTGCAACAAAGCAATGACATTGATACCAAGCTGGAGCTTGAGTCCTTACCTCCTGAGAAATTCAACATGCCAAATTGTCTTCACACTATTCTTGATTTAGCTAACCCAAATGTAGACAGAAGTGACACCAGATGAGTCAGGCACACCGTCTGGACTCAAACTCTGAATTTGGAAGTGACAAACTCACAAAAGTTTGCTTGGCTGTTTCATTTCAACAGTTAAAGCAAAAGCCAAATTTCCTTTTTAGCTTTCAGACAATTTGCAGCTGAACATATCCAAAGGTTAAAGGGTTTGCTGAAGAAGTGTGCTGCTGAGATTAAGTAAAAATTATCTAAGAACTCAAATTTTAACCCACATTGAGGCAGTGAAAAGGGTTGGCAGGGATATGTGGGAAGGTCTGTTGTAGAAATTGTGTGCAGTGGTTGCTTACTTCCATCCACTGAAATGCATATGCTTAAGTTTGGCAAAGTAACTACATTCATTGCTAGCCACTGAAGTCTTGGAGGGCTGTTACTCCCAAATTATGATTGCTTAGAATGTGTCAACAAACTGAAAAAAAGAGGCCTCATTAGTTTCAATTCTTTTACCCCATAAATACCTCTCTCTTTGTTTATGAAAGGAAAGAATATCTACACAAATGTAAACTACAAATCCTCAGTTCCATTTAACATCGCACTTATCATTGCACACTAATTTATGAACAAATGGGTGCAGAAGAGATGTATCTAATTGGAATGTACCATTTTCAAAGGATGTTACCTGATCTCCACACTCAATTTAATGTGTTATTCCAATAATGTAATAGTTAGCATCAGATCAGAAAATTCCTCTTCAGGGAGTGGGTGGAAGGATAATAAACATGATCATGGTCAAGGTAAAGTGAAGTGATTAATGATCTGAGACTTTAAAAATAAAATTGTAGCCAAAAGTAATCTGCTGTAACATACAATAAACAAAATATTGCAGTTTAAGTATCTGAAAAATTACTGTGTTTGGAAGAATGCACAATGTTTGATAATCCTCTCTGAATACTTGCAAGGTTTCTTCCAGAATTTGTGCCTGGGAATTGACTAGTCTGAAGGTTGCTATGGAAAACACTCAGCTTAAACAGCACATGTAGGAGTAGATACAAACTGAAGTGGAGACTGGTGTTTATAAAACTCTTTTTTTTTTTTTTTCATAGATATTAATTGTTGAAGCTATTAAGGCAAGAAGAGAAAAAGAGACCACATACCTAAGCCACATCTGCCTACTGATTTCAGAGGAATTACAAAATCAGAATTTGATTTGAGGACATTTACTTGAGGTTTTAATAATGATAAGTTAATAAATATGATTTTCTCCCACCTTGATATGCCTGCCCTCCTCTTGAGAAACTGATACGCTCTCAAGATTTTCTTTTTTACTGACAAAGAAGCAGTCAGAGAGATGTCAAAACAGTCCTTCTCTCATCTTTATTATTGTTTATTAGAGATGACAGATCCTTAGATGCAAGATTTTTGATGCTAGACATTATAGGCAAATGCAACAAAAATCTTTAAGTTAGTAGAGGGATGGAGACAAAGTTCAAGGAAATGGTGGGGTACTCTCAGCTCAGTTGGGCACAATGATGGGCATGACACAGTGGTGTCTGTCACATGGGCTGCCTGTAAGAGCTTCAGGTATCACAAGATAACATTTACGGAGGATTTCAAAGAAAGTAACAATATTCTGACTGAGGGGCTTGAGGGAGACCATCACCTGGAGAGAGCTGTCCCTGACTGACACCACAGTGAGTAACAAGCAAGCCTGCCACGATTCCTATAGACAAAGTCTCTTCACATAACCTGGCTTGGGTTTATGAATAAAGTTTTTCCAGTATTTTATTGTTTGTGTCAGGTAGTTTTTGACAACCTAGAAAGGAGTTGTGCATTTTCTGGACAAGTTCTTCTCTGGTTTTTTTAAGCCGCCATCATTGACTTTAATCATCTCTAGTGTGTGTTTATTTCCCACAGCAAAATCTTATGAGAATATGATACTTTCACTGACACTGTGGACAGAATAGATCCACAAGAATACCCTATACACTAATTCTACTTGTCTAATCTACCTGATTTAGTACATTTTAAAAATTCCTTTTGTAGGCCTCCTCATTGAACCAACTATAGATAAGGAAAGTGGCTAAAAATTATTCAAGTTTCCCGCAACTACAACAGCTATTTCCAGTGCCTTCTTGCTCAGACAAGTGGATGTGGCATCACATACCACAGGAGGACAAAAAATAATGTTCACAATGTTCAACATCTGCATAATAACACTATGATAACCTGATGTAAGCCATTACTGTACATGCCTAAAACATATGCATCCATTCTTAGGTGTTCATATCACCCTGTCTTCCACACAAGGACAGAAGCTCAGAAAATTTAAATCCATACAGGGAACGAGACCCTCTTATTTTCAGAGGTGTCAATAGGGTACATCAGATTGGAATCTCCACTGGCTTTCCACAGACTTAGGCATATGTCGCAGTTTAACCCATCCAGGAATACAGAGCCAAACAGCCATTCACTCACTGTGTGTTCTACTCTTCTTGCACCCTACCCTGGGAGTAAAAATGAGAAAAAATGAGAAAATCCATGGGTTGAGATAAAGACAGATTAATAGGTAAAGGACAAGCCTCATGCACAAGCAAAGACAAACAAGGAATTCATTTGCCATTTCCCATGGGCAGGCAGGAGTTCAGCCATTCCCAGGACAGCCAGGCTCCATCATGCCTGTGGTGAGTCGGGAAGTCAAATGCCACCATTCCCAATGCCCCGCCTTTCCTTCTTTGTCCCCCAGCTCCACGTGCTGAGCATGATGCCATATGGGATGGGATATCCCTGTAGTCAGCTGGGATCAGCTCTCTCAGCTGTGTCCCCACCCAGCTTCCTGTGCACCCCCAGCCTCCTCACTCGTGGGGTGGGGTGAGGAGCAGAAAAGGCCTTGGCTCTGTGCAACTGCTGCTCAGCAACAAAGGAAACATCCCTAAATTATCAACACCGTTCCCAAGACAAATCCAAACTGCAATTCCATAGTAGCTATTACGAAGAAAATTAGCTCTGGCCCAGCCAAAAGCAGCACAGCATGCCAGACAATTCTGTTATAGTCTATTACTAATTTACAGAGAACACAGACTTTAAAATGCTTCATTATATTATCTTATCCTGTCTGCAAAAAGTAGTAAGTAGACTCCTCCTGTTTCTTTTTCAGGAAAGTATAATTTTTTATTAATTTTATAAACAAAATCCTTTGCTGATATAAATATTTCACATATCTCTCTCCTCCTTGCTCCCTTGTCCCTAAGAAACTCGTATTGCTTATTTTCCATTAAAAGCTTGTCAAGATGAGAAGTCATCACAGAAACATTTCTGACAATTGGTTTATTCATAATCTAATTGTGCTGGCAGGCAAGGAACTCCAAAAGTCACTCGATGTGCCATGACAGTTTTACACGGATCTTGAAAGTACTTGCCAAGCAACTTTCACAGCCATGAAGTTTCTGTCAAGAGGATAGAAAAAGGAATGAGAAAAATGGGGACTTCAACCACATGAAATACAACAACGATTTTCCTTCCTCCATGCTGAAATGCTGGCATAAAATTGTTGTGTGAAAAGCACACAGGGAGACGCATTTGCTCTTCTAAGGATTTTGTCTTTTAAGATCTTAACTAGGGTCATCCTGGATTAAAGGGTGTAAAATGAAGCGAAGCTTTTTTAAAATTATTTTTCCCATCACAGGGGAAAAAAGGATATTCATCCTGCATCAGAAGAGAGGTCCACCAGTGGGTTTTTTCCCCAGTAGCACCTACTAATGGCTATATAAAGAAGAGGAGGAGGAAGATACATACAGGGCAAGGGAGAGGTCTTATTTCTACAGACACAGGTTTCTCTTCCAACAGTCCTGGAGAGGATGGGCAGCAGCACAAGTATTTGTCTTGGTAGGAAAGTCAAGTCAACTGGTCTTCTTGTTCCATAAAATGTTTTCTAATGGGGTGAGGAAGCTTATTTTCCTCAGACTCATTGTCCCTACCTCTTTGTAAGCCTAAGAAATTTCTATCATGTACAGACATGTTACATTTAAGTTTCCCTCCTAAGTATTTTTCTTCTTTACCTCAATGGAACATTGATGTCCACCACCAAAAAAGGAGCAAGAAGTTACATATAAAATGATTCTATGATCTGAAGGCTATGTATTGTTTCTGCCTTAAACATCTAACTTGAAATTTTCTCCTCATTGTTTGATATTTTAGGTCTTAATAGAGAACCAAAGAAATACTGCTAAAAAAGAGTATGGGGATGAATTCATTCACTCTGCTTTTGCTCATCTCCCTTCAAATTACTTCCCTATTTTAACATATTATGCAAGCTAACAGATTTTCAAAACCACAAGGAAAGGAAGTACAAATAAGAAATACTTACTGTGTTCATGCTAGAAGCCTTTCGAAGCCATTTAAAAGTTCTTTGTGGGTTTGAGACACTTAAGATAAAAAAACAAAATCTGGAGTAGGCAAAAAACAGGCATCAAATATACCACTTCATGAGATTGAATACTAAAACCAATAGATTCTCAGCCATGTCACGTGAACAACAGAGCAGGTAGATTTATATGACCCCCTGATTGCTATGTTAGACTTCATCATGCTCAAGATAAAAGAGCTTAAGGCTGCCTGCTCCAAGGCAGAAAAATGCACCCTCTTGGTGGTACTAATCTCTTATGATGGATTTTGTAGGAAAATGACAAAAATCCAGTGGTTTAACATTTTCGTCAGGAGACATCTCAAAACATATTTCATTCTCCACCACCTATATGTGTCTGAACAAGTAGAATCAACTTTTCTCTGGAAGAGAAGGGTTATCTCTCCACTCTCCACTCTCTCCATTCTCAGCTACACAGGGAGTGAACAGAAAGCCTAGGCTAGATGTTGGAATTAGGGGAAATGACTCCATCAAGGAGTTTTTTCTATGCAAACCTTCTTCCTGCTACCGCAAACGGAAACTTCTCACAGTCTTGCTAACAGATGCCCATGCCTTCCTTCCAGGAACACTTCCTTTGCTGGTATTTATGCTGCATAGAAAAGCAGTGCAGTGGTTCAGGAGAAGGCTTTGGAAGTGAAGAGGAGCAGCAGGGTGTTATCGAATATGCCTCACAAACTACTTGTGGTTTAAATGATTTAAGCATACAGGGTTGTTATTTCATTGGATGGACAGATTTGGTCAAATGCCTTAACAGCACTCGCAAACATTAATATAAATTCCAAGTGGCTATTCAATTCCATGCTCATAGTCCTTGTTATTCAAGTTGCTGCGTGATTGTCAGAAGAAAACAGATTGCTGTTCATTTTAATCAGTCAGATCACAGTTTTATTGGACGTGCCTGTTTGATGCGATTGCATCTTGCGCAACTGAGCGAAATGAGACAAAAAGAGCAATTTTATATTACGTAGATAATAACAGATGCGCCCCTCAGAATTCATTATAGAAATCTGTTTTGCAGCCGTATGTTCCACTTCATCTGAAATCCTTTTGTTCTCATCAGCCTTTTCCTGTGTGAAACAACCACTGCATTTTGCAAGCATCCACTAATGGAATCTGATATTACCTTGTCCATATCCTTGGATCTCATGCTAAATATTGAAAACTAAGAAGTCTTGTTTTCCATAACCTACTAAAATAGCCTCCATACAGTCACCTGATTGTAAGCACCAGGCATATTTACCCTCTTTATTACTATTTACCCTTTAAATATCATTCTCTAACAACTGAAAATAGAGAGCTTCAGCAGTAAACAGTTTTAAAGTATTTTGTTTCCTTGGTTTTTTCCTTCTGCCTCAGTCTAAGTCTTCAGGGTGAGCACAGCACTATGAAATCTCAGCACAGCCTTGATGTCATTTTAGGTTAAATTGTGTTCCAATCTGTAGCCATCCAAATCCTTTTAGGACATACGTGCATGTGTTTGAATCAAAATTGCAGGTATCACATGCTGCTTATTTTCTTCATAACCTTTCTTAAACATCTACATAACTATGCTGAGTCATATGTTTTTTATTGGCTTGAATCTTAGCTGATGTATATTCAAGTGGCTTCACAGATTTTAGTGGACTTATGCCAAATTACATTACTGAAATGGTTTGGCTGAAATCCTATCACCTTTGACATCACTGGCAAAATTCCCACTATCTTCAGCAAAGAAATTACTTCAATGTATATACTTGGCATATAGAGACCCTCCTCAGTGCAAAGTCATGCAGTGAGGCACAACGATGTCTCAGTTAGAGACATCACATTCATCCTGTGAAGTCTGCTAGGGGTCAACACTAGAATATTATTTTTATGACTAGACAACAGAAGGAATAAAAGAAAAGTTGGAGAAACATGAATTAACTTTTCCAAAAATCATTCAAAGATATTTCAACGTAAATACAACAGTGACTCAGAGCATCTCCTTACTTAGCTTCGTCTTTCTTATAAAGTCACTGGCATCCTTAAATACCTCTCATTCTCTAGAAATTATCATTTTCTCTAGGTCAAGCCTGCAGGTACGTACACATCATAAAATTAGCGGATCAAGCACTGGCACCCAGACATATCTCTGCACCCACTCCTCACAGCCCACACCTGTGGTACCCTCTCATGTTTGAGGGTGATTGATAAGTCACCCATCCTTCCTTCATGTACTCTGAGCCACTGCACCTGTTTTTCCAGGCCCTGTTTTTTCCCCGCATCCATATGTCTACATACCCCACAGTATCAGAACCCCACTGTGTTATATTTCTCATGGCTTTCTCCCTCTATGACTCCTGAATGAGGTTTCCATACTCATAAGTCTAGATCTTGACATAGAGACTAATAATCATCATCACCTATTTGTGCTTCAAATGTGAATTCTTGCTAGTGTCCTCTCTGTACAAATCCTGTCTCCCTAAATCCATTCTCTTTTTCTGCTTCACTCTAGGACTTCAAGTCTGCATCCAGCTCATGGAGTTGGAGGCTTGATTCTTCAGCCTGCATTTCTATAGGACAACCTATAATCTTGGAGCATAGACTGGTGATGAAGGCAACTAGATAATTAAATCCTCTTCTGTTCTTTATTCAGCCCTACTAAAAATCTAATATATAAGCTTGGACCTTCAAATTCTGCCATATCTGTTTACATCTATTTGCACTGAATTTATTAAGGTGATGTTGTAGCATAGGTTTAAACAGCATCTTGTGCAATCAGATCCTAATCTGCAAATAATTTTGAAATCAGAGAAGCATTTTCATTCAATTAAGAAAAAAAAAGCTCTGGGGTTCTTTTTATTTGCTTGTTTTCGTTTGACTTGGCATTTTATTGTTGCTCGGGGTTTTTTTACTGTTTCATAGAAACACTCAAATCATCTTTTTTCCTTTGTGTGAAATTTCCTTTCTTCAGTTTGAACAGAAAATCAAACAGTCAGCCATTCAGACAAGACTAGCTAGCTCTTTTAAAATCAATTGAAATACCAACAATAATAATAATTGATTTCCAGTCCTATTTCAGAAGAGGACATCACATACTTAAGCTATTGCCTGTTGGACTAGAGGTATGCCAAAAGATAAAGGGACTGTCTCTCTCATGTCTGTTTGAAGAGAGCAAGGGGATTTCTATTTCTTGTCAACCTGGAGGAGCCTGATAACAAGACGGTTTTTTTAATCTGAAAGCTAGGCTTTCATCAAGAGCAACTTTTGTGTCTTCAGAGACAGATGTTGAGGTTCTGAAGCATCAAAAATCCTTCCAGTAAAAAACAGACGTAAATTATACTTGTGTTAACAGTAAAGGGACAAATACAAAATCCATATCAAAATATTATGAATGATATTGCAGGCCTAAGGTTGCTTTGTGTGTGAGATTAATGCCATTGAAAACACATTGACATAAAAGCCTAATATAAACATTACCAGCTAAGCCTGAAATAAAGGCAGGAAGGTTATCATTGGCAGTATGGATATAAACATATCAGTCTTATAATAGTATTATAATAAAAAGGTTGTTAATTTAACAATGGCCATATATATATATTTAAGTAATGTCAGTGCTCACACTTTGCCAGCCTTTGTTTCAGCATTTATGTGGGACCACATAAAGTAGCCAAACATTTCCTGTTAACTTTTAGGGAATGATAGCACAAACATGACCATAAACATGATTCTGCTGCATAAATCAGGTCTGTACATGTATAAATTTCATTGGTAATTTATGAATATAAATGCAAACAGAAATAGCCAGGCCATATATCAAAAGCACCAACACAATGAAAAACAGGCTCAGGAAATCACACCCAGGTTCTGCAGGTATGCAGTGTTAGAGCACAGAAGGGCCAAGGAATATTTTGTAAATGATGCTTGTCATGCTCAGGCCTCAAAGTTCTCAGGGACACTTATATTAAGGGCAGAAATTTATACACTGTGACTTTTCCAGGTATCTCCTCACCCTATTACTTTCTTATGAAGGCCTGGTACTACCAGAACTTTTGAGAGGAGATTTGTTATTTCTGTGGTGCCAAGAAACCCTTCTACGACATACTTCTGTGAGTCCTTGTTTTAAACAAGGCCACTTACCAGGGACCTTAGGACTGTGGAAGCATCTAACGTTTGAGGAATTGAGAGACTGACAGTCCAAAGAGACTCAAATACATAATCTGCATGGCATCATCTCCCTGATGTGCAAGAAAGTTCACAATTGCTTTCAAAACTATGCCGAAAGCTGACAACTTCCTTCAGCTGTCCTTCTGTGCTGTTTCACATAATGACCTCTAAATGGGGTGGGGGAACTACATATGGAGCAAAGAATTTTACTTTCATTATTTGTATTTGAAAATAATTGTGCATGGCATCAGAGCTCCTTACCACAAACAATCCCACTGGCAGACAACTTGATTCCCAGGCATTATTATGGAACCAAGAGACAGATTTCTCTTCATTAGAACTACCAGTTTGATTTTTCATACAAATAGCAAAGGAATCAAAAATGCTTGTAGCTCTGCCTGAATAGTAGAGCTGACTCCTGTTTTAGAAAAAGCTTCACTTTCCCACCGCATAACAGCATTTTTATGGCTCTGTACAGAGAATTAAATAATTGAACAATTATGCCACTCCCATAAGTGCTGTATTAATGTTGCTTTAAGGAATGTACTGTTTCCTGCCAAGAAACCATCTGTTGAATGAGATATGTGAGACTAAAATGAGGCTGAAAGGAAGACTGCAGATATGATAGCTCCAGATTGGAAGCTTCTTGGTACCATGGGAATGCTAATCAGTGTTGATCCTGACAGTCGTAGGTGTTCAGCCCCCAACAACAAGTAACACACTTTCATACCTTTTTATTTTATTCTATCATTTCACTTTTTTCAACAGTGAAGAGCAATCTAGAGCTACTTGCTCAGCATATTTAGGGAATAAATTAAGGAGATACAACATTATCTCAGAGTATTTTAATGAGACAATGATGGATACTGGGAGAACTTGTAGCAACTTTGACTGATCATCCTTGAGAACAAGTTTTGTGATTCAAAAAATGTTACAGATTTTTATGCTGATTTGGTCCTTTAGTTCTACTTTTACACTTTCTGATTTTGTCAAGAGTAAGCATGAGACAGGTCATGAGACAGACAAATGGACATCTGAAGAAGTTCTTAAATCTTATTTCCATTTCAGTCTCCCATATTCCCTTCTTTGAAAAAGGATCTCTGGGTCTGTTAAAATACGTTTGCAAAAGTACATGTGGACAATGAAGACCCACAGCTTTAGGCACTAAAGTGCCTCACTAGAGCATGAGCACAACTGACTTCTGATTGATCCTACAAGCAAAGCATTCCCAGAAACCTCAAAGGGATGCAGAATTGTAGCCATTTTCCTTTCCCCTGCTTTTACCTTGGACTGAAGGCATTGCAGCAAGAACACAAAATTTAGATTCCAAGCTGGTCAACTGTTTTGAGCCATAATTAAATCAAGATGATTTATTCTGGGGTCATAAGATGACTTCTGGCTCTACTCTTTATGATCTTTCTGCACCTTTTTTAAATATTAGTAAAATACAGGTACCAATACTGAACTTCTGAGTTTTGAAATTTTTAGATGAAAGGTGCTACAAAAGAATGTTTTGTTGCTGTTGAAACTCTGAGAAGACATTCAGCAGCTTATGCTAGGCTGAAGTCTCACATATGACCCCTGCTTTTACTTGAGTCGCCTAGTAGTGATTACAAATTTAAAAAAAAAAAAAAAAAAAAAAAAAACACAGAAGTCCCTTTCAGATTCCTTGTCTAAAGCAATTTATATTCTTTCAGCAGAACTTTGGCATCCATTAGCTAACGTCCACATAAGAAAGTAAAATCTTATCCTAGACATCCTTGACCTGTTATTTCCCCTTAGCATCAATAAGAAGTATAAAGACAAAGTAATTAAAAATCCTATCTTGTATGGAAAGTTGTAACCGTGATTTTTTTCCTCCAGTGACAAGACGAAAGCTTCTTCTTTTGTATCAGCTCACCCCAGTATCAGAACAATCAGATGGTGTTACTAAGATATGTTTTCACAGTTGTTTTGACTGACTTACTGTACATGTTTGAGCTTCTTAAAGACAACAGAGTTCTTTCCACCAGCTTCAGTAGAGCTACCATTATAATATCAGCAACCCTGAGTGCTCATGATCTTGTAATTAATAGCTTTATATCTGGCAGCCAAGTCCATGACATGGACCAAATCTGGAGCCTCTGGACATCCTACATATAAACTGTAAGTTCTGCTAATGTATTTGAGATTAGAGACTGCATAAAGATGCAGGGTCAACACATCTCTGTAAAGGATTGATCTTGTTTTCCTCAAACATGAACCCTGTTTCTACAGGGAAACTCTCCTAGGAGAAGAGAAAGGATTATGGTTATGTCCCTCTTCCTAAATAAATTCAAAGCTGTTACATTTCAGATTTGGTCAAATGAGATCTGATCAACCAAACCATAAAGGTACAGAAATGTACTCATCTTGTTTGTGTATGTGTTGAGAGATCATGGAGAAGATCTCATGGATCTTCAGTTTCTAGCAGTCCTATAAGTCTTATGGTCAAAAAGCTGGATATCTTCAGGGGAACCTGTTGGAAGCCACCCAAAAACCTGTCAGATGCTTTAGGCTTTTTTTATTACTATAGGTTACCAGCCAAGTTGAAATCCGCATTTAAGCACCAGCCTATAGACTCTTAATTAAAGCAGGTGAATTCAAACAAGGGATCTGTGCAGCATAAAAGTTTAGTAAGGGTCAATTCTCCAGTCAAGACTAAACCTTCAATAAGACCTATCTAATGAGTTTCCCCCAGGCATAAATGAATCCCATGAGAAATGCACATGAATAATGGGCTCTGATGATCTCTGAGGCAGCTCCAGTCTATCCAGAGTGGAAGCTCAATAAATACAGATTTTTTCTGCCTGAATTTCTTCCCTATCCTGGTCGCATGTAAAGAAAAGTCAGAAAGATACTAACACAGTTAAGATACTGTGAAAAACCAGGGTAAGACTCAAAATAAGTTGGTTCCTCATTGAAGCAAAGATACTAAGGAAGGAAGGGAGCAGCTCCAGATAGTAAATAAAATACTAGAAGTATAATGCACACCACAGATTTTATAGTCTGACCATTTTTTTTTCATCCAAAACAGTGAAAATCATCTAAAACAGTGTGGAATGCAGAAGATATTTGAGAGCAGAAGGTATTTAATACTTTAATATAACTGCACTATGCTATAACTGCACTATACTATGACTGCACGTAACTACTGATAGCCAAGAATCATACCTTTGTAATATTTTTCCCTTTTGCTCAGATGGAAACTAAGTTAGCAGTGAATGAAACCTCTTAACGTTTGAAAGATGTAGAGTGGTATATGAGATTCATTGCAGGATGAAGGTAGGAGAGCGGACATGGAAGACCATAGCTAAATTGCAGGACCTTGCAGCATTTCTCAGTTCCCAAGTCAGGATGGGAAATCAAGGCATCACTAGACTTCTGGTCCTGTGTGAAGACACAGTCACGTACAAAGATTCCATTTTCCCAATCCAGCACCCTGCACTATTTCACAGAACAGAAACAGAAGAAATCTGTTTGATAAGGCAACCAAGCCATCTATGCACAGCCCTAATGGACAGAGTAGCTGGTTCTTAAACCATTACAGCACAACCAACCTGATATTGAGAGACCCTTAAGATAAGAATGGAAGAAATTCCCGATTTACACAGGTGAAAGGGAGAGTTTTTGAAATCTTGCCCTGTCCCTCCCTGGATAAGCACAGTAGTTGCAAGATTGCTCTTGCAAGGCTGAGGTCAGTGTTCATCTCAGCAGTTTACCTCATCCGAGTCTTCAGCCAGTACAAGTTTAGATGGGTGTAAATCAGAAGCCCTGCCTGGTCACATTCCTGTTCTCAAATTTCTATATATAATATTTCAATGCACCTGTTCTCCTTAAATAAATAGAAAATCCACAACCTATATTACTTCTCCTCAAATGCAATTCAGTAAGAGCAAGGGTGGTTGGGTTGAGTTTTTTCTTTTAACTGATAAATGACAGTGGTATGAAATATCTGGAAATGTATTTACTGTGAACATACTTGAGTGATCTCCTTGGCTTATACAATATAAACGATGATTTGCAGTCATTTGGGGTCAGGCATGAGAACAAATTATTGCATGTTAGGAGGCTCCATAGCGCTGCAATTGCACGCTTTTAGCCTGCACTTCACTTCTCTTGGCCCCCATTAGCTTAAAAAAATATTGTATATTTGAATATTTGATCTGAATATTTACTGCTTTTCTGAAAGTCAGAATTTGGAGGGAAGTGAAAAACACAGGCACATTGGCTCACCATAAGACTGTTTTGAATAATCACAAACAAAGCACATTTTTTGGTATGTGACTATTTACCTGTGTTTTGAGATTTGTTAACTGAATATTGCAAAGTGCTTAGCAATCCCTGGATGGAAGGTAGTTTATACCACACTAAGCTAAAACATAAATAAGAATAAAGGGCAGATATATGCCATGTCTGGAGAATGGTCTTCAAAGCAGGGAAATCAGGGGACTGATTTTTATGTTTATAAAAGCCAGTGGGGAGTTCTACTCTAAAATCAGTGTCATGTGCAATGAGCTCATGCAGATGGATGGGGAAGTTAGTGTGCAGATAGATGTGGATTTACAGTCCTCAAGGTATTCTGCAATAACCTGCCATGAGGGTTTTCTCAGCCTGCACTGAGAACGCCTTTGTGTGCAATAGTCTAACAAACTATTTTGCACTTGTTCCCTATTAGACAGGTTTTTTACACCAGCTGACACACCAGTTTCTACACATTACCTTTACTGGAATGATAAATCTTGCAACAATGTCTGAATAAGCTACACTTAGGACTATATTCACCAAATATGTAGTCAGGCTGCAGTGCAAGCCTATGAAACCAATTCCTCTCTGTAAGCCAGCATGCTTCCCTAGAAACCACGGCAAGTCCAGAGACACAGATCTGCAGCAAATTTGGCCGGGTTTCCAGGCCATGGTCACCACAGCACTGCACAGTCTCTCAGCATCCTGCAGTTTTCTACATAGTGTGCAAATTTAGGGACTCACGGCAGTGGCTTTTTTACATATTGAATGTAGGCACAACTGCAGCCAGGAGGAAAGGCAAAGCAGCCACAAGACATTAATGCTTTGCCCTCAGGTAAATCTGCCCCAGGAAATTTCACACAGGTTCCCTTCCAGGAGGAGCTTTCCTTTCGGGTAGAGGAGTTTGTGCAAAGTTATGCTAAGTCAGCTGCTGCCAGACATCTGCCTAGAGGGGTCTGCAGGGCAGCCCCCATCATGCAAGTTTAATCAGCCCGAGTTCTCCAGTTCCAGGTGCAGTACTCCAACATACTGTGCCATCCTCTGGCAGGTCCGTATATAAAATATCACTCTGTGCAGTTCAAGTCCAAGAGAAAAAGAGTGCTCATTCTTGAAAATAATGTTTTATTAGCAAAAAAACAAACTAAACCAAAACAAAAACTAGTAGAAAGAAAAGAAAATTTGGCAGCCAAGAGTGCCAGGCTAGTGGAGACACACTGTCTGCACAGCAGCTTCTCCTGGTAACAGATCTTAAAAGCTTCAACAGTGATCTGTTATTCTTACAAGACACAACAAAACTCCCAACAGGCAGAGAACAGCAGAATTAATGGATTGGAAAGTGAGAGTCTAATGTATGAGCTTTCAAAAGTCTCTCAAGACCAGCAGCCTCATTGTGCATATCCCGTAAGTTCCTGCTATTGGGTTTTGGGTGTACGTGATACTGTCAGTGGAAAAAAGGCACAAAGGTCAATATGGCTGCAAAATATCTCAAAGCATCCAACTAATATGTCTATGGAAAACCTTTAACTCCAAGAGAAACAAACATTATTTACACATCAAAGGGCTTTAAAAAATATCCAGGCAAGCAAAAGTCGGCTCAGTTCAACTACTTTACAGTTAAATCATTTTTTATTGAATTCAACTTTCATGGATCATTAGAGAGCCAGAGGCAAAATTCCAAGAGCTGCTTTGACCTAATGAGTCTTCAGCAAATTGTTTTCTTAAGTATCCCATGCCTCCTTTATGGATTCTGAAAAGAAATGCATTTTCTCTTTATTTTGTGATTTAAAGAAACAACATAAGCTTTTTAATTGAATGTAATTTATATCCAGTGCTATAAGCAGTTGATAGGGTCTATTTCCTTAATCTTTCTTTTGCATGAATGTAAATGTCTCAATAGCATAGAAAAGGTACTGACACCTCTACTTACTTTCTTATGATGAAATTATGCACTTTTATTTTTGTATCGTGAAAACCTACTGAACCCAATGGTTTTAAACTCCCTGATTCCACAGGCCTATGGAGCTCTGCATCCTCAAAAACTTGCAGTTGTAAATCAGTGCAGCCATTACTCCCAATGTCCTAATTGATTTTGGAAAACAGGAGAGGGAATTTATCAAGAACCTTATAGCTGATACAAATATGCCTTCAGAAGAAAATATTTATTAAAAAAATACCATCACTCTAGCAGGCAAGAAAAGAGTGAATTGAAAGTTAATACTTTCCATACCAGAGAGGAAACATTTGATCAGGTTCATCAAAATCCCTCCTATCACCACAGCCAGGGCACGCCAGTAACAGGAGGGAGTGATAGGACTGGCAGCACATCCAGCCCCTTGTGAGGGCCCAGCTCTGATTCCTGGACACTCCTTTACAGCTGGTGCCCTGAGGGTAAAGTGTGGTGCACAGCCAGGGTTTGGGGCTTTTGAGTTTGCTTTCATTTTTCTGTGAGATAGCTTAATTGTAACCCCAAAAAGGCAACCTCCCTGAGAACAAAAACAATGCCAGCCCAGACAGAGAGTTGTTTCATTAAATGAAAACTACCTCAAGAGAAAATGACCATAAGCAGCTGTCTCAGACTTATAATTGAAGGTCTTGCTTTTTAATCTACACACACTTTTTTTTAATTTTCTTCTGCTTGAGTGCAGCGAAATTTTTAGAATTGGCTTGCTAGAGTTGAGATATTGACAGCTAAAGTTAGCAAAAAAAGTTCTTGTAAACTAGTCCAACACTGAAGCTTTGGGAGAAGCAGAAATCATCTGTCTGCAGAGTCATATTTGGTGGTCAGTTCCAGTCAGGGAAAGAAGAGAGAGGCATTTGTGAACTAAGCCTCAATTTCCTCTGCTCTGAAGGGCCAGTGGCACGCCTGGATGAGCCAGTCTGGCACTTGGTGTGGTCTCCACCATGGAGACTCCCGTGAAATGCCTCTCATGAAGTCCTTTGGTGTCTCCTGCTCCCATGGAAGGTGAGGGAGGTTTGCCCCATCACTCAGCTGTGCTCCATGGGCTCTGCTCAGCCCTCGGCGTGTTGAACTCCTGCCCTGTGGCTCCAGGAGTGCCTCTGGCCATGCGCTCAACACCAGCTTGCTCTTGCAGTCCTTCCTTCTCCCAGCATTTCACAGCACTTTGATTTCATTTTTCTCCTCTCCTTCCTGTCATAGCTGTCAGATGAGGGTCTCAAACGGGGGACGAGTTGCTAAAGATGGTAAAGATGAGAGTAAGCAAACTGCAAGTTTTGGGAGCAGCTTGCAGACTGCGCCCATGTGAGAGCAGCGAGGAGAGCGTGCGGCAAGCAAGGGGCACGCGGAGTTCCCCAGTGGTATATTATTGTCTGGGGCTTTCCCTTGGCTGGAATTTGACCTGAGGAACAGAAGGCTGGGCCTCCCAAAGAGCGCTCAGCAAACCCCACAGTGCTATAGTGCTGGCAGCCACAGGAGACAGGCAGAGGTGGGAAGCAGTGGTCTGGGACACCTGTCCCTGGTGTCAGTGCCCAGACAGGCACTGGGTTTCCCACCCTGCCTTGCTTGACAGAAAAGTGCAGCTGTGCTCAGGATTCCTGAGAGCCTGAGCAAGGCCTGAGGCAGCAGAGCGCCGAGGCGTCGTACGGAGAGCACGGCTCAGACGCTCCTCACTCCACTACAGCCTCCCACCGAGGAGGGGGGAAGAGTTTGTCTGAGCAAGAGCTAAGCTAAGGACCTCAAGATTTGTCACGTTAAATTCCAGCCCTTTGAAGCAGTTCAGAGCTGTCAGTGTCAAGTGTGTTATTTTGGATTTTAACTTCCCGAGGGATCGGACAAAACCCCTAAGAATTCTTCGTGAAAATGCTCAGCCCAAGGAGTCGTAATTCCTTTGCATTTTGCTCTATGGAAATCTTTTTGGAACTGCTTAACTACAGAAGGCTGATTGCTGCATATCTTGAATTTCATACAAATCACGAGATGTTAAAATTGGGACTCAGTGTGATAATGATGGCTCTGCCCACTTGGTTCACTATAGGCTTCAAGTACTGTAGTTATTCACTCAGCATTAAAAGAAAAGAAGCTTTCTCTCCCACTACTTTCCAGAAAGCAGGGGAATGAAACCTAACCAGCTTGAAACCATTCAGACTAAAATGCAAAATGATGATTTTGGCAGCAAATGGGTATGTACAGTGGATAAAGTGCAGGAAATTAAGAGCCAAGTGCAGAAATATACATTCACTGCAGGCCACAGTAAAAAATCTCGTAATGTAGCAAATTTAGAAACATTAAAAGCTGTTTAAAACAAAAGAAAAAATCATTTTTAATTATTATTTCATACATATATCTGTGTGTGTATGTGAAATGCCAGCAGTAATGAAACGGGTAGATAAGTTACTTTTGTCAAAAGAATGAGGAAAAAAGAAAAAAAGCATTTAAAATACAGTCAGAATGTATAATTAATCAGAACCACTCTGATTAATAATTGTTGTTATTGTAGTTATTATTGATAAATGTTAGCAGTAGACTTCAATGGCTGAGTTCCTAAGAATTCAGATTAACTGAAATGCATCTAATTTGCCTGCATGTAGCTATAGCCATTTTTATTAACCAATATTTCTTCTCTAATACTGCTGGTTAACATTGCTCTCTTGCTCCACGTAATAAGAATAGATTCTGTTCTACTTAAAAATACTAAAGAACCATGAATATATTCTTGCCTCTCTCCTGGGATTTCTGTTGACTTCAGTGAAGTTAATTTTCTTTCCATCCCTATATTTGAGACACAGGGTAACCAGGCCTCCTGAGTTCATTGGGGACAATCTTTACTGTTGGCTCTGGTAGAAGAAATGGGAATATATTGCAGGGAAACCCCTCAGAAAGCACCTCTGATGAATTGGATTAAAGGAGCACACAACATAGTAAGATTGAAGTAAGGTAATGAGCTCAAGCATAGGAGGATGGGTAGTATGTAGATATTTTTCTGGCATATTTCAGTCTTGCAGAAGGATATTCAGTGAATAGGTAAATAGCTTTCCAAAAGGAGAGAGGATAACCTTTGAGTAGGAGGTGGGAGATGTGTCCATTTCTGCCTGCTTGCCAGATAGCACAGCAACAGAAAATCTGTCCTGGACAGAGGAGTTTCATCTTTCTGAAGAAACCCCTCACCCTGTTTTGGGAATGAAGTACAAATATGACCTTCAGAAGTGTCCCTCCTTAATTTGCAGTACGCCCTACCATGGGACAAAGAGCAGAGTTGAGGGGAGGGTTACATATTTTATGGCCTTTTCCCATTTCCTTTCTGTACTGACTCCTGGCCCAGCTGTAGGTTGGGCTCACAGCAAGTGCACGGTGGTGCCAGGATCACCATCCCTGAGGATGGGTAACTCAACCAGGCACAGTCCATGCAGCCAGCACGATCTGCACCAGGGTGAACGGGAGCAATCTTGCTTGGGTGTGGTCTGAGGCTTGGTCCAGTTTGGGTGTGGCCTTCATGAAGAAAAGAGATGAGATAAACTAAACTAAACACAGGAGTTATTCCCACTGCCAACACTTTATTCAAGGAAAGCATCAGACTGTCAAAGGTTTAATTTAAGGGTTTGTTTGTTTTTTGGTGGGTTTTTTTTGTTTGTTTGTTTGTTTGGTTGGGGTTTTTGTTTGTTTTGTTTTGTTTGTTTGTTTGTTTGTTTTTTTGGTAAATAACAAAAGAAATCTACCTCCCCTGCTAACTGAGTAATCAATATTTAAGATAAGTCGAAAAGGTATTTTCAGATGGCCAGTTATTCTCAGTGCTGTGATTCTGCATGGATTGTATATTATCTCGGACAGAGACATTTGCCTTTATGTTATAGTTAAATCAACTCTGAGGTGTGAAATGAAACAAGACAAAATCTATCACATTTCTCTCAAACTTTAACAAATCTGAGAGGAAAAAAAATCTTTTTTTTTTTTTTTAAAGGAAACTATTCTAAGTCAGAACCACTGCTGCTTCTAATTACTTGTTTTGCCACATTCCTAATCTGCAGATGAGGAAGCGAAGTGTTAGCTAGTAACTAATATTCCTTCATTATCCCTATATATATCTATATTATTTAATAGCTATCTCTGTATATTTCTGTGCATTTTGTTTACACTTTCAGATAAGTGCAAATGGATAAAGTCAAAATGAATACATTCTTGTTTTACCTTTTTGCCAACACCCGGCCGCAAGATGTAAAAGAATCCTGCATTTTGTCCACAGTGGGTTTTTTTCAGAATTTATTTCTTCTTGGTTTGGCTATAGAGAAGATAAACTTCCCATTAAACTGAAAATCAGTTGGTTTTGACCTTTTTGTGCTTAAAGTTCTTTTTGCATTATTATCCTAAGGAGTCTTCCTCCTACTTGAGTCAAACATAAGTTTGCTCCCAGTGTCATTATTTCAAATTGCCTGTTGCTAAAATTTATGATACCAAAAGACAGCAAATCCCTTGTCAGTCTCTACTTGATACCAAAACAGATTTTTGTCTGCAATCAGTGAAGTCAAACAAAACTCTTGCTTCCTGCAGACAGAGTCTACAGCTATTACAGACAATTCAATTTAGAATCTCCATTAATGTCTTATCTAAATAATTCTTGAATGTGTGTAGCAATGGTGTCTTGACCACATCCCTTGAAAGTGATTCCAGCTACCCAATTCTTTCTTCTAAGAACATTATTCTCCTCTTCTGTTGCATGTCCTGATCTGATTTCCTCCTCTCGATCTAATTTCCTTTTGCCTGTAGAATTATCATTTACAGAAAATACATATTTTCAGATCTAAAGGTGAGATGAAATACCATAAAAATTGATCTTAATGTATGCAATTCTTTGTAACATATATTATTACTTATTTTGGCTTCCACTCTTTTACTAAAACAGCTTATTGAATGACGAAGTGCGAGTTCAGGAACTAATGATATATTTTGAAATGTATTCTTCTGGATGAAGAATTGTTTTAAGTTGTAAAACAAGATTAAAAAATGGAAATTATGCTACAGCTGTGAGATTCCATAATGACTTTAAAGTGCCTTTTAAAATGTACTGAAATTATGATTTTTTTTTTTTTTAAACATATGAAATTTTGGTTGTTCCATTCCCAAATTCCATAACCCTTCCTTTGGTTTTTGCCATTAAGCGCTGCATGGCAGGAAGATAAATAGTTGCAAGAAAGAACAAATCTCAAACACCACCCATTCTTCATATGCACCCAAAGTGTTCTTTTTCTTCAACAGTGGAAAGCTAAAAGACTATTTATCTTTGAAGACAATCCTATCATCTATACAGTATTTATCAAGTCTTCACTGTATTTTGAAATACAGAGATGTTTAACTCTTCGCAGTGCTTGAAGTACACAAGGGAAAATGTTTACAAAGGCAATTTCAGTGCATAACAACTAATTCTTCCTAGAATAAGAAAAAATCAATAAGCATCCATCATACAAAATATGGTCTAGATTTGGGTTGGTTTGATTGATTTAGATAACAAGAGGAGGAGATACTTGATAACTTTTCAGATTCTTCCTCCAAAAGAGAAAGCAATAGGATCTGGAACTTTTGCTCAAAGGTTTATTCTATCAATAATCTGTTCCTATTTCTCACTGCCTAACTGTGCAATGACTTCCCATTTATTGGAGGCCTAACAGCTTCTGGAAAAAGAAGATAACATGATTAGTACATAACCATGGTTTTACCTCTACTGCCCTCTGAACCCTGTATAGGTAATGAATCAATCATAACAGGTAATGAATGAGTCAAGCCTTCAGCTGTGGTGGGAGAAAAACCCCAAGTGGTACACTGGTAGAAGAGGGTAACAAAAGAGGGAAAGGAACTTCCATTACAGTGCAAAAAAGTAAACTAGCAGCAGGCGGACCAGTTTAGTCAATTTATGTCAGATGATGGTTTGTTTGAACAAAGTCTCCATCAAAGATGACAATTACCAAAGATAACCATGTTGCTTCTGCTCATAAACTTGTAGTAATTTCAGCTGATTTGAAAATGTAAAGGCACATGGTGGTTCATCTTATTTTTTTTTTTGGAAACAAGATCAAAAAAAGGGGGAAAACTTAAGAGTGATAATGATATTCAGTCTAGATTTTTGTAGACAAGTCTCCCATCCCACAGGAAAAGAATTTAGGAAAGCGTAAGGCAAAAATAAGGCCCAAACCACCTTAGCTATAATAACCTGTATATGTTAATCAGAGAAATAAAACAAGGGCAACCACAGCTGCTACAGCTGCCATCTAAACCTCATTACTGTGCTATAATATCACCTGGAGCAACTTGTTTATTTCAGCTCTACAGCCAGGACTAACACTGGGGAACTAATCAAGGACTTCTAAACCTAACTGCCTATCTCTGTGGCTACAGTAATATCTATAAATATGATGGTACTCAATGAGTACCTCTGTGAATTGCAGGATATCATCTATTATACCTTGACCAATAATAGTTCACACAGGATTATGGGGAGTTATTACTGGTGTGTTGCTCCCTGGCCTAGCTTACCCAGAATTACTATAACAAAGTAAGTAGAATTTAGGAGATCTGGATTCTCACTGTTTTGCATTCTTACTGCGATTTTTATTCAAGGAATTCAAAGTGTACACTGCTTAACTAATTCAACCTTATGATGCCCCTGAGGTGCAGGCGAATAAGTTTAGGTAAATTTTACAGGTGTAGAAACAAAATCTAATATTTTTACCAAAGAAGTTAGTTACAGTCTTTTGCAACTAAAATCTGGCTCAGAGGGGGATAGGAGATGGAACCTACGAATACATTTCAGCACTCATTGACTTTGGGAGAGTGTGTACAATTTACACCAGCTGTGTATATAACCTTCCAAATCCCTGCCACTTATTGTCAAAAACCCTGCAACAACCTCTTCCTAGCGAGCAAAAAAGTGGAAAGTCTAGCAAGCTATTTTCTGTGCCTGTGTTAGAGGAAAGTGTTGGCAGAATCAGCTTGTTCCTGTAGATTTGTTCTTTGGAGCAAAATGGTCAGAGAAGTAGTTAAGTCCTCACTTTTTTCCCTTGCCAAAAGCAAATGCATCATAGAGCACCTGAGTTTCCTGAGAATGACTAAATTTGTCTTTTTTATCGTGCAGCTGAGATATGGTGTGACGTATTTTACTGCAGAAGCAAGTGAGGTACCAGCATTTTTTTCTTTATTCTCCTCCAAATAGCTGATCTATGGTACAAGATTCTGTGGCACAGGAATGAAAGGAACATGTGCTATTGCTTTACCCTTTGAATGTATTGTGCCTGCACAGTTTAAAGAAGTCAAACAAAAAAGACAAACAGGGAGCTGTTTTATCTAATGAGAGATCCCAATAAATATATTAGGCAAAAATATTTTGAATGGACCCCATCTTGTTCTCTAAGATAATATTGTAACCTGCAGTGTGGATGGGCTCTGTCAGTTGGAAAGATAATATTAAATAGAGCAAAAGAGTAAGGCCTTTTTCCTTCAGTAATAAAAAGAAAAAACAAGTTTCAACTTTTCTGAGCACTTTGGGTATATCAGCATGTGTTCTTTTGGGCAATTCTTTGCAACATGTCATTGTGCAGAACAGAAAATTGAGGGGCTGTCATTTTCATCACAGACACATCATTTTACTGGGGGAAAATACAGAACCTGGATGTGGCACTGTGAAGAGGCTTTCTTGTGTATTAGAGTCTAACCTCACAAACCCTTAGTGGCTCACAAAATTTTAAAGATGACAGTTCAGGAAAATGATTCCTGACTGGTACAGTATACTGAGATAAAATCTGTAAGAACATTTGGGTTTACAAGCCAGAGATCTCTACTAAGGCTGTCTTTGAAAGTGAGCAGGTATCTTGATATTTTTTAATTTTATTATCCTCTTTTTGGTAATCCCTGTCCTATTTCAACCTGAGCATGTAGACCAGAAGAGATGGTAGGAAGCTGGAAAACAGTATAGTACTGTCAAGCTGTCATCAGATGTCCTTCAATGTACATTCATAATTTTCCATATACAGTGCTATACTGAAAAAAAAAAAAAAACCAAAAAAAAAATAAAAAAAAAAAAAAAAACACCAACCACCACCAACCTGCTTTTGCCTTCTCTTTCTCCAGTGGGTTCCATTCTCTCTTTTAAGTGAGGAGCCTGGATAGACTGATTTATCCATCTCCACATTCCATTCCATTTTTCTCACACCTGGATAAAATTTGGACTTCAAGACAGCATAAGCAGCTAGTGGTTTGTGAAGGGTTAAATCCTCTCCAAACCTGTAGGTAATGTGTGACTAGACAAACACCTCATGTTCATTGAAGTAAAACATTATTCTGTAGCTTCTCAAAGTCATGGGTGATTTTCTACACTGTCAATCTAAGCTGGGCTTTAATATGATAAAGAGCTCTGAAACTGCACTCCTATCACAGGTTGAACACACTATCAAAATCATTTTGATCCACTTCTCCTATCTCATAAACAGCTGGCATTTGGCATGGCTGAGTGGATGGAGACATTTCTGAACTGACTTTAATGACCTCGCAGTACATCTGCAATAGATGAAACTTAGCAGTTAATCATGATTGAAGCTGGCACCTGAAACAAAATTCTCACCTCAGCTCTGTGTCACAGTTGCAGCAATATCTTCTAGAGATACAATTTGGAAGCATTTCTGCTCTAATCTCAAAGGAGTACTAGCACCATAAAATAATTGCTTTGGAATAAATGGATTTACAAATAGTCTGTGCTCTGTTTGGGTAGTTCAGGTTCACTGTTCCTATTAGTGTTTTTCAGAGAAACTCAACTTCGAGCTCTACAGGTGGCCTTTCTCCTAGTATTTTTCTTGGATTTTAATGGTATAAGAGAGATCAAATTACACTAATTGAAGGTAACTCTCAGCAGCTGAGCCATTTCATTAGGCTGGCATCACTACAAAGAGCCAGGGACACAGAGGGCTAATGGCACTTTGTGTCACATATTTTGTCTTTTGACCTGAAAGACAGTGATTTTTCTGGGTGATTTTTCTTTTCTAAGTGCATTTATTTTTGTAAACAGGTTTTAGAATATTCCTTCAAACTACATTGTTTTGGACAATATCTGTGCCAAATTAAAGGCAAAGTCATGACTATATATTTATACACACACAGATATTTTCAGAAATTACATCTCATAGTTGCTTTACTTGATATTAAACCTGTCATACTAGCAGGTCTTTCATAACATTTTCTGTATACAGTTGTTCATCTTCAGCTTAGGAAGCAATAGTCTATCCTTATTGCTATGATAACCTCTACTAATATACACTCTAAATTGCCCAAACTGATGAACACTTCATAAATGTTCATAGCACATTCTGAATATTACAGACATAAAATCACTCCATCTTTGTTGGAGAAGTCTCTGCCAGTAACCATAATCATTTACCACTTTTCAAAACTTTGTTCAGAAATATCCTTTGCAGTTTTAAGACTTGTGATTACCATTATCTCAACTTGTGAATTTGTTTTGGCTCCCTTACAGACATTTTGAAATATCAGGATCATACTCTGCCAGTAAAGAAAACTTCTCACATAAACATATTTTTAACTTATTCACTATACTGGACTCATGTTGTATGGGGAAAAGAAAGAACATTATTTTCATTGTAATTTTAACCTCTTTTCCTACTTTTTTTTCCTGAAAATGAACTCAACCCTCAAAGTAGTTTGTGACCTTTTGAAAAATACCAACTATTTCATAATAGTATTAAAAAAATATTCCTTTAAACAGGGCAAAAAAAAGAACCACAAGAATTTGAGGGATGGGAAACAGCTCACAGTAAAAAAAGAATTTAAAACTTCAATCTAGTTATTTGAGAAAATGAAAAACAGTAACCAGACAAATTATGCTTTCATTGGCAGAAAATACTGGATACCTAAAAGCCTTTTATGTTAATGGAGGAAAACATAAGACTGACTCATAGCTGGAAGCAGAAATGGGGGGAAATTCATATGGGGAAGAGGTGCATTTTTTAATAGTAAGACCAAATAACTTCCGTAAGGACTGAGGCATTTACTTCCCAATATCTCCACATCAGACCCGTGTGCCTTGCTGGCTGGTTTATTTGTTTTAGGTTTGGCACCTACTAATTATGCTTCAATCCCACATTATTGAGCTCAATACAGATTTCCCCCAAATCAGAGCTAAAAGCCTGTGATAGAACCACCCAAATGACCCGGTATTCTCTTTTTTATTTACATTCTGTGAACAGATGACAATTTGACTAGAATGTTTTCCTTTTAGGGAATTTAGGCTACATGAAAGCATCATAAATACAGTCAAGTGCCTAAACCTGGAAAAAGCTGCAGAAACAAAGTCTGGCAGCAGTAGAGTCAGACCAATGGAGTGAGATAAGCAGGAAGGATGGCTTTGCCATCCAGAGCTACAAACTGGGAAAGCTTTAACTGACATTGCTGAGATCAAAGAATTAGTAAGTGTCTGGAAACCTTTGGTTCTCATGGCAGAACCTGATGGATTCTTTCCCCAAGAGAATTTGTTCTTACAGCCGTACTTTCTTCCTTCATAATTAGACCATATTTCTGTGGGGTTCTTTCTCTCTGTCACGCAAATATGTTCATTTATGAAAAGGAGGTAAAGTGACGACAATAAAAGAGCTTTCATGCCTTGTTCTGGGCATTCTGAAACAGAGCCCTGGGCACTCTGAATCTTTGAAAAATCATCAATAATGTGGCAGAAGGACAAAGAGGAACTGTTGGTATCTGAATTGTTAAATACACTAGCAGCAATTGCTTTTATATTTTGTTGATATAAGGGTTGTGTTTGCCTCTCAATCAAACACCCACAAAAACATTTACAATTAAGCTTAGAAGACAGAGTTTTTTCACCATTAGATGGGAATGGGTCTGGAGACAGATATTACTCAAGTCATGCTTTCTGGGAAGTCTTGCTTTCTCATTGCCCTTGTGGATAACATGTAAGTATTTAGCATTCAGGTGCAGGGAAAGGCAAGAAAAGAGGTAAAATTCTGGGTATCAGGCTCAGAGAGGCAGCAGGCAGTGGGGCAAAAGCTAGATCTTTCTACAAAGGACCAAACACTTCAAAGCAAAAGTAGAGAGGAAAATTACCTTGTGAAAGAGGAAAACAGACTTTCTGGCTGCAGAAATAGTGAAAAATGGGCAACAACCTGCACAAGTTTCCTTTGAAAAAGCCACTTCCTAGTCAAAGCAGAAAAATATCATAAAATGTGTTTGAAAGGAGACCTTCAACATCCTCTCAGCTGCCAAAAACTATCAATAGTTCATCTGCAAGGAAACAAAACAAAGGGACATTTCCCTCTCTAGTGTTAGCTGATGGGAGAAGTTACCAATCTGCTTTTTTAAGTCACTCAATTAGTGTGACAGCAGAGATCTGTGTGGTGGATGGAAAGTTTCTTGATCGACAGCAGCTTGCTGTCCTTATTCAGCTTGCTTTAAAAATACATGTGCATATATATACATATACTTACATGTGTATGTGTGTGTGTGTGTATGTGTGATGAGTAACAAGATTCAGGCAGAGAACATTACCAGCTGACAAATCAGGCACTCATAAATAGCCTGTTTCAGTACAAAGTTTGCTTGTTAGGAAATATTCACACAGATTTGAAAGATGCAATTTTGAGTGTCTGACAGAGTTTTCCTGTGAGAACTTAGGAAAATGCCAAGAGAGAAATCCGTGTGCCTAACCAGGCCCTGGTGCCATTTCAGATGCAGGTAAGAATAGCTTTGGGTGTCTAAAATGATGTTAGACACCTGTTTCTGTATCCCTCCTCTTTTCACTCTGTGCTTCAGCAATACATTGCTCTGACCTCTACCAACAGTTTTCTCACCAGCAATTCCTAAGAATCACTGTAGGATGTGATACCATTCAGCCATGATAGGGCCCTTTAGGCACATGAACCTCTTCATGCATATGAATTCCTTTACTTTAAATCCTTTACCCTCTTTTTATTTTTTTTTTTTTCTTCAAGATAGCCTCTCTGTCAAATAAATTGCTGACATATACGCAGGAAAACCAGATTTTAATCTGCTGAGCATGAATTGCTCATGAGCAAATGACATAGTAGAGATCAGAGGTTTGCTCTGATTTTTCTGTTGCCAAATCACACAGGATCCGATTTGTTTAAAAAAATGGAAAATGTGGGGAAGGCAAGGGGGAAAAAACTTCATGATCTCAAAGGAAAAACTGATCTCTAGAGCCAGATCTTTTTTTCACGTTTGCATTATCAGGGTACCCACAAAAGTATGATAGGATGGAGTTATACATTTAAATTCCTTTTCAGTCAAGATTCGGTTTCCATTTGTTTATCGTGCCATAGATATAATGTTACTCTTTTTCCAGCGCTATGTCTACAATGCCCCCACCTAATTGTAGCAGTCTCACAGCAGCCTTTCCTCGTGAATCACCTCGGAAGAGGATAACATAATATCTGCTCTCCAGATCCTGAAACACAGCTACAGTCTTCCAGAGGAACCACACCAGCAGTGCCAATAGACTGAGAACAGTCCAGATAAAAATGTGATTTTTTTTTTTTTTTTTTTTTTTTAATAATAAATGAATAAGGCCGATCACTTATTTTTTCTTGTTGTAACAGCTTGGTGAGAGCATCCCGGAAAAAAAATAAAACAAGCAAAGAGTGCTAAGTGGATAATTAAAGTTCACGCTGAAAGAAATGGATAAGTTGTAAATGGTAAATTAGAGGAATCTTGTGGAAGACATTGGTGTTGAAAGCTTCCCTAAGGGCAGCAAACTCATCAGGAGAGCAGGAGCACTCAGCCTTCACTGAATGTCTGGGCACTTCTCACACCCAGACAGTTCATCCTGTCTGTAGATGTGATCCCCTACGCCTCAGCTACATCTAAAGCCAGCTGCAGGTCACTCCAATTACTCTTGAACACCGTGAGGTTTTGGTGAAACCAATGGATTTACCGGTTATGGAAGCCATAATATGAGGAGGAAGATTCACTAACAGGGAGCTTTGGAAGTCAAATGGTAAGAAACTCATAAATCAGGAGGAAGCCCAGTCAAACCCTTGTTCTCTGTCCAGAAGTAAATTGCAAAATGCCAGCTGGCAGTGGAATGTAGTGTTCTAGAAAATACAGCTTTGGTGATTATACAGTGGCACATGTCAGCTATTTCAGAAGGACTGTATGTGACCCAAGGAGCAGTTTGTCCTTTCTAATCTGTCAAAAACAGCTCCCTGGTCAGGAAAAATCCCTAATGAAGAAAAGGGGATGGAACTGTGACAGGTGGCAACAGTTGCACAGACAATGTATTTGATTTATGCCAATTTAAAAGAGCAGTGTTTGGACTCTAAGTTAAAATTATGAACTATTATGACAAATATTTTTATTGCAAAACAGCATTGTCTTCACCATTTTCATACCAGTCATTCAGATTGTGTCTCCCTCTTTTTTTTCCAGAAGGCTATAATTTGCTGGTGCTTTCATACTGCTGAAATTCAGTCCTGTTGTATTCAGTGTGTGTTTTCCTACCTCTTTAAGCACTGGCTTTAGCACAGATGTTTGCTGGAACTATTGGCTTGAATCTAGTTTTGTTTACTAATTGTGATTACACTGGCAATTCTCGCTGGTTGCAAGGTATTTTCTTCAAGAATGATGAGACTTTTCTCCCAGGAGGAGATTCCTGGGAGAACATATCCATAGTCTGGAAAGAGGTCATCTGTTTTTTTTTTAAAAAAAAAGGAAATTTTCATTTCTCTCTCCTTACAAGGAAAGAAGGCATTGGGTTTATGGCTAAAAATGTCCTGGAATTCAAAGCAAGCAGACTCTGCCAGGATGCCCACGGTAAAGATGCATTAATACCTTTGGCCCTGGTTCAGCAAAGGACTGAAGCAAGTTGCACATGCAGAGAAAGCCAATGTCTACTCCAAGCTGGTGTTGAGTATATCCCAATGTTTGCTTTTCACACAGCTGAATGGGAGCAGATTCTCTCTCCAAAAATATAACTTTGCTTATGCTGCTGCAAATTTCTCGAAAGTCTGAGCATTGTGTAAAGGCTGCAAGGAAAGGAGCTTATGGATGCTATCCACTTGATTCATGGATGGAATAACAGAGGGATAACCTGCAGTGGGGATTGAATGCTGGTTTTTTGCCAACTTTGGAAGATAACTCTCGGGTCATCTCTGAAGTTTCTGGATTCCATCATAACTCTCTTCATCAAAATATATTCATTATTCTCAGGCCTAATGAATTATCCAAACCTTTCTGAATATGTTTGCTCTGCTCCTTATTATTCATACTTTTTTCCCATTTATTATCCTCTGCAATGAAAATCTAACTTTCAAATCCCTCCTCCAAATCACTGATCTAAGCCCATCATCTTTGTAGCAAATCAAGCATATATCAGAATTAATGGTCAAAACCATTTGCTGTATGCTGTACTTCATTTTTCTGTTTGTTAACTTTTGAATTTACACATATAGCAGTGGTTTGATTTTCCAGCCTGAAGAGCTGCAGATGTGCAGCCAACCTGAAGCTGACAGACAGTGAGATGTTGTCATACCTTCTCAGGAATGGCCTGAGATCAAAACCTGACTCTGGAGAGTAAAAACCTGGATCAGATTTTGGTAACAAGAGTGTATTTTCATGCAAGTCAGAGTTTAGAGATCAGGTAACCAGTTCTGAAATATGCCTGTCAATTTGAATTATCTTCCACAGTTATTTCTCAGTCTTGGAAATATGTGAATGATTGACCATAAGAAAATGTTTGAAAATCCTCAGCCTTTTCTCTTCCAATCTCGAATTTAAATTGTGATCAGATTGTGAAGCACTGGCATAGAAATACAGAGATGAAAATTTAATATCTTGCTCAGTTACACTTTTGGTGTGTGACATTGAATATGTCATTTAACCTGTGCTTTGCCTCATTTCTCAGCACAGATAATAAACCTGGTTATCAGTAAAACAGGATAAAAGCTTAAAAGTTAAAATGAAGAAACGACAAAGTTAGGTAGACACTCTGCATCTGCTTGATGTCTAAGAAGCCCCTTCACTGTGGTAAAGTCACCAGCTGGCCAGGCAGGTTTCAGGGACACTCTCAGAGGGAGACTTAAGGCCAGGCAGGTAACACACCAAAGGAAGGGAATGGGGGAACCCCAGGCATTTCTTTCCATGGACATACCTACAGTAGCATTTGCTGACCCAGCCATCTGCCAGCATCTGATTTTGCAACACTCAGACAAGACTGGAAGAGAGGAGATGCAGAAATCCTCCCTGAAAAGGTCCTGGGATTCAACAAAGACACGGGAGAACAACAGCCTGAACTCACTGCTCTCACCAAGGTACGTCAGATCTGCAAATCTGGTTCACATGAGTACCTTAAGCTTAAGGCATCTCCAAGGACCAGGTTTTCCATATCTGTTAAGGATAATCAAACAATTTGAAGAGTTTATGACATAAACTTTGTCACCAAATGGCCTCTAGCTTCCTGTCTACCAAAGCCACAATCAGATCAGACATACAAAGTATTTTCTGTGGCAATAAAAACCCTCTGCTCCTCTTAAAATGCTATTCTCATGCCATGTCAAATTGCTTCTTGCTTCAAGGACTATCCTTCTATTGTAGAGAAATTACACAAAAAACATGAAGACTGAATTGCCAGTTAAGAGAAGGATAAAATTGTCCTTGGTGCCACTTCACACCTTCATTCTGGTAAAACGCGGATGTCAATTTTAGTCACTGCCTTTCCCATAAGTCTGTATTAAATATTAATGCTCAGGTACACTCTACCTGATTTTTGTTTGAAATACAAGGGCTTGCAGCAAGGAGACCTCAGAAAATGGTAGTAAATGAACTATAAATAGAGGTCATAGAAAAATTCACAAGAAAAACATGTCAGGCATTCTCTAACATAAAACAGAATGTTCTCCTTTTTTCATCCCTTCATTTGAAGTTAGTTCTGCTTTGCACTGGGGAAGTGGGGGCTGGAACTAGCTGACCTACAAAAGTCCTTACCAAACAAGTTGTTCTACAATTCCATGATTTGTGAGTTTGCTATTAATTTTTCAAATTAAAACAGCCTGTGTGAGTGAACACAGCTACCATGTTATTTCACTAACTCATGCTGGAGCTGCCTAATACTATACTTTGTCAAACATAACAATATACAAGTATAGTTCATGAAAGTTATTCCATGTTCCTGCTTGCACTATGTATGATATAGAGGATAACATCACAGGAAATCTATAATGAGATTTGTCTCCATTATTCTCCAGAGTAGTCACCAGATTTTTTTTTTTTTGAGCTGTTTCTCTCCCAGTATATCTTTTTTTTCCTGCAATTTATTTCAATTTTATATCATTATTTTGTCTTGTGAATGTCTCATCAAAGAACCTCTCTGTGTGTTCTCCTTTTGTCCATATAACGTGCCTGAATGATAGCTATCGATTTGTGCTCGTTTTGCTCTTCACTCCTGCTCTAAATCTTCTCTACTATGTTTTACTGTATCCCACTTGTTTGCAAGAAGTTAATAACTTATATTAAACACCAAGAATTCTCCCTCTAGCAAAATTAAGTTACTTGATATGGCATTTTCCAAAACAGAAAGAATGACTAAGTGACAAAATATCACTAAAAAAGAAGGGGAGGTCAATATCTGCCTCTTATTTGTGCTTCTAAAAATCTGCCCTCAGAGATTTGAGAGCATTACAAGGTCAGGTCTGATTGCATGTGTAGACTGCGCTATACATAAGGTTTCATAAATTTATATTTCAAATACTAAGCATACAAGTCCCCAACTAAAACTGGCAAGCTTTCTGCCTCCAACGTGCAAAGGAGATATATATATATATATTTTACAAGAGTTGGCGCTGTCATTTACTAATGTAAGACTATGTGTGACACTTTGTCAGTCATCATCTTCTACTTGAAATGCTGGGAGAAAAACAGCTTGGTGATGAAAAAGTGGTGCCTAAACTCTCCGTGACCTGCAGGTTCATTATATTTGTGTTAAGAAGCCTTTAAAATGAACGTGAATCATTAGCTCCTCTTGAGAAACGTGGCCTTTGCACAATTGTGGTAAACCTAACAAAACACTAAAGCTGCACCCATGCTGGAGCTTCAAAGGGCTGCTGCAATCCTGCTGTCTAATAACAGCGCTGCTGTGGAGCAAAACTGCAGTGGGTAGAGAAGAGAAGACAAAACATGCTCCTGGAGACAGCATGGAAAAGAAGAGCAGGACAGATTTGGAAAAAACAACAACAACAAACCAAACAAAATAGAACATCAGAACAAGGGAGGTGCAGAACCAGCTTCCTCGCTGGGGAAGCTGTGGCCTCACAAGGATGACACATGCTCAGGTCGCAGCTCTTGAGGCTGACATTCAGGGTAAGAGGAAGCTGGAAAGCCAATGGCACAGAGAGCACAGTGAGCACAGCCTTTCATCTGCACCTGCGCTTTAATTTCCCTGCCAGTGTCACCTTTGCAGGATATCCTGGTCCTGTAAATACAGCTGGGCCAAAGAGCAATTAACTGGGCTTGACTCTAATTGAAATGCAAGGGCTGGGAGGCTAAAGGGAGCCCGACAACCAAGATGCCACCACCATAGTGCCTGATTCAAACCCCTATGATCATTAACCTCCACTCTGCTCCCCAAATCATCACAGGCAGCACAGCACTCCAGGCTTCCAGGTTCCCCAGAAGTGCTATTAACACTATAAACATGAGCACACCGAGCCATCAGCCTGGCAGCAGGTTCCCAGCAGGAAAGGAAACCTAATGTATGTTGACACATGATGGGCACAGGAGCGGTGGCGCAGCCCTACGAGGATTGCAGATGCCATTCTCTCCCTTTCAGAACTGTTGAAAACATGGACTGCCCTTGCCCAAAATGGACAAGTCTAAGCCAAATGCTGTCAGTTCCTCTTATTGTTGATAATGCTTGAGAGGGCTGAGCTCTGTTTGATCTATTTTTTTTTAGTCTTCTTGTGCAAATGGAAATGGCATTTTTTCTCCTAATTGTTTTTTCCGCTCCACACTGCACAGAGGTGGTCTGAATGTGCAAGAGGTACCAGTCCCTGCATGAAGTGCCAGGAACATAGACATGTAGGTAAGACTTTGTAAAATTTCTGGGTGTTTTTTGTCTCTTTACTTAAGACAACCACCAAGGCCCAGAGAAAAATAAAATTCTGTGTGGGCATACTCAGATCAGACATGAAATATTCATGCTAATGTAGCAACCTGCTGCTGGGTTTTGGAGGGTTAGGTTATTTATTTACTAACTTATTTATTGGTTCTGCTTTTTAAAAATAGATTTAATTAGATCTACCAAAGACAAAAGTTAACTTGTTTACCTTTAGAAGGTTTATCCTCTATTCTTCAAGTATTTTTATCGTGTTCCTATTACTCTTCGTTAGAATTCAAGCTGTTCTTCTGAGATGGTTAAAGCAAGTTAGCCTGACAGGCAGTAAAATGTCTGCAGACACCTCAGCAGTCATATCCTGTGGTAGTTGTCACCAAAAGCAATTTTAGAGGCAAGTGGGTGCCTAAAAATAAACTTTTTTAATATATATATATATTTTTTTACAGGAGTTGAAATTATCACAGTTGGAAACGATACTATGCCTGAGGTACAGCTCAAGTCTAAAGTTGAGCCAAAGTGAAAGCTTTAGTACCAAACTGGTATTAAATACTAGAATGACATGGGAAAACTTTATGAAAGTTCTCATGGCAAATACTGTATTTCCCATGATATCAGATTATTACTTTATTTTTTCTTTGCTAAAAACACTGAGGTGAAAACTATCAGAAAAGAAGAACCAAAAATCACTTCTTTCAGTAGATCAAATTTGCTGTTATCATTTACCAGCAAAACAAAGAAAGCGCCAGACCAGAAGATTTGGGAAGAATGATTAATTTCTGTTGGTAGTTCTCTGACTAGCCCTTAGGCAACTTTGGTTTAGCTTTTAAGGCAGTCAATTGTGATTTCACAGGTTCCACGTAAGGCACATGCATATCCATCCATCACCAGAGGAACTTTTGAGGAATCAACCTTCTTAGTTTTTCTTAAAACCTAAACTATTTGGATGATTTGGTAAGGCACCGATCTTTACCTTTAAATGGTGATTTCACCACATGGTTCCTCTGTCAAATTGGAGTTGATTTTCACCCCTGGCATGTCTCATCTATGTGGATCACAAGTGTTTTAGGACAGGGACTGTCCTTCAGTGTGTGCTCAGAGTCCCAGGCAGCAGACCCATGTGTGCGTGGTGGGACACAATGAAAGTACCATAGCGGAGCCATGATAACAGCTGCAACTTCTGCCAGCTACAGGAGAGAGCCAGGACAGATGAGGATGGGGATGAAGGCAGTCTTCTATGACTTACTCCTACAGGATCAGAAAACTCCTTTGTAGAGCAATTCTTTGGGTAACCTTGATTAGGTAGCTTTTCTAATAGAGGAATTTAAGGAGAGATAAATGTGGGCTTGATAGCTGAGGTTATAAAAACCCCCCAAAAATTAGAATTATGCTTGCTGGTATTGTCCTGTGGAATTTGACAGCCAGGGTTCTCAGGCCTGGTCATGCTTCTCTCATGTCACCTTACACAAGCATTTACATTTCTGTCTGTCTCAGCTGTTTGGACACACAAGAAGCTTCAGGGCTGAGTGACTGGAGCTTCCCTTTCCAGACCCCTCCAGGTGAAGAGCACAAAAATATACATGATGGACCTTTCTGCTCTCCCACCTAGAATGAGAGCCAGTGCTGAGCCAGGCAGTGTTTACTATTACCAGTAATAACTACATCAAACTGTTTGGTTTGTGGTTGTGTCTTTTGAATTGAGTAGAATCTGGGGAAAAGTAACTTTGGGCTGAAGACAGTGTGTCTGACAGCCAGTTCATAAATCAGATCTCCAAGATGGACATAAATATCATCTGCGAAGGAGCTGACAATGGAAGCACCTGGACGTGTCTTCAATATGAGCTTCTCTAAAAATCAGGTCTGTCCAGAAGCAAAGTGTCAGCTCAGCAAAGTCCTTCACATTTTTAGTTCCCTTTTGAAGAAGTAACAGGAAGGAAGCAACAAGTTGCAGGTAAAGAAAACCTGCCAAAAGTTGGCAAAAGGACTTTATAGGACTGGAGCCAAAATCCTTGGGTATTAACACCCTGCTGGTTTAATGTTCAGTCAATTGCTCTAATAAGCAGTGACCTTCAAGGTTGCTTCATTTCTCTCCATAGGCAAAGTTCCCTGCCTCCCTTGCCTTTCTATAAGGTGTTGCAACACCTTAGGTTGGAAAAAAAATGTTTGGGATTGGGACTCACAGAATTATTTTGACTTTGCATAAGCCTGATTCCTTCAGAAGTAGCTGAGTTCATAAAGCTACTCATAATTTGCAAGGTCACCCTTATATAAAACCAATCTGACATAATTTATAAGAGAAATACAATGATTGTGTCCACTTTTTCTGTGTTACTCAACCTTATAGACAGCCTAAGAACACAAGCCTTGAAGGAAGGATTCAAATGATTTTTAAAAATCTCCTCAGTGGGAGAACAGACACAGCTTCTTTTGTCATGTAACAGCTTTCAGCTTTTCACAAATGACTAAGCTCAAGTCCTTAAAAGTGCAAAGTGCCTTACTGTGCTATATACAAAATGCCTACATACTTTGGGGCAGCTGGGTTTAAGTCCCTCAAGCCATTCCTCACCTATAATATGAGTTAATAACTTCTTCCCACTTCAGCAGTGTGCCAGAAGCAGTTCATTACTGCCCTCAGGTGTGAAACCAGCTGCAGACACAAAACCACTGCCATAAAAGAGTGCAGCTGGAGCAACAACACAGTGTTAGAGAATGACAGCCTGTGGGGGCTGTTGGGTGGGCTGGAAGATTGGCAGGGTGGGAGGGCATGAGCAGCTGAGGAAACTTGTGAGGTTTCCTTCATTTTCTATGAATACCAGGTTTCTAGGTCAGGATTCAGAGCAGGGTCTATAAAAAGAGAAATGGAACAAGAAGTATTAGGGATGGGAGTGAAGGGAGTGCTCATGCTAAGCATGCAGTTTGGGGTTGAGTTAAAAGGTAAATGGCTTTGCTTCCTCTCTCCTCTTTTGTTTGATTTTTGTTGTTGTTTTTGTTGTTGTTGTTTTTTGGCCACAGAGTGCCAGGTTGCGCTACACCTTAGCTACAAACAACTGTCCTATGTACAGGTGCAGCTCTCTGATAGAGGGTTTGAGTTGCTAAACTCCTCCTAGTTTACGCAGGGAAACTTTTTCCTGGTCCTTCACAGAAGTAACTCTTCCTGCCTTGATTTTCCTATAGCCATCTGAGAAGGGTTTTTTTCTCTTTCTGTTTATAAAAAATAAGAGAAATAGTTAAGGCTTTTTGAAAGAGCCTCTATGGGAATTTGAAGCACTCACCAACAGAATGGAACATCTCCCAGGTTTAAAGCTGCTACATGTAACTTTACATTCCCCTTTTACATACGCTATGCTGCTGGACTGAACTAGTGGTCACTGTGTAACCTGGAAAAAAATCGTTTTTAAAAAGTGAAAGGACTATCATGAAGTTAGTGGACATAAAACTGTTCAGCAACAAGAGGAATTCTTCCTGCCTCTGAAGAATAAGACCCTTGGATATCCTGGCTACCAGAAATCTCTGAAGAAAATGACATCCTTCTTTGGTCAACTATTGCTATAACGACTTTGTTTCAGTTATGTATTATTAAAATGTTATCTGAAAGTCTCTGCTGCATTCACATCCTTCAGAAAGGAGTGAAATTGTATGAGAGCAACCATAATGCTGACACTTAAAGTTTACAACCTCAGCATGGTAGGAACTGTAGTACAGAATGCAACTCTTTTGAGGGGAAAAAAATCTAGGTTTTTTTAAACAGTAAAATCACATATTAATCAGTAAGTTCTTCTCTTAAAAAGCAAGCTTGGTGTTTTGCCAGCTAAGCAGTGGTGTTCACTGGGAATGTTCTAGCAAATGCCTTTGCTGCAGCACAGCACCTGTTCGAAATCATCATTTTCATGGAAATCTAGCAATATAAAAAGTATTTCCGTGTTGGGAATGTCTCTTTGGTTCAGTAGGAGAGCTCTAAATGAAAATTTGGGTATTGAACCCAGAATAAGTAGGGCACTGCAGACTTTCACCTTCCTTCCCCCAAGCTGAAGATGGTAGAGAGATTCTCTGGTTCTTCTAAGCTCAAGAACTGAAACCTGAGACTCTCATGTCTAATGGGAGGGGTTTTTTTCATAAGCTCTCTGGATTTTATTCAAACTCTTTCTTCCTTACCTCTCCTGTCAAAACAACTGTTAAGCACTTTCTTTAAAAGTGTTTCCTCTAACATGCAGCAGAAGGAACACAAATTGATAAGCTTTCATATGAAGTGGGTTTTTTTAGAGCAAGTTCCTATAAAAAGCAGTATATCTGCAACTGTGGCATTTCTTACGGCAAACTCGTCTGGAGGCAAATCTGTGACCTCCCATGTCCATTTCACTGTCTATGAGATTTGTCTCATGGAAATTTTTGAAGGTGCCATGCCTGCTGTAGCATGGCTTTCAGAAAATACCACTCTTGTATGCACAACTGTTCAGTTTGTTTCCTTGTCTTCAAGCCTTATACTCATCCATTGAGTACTTCCTTGCCTCAAAGAAAGAAGCATATGTTTGTGCTCTTCATTCATGTTGAACCATAGGACTTTCCCTCCTGTGGTAAAGGGTCATCGCACCTACTTATCTAGTGCACCATAAAGTGAGCCTGCAGCTGCAGTTCCTATACATTTCACTGTTAACTGTTGGAAGAACTCACCAAAATATGATTGTGGACTTTGAACAGAGTCCTTCCCAGCAGCAAGGACCAAAAACCCCACAGTCATCCATATTTATTTTTTTCTTCCTCCATACATCCAGTCCTTCCATTTGTGGAGAGATAGTGGTGTCAATTCATTTACTTCCAAGAAATTATGGTTATTCAGAGAGCTGAGATTGGTCCTCTAAGCTCCCCGACTGGGTAATCTACTAATCAGCAGTTGGTTTGTATTGATGTCACTCACCAGAAACAGTGGGTCAGTTACTATGTAGCTACATCAGCACCTCATCCAAAGGAAATTCTGTCTGGTGAAGAGAAAGGCTTTGAAGAGATTTGTCTTTTTTTCTTTGATGGCATCACATGGCCTGTGTGTGTCAGAAAGATGGAATAAAACCTGAGCCCCAGGTTGGGAGTCTGTTCAGCTCTGATAATGCGTCTGCTGACCTTTAGTGCAACAGGGAGTTAAGTTGCTCATAGTCTAAGCAGCAGGCAGAGGGGGATCCCTGGCTGTTCTCCAGCCCAGGCTGTATGTGGGGCCATGAACAGCAGCTGCTTCTTCCGGCGAAGTGAGGAGCAAATCTCGGGATGGAAGACAGAGAACAAATCCCTACCACAGACCCATCCCACAGCAGCACTTCCTGATGTCTCTACAGTCTATCTGCAGATACAGCCTGTGGATGAGAGAAGGGACAAATAGCTTCTCATGGGAAATAAAGTTTGTGGGTTTTTTGTTGGAGTGTTCTCGTGGCTGCGCTGTAGGTAATTAAAACTTAAGGAGTCTCAAAAAAAATCTTCATACTTCAGGGTCTCACATTACATAATGCTGAGAAATTAGCGGTCCAACATGGAATGCGGAAGACTTCTGTGAGATTTTATAGCAGAAAAACCTGAGCCATTTCTCATCAACATAAGATTTATATCACATGAAAGGTAAAGATCAATTACTCTTAATTCATTCAGGGGATAAAAATTATAAATACAGCTAATTTATTATATCCATAGATAAAATCTGAGACCCACTGACACTACAGAGAATTTTGTCATTGAGCTGAAGAGGAGTGTAATGCCAAGCATTTTAAATACACATAGAAGCTCCTTTAGGCAAATAAAGAAATTATTTGTCATTCATATTCAGAGAATAAACTTGCCAGTTAGCTCTCTGAAATATTTGTTGCTATTACACTTTTGCATAATTTATTGCCAAATTTGTTTACATGTGCTGTGTTTGAAAATGAAGCAGCATGAGAGCAAAGAACATTATAGTTTGCCTGTTAAAGAAAAGAACAGAGTGTGAGAAGCTTTCTTATTTCTACTGTATTAAAAGTGATAGGTTAAATACAGGGAGTGAAGTGCCTTTCCAGAATTACATAATAAATATAATATTCATCAAACCTCTTAGCTAAATATTTATCATTAAACTCCCACAATAAAGACCAGTCTGTGCTCACTTACTCCATAGGAAGGAATCTGGGGGTGGGAGGAGCAGTTTCTGAAAAGTTTGTGCACTTTATCTCTTGCAACTGCTTTCTTGTGCTGATAGACCAAAATACCAGGCAGTCAGAAATCCCCCTCAAATACTTTCTTCTAAAGAGCTGTTAGGTTATAAGACATTCCCAGGGAGGTGGAGTAATACATGGATATGTCCTTGCTGTGAAGATACCCCAAAAAGGAGACCACCCTTTTGGCTCCAGAATTGGCCACCCCCCAAAAATGAAACTTTTCAATTAAAAACTGTTTTCAAAAGTTTTTGTACCCAAATAACATACACATGTACTGAGTTGCTCAGTAATCAAGAGGAAGAAATGCTCAGAGCAACACATTAGCTTTTACTGTAAACTGAGCATGGAAGATCAGTGCCTCTGTCGTGGTGATCACACACAAACCTGCAAACTGCAGGAGGCAGAGATGGGGGTATGGCCGGAGAATACAGGGAAAACTTTACCTTTCATTGAAGTCAACAAATGTTTCTTACATGCAATGGAAATCAACTTGTAAAGAAACAAGTCCCTTGAAACAAAATTTCCCCTTCGGCAACTACAGCCTAGCACGCAGCGCCTTTTGCACAGATGGGCTTAGAGAAACAAGCACAGGGAAGGGAGAAGGGAGATCTTGGCAGAAGCACTGGTGGCCAAAACACAGTGAATATGAAGGCCATAAGTGTCTCAGAAGGGTGCTGTACTGTTTAATTAGGTAATGGCAGGACAGTGCTTTGATCATATAAACCCCATATAAATGCTAAGGACTTAATTCCTCGCGTCCTGCACTGCAATGGGAAGCAGAAGGGTATTCCTTTGATCTGCTGTGTAGGCATCCAGACCAAACTGCTGTTCTGACATCCCTGGATGACTATTTAGGCCTAGTTACTCAACCCTTGAAACACATCCCATTTTTCCGGCATGTCGCTCCCCCTGCCCATCTGTCTGCATGGCCCCGTGCCCTCCTGAAAGCATCCCGTCTTCATGTTAGGAGCTCACAAGTGCCAAGAGGAGAGGGAGGGGAGTGAGCACAGCCAGCAGTGCTTTTCCTTTGAGGAGATCACTTTGTCAGGTGACACAACACATCCACAATGTGTTGGCTGTTGTGGGCAGTCTTTCTGTAACACCTGAGTGGCAGTTTCCAGCAGAAATAAAAATGGTCATGTCTTCTCTAAGAATTAGCAGTAATGACTTTTAGGCAAAGCCTTATTCATATTAGTCACAAATTCTGCACCCTTGGGGCCCAGTTTGCAATTTAGCTGGTCTCACTTCTATTTCAGCAAAGAGCCGGGATTGCCTTTTTAATTGTGTTACTGTGACGCTGCTGCCTAGGCAGGAGAGATTCAAATATCTGGTGAACCGTCTCAGAGCTCTTTTGACTGAATGGACTTCAAGGATTGTCAGACAAAATTAAATACACCAAGTTTCAGATTTATTATGTAATGTTGTTTCAGCGCAAGAAAATAATCCACAAAGTCACAGCATGGATTTCCATCTTCCTCCATTGGTCAGATGACATTGTGATCTTGGAGGCTACTCCTGCCTTTGACCATTACAGGCAATCCATGCCCCAAGCAGCAAATACAGTCCCTGGATCAGTGCCCAGAGGTGAGGCAGCCAGGGGCAGTCATGGTAAAAGTAGAGTTGAAGAAAACTGTAGATTAAACAAATGCAAACATGGAACCAAATAGTTCCTTTCCCTGCAGTCCTTAATCCAGGGCTGACAGCAGTGAATAGAAGGTGGCAGTGTGCACCAGTTGGATGTTTCTGGCCTGGTTGTTGTGTTTTCAGGCTCCTTCTTCCTCTGGCTCCAGAAAGACACCTAGAAACTGGGAAGGGAGATGACCAGTCAGGTGTGATCCAAGCTGGATGAAGGAAGCACTAGGGATCAGCAAAAATCAATGCAGATGCTTTGCGGGAATTATTTCTCTGATTAAAATGCTGGAGTGTTCAAACTGGGAAGATATTCATAATTCGACTAATGCTAACAAGAATAATCAGCACTGGAAAACATGGCTATCAGCAGCCAGCCACTGCCAGCTCAGATAATTCCCTCATGCCACCTCTGATCTTCAGCATTTGTTTTATGAGCTTGGAGGACTGGAGATGGAGTGACTCATGCAAATTTTTTTTTTTTTTTTTCAGTCTAGTGTTTTTGCCAAGAAAAGCTGGACAATCTGAAGCAAAATATTTTAACAAGTGGTAGGAAACAAATGAGACAACTGTGATTTTAGGAACAGCTTCCAGCCATCCAAGAGACCTGTGTGGCTCCCACAGCCGGGGAGCTGGGCTCCACCAGCTGTGTCAATGAAGAAAGAGAAAGCTATGAAGATCCTGAGCATTGCTGAGCCCTCGTGAACTGGCTCTGTTTTCCTGCAACTGGGCCTAAACAAGTGAAATGAGGCCTAATAATCTTTCTAGAACAATATATCTGTTCTATTCTAATTTTCTACAGACAACAGCAATAAAGCAATAAAATGTAGCCCAGTGGTTTAAAATAAACTACATCTCACTGGTGCAAAATCATTATAGTGCCTGTCCATAAATTTTTGCACCAGTCTAAGCTATTTAATGAACTTGAGTACTTAAATTTAATATTGGCTCAACTTAATCTCAGGTGATATTAATCACTAATTAATACTTTTTTGGGGGATTGTTCATGCAGAAAGTAAAACAGCTCTAATTACCACTTGTTTGATAATGTGCCTTTATCTCTATTTTAATGGGGCTACCCAGTTTATTTACATGCAAACATCTAAGGATTTTCATGTTCCCAAGAGCAATTGTTCTCTTAAATACTTTCAGTGATACAGTTACTTTAAAGCAACAAGCAGTGCAAGAGGAGCTAGCATGAAATTACATTTTATCTCCAGAGCTTTTTAGTTATATAAGAACACTTGGCTTATTCTGTTAATTAGGGGAATATGTTTACTGCGGGTTTTTGAAGTTATTAATTATTTTCATTCGTTTAAAATTCTTTAACTGTCATCTCTGTATACTATTTCTATTAGCAATTCAATCCAGGTGTGTATGGTATTTTGTGCATTCCTATCCTAACCAAAGGATGAGCAAAATATAAAAGTAAGGAGATTCAGTCAGTCAGATGTCATCCCAAGTTCCAGCACTGTAAGTATATATACATTTACATATATATGTATGTATATACTCGCCGCACCCAAGAAGTGTGTGAACAAATTAAGATATTTCTTACACTAAATCTAACCGTTTTCCAGCAGGCTTATTTTTGAAATAATAATATTTCTAGGCCACATTAATTTATAAATGTCCCTTTAATGTAGAACGTGGCACTAATTAGAAATTTCCAAGTATCAAAGGGAAAAACCCTCTACTTGCACTTTCTGATGCTGGAGGCAGGATAGTATAAAGCACAGTCAGATAAAGTTTATTCTTGCATTTAAAGGACTAGAAGACAGATTTTTTTTTTCCCATGATTTCAATTTCCATGATTTCTGACAGAGGTTCAACTGTTGAAGCTTATAAGTTGCCTGCAAAATGAATTTTACATATATATATATATATACACACACAATTAATGTGCAAGACCTTCAGTAGTTAGTTGTCTACTCCTCTATTTCTCAGTGCAAGCAGGTCAGATGCAAAAATACTTTGCTTCAGAAAAGGTGTCTGAAAATTAATTTATTCAACATTCATTAGGCGCTTGTAATGAAGTGTAGGAGTGGAGTACAAAGAATCGCTATTTTCTTTCTTTACATTCATCAGACTTAATTGGATTAATCATATTGGAAAGGGTAATAAAATATTAGAGCTTGTTCTTATCTCTCTGCTTCCTCCCACTGGTTATAAATAAGTACACTGGATGCTCCCTGCTGCTGTGATGCAACATTTGAGGCATTCTGTGCTGCCTTCTCATTTTGAGGCAGAAAATGGTAACAGAAAGATCTTATTTTCTCCCTGAGTTCCACTGCTGGCTAGCAAAAGAGAGAGAACAACTGTAAACCAGAGGCATTTTCATTTTTCTTCATTTTTCTTCATTTTTCTTTTTTTGTTTTTCTGTGAAATCAATGGCTGTGGAATCTTGAAATTCGCTCCTAACTGCCCAACCCCTCTGCCACACATCTGCAAAGTGAAACCTCCATCCCCACTTGCCTTTGCTCTTTCCAAAAGGGTAGGCAGCACCATTTCCCCTGCCAGGGCGTGGCTGATGGCAGCACCCAGCTGACACTGCTGTGACCCGCTGGCATTCCTCTCTCCTCCTGAAGGGTGGCACCACCTTGACTAACGGGCTGTGAAGCTGTGGTTTGGTCCTGCTGCTCACCTCTGCCTTCGGGTGCAGAAATGCCTCCAGAAATGAGCTACAGCTTTTGGGATACTGGGAGAGCTGGGTGTTATGTGAGATCTGAATTAGATTTTTTAATTTGACGTGTCTCTGCTAAAAAGAGCCCATTCACAGCGGTGAGAGCTTTCTCTCTATGCTGACATTTGTTCCTGTATGGCTTTCTACAAACCCTGTTTTTATCACCTGTCTAAAGCAATGTCCAATCAGATTTTCAGTTATGTAAAAAGGATTTCCCATTGATCTTTTGTCATTCACATGCAGTGAAACACTTTATATGGGGTTAAATCATAGTTCTCTTCATTTCTGTTGTAGATGAGCAGAGAAGGGTAGCATAATTTTCCAGCTGTTTTCAGCAAGGCCTTTAACTGATCAGAGGACAGACACATGTGAAGACACACAGAGCTCATTCAAAGTTAAATATACATCCAGGATCCCAAAAGCTCAACAGAGACAAGCTTTTAAGACAAGTTAGGTCTTGCAGGTGGACCCACAGGACCACAGACTATGGGTACCAGAGGCAGCCAACAGGCTGCATTCATCCAGAGAGCAAAAAAGGGCTGCACAGCCAGCTATATCTTAGAACATGACATATTTAAAATGAGTATTTTTTCTTTCAAGTGCCATGTAAAAGAAAAATTAATTTTAGTTTTTCCTCAAGGCCTACAGCTTCTACTTCTCTAGCTGCTTTCTCTCTCCATTTTATATACATTGAAAGGAAAATCAGCTAAAACACTCTCCCTCTCTGAATATTTACTTGAGGTACTTTTTTGACCTTGGTGTTCCTGTCTGAAGTGAAACAACACAGGAGACAATTGGCCATACTTGAGGGCTCTCCAAATCTGTGCTACTGCCTCAATTTCTCATGTTCTTTGTCTTTCCATCACATTCTTCTCATGAAACAGCAACTCTGTCAATCCCAGGCCTACACAGGTAGCTGACTCCTTCCTGAGCCCCACTGACTTTCAAGGAACCCATGGCTCTTGCACTTTGAGCAGTCCACAACTCTTGTATTTTTAAAATGATTTGTCCTCCCCTTCCCTTTTCTTTAAACATCTCACAGCAGGCATGAAACTCTGTGAGATGGTCAGCAGGAGTACTGAGCCCATGTAAGTAAAAAGAAAGGAGTAACTTCTCAAGTCTTCCCCTATCTGCAACTGAATGCCTTGAAGATGCACAAAAGCAATATTCACTTTCAGTGTGGAAGGATTTTTCCTCTTCACATACTCTTCATGCTTCCCAGGGTCCTGTTTTGTTCTAAGAATCATTGAAGTCAGGTCTTTTTTTTTTGGTCTGTGCCTAAATTGAGATCCAAAAGTCTTGAAGTAATCCTTCTGAGTAAGAGCTGTAACTTCAGCCAGCCAGGTTAAAGTGAGATGAAGTGAGCAGATCTTGGTTTTGGAATAGATGAACATATTTCCTAATCATAACAAGCTGTGACTTTCATTCATTTCCATAACACCCTCCAAATACAGTTGTGAAGTCAGGGGGAAAAATATTCCCACCATCTCCTGCCAAAGAAAATAGGCTGAAACCTAATTTTCATTTACCTTTTGGGAAGTGAGAATTTAGTCACTTGAGAAAAGTTTTCCTTACAACTTTTAAATGCAGAATCTTCAAGGCTATTAGGAAAATATTTTATTTCAAAGATGTCTCAATTAATAACTCATTTGAATTTAAAATAAAATACTGAAAATAAATAATTTTGTCACTTTAATATGTTGTTCATCTGAGACAAATCAGATCAGCTATAGAAGACACCAGATATAAGAGCTTGGCCACATTCCTAAGGCCAAAAGTCTGTCACAGTCATTAAAATTCAAGTAAATGCTGGAGAAATTAATGCCATGATAATTTTTTATTAAGCCTATACATTCAGGATGACATAGAACCATGTTTTAAAAAACAAAATTCAAACATATTTGAAGTTCTTAAAAAGAGCACAAGCTTTTTTAATCTAACAATTTACAGTGATAAAGAGTTTGAAAGGCAAATTATATTTCTGTCTCAATCCTGGTTCAAGAAACACACAAGTTTCTAGAAAATCCATCAAGCCTCATCTTCTAGCTGCTACCTCTTGCTGCTGAATTACAGTCAGCTGCTCTGAAGATTTCTTCTCCCTCCGAGGCTAGAGAGGTTGTGGTTCCACAGGCTCTTCCCCCAAAGAACCCACATTCCCTGTCACTACAGGGTTATTTGCAGGGAATCTAATACGCCAGGAGAGCAGAAACTGAAGGTGCAGATGCCATAAATGGGAGCAATGGTGCTTTGCTACTTGGAGTCACATGCCAGTTCCAGCTAGTCAGGGGTGTCCTCAGTTTCCTGGGGACTGCTGCAACCAGAGCTCAAAAATATCCTCTTCCCTGTCCCTTGAGCAGATAATTGTAATGTGACCATCTCACATGTTTTGAAACATCGTCTACTCTCGCTGGTGTAAAAAAGTGCTACAAAAGTTCAAGGCAGCCCTCCTTCAGAGAATGAGGTCTTCAGGAAAAAATGTCAGCATGAATGTAAAACGAAAGAAATTACTATTAATCCTTCCCAGTCTCCTATGTTTTCATGTATCTCCTCATTTCTGTGTGTGGGCTCCTTTGTATTGTTTTTTGAAACAGCATTTTCTAATTGTAAAGAAAACAGACTTGGGGCTAAGTGTTGGATCATTGTCTCCCGTGAACTTTTTCATTTGTACCTTGTGCCCTCTAGAAATTGAGCCTTGAAAGTCTCAGACATTGATCTTTTCTTTTCTTCTTTCTTGTCTGTGTAATGCATGTTGCATCTTATTACAGAAACAAAGGACACACATTTGCTTTTATCTGCATTTCAGAGTAAAAGCACCGTTGTTCATTGTGAGGAGCATCGTCAGCAGTGGTCTCCTGCCAATTCTCCTCCTCCAGATTCATATTCATTTGTTAGGTCTAATTAAAGACCCGTAGTACAAAGAAGCTTAGGGCTGCTTTACATTCAAGCTCCTCTGCTTTTGACTGATAGTACACCTTTTGTGTGCAACATTTTAGGTTTCTGTAGAAATGTCTTACAGTGACAGATTGCTTTTGTACTTGCTGGCTATTCTACATTTAATTTTCATAATATGTTTCATTGTACACTTCAGAGAGAGTTTGTTAAAGGTTTGCAACTTACTGAATTTACAGTGGGATTTGGATGCTCTGGGGATGGTTGGGAAAAGCTTGGTATCTTCCATCAAATTATCCTACAGTAGCTTTAAAGAAGCCATGGAGCCTGAGCAGATAAAACTAATGTAAAACATAATGCAATTCTTTCCTTCTTTGTAGTTCTCTTCTTCTTTTCCTCTCTACTATCGCACAAGAGTATTCCAAAGAGAATATACATTGTGCAAGGACTAGGAAATACCCCCTCAAAGGTCACCCTGTGTTCTTTCCAAAACAAAAGTGTTCTGCAAGTTCAGTTCAAAGCCTTGTTGGGACACTTCTGCCTTGATCACCTTGAAAACCTGATCATGGTCAAGGCAGCCTAGAAACTGGCTGTCATCTTTCAGTTTTGCACTGCCTGCAGGCACCAGAAATAGGCCTGACCATAGTACCGGAGTGTAACAGGTCCAACTCCTGCCTCACAAAGAGGTTTGTTTCTCTTGGAACCACACCTTATAAAAATCACTGCAATGGGGAAGGGAATCCAAATCTATTGCTTAAGATTTTCCTTTTTTTTTTAATAATTTACTAGGTGAGGTCCCCCCCTGACGCCATGACCAGGTAGAATCTAATTTTGAGAAAAGGGAGATTGTTTTAAGTCTTTCAAAGAAAAGTAATGTCTCTTAGTAAAATCAGGGTGCAGTTTTCAAGCACTGCATACAACTCCATTTCCCCAATATCAGGAAGCCAATAGGAGGAATTTGTAGGAATTGGAAAGGACTGATGAAATGCTTTGGCAGGGCTGAGAGCAGGAAGAAACTGTTTTCAGGAAGAGAGCATGTGTTTGCATTTGAGTTGCTCCAGTTTTCATCCTGGCATCTCAGTTTAACCTGCTGATGAATGTGTGAGTTTGTGTTAAGACAGTAGACTGCAAACTGAACAGCTGAAGCACAGGTGTAAATTCCCTTCTGCTGCATCTGTCACAAGAGTAGCACACTCCAGCACAGGCTAGGACAATAAATTCTTATACCCTGATTCCAAGAGTCTAAGGAATATTTGTTTCATGTTAAACCTCTTGCAGTATATCCACAAATCCGTGGAGTAGATCCATAGGCTTTCTTCTGAATATGTTTGCAGACCTGGAGAAAATTGAGAAAAAACTATTATTTCTTAACTGCTTGGCACTATTGTGGTAATTGTATCAATAAGGACAGAACTTTGCCATGAGGCAAATCAGAGATAAGATCTGATCACACATCCACTGCCATTCCCCCTTTTTCTAGGGATAGCCATTTACTACAGCTGGGAATAACAGGGTCCCATCTTCCCCCTAAAACACCGATGCAGTGGTGCCAACAGTATTTGTTCAAATGTTCTATCAAGACAGCACTATACCCTATCTGTGTGCCCTATGTGCTTCTCCAGGACTTTGTGTTGGGAGCCTAAATAGAGAGCACTATCCTGGCATTGGAAAGCAGAGCAGGCACGTGCCCTGCCAGGAAATACTTTTTGCCACTGCCTCCTAAACCACATGAGTGTAGTTACTCCACATCATACCTGGTGAACAAACTCATGCTTCATCTTTTTTTCCCAGCTGACTAAAGTGTTAAAAGGAAATACATCCATTTAGGAAAAAATAGATTTATTCCCACAGCAGGTTTTGCACCAGACTAAGCCCAGTTTGGATTGTTCAGTTTCAATCTAAAGCCCTGAAATTTCTCATTCTGAGAAGAATGTTTCACCCAGGCAGTCTTGTCTGTATGGGCCCACACATAAACATGAAGGATTTTAAGGTTTTAAACCTTAAACTATTTTAGTTTTAAAGGTTTCAGACCCTCCTCTTATTTCAACTAAGAAGACATTAGGTATTATTTTATGGGGATACTTCTCTGAAAGAACTGCCACCAGTGCCACTTGGTCCCTCAGATGCCACCAGTGTCTGCTCATTAATTTGGTTGATAAGTGCTAAATACATGGTTGACTTTGAAGTGAGAATCTTAAACTAACCAAGACAATCCATTCTTGCTCATGATAATGTCAAATTGAATATAAAACCACTTGATTTATAAAGATTTCTGTTGTGTAGCTGAACTTAAAAAATAGCACACTCAATGCTTGCTGTCCATACTGTAAATAAAGCAAAGTATAATCACCCTGATAAGAAAGCACTTTTCCTGCCCAAATGCCATATTTTTAACTAATTTATTTTTTGGAACCTCTTGTGACTTATCTCACCAATAACAAGTTACAAGCCAGACAAGATACTCCAGAAGATTTAGAAAAAATTCATTAAGTGTTTTTAGAGGAATAAATGTCTTCACAGTGACTGTGAATTTTTGGCAGGAACCCACAGTTACAAGCTTATCTCCAAGCTGACTGTAAGATAAGTGCACTGAACTCTGTTGAGGCTGCGAGTTTGTGCCCTCAGAAACCCTGGTTCAGCTCCTGATTCTGCTACAGGTTTCCCAGCAGAGCCAGATTTGAAGCTAAACTCACTGCTTTCCAGGAGAGTGTTCAGCATTGGAATGTTGATCCTTTTTCTCTCCTTTTCTGAGCTAAGAGTTATTTAAGTATTTCATATCAAGTGGAACTATTTCTAATGATTTAATATTCACTAAGGGAATGAGACACTATAGTCTAATAGCTGCCTTGCTCTGCTGGGACGATGGAAGACTTCAGCACAAAATCTCTACAATGTAAACCTTTAATTATTTTAGATAAAGTGGAAGAACTTTTGACTAGGTAAGACTAGGCACATATCCAAGATAATTCTCTCTCCTAAGTATTATGCTTGGAAGTGTGTGTCTTGCTCCCTCAGCAAAGGGAATTGCAAAAGATAACTTGTTGCCAGCTCATAAATGCTGTATTTGCCCAGAAGAAAATTGTTCAGTCAAGAATGGCAGAAGTGCTGTTATGGCTTGATCCAAAGCCCTGTTCTTATCTAATTTGCAAATCCCCATATCTAAACCCCTTAAATGGATATATGGAGATAAAGAAGGGAGTTGGGACATGGCACCATAGTCTTGGATCTTGCTGTGTGAGAAGTCGAGTTTGGAAAATTTAAGGCAGTGGCAGAAATGTCCAGAATGCACCCCACCCCTTCAGCAGGCTAGTGATCTTCTTGAAGGTTTCCAATGTTCCATAATCAAACTAAACTTCCCAGCCTTGTTTAATATTAAAAAATGACAAGTTACAAAAGCAGAGACTGCTGTTGAAAGCAGGAAAATGTAACTGCTGAAATTCAATGCAGTTTAAAACTGCTTTTGCCAATGACATGACAAAATCCTCTGGACTCTTTTAGCTCATGATGATGCTGATAGCAGCATCTCCTCCACAGCAGTAGAGACATATGGTATAAAATGCTGCTGAAGAGGAGAATCAGTCCCTAAAATTATGCATAGGTGGTGTGTATAAAAAAAGTAGGAGAAGAACCCTACAAATAAAAGTTGTCTACCCTCAAAAGGCACATTTCTAAAGCAATTGGCCAATTGTTTTAAGCCCCCTTGAGAAGGAATCAATTTTGTCTGCTCAGATTTCAGGAAATAAATACAACACAAACCATATTTACTTTGACAAGTTCAAAATTACAAGCATCAAGGGTCCTGCCTCTGAGCTGTGTTTTTGCAAAACCTGACAATTTTTAACTTTCAAGCAAGCATTGATGGAGAACTAGAGTGGAAGCCATGAAATCTCAGGTGAATGTGAATGGAAAACTAGCTGGATTTCAATCTGCTCTACCAGCCATTTCTTCTGTTCCTGGAAAACAAGGAGTCTCAGAAAATAAACATTACACTAGCAATATGTTTATTTTCATCATGATAACTCTCAGCTTCCTCAGTCTCATCAGAGGTAAGAAAGTCCTAGGAATGTAAGGCTGTCCACAAATTGATTTTTTCCTGTCATTTTCACTTTCATCAAAATAAAAACAAGTCATTATTTGGAGCTTGAAATACATACACTTAAAATAAAAGAATTTCACTTAGAAATGTCATATTGATGTGTTGTACAGTGAAGTTTTTTGTTGTCTCCAAAGTCCCTTTCCATATTGAGTGATGCTTGAGCTGTTTCAATAGTGCACCAATTTTGAGAAAAATAAATATCAATTGAAAGGAGATATTTCAACATAATAATCTTCCTCAGATGATGTAAGTTAAAACATTAGAAAAAAAATCAAATCACAAAATATTTGCTACACAGAATTCTTGAACTCTGACTTCATGGTCCTAGAAGACAAAATTCAGAATTCATACTCTTATTAACTTTATCAACAAGATTCCCCATCTTCTTCCAAGAATTTAAAATGAAAGCCCTTCTATTCATGTTGGAAAAAATTTCTTTTGCAGTATTCCTTCTGCCTCAGCTCCTGATAAAAACTTTGCAATATTTTTCCCATGTGGAACAAAAGTAGCATTTATCCAGGAAAAGTCTCAGGTAACTGTTTCTACGTGATTATGGTTCCTTACAGTTTGACAATGCAAGTGTGTAAATGAACTGAATAACAAATAGTGTTACCCAACCTGGACTGGATCCTGTCTTCACAAAGTTATCAGAGAAGATCAGTGTAAAAACTTTGCCTGTTTTCCTCCAGTTTTCCCTTTATTGCAGCACAGAGTAATTTACAATCCAGAGCTTGAAAAGTGATATTAAAGGGACTAGGAATCTAAATAATTTTCTCAACCTGATTTTCCACACCAGCCTGTATGACCTTCAATTTTTGGCATGTGCTTGCTCCCCTTATTGTCCTGTAGTTTCAGCTGGTAGCAGAGAACACAGAGTGAAGAGCTTTCCTCTTCTTCCTTCTGCCTAATCAGTTGCTGTAAGTGGGAAGAAAAAAAATCACAGGTGTGCTACTTTCTAAAGTCAGGCTTTCTACAAAAACTGTGTGACAGCAGAAAGCCCAAGGACAGAGTGAACCTCATTGCTACAGTTTAGCTGCTTTTGCATTCCTCAGGTGATTCTTGTTTTCATGAATCATTCACCCTTTCCTTAGAGTAGAAGAGAGGAGTTTAAAGAAGGAAAGATTATTTTAATCTGCTGGCAGTAAACCCCTTCAGTCAAGTTCATTATAACAGTTGTACCAACCTGTGGAGCAAGTCAAACAAACATGAAAGAGAGGAACATGCAGCCAAGGTAAAAAAGAAACCAGAAGATGACTCGTCTTCAGTTTGCCACTCACGTGCTTTGATTTGCCATTTTTCTCAGACATTTTAAGTTTTCAGGCAGACTGTGTTCACATATTCTGACAGCCCTGCTAATTCTACCAACTCAGTGATGTCTGTTTGAAACTTTGGACACCAAGGTAAGCAGACCTGAACACCTACAGCTTCTTTAAAGAAATATCCCAAGTTTTCAGGTTAACTGTGCAACAGATATGTACATGCAATAGTGCTTATTTATTATGGTAGCCCATACACATAAATATGTACACATGCACACGTAACTCACACAAATATGTATGTTTAATTTCTTCAAAGAAAATGAATCTATAAATGCAAGGGTGGCCCTTGCCCAGAGTACAGAGGAAAAGATACAGTTCACTGTGAGGAGGAAAAAAAGTATTGTCATGACATTAAATAGATAAATCCATTATTTGTTTTTAAGAGTTTGCACCATCTGCTATTTTCAAAACACAAAATGTACCAGAACAAACCAAAGTCTTGTTACTTGTGTGACAGTAGTGCCAGCTACAAAAAACAGACATTTGTATCTCAGTAGCTACCTTGGTGCCACAGCTGAGTTCACACAACAGCCCAACGGGTATGTTTTCATGTACTGAATCAAAGAAATCCTACAGATATATAAGAAAAGAATATTTTTTATATCAATTAGTTAAACTGACTTTCTCAGCGCTAAAGTTTTCGACAGTGAAACTGTCAGCATAAAAGCACCAAGCCTCAGACATGGTTGGTGAAAGTAAGCACAGGAACCAGGTGCTGCCTTTCCTTCTAGAATGGTGTGTTGTAGTCGCATAAAATACTCTGGTGCAATGGCTCAGGGTTGTTGTCTTAGATTCTACACATCACACCTGTTTCCTTACTGTTGAGTACATTTTTAGTCCCCAAATTACATGTTATTCTGCCTCCATAACACCAGAGCAGGACTAGAGTCAATCATATCTCATGTGGGAACAAGTCCCACCTTTTGCCATCACACGTATATTAAAGCCAAGGGTGAGAAAGGATGACAGGGATGGCAGAAGCACCCAGGAAGGTACAAAGTAGAAGGACTGGAGACCCACAACAAGATCCAACTTCAGAGGGCTCTCAGACAACTTTATCTGTCCACAAAGTAGATGACAGTTTCTGAAACAAGCATGCTGGGTTAAAAGTGTAGTCAAGGAAAATTTAGTCAACATAACAGAATTTAGAGTTCATTTATCTATAAACCTCCTACTCTGTGCTTTGGCAGGCCATACCCATTTGGATTCACAATTCACAAGCATCTGCTCTGCTCCTACCTGAAAGATTCAAACTGTAATGAAGGTTAAATGTTTTACGCTTTCAGCAGTGATGACTTGAACCCCCTGATGCTAAAATGAGAATGGGAGTGAGAGACCTCTCTACTCTTCAATCTTCTCTACTCTAAACTGTATTATATCTCTCACTATTTTCACAAGCGCTTGCCCAGCTTGTATTGTGATTACAATACTTATTTACTCATAGAGCTGCAAGGAATAGGTCAGATATCCTTCTGGATAAATACTTCTAGATGAAAAATAATTTAAATATATCTGACAAGAAGGGAAGAAAGATTATTTGTGGTTTTGCTGGCTAGGATGCAGAGATCTCTTCTGCTGCTGCAGAGAAAGAAAATATAAAGATGGCTTGTCCTGTAAATTTTGTTTCATACTTGTACTAAATTCAAACTATTCTTGCAAAAAATGTGCACTGAAGTAATGGAATGAGAGGTTTAATAAAAGCAGTGGTCTAATGGAAATAGTACAGCAATGTTTAATTAATATCTGTAACGCTTCAGAGTCAACACAATTCCTTTGCCTTGCCTTTGCTGTGAGAAGATAGGACTTTTTTACCATAACTTACTCCAGACTCCTATATCAGTAAACAGCAGCAGAGAAATGTATCTGCTGAAAGAAAGCTCAGCATTATGCAAAGAGTGATAAACTTCTTAGAAGGTGTTTACAAATGCATTCAGTGAAACAGAATTTTAATGAATTGTGCCACATAATCTTGCAGTTAATGAGCTGTAAAAGCCTTTGCCAATTATAGTGACTCAAAACTAACTCTTTTGGATTCTAGATCAATAATGGACTACTTCTACACATTTTTATTTTTTTAAAGGAAAATTAGGATCTAAAGAAAAAAGAAGTTATGTATGTCATATTAAGCATCTCAGAAATGTCCCTCATTATTATAACAGAGCTGTCTATATTCTTGTTATTTGTAATATCACCCCTCAGCTGCATGAGAAGAGACAAACCTTCTGAGATCAAATGGCACCAGAATTGTAAAATGCCAGTGGCAAAACCGGGAAAGACTAATGACTTCAAGTAATAAGTAGGGGCTTTTTCCACCGGTTATGTTAAATTCAACAGCTGTGCATAACCTCTTAGAAAACTAAAATCCTTCTATGCCTTTGCTATCCAACCTACGCGCTCTGATGTTAGAAAGTGGGCACCTTAAAAGTCTCTGAAGACTGTTTCACCTGTTTCTATCTTATTTTAAGCAAAGGGTCTGCATACACTGCGTTTTCATTCAGGTGAGGTCACTATTCCTGCCTAGGAACACGACATTTTAACATACCAGAACTGTCAGAGTTTCCAGGGACAATTTAATATTGTGCCCAAATAATTCCTGTGACTCTCTATCAAGTTAGTAAAATATTCCTTTAAAAAACAAAGATTTGGCTTAATATTTTAATGTGTTCAAAATCTAAAGCACACGAGACCAGCATTTATCAACTAAAAATATGGCAGATAGTTTTATTGCCTCTGATCTCCAATTTATTATCTGATTTTTTTCCCAGTATGATTCTATTTTTTTTCTTCTCTAAAGATTTTTTCTCCTACTCATGTCTCCGTGTGAAGGATCCATTAACAGAGGAACCACATAAAAAGTAATTCCAAGGAAAAGCCTTATAAAATGTGAAAAATTAAAGCTGTGCTCTGATCCCATTAAGAAAAGAAATTGCCTTGAGGCATCCACTAAATAGGTGAAATCCATTTCTGCTGAAGGGCTTCAGAGTTTATTCCTCCCTTACAAATGCAATTTCACAGCCCAAGTTGAACGTTTAAACAAAGAGAAGCAGGATCTTTTCCCAGTTAGCGCCTCTTTTCCTTGATTGCTGCCAGGTCACTAAGAGCATATTTACATCAGAATCTGAGATTAAATAAATCTCAGCCAAGAGGCTTTAAGGGCATTTCTGCTTGTGAAAACTGTAAACCAGGAAATATTCTCAGTATGGAGGGTTTACTGATGTTATTATCAGTATTTATTTTGCTCAGCTTTACGTAGAAAGCTGGAGAAGGCTGAAGGGCTTAACATCTTCTTTCCTTAAGTGGTAACTTTAAGCACCCTGGTGGCTCAGCTCCCTCTGACCTTCTTTTTCTGGTGCGGGAACCTCATATAATTCTTCAGCTCCAAAACCCCATACATAAGACTAAGGGAGCAGAAAAAAAGCAGAATGAGCAGCCACCAAGGAGCATGTCTTGTTCCTGCAGAAATCCCCCACCACCACTTTCTTATTTCCCCCTGTCCCATGGAAAGGTGCATCTGCCACGAGTTTGTGAGGAGCTTATCCCAGTTCAGAGGGTCCATGAGCAGGGAGCAGTCCTTCAGCCTTGCTGCTGAAGAGAAGCTCTGCTTAGGCTCCTTGACTGAAACATCCTCAGAAGCTTTTTCTCCAAAAGCTGAGGAACCACATGCTGGTGCTGCTGTCCTTGCCAACAAAAGGCACTGAACCAGGAGACTCAAAACAATATGGTAATGATCCTACTGACTTCAAAACATTATTCCATAAAACTCAGTGAATCTTGGACCAGAAGAACAGGTGAGAAAACTCAGTTGGTCCCTCTTCCATGCCTGAGATCCTGCTGTTGGTTGAGGAAGTGCACTTTGCCCTCCCCTCAGTTGCCATTCACTGTCCAGCACCAAGGCTCATTCCCCTCGCCCAAAGCAATATTGTCAGCCCACCCACCCCTGCTCCCCTGAGACAACAGACCAGGCTGGCAGAGGTGTTGTCATCATTCCACTCCATCCCACGGAGTGAAAGATGCCTTCAGTTCTGCAAAAGACTTCAGTGGCGAGAACTAACAAGCTGTCTGAAAGTGCTCCAAAAATCCTAAGTGGGAATTTGACTGTACAAAATACCCAAAGAGGAGGAAGTGGGTTTTCCCTGTGCAGTTTTCTTGCTTAGTCATAATTTCAAGATAACATCCGGAGAGGAGAAATAGCATCCCTGAAGAGTATTGGGGAAACTCTTCTAAAGTATGTAACAAGCAAAATAACTGCAAGCCTGATGAAAATTCAGGTTTCTCATCCAGCTAGGATATATAAAAGAGCCCCCTGCCCTCTGGCATATTTATTATTGGTGGCTGTTTCTCCAGTGGAAATACATTGTACCATTTAAGCCCATTGGCACAAAGCCTGTCCTTCAGGAGCTCTTTGCCAGCCCCTCTGAGTTCATGGTAACGTAAACTGAGAAATTGTTCCAGGACCTAGCCAATGGGTGTTGCCTCTTCCCATCCTGCTTCCAGTGCAGAGCTCCAGAATACCCTCTTTCTTTCACACTTTAAAGGAATGGGGGCAGGGGGAGGGGAAGTTTTTCCAGCTGTAATAGTGATGTTTTTATAAAATGGATGGGTCAGTTCTGGAAATAACATTGAAACTTTTAATGCACTTCCACCAAATGGAACTGCAGTGAGTGTCAACACATCATCAGAATTAACAGTTCCCCTTTTAACTCATTTGCAATATGTTACTTGGCTAATATTGTCCCTTCTCACAGCTTCTGAATAGTTAATTATAATGGGGTTCTTTCTATAATTTTTTTTTTCAATTTTCTTCTTGCTGGAACTACTGGACCTTGTCTGACTGTCCTCTACTTTCCAAATTTCATGCGTTTCTTCGGCCTGAATATTTTATAATGTACATGAAAATGAACAAATACCTACATTCTTAAACTGCCTGCTGAACATTTGCTTTTCTATCAAACTGTTTCTCTGTCTCTTCACTGTCCTATTTTACAGAAAAAGCCAGAAAATTTTATTAATATTTTCTATTATAAGGAAAAAAAAAATTATATCACCATTACTGACTGTTTGATCCAATTTTTTTGCAAGATGAGTAAATACACACATTTGTGGTTCCATGTAAAATGACTTCAATGCCAATAGTGCAGGAATATTTTAATTAAGCCAAAGTAAAATATATCTGAGAGAGACCCATATTTTGACATCAGTTACAGATGAGCAATCCTACCGAAGTATATTGAATTCCACTGATGATACAGAGCAAAGGTTCTTCCCCTGTAATTACACTTTAGAAATTATGTTTGTTGAAAAATCTAAACTGAGAGCAGGAGCAACACCTGAAACTTTAGTTCAGCTTCAGTAGGAGACTTCAATGCTCTAGTGTTTAAGGAAGTAACCTAGGACTTGAGGTTTCCAGGCTAAAGTCTTTATTTCCTCATGGGTTTCTGTCGTGTGATCTTCAATGAATCATTTAATACCAGTCTCTTTGAGGTGCTGCAGAACTTAGCACCTGCTGTTTTCATGGGAAGTTAAGATCTGAAAGACCTAAGACATCGTCTCTCCATGCCTCAGTTGCCCTGCTGTGAAATAGAAGAGTTGCAAGGGTAAGGGCCTCACCTACTCAGGTATTACAGTCATGAACGCTGATACACATTGCATTTAATTCTGCTCTCATTTTACTGAAGTGCATATAAGCATGAAGCATTTAATACCTGGAAGAGCTTCTTAGGACTTTGATAATTTCTGAACTACTATTTCTTTAATGAAGCATTAACCGGAACAGCAAAATACCTTACTTTGACCAAATAGATCAATTTCTCTCTTCTGCTGTGAAGACTAAAATGGTTTAGGTGGACTGTTACTTGTAGCCCTTTACCTGGGAAAATTTCCTGAAAGTGTAGGGTAGTAATGGTCACTGTTTTTCATGGCATTAAGTATTACTTTCCAGAATCCTTCTCTCTTCACTCACCACCCTTTTATATGCTTTTCATATCCATAGCGTTGTGTCTTTTTTACATCTTTGCCTCCCCTTCTCCCACCATCCAACTCTCTTTGAGTGTTAGATATGGTAACAGAATTTGGACTAGAATAGATGGTACAACTGCTACAAACAAATGAAGCTGGCTAAGGCTTTTGCTGGTAGCCTGAAGAAAATCCTACCTATGGAATTTTCAGTACTTTTTGACACAGAATAGAATAAAAAAGCATTGGAGCAGTCTCTTTTGCATAATCAGATCAGCCTCCTCTCTTTCATAACTGCTCTTGCTGTGCTGTCATTCCCACCCTCACCCCCACTCCATGCCCTTCACCTCCTTGTTGATCTTCTCTCACTTTCCACCACAAATCCTCTCCTTTATGTGAGCATCACTCTCTCCTGGCCTTTCCCAGGCAACATTATGCACAGTGGACTCCTCCTGTCATCCCTTCCTACTCAGTAAAATCACACCACTCTCCTCTTGGCAGCCTTCACTGTCAGGTTTAGTTGCCTTGCCAATATAGCAAGACATCTCCAAAGTGAATCCTTCCTGGCAGCACTCCCTTTAAGGATAATAATTAGAATCCTGCTCTTCAGAGGCCAAATCAGTGAAAATAAAGGAGCAAAGCTTGGGCCAGACTACTGTACAAGAGAATGCTGCTGTGCTTCTATCTCATGGAAAACAAACTTGGAATAGCTCCTCTTTTGCACTGCTCCTGTTTTCATGGAAGCCGGGTCTCAAATTAATAATAGCAATTAACAATAACTATAACAAATAAATAATAATATAGTCCTAGAAATAAAGCAACTATGTCTATAGATAGAATAAATGACATAAAGCCATTATTGTAGCAATGGACTTGGTGGGTTTCGCCGGCCCACAACACTGACAGAAGGCAGGAACAATGCTGAGTTGTGCCAACCCTCCGTTCAATGCTCCTTCTTCACTCCCTCCCTGAACTCAGGACAGTTAGTGTTTAGCTCTGAAGAGAAAGTCCCCTAGATACTCTTTTTTTAAGAAAATCCCCCAAATATATATTTCAGATACCACCATAAAACAAACATTTCTCATCACAGGGTCAGCAATGTTAGTGGCACCTGCTAGAAAATTTGTTTACTTTCATTTATAAGAGTTAGGGAACTTGTTAAACTGGAAGTGAACTTGCTCACACACACAAAAAAAAAATAGGCTAACATGAGTAACATATTTATATTATTTGCAGAGTCATCTTTTGGAGGGAATTTGAGCATTTAAAAGGAAAAAAAGCACACGTTGGTAATCCTTCAGAAATGGTGCAGCACAAAAGGAAGAACATTTTATCCCTCTGTGCTAGGAAGCCACGTATCCAAGGGGACCTATTTCAACTAAGCATTAATTGGTGAAAGTCTGGGAGAAACATTTGCAATTGCAGGAACTGTTTGCTGAGAAGATGGCTGATTTGCATAGGCACGTTGATTAAGCACTTTGTAAATGACATTAATTAGTTATTTTACTATTTAAATTACCTTTAATTATTCTTGCATTCGACAGCTTTGCACAGGGTGCATCACCCTGTTTGTTTGTACCAGAAAACATCCATCAGTTGAATAGACACAAAGATAAAGAAAGAAAAGCAGGACATTTCTCTTCCACTTTCATCTTGCCTTTTCTAGCCTGATAGCTTAAGAACCCCTTTCCTTCATTTTCTTTCAGAACTCCAAATGTTATTTCTGTCAGTATTAGCAGGTTGATTATGATTATTACTCTTTATGAGATAGAAATTGTTCCAGCCTCAGAAATCTTTCTGATGTCTTCAAATACACCCCCTAAATTTCACAGTTTTACTGTTTTATAGATCTCTCTGCAGCTGTCAAATTTGCAGTTGTGTGACACTGCACCCACAAATACCAAGGCACTACAGAACACATCAGTAAAACTGGGAAAAGGGAGAGATAGACTGAACGTTCTTCTCCAGTTTAGAGGGGGAAAAATAAAAGACAACACCACTCAGCAATTTCACTGCAACACTCACCAAAAAATATAATGCCAGGTCCCTGAAATGCCAAGGCTTAATAATTATACTATGCCTATCACAGTGAGGCTGGATTTGCTAAGTGTGTCTAGAGGCTACTGTGCTCCAGTAAAAATAGATTACCAAACACAAAAGTCAGTAAGATTTTTCTTGCACTACAATAGCAAATATTTAAGTGTATCCAGAAACTAGAGGCAAAGAATAACTCTCAAGCTATGTTGCTGCCATATTAAGGTCAGTGCAAGATCTCTAAAATTATTTTTTTTCCTCAATATTCTTTATTTAAAACCCATCTTTGACACTGCCTCACTCTGAAACTCACAGTCATGCACACAACTTAATCAGCCATATTCCAGTCCATATCTTGCTTGCCCAAGTTCAGCTTTAAGAGCTCTCTGTCTTCTGGTTCTTCCTTCCTTAGGAGGCGATTGTGACCTCCTCATCACCTTTCTGTACATACCATGCTTCACTATTTTCTTGCCCTGCACCGTATTTTGGCATGATCATGTCTTCTAAAACAAAATAAACTACCATCCTGTGTTGCATTTATCAAACAGATTAGAACAACCTAGATGTCATTCAGACAGTGTTTTTTGTAGGTCTTTATCCAATGCCTCCATCTGCATGTGACCTGAATGAAAGCAGGTCTCCTGGATACTTTTTTCACTGGGACTTTAAAATTAATCAAAGCCTCCTAATTGAAATGAATGAAGACAACTTGTTCATTCATCCATATTTTATCAGAAAAATTAACTACACATGGAATTAATTTATGGCACTTTGTTTACATTTAACTATAAATGAATATGAAAAATGAGTGACATGTTGGAGAAACATGGAGATTAAAAAAACCTGTACGGGAAAATATAATTGCCTGCCAAGAATCTATTTGTGCAATTTCAGCATCAGATAATAATCTGATTATTTTCAGAACACAGGAAGAGTTCTGAACACATTTCATCCTGTGTTGTTAACGAAATCATAAATATTTTTTGTGCATGTGAATGTGTTCTTTAACATCTTTGTGATTTTCACAAAGTTTAAAAGGATCCTAATTTGGAAGAGTTTTCCGATGACTGTGGATGGATTCAATTTCACCACCCCCACGTGGTTGGAGGATGAAGATGTTCGGAGTTTTTAGCTTCATGGAATATGCCAAAGAACTGACTATAAAGTGGTGAGAAAGGCAATGGCTGTTCCTTCAGATCCCCATTTACCAACTGCAGACAGGAGAAACAGAAAGAGGCTGAAAGCTTCCAGATCAGAGTGGAAGCTGGTGGAAAAGGTAATTCTTCTCTGTCTAGACTCTCTAAATCACAATCCATTGCCTCCTAATTCTTGTTATTTAGTATAAGGCTGAAAAGAACAGTTTTCATTCTGGAAATGCCTCCAGGCACCATCGAGAACTGAAGCAGTTCCCACCCTCACTCTGCCCTGCCCAGCGTTTTGCTGCTGGTAACTACTGGAAACATTTTGCCCATTGTTTCAAGGCAACACATTCATGTTTCCTCATTTTGATCAATTCTGCTTTTCCTCAAGGTAGATTTCTATAAGATTCTGGTGGGTTTTAGCTGGAATTAGTAAAAGTGATGACTAGGGGCGATGGGGGAAAGAAAAAGAAAGCAAGCAAGAAAGAAATCTTGCATGAACACAGCACAATTGAATTGATTTCAGGGTAAAACCTCCTGTTGCCATAATCTCTTGCTAAATCACTTTATAATACAGAATCTCTTCCAATTACAGAAGTCTGAATTTTGTGTTTTGTTGGTAAAATCAATTCTAAAAAATACGTTGGAGTCCTGTTCTTTGTAACCATCCCTGAAAGTATTCACACTTTGAGGGTGTTGGGATGTGCTTGGCAGAGTCAGCTACCTGCCTGTGTTCTCAGCAGATTTTAACAGAGAATACTGAACGCGGAACAGCAAACTTGATCCTTTGACTATGAAAAAGAGATGAACAAATTAAATCTCCTGGAGAATAACTTTGATTTGTTTTGGTCAGGAAAAGAGTTTAAAGCTGAGTTGGGTTTTATCAGCTTTGCCAAAACAAAGTGTATGGTACTTGAATGTATTTCTTACCGTCTATTTTATGGTGGATTATTCTAAGAGTTACATATCTGCATTGTGGTATTCTCAGAAGTATGAAGCCTAGAGACTGAATCAGAGGGTAATGAACTCATTTTGAAAATCAGAAAATTTTCAGACGAAAGTTTGGTATTCTTCATAAATAGATTTACGTGTGGAAAGCCAAAGGTGCCAAAAAGTCAAGCAATGCAAAATGACTTCACTAAAATCCTAATCCCAAATACCCCAATAAAAATGTTTCATGGCACCTGGTGTACTTGGCAGTAGCCATAATTGCTGGAAAACTCTATCTCTTTGAGAAGAAGACACTTTTTTGTAACCCCAGAGCTTCCAACCCTATCACCAGCGAGGACTCAGCTGTTTCTTCATCCCCCTGCAGCTCTCCTGACAAAGAAGAGGGACTGACTTTCTGCCAGGTTTGGATGTGCTCACTGGTGCTGAACTGAGGGATGTCTTCCTTCCAGCTTTACTGCTAGATGGCTGCTAATTTTAAAACAGTCGATGTTTTGTCTCCTGCCTCAGTTTCTTTGACTCTGATAAGAAGGTAGTAAGGTTAATTTCCTTAATTGCTAATTCCATGCTTATTTGCCTTGAAATTTTCAGGCAATAAGCACTGTTAGAGTTCAGTGCTAATATTTCTGCACAGAATTCATGAAGGCAGCTATGCTATGCATCATCTTATCCTCTGTTTCACCATCTATAGCAGGTATAGAGTCAACCAATGCAACTTTTAGATTTCCTTTATAAAGAACCCAGAACTGACCCAGAGTACTATTAGATACTGTTAACATCTAACAAATAAACTTGGGATAGGTGAAAAAGTACTCTTTCTTGCAATTAATTTCAAACATATTTGAAACATTCATTGCTTGAGTAGAATTTAACTTCATTTTTAGTTTCTTTCGTTTCACTTCTGAAAGATAAGCAGTGTCTAATCTGAATTATGTGTTTAAGCACTTTGTGCAACAGAAAGCTAATCATGTTTTTAAATGTTTTCCTGAAATGTAGCTTCCATTTTTTTCCTCAAGATCTACAGGTAAACTTGTTCTTTCTACAAGACTGAGGTTTGTTGTTTTTTTTTTTTATTTCATGTATCTAAGACTTCATTTTAAACTGTGTCACTCTTAACAGATAATATGAATACTTTTTCCTCTTTCTTGCAAAGTGAGTTTTCTGCAGCATCTGCCATAAAGCAAATGACAAGCTTGAGTCTAAGCTACAGAGTAGCTAATTCCATTTAATATTAATAATTAGTCAGAGGTGTGTTGGACAATATGACCAAATAAAAGCTGCACTCAAAGAAATCCCAGTCCTTCTAATTTCAAAACTTTGATAGTCTTGGCTCTTGAAGGCTCAAATAAATAAATAAATCAACTAGGCCAAGGAATTATTTTGAAATATTAATTAAAATGCAAATGAAATCCAGATTGCATGGGCTTTAAAAACTGTTCTCTGAAGTTTCCATGAATATAAAGCATGTGACAAGCTACTGTTTTAAATGAGATCTACATAAACATACATTGTCGAAAAACTGCTTGGCTTGAAAACAACCTTACCAACACCATGAACTGCAAAAACGGGAGAAAATCTTCAGCAGCCACAGCTCTCCTTACTGCCAAGGCTGTTTGTGAGGTTTTGCAGCACGGCTGGAGGGAGGGCGATGTGACGTGCCCTGGCCACGGCCGCTCTGCCCATCTGTGCTGGTGGCCGGCTGCCCGCTGGCAGGCGGATGGCCAAGCTCCGGCGGGATCCGGCGTGCCGAGGTGGAACAGCTCTGGGAGCGCTGGTGCTGTGGAACTGCTGCCAGCCAGGGAAGCAGGACAGCCACCCCTGGCACGACCACCCTGGCACGACCACCCTGGCACGCTCAGGCGTCACACACTCCTTCCCATTTGGAGTAAATGAAAGCAGGAACTACCCGATTCTTCCCTCCCTCAGTGCAAAGGTGTTCCGAACGAGGTGCTCCCTCCTGAGCTGGCCAGCCTTGCTCACAGCACATCCTGGCTCTAGCAAGTGTCTTCTTCTGTGAGGTCTCTCCTTGACTGAGTGCTGGAGATGGATTGCTGGGAGACAAAGACAGATGAAATAAGGGCACCATCTTAAGCAGAGACCAACCCAGGCATCTGGAAATCCTCTCTCCCAACATTGTCTTAATGTAAAACAAAGCTGTTGACAGATTACAATTTCTATTTAATTTGTTTTCAAGTTGATCCCACTCCCAAAATGAAGCCTTGTCTCTATTGGGAGAGGGTTTGTTTTACTTCTGACCAATAGAGTTTTGATAATTTTCCTGGCCGCTACTTCTGTCCCTCTTCCAAGCAACATAATCTGGTTAACCAGTGCTAGGAGCGGGATGTGGGATGGCCCAGGCTCTGCTACGCCAAATCACACCACCCAGCTCTTTATGAGGAAGATAAATGATGCTCAGGATACAATGTAAACAAGAAATCCAAATACCTACCCACAGCCTTGGGAACACCAGACTCTGGAAAAAGCTTGTACAGTCTGAACATTATGAAAAGAGTCTGTAAGGAAGAAAGATTCTACCTCAAGAGCTGCAGTGAAGCCACAGTAAATAATGCATAGGGCCACATGCTGAATGACAAAGCTAAGAAGAAACATCAAACATCTGAATGTCCTCTGAGGCTCATCCATCCTGCTTGCCAAACAGGCAGCTGTTCAGAGAAATAAAAGTATGTGACCGTGGACAAGAAGAGCCTATCAAATTGCAAAAGCTCTAGGAGCTGAGATCAGGCTGCAAACCTGCATGTATTTCTTAGTCTGCAGATGCAGGACTTGGCTGTGAAAAAATATTAATGTGAGTTTGAGGTGTGGCAGATAATATATGAAATTAATACTGCCCCACTAGGGAGAGCTTCTAGGAATACAAGCATAACACAATTTCATTTCTGTACCTGGAAGAGATGATCTCCCAGCATTTTGTCAGCCACTAAAACCATGGGCATCCTTGACCATTTATCCATAACTGTAAGCTCTACCAAGATAATTAATGCTGCTGAAAGATCTGTCTCAGTGGGAAACGCCATCTAGATGTGATGTCCTTTGTCTTTAATTTCAGAGCAGACTTGGTTAAAAGAAAGTCAGGTGTCTTGGCACAGAAGCTCCCTTTGTTTTCAGAGCTATCAGACTTTAAAGTATTTTTTTGACTTAATTGAAAATAAAATTTCCCCAGAGTGCTGAAGTCTGCTCTTAATGCATGTGCACAGCTCTAATTAATGTTAATTATTTGTATTCACCAAGGGGAGAAGCGTATTACTTCAGGTGCCTTCTTGGAATTTGTTACTTTAGCCCTTCATGTGACTCCAAGTGATGTACTCAAATGGAAAGATGCAGCTGCTTCGAGAACCAAGTGTCTGGTGCCTGAAGACAATCCAGATTGAGTGTGGGACAGGATGTGCTACACCACAAATAGCACAGCCAGGCTTCCTGCACCACACAGTCTGACTCACAGAGCTTGCACACACAGCAGCACAGAGATCACTGAAAGTTCATTTTCCCTCTGCACATTTGGGCAGAGGACCCTTTTCATGAGATGGTTGCATGGTGCCCAGCCAAAGGGCCATGAGCCTCAGTGCCACACTGCCTCAGCACAACCAGTAAACAAGCACTGCCCAAGATGGGACCGCTCATGAGGTCAGAAACAAAGCCCAGATCTCTGGAGACCTAAGCTCAAGCTTTATCTACTCAGCTATGCTTCATTTTGTGGCAGGGCTGAAGTCCCCAAGGGATGTTTCTAACAGAGCACCACTGAAATAACAGAGCAGAATGGATTTATTCCAGTTCAGGAATCTGGTCCATACACTTTTGCTGTAAATGAACTGCAAAACCTGGACATCTTCCATGCTCTTCCCCACGCATGCAAGTTCATCCAAACTCATCAACCTTGCCAGCATCTTTCTAGATGGTTACCCTTTAACTAGGGCTTTATTGGAGGACGGTAACCCAATTTGCTGCAGCTGCATGACCCTGGCTCCTGTTTTGGAACAGAGCAAGCTGGAGGGAGAAGTGCCAAGTGGGAGCCCACCTGCCAGGCAGCCAGTGTAGCTAGAAAGGACCACTCTGAATCTGCACAATCTGGCAGGTGGCAGAGATGTGCTGTTTATTTTTCCAAATGACAAAATTACCACACTGATAATAATCAAACAGACCTGTGTGCAATGGGGGGTTATTTAATTAACAAACGTCCTTTTTCAGGTATGAGCAGGACACAGGCACTGTGCTCACCCATGCAAGCTGTCACTCATGTCCCTGGAAAGCTCATATGCAAGCTGCCTTCAGCTTCCTTTGTCTGGGCTTGCTCTGGAGAGGTGGATCCTACTTGCCTTTTTTATTCACATATTCTCTTTCTGCACAATGTTATATTTTTGCTCACAATCAAGAACATGGATCACATCTAATAGAATAGGTTGCTTTGAAAAGCCCAGTGGAAAAGGCTTTTTTCCAATGTGTCCACAAAACAATGCTGGGAATGCTGCCTCCTGCTACTTTTAACTATAGTACATCCTCAGTATCTCACAATTGCCTGATCAAATTTGTTGGGGTTTTCTGTTTGGTTTTTTTCTTATTAAGTTACCGGTGGCTTTGATATTTAATAGATAGAAACACCTTAGTCCTTAACTACCTTTACGTAATGAGGCAGCTTCACAGGCATGATCATGATCTTTGTTACATCCAGCTCTAGGGACCCATCCAGCAGCAGAAGTCCATAGTGGGGATGCGAATGTTCTTCTCCGGGTTTGTTACACATGGAAGGAGTTGGTGCAGCTGCTCAGAGCTGCATCAGCCCATCTCTGCCATCTGTGTAAGGGGAAAGCTGCTCAGCAGACCAGGGGATTTTCCTGTTGAATACTGTTCTTCAGAAAGAAGGCAGGTGAGGAAGAACAGCAATAGACACTTTATACAAAAATCAGTTCAAAGAGTTGCAGATGTTTTCAATTTACCCCTTCTCAAGTAACATCATCACACTGAACTTTCTTACAATAGACTCATAAATTCTTAACTCTGGCAGCTTCCATTTCCAAAAAAAACCTAGAAGAATATTCAAAGTATAAATCTCCGATTTACTTTTGTAATTCGTGACTTGCTGTAGAGAAATTCTAACCTGAAACTTGCCAGCTTGCTGACTTCTCCAACAGTCAAGGTTATTCAAACATTAAGTTTTTACTCATTATTTTATGGAGATAAAGTCCAGGTGTGGTTTGAAAACTCGTATTTCTTCAAACATGGCTGGTTGGATATAAAGTTTTAGATTTCCTTTGCTTCAACTTTGAATTTTACTCATTCTGTTTTGTTCTGTTTTTTTAATTATTTTTATCAGCACTAAAATCTGTTCTAGGGAAGGCCAGACAGCAATAACCAGCTCGCAAGAGTTCTCAGGGTAGTCAGTACCAAGAAACCAGTGACAAAGTAGCATTTTCATGGGGCAGTTAATCTAGTGAGGGCACTTGGTAACTAGGCTTGAATTTCTCCAGCTAGCTTGGCTAATTTGGGATCAGTGAAAGATGGAAGCAGATTTAAGAGAAGAAATTAAATGGATGCAGCCATATATCAGCTCAGGAAGGGAATGTTCCCCTCAGGGGCTCTAGGGGTGTTTAAAGAGATGTGGGATAGTAGAAAGCCTAGCACGGCAGTCATGGCTGAGATGGGAGCACCTCATCAGATCAATGCAGTCACAAATCCGTGAATCGGTGGCTCAGAGTCACTGAGCACCTCCGTGGTGCTAGGACAGCGACAGTCAATGAGATGAGATGAGATGAGTCAGAAGTGTGATGGGAAGGCAGATGAGTATGTGAATAGATTTACATCCCAACCAAGGATTGCATATTCATCATTGTACCTATTCATTAAAGCAATCAAAGAGCTGCAGGTAAAAGGCCAGAAAATAAAGGATTAAAGTTATCCAGGTGCATGTGACAAGACTGCACTGGAAAACTGCAGAGTGGAACTTTGAGAAGTGTGGACAGAAGCTAAAAAGATAGAATCAAAGCTGAAAACTATTGTCATATATAGCCAAAAAAACTTGGAAGACAGAGTTTATGATAACAAAAAAGAGGAGAGATCTGAATTCCAAAAATTATTTTAATTTAGCCAGGAGGGGACAAGACACAGGGCAGACATGGGATTAAACTGATAGCAGGAGTCAGGAGCAGGTGGTGTGGCTTAAGAAAATGGAAACACAGGGTGAAATAGTTCTCAAAATGATCAGAGAATTGCCTTTTTAAAAGGGGCTAAATACAAATAAGAGGGATGTTAAGGATGGAGTCAGTAATAGTGAACACAAGGCATAGATGGAGGTAAAAACTTCTAAAAACTATGATGTGATGTTGGCATAGTAAGTACAAAGTAATAAAACTATTCTCTGCTGCATTTGGAGTTGAAGAAAATGTTGCTGATGCTGGAGAGAGTTTTCTGCCTCTCTCTCGCACTTTTTCTTTCATATGTGTTTTCCTAAAACACATGGAAAGAGTAATAAGTCCATTATCAAAAATTGAGTTTGGGGCAAAGGAATAGGGAAAAAGAAGGAATAAGAGAGATCCAGAACTGTGTATTTAGCCAATTTTGTTGTTCCACTTGTTGTGGAAGAAACTCTGCAAGAAAAGTTTGGAATTAACACATGCACAAATATACAAGTGTATAACTTTTAATTCAAAGCACGAAAATAGTAAATGCTCCTAGAGATGGATATCATGGGCTTTGTTTAAGGCATAATCTCTATTCCTTTTGAGTTTATGGAGCAAGAAGAGCTGTTGAAATTGAGTGAAAGCTGCAGACAAAATCTTTAATCAATCTCCAAAGCTGTTTATTGCAAGTATAGTATAAAGCAATAGAGATTAATGTCAGTTTCTATAAATCACAGCAAAAAAGCACCTTCTCTTTCACTGCCAGAGGTGTAAATATCTTCCCTTTTTTCTCAGTTTTAACTGTAGCATGCTGGCTGCAGAGGTTCTTTGGGGTAAAGAACACAAGCAGTGTCATGCGCTTCTAAAACAAGTAAATTTAAAAACAACTTGTATGTTTATTTACAGAACTGGAAACTGCTGGAAGTTTTAGGCACCTAATTCCTACTGAGCAGCTTTGAAAATATCAGCCCATCTACAGAAGAGTACTGGCAATTAACTGCAGCTACCACTGGCACAGGAACCTGACACACAACAAGCAGCAAATTGTCTTTCCAGGGCACATCCCACAGATTCCAGGATTCTGTGAAAACCTTTTCCTTTGTGAAAGTAGTGACTGGGCGTTTCTTATTACTACTTTCTATTTTTTAAATTTCTTTATTATCCTTTCTGCTTGTTTGTTTGTTTGCATTTTTGGGTAAAAAGGGAAAAAATAAAGTGAGCGACAAAAGAAATTCTAAAATATTTCAGGGGTATATTCAAAAAATGTCTCTAACCATGTGGCTTCAAGCTTTTCTCATGTTCAATTATGGCCTTATACTGTAAGAAATTGATTTAGAGCAGAGAGAACAGAAAGCCCTGGGACAGTTCATGTTGCAAAAATAAAATGCAAAATGGAAAGTTATTGCCATGTAAGAGAGTCAACAGAACAGCTGTGCTTTCGTACTGCTCCTGCCAGTGCCACTCTCCCATCATTAGCTGTTGCTTGGACGCTTCTATCAATACCTCACAAGAAATCTTCAGTAGCTGCCCTTTTATTCCTGTCCTGATCTGTATGAGCTGCAATGCATCTCATGCATCTCCACAAACCACCTGCCCAGAGAGAGATCCTGCCTTTATAATGAGGTGGACAAACCTTCTTGCAATAACTGTGTAGAGGGATGCTCCCTCCTCCAGGAGGGAAGTCAGAGTATTTAAGCAAGGTTATTCCTCTGGAAAACTCTCTGAAGGAATCTTTTCATACAGAGTGATTGTAACAGGAAGTTAGTTGATAGAAATTATCCTCTTGGGGTAGGCACTTAAATTTTCTGGGGCACTTTAGCATAAATATTGTTACTGCAGAGCAGTGGGCAAAGAGCTGGATCTTAAGGAAGATGAAAGTAGAAGACAATTTCATTCATCTAAAAAGTAGGCACCAGTGTCAGATAAAATGCTGCACTGTAGCAGACACAAGTGAGCCTTCAGAGAAGGTGTGTCTCACCTGAGGTCTCTGCATACCAGCTGGAGCTTTGCAGAAGGCCGTGGTAGGTTGAACCAACACACAAAATGCCAAACCCTTGGCAAAATGTTCAGAAAACGCATTATCACACTCAAACCTGACTCAAAAGATTATTTCCAAAAAATTTACAAATTTCGTTTTTGCTGAAAATAAAGTTGTGCATAGGCTGAGTGAGAAAAATGTTTCTGTATGTTCATCTCATTTTTTGAGCTCAAAGGCAGAATAGTGACATAAGATTCAGTCACTGCATTTGGAGGAGTTTTCTACAAATCCCCCACTGATATGCCTGAATCATAATTTCTGTTACCATTCTTGTTAAAGAGAGATGCTTCAATGGAATTTTCCTTTGGGATTCAGAACCAAGTGTTGAAAATCTTACATGGATTAAAATCCAGTTAAGGAACAACTTAAAGTATGGTATAATGTTTTACTGAGTCCCACACCAAACTGCAAACCAGTGTTAAATTTACTAGCATATCCAAATTGAACTCAGAGATTTTTGCCTCTGACTTTTGATAAAATCATTCAAGGAAAGAATATTTTTTGTTCCAGAAGCATTTAATAATGCCAAGATACTTGCTCTGTTTTAGTTAATTAAACTTAAGGAACATGGAAGTGGATAAAAGTTCATTAAATAGATACAGGGCTGATGGTGAATTGGAATACTAATTGAGATTTTATGCGCAACAAAAGAGATACAAATGGAAATGCACCGTTATTCTAGTGAATTCCTCACATAAAAGGCCCCAATGGAGCAGAGAATGCATGAAGAAAATTGGATTGTAAAATCTCTGAGATAAAGATCAGTTCTATGAAACACGATGCCCCATTGCTTGCTTTTCTATTTTGAGAAGATTCTTTTAATAATGCCAACAAATGATGCAGTGACTGCTGTAGGTGTGTTTGAAAGGTTCACAGTCAGATTCAGAAATGAGGCAGTTAGATTCAGGGCTTAAAGTACAGAAGGTGATGTGATGGGACCTTCATTTATTTAATGGAATGTTTGAGTATCCCTGGCTTAAAGAGCATGAAAACCTTAGATTAGAAAGAGTCACATACTCTGATGTTGTTCTTTAAACTCTTGAAGTGTGGTGGCTATTTGGCTTGGAAAACCTTTCCCCAGCTGAATTTCTAGCATAACCCTGAAATGCATGTGAACCATTCAAGCTTAGAGAAGAAATGGAGGTGGGCTAAAACGAATATTGAAAAAGTTTTTCTGAAGCCTGAAGAACACAGCTGGACCATGTGCCTGGATTTCCCCTTCTAGTAACCAGAACTGTTGGAGGAGATGCCTTCCATCTCCAAGACAGCTTCTGAGATGCTCCTTGGGACAGCATCTGACTTTTCATTATTAATGGCAGTGGTACTAACAGACTTTCTTGAAACACCGAGAAGAAACTGTGGATGTAGCATTTCCCACACCTTTTGGAACCCAGCTTAGCTAAAGCACTGACAGCCAGTAAAGAAAATTATGGAATGGCAATAGGAAATGAATCTACACAGAGAAGGGCTGAATTCAGGGCATTTTTCTCTGCCTGAAGTAAATGTTCATTGTAGGGCAAATAATCACTTTAAAATGTACTTTATTTTAATTATGTGTTGAACCAGAGCTGTTCATATATTAACCTCCATATAGAATTCTCCAAATATTGTTATGTGGTCCCATCAGATGCAATTTGAGCTGCTCCCAGAGTTCAAAAGAAGATATTGAATCTGGACTTATGTCCTCTGTGTCCAGACAGCACCGTCTCTATGCATGTAAATTACCATTAAAAAGCCCATTGATCTATTTGAGTTTTTCAGCTGTTTTGTAAGATAATTCTGACTATGCAGAGACATCTCCAGACAGCCTAATTCCATCTACATCCCTGTGTCTTCAGTGGTGCCTAGCCAGGAGGAATCATTAGGCACAGGGACTCTAGCAGGATTTCAGATGTTACAAAAATATGAAGTGCACTTCCCTGGAGTGGATTCCCCAGGGAAGGGCAGGGAGTGCTCATTATTGAAGGTGTAAGAGGCAGCTGGTAGGAACACTATCCATATACATCCTGACATTGGGAGAAGGAGGAACCGTGTGGTCTTTGATCCATGTTCCAGCCATATGTGATGATTGTTGTACAACCATGGTGGTTTCTATCAAAACAGCTTCAGGGTACCACATAATATAGGAAAAAAATTTCTGATGTAAACATGAATCCCGTCAAGTCAGTTTAAAGTACATGTAGATTTGGCATTCCTGTCATAAAAATACTACAGGCCTAGAAATAGTATGTCTGATAATTTAGGAGGCTTTATAGATTATTCTTAGACTTCCATGTCATATAGGAAAAGCCATTAAAAATTCTACTGTGCTGAGCCAAGCATTCAAAAATTAAAAAAACCTCATTTTGTGGACCATGTTTCAACCATGCACCAACACAGTAGGAATATAAGGAGACTGCCATGATCTCAGATAAGGCAAGATGTGTGAGATCACCCCTGCCACATGTGAATGGAAAATCTGATCCAGGGTGTGCACTTAACCAGGGGAAACCAAGATTGCTCCCAGTCTTCAGCCTGTGCTAGTCACAGATGATAGGCTCAAGAGCAATCCAAACAAAATGCAAACGTTTTCAGGTCTCAGTAATTATCTACAAATAATAAACTCATGTGTTTGGCTTTTGCCTTGTCCTCTCCAGTAACTCCAGTTTAACACAATGCCTTGATCTTTCCATCTCCTCTAGGCAGCCATACTCACTTGAGTGAAATTCATTTAGCTGTAATGACAATCTGCACAGAGGAGAAAGGGGAGAAGGAAATTATGTATGAAAACACTCTGGCACTGTTAATTTCCACTACTTGGTAAAAGCCAAATACTATGGGCACAGCCTCAATTGAGCTGTGAAGGTTATTTGATTTCTTCATGTTCTGCTGATGATTTACCATCTGTTGTCCTGAGAACAATGTTAAAGGGAGTATTCACACTACTAAAATGCCCCCTGATAGGACATGTGTTTCTCCAGTATTGCTCTTTCCCTCAATATCCTCTTCCTCACACCATCTCTTAATTAACATTCTTCCATCTACTTTGATAATCCTGATGTCTTTTTAATCATATTTATTTTCACCTCACCGGCGTTCATACAACCTGTGGTGTGATCTTATCAGCTCCCTGGAGAAAGTACCCCTGTAACTGCCTGTGGAGGAGATCTCCCCTCTCTTCTCTGAGGAAGGCAGTCACCGTTAGAGACAGAACACAGGATTAGGTGGACCACTGCTTTGATCCAGCAGGCAAATCCCTCTTGAGGCAACTGAGCCTGGCTTTGGGCAGTAATTAAATGAGGCACTGCTAGAGGAAACGCAAAGTGTTGCAGAGAGCATTATTTGATACAGAATGGCTTTCCTTCCAAATCAGCAATGCCCAAGCAAATTCACGTTCTTTTCCTGCTTCAAAAGCTAAGCAGCTGTAAGAACAGAAAGACTCTCATATCCTTGCCAATACAGACATGATGCTTCACTGTAGTGCTGCGTCCAAGATAAGATGTTCAGCGTGTTTGAGGTTAAATGCCCCAAATGTGGTGTGCTGCTGCAAAGCATGATGTTCTCTTTGCTGTTATCATCCTTTTCCCCTGGTTATTTGCTATTTTCTACAGCTGCTTTTAAACAGAAAGCTTTCATTATCACCCCAAAAGGTGGTCATCTAGGGGCTGAACAAGACTCACCTATGGCTCTGGAGTAGAAACTGTCTCTCCATGCCCAATCCCCTCACGTAGCATCGACTGCAGAGTCAGTACTCCTTTGCATTAGCAGAGGGGTTTGTACAGCTCCATCCTGTCCCTTGCCTGCTGTTACTGCTTCTCCAGGCACTCAGGCTTCGCTCAGCTTCATGCAGATCTCTCTGCTCACCTAGCCTGAAGGAGTTTAGGTGAGCTCCCTCAAACTGGCTTTTTTGTAAGCCATGGCCCTGCGAAAACAGCAGTGCCCAAGGAAATGAGAGAATAAATGATTAAAAGCTACAGCTATCAGTTCAAGAGTTTTGACTTATACATAAAGTCTTTTAATGGCTTCAGCTGGGGCAGGATCAAGCTTTTAAAGTACATAAATGGATACACACTCAAAGCAAGTGCAGCGATCCTTTATTTTTGTTGAGGTGGAAATAAGGCAAAAGGAAGGAAAAAAAAAAAAAAAAGCCACGGTTTCAGCAGTAATTTTTATAGAAACTGTAGAGGATGGGAGGGTTGATATGAGTAATTAACTCACATTTCTCCCAGATTAGCAAAACAATGGACTGTTTCTCTTCATTTACACATTCTTTGCCCTGAGTTTCTGGGGAAGCTTTGCAAATATCATTCTGTAGTTCCATCCGAGACAGGCTCTGCACAGGGAGCTGTCCACATCACAGGTTTTAGGAACTGCGGGGGTTTCCTGAACTGCTGCAGATATCAGTGCAGCTAAATTCAGCTTGAAAAGGCCCGAGAGGTTTGCAGTTAATTTCTGGGTTTTGTGATTTTCAGAGGAATGCAGGTGCTGAACTGATCTATGCCGATCTCCCCCCCTCACACTTCTGCCCTTCTTCTGACCATGTGGTGACACTGTGTCTGCTGAGGATTTTGGAAAGAAGTCAAGTAACTAATGAATGCACCAAGCTGCTCCTTTAGAGGACTTTGCATCTGATATGGGAGTTTTAGTTATTAACTTCTCTGGCAGCCCATCATTTAATTTACCTGCTACTGACCCCTTTTGTGCATCCAGAGGATAATCCAGTCCGCAAGAGCCCTGTTGTAGCTGGTGTGCAGGAGATCATTGTCCTATTCCCAATTTATCTAATGTAATCACTTCACTGCCTTCCTATAAGAGCTTTATCCCATCAAGAAGCTTTGGAATAATGTAGAGACATTAGAGATTAGAATTTATTGATCCTGAAGTTCATAAATTTAATGAAAATCATGACTCTCCAAAGGAACTTAATCTTCATTTGTTCTTTCAGTGGAGGTGTCAAGATTTAGTTTATGATTCATTAACCCATTGCCCACTGCTACTTTTTCCATATTCAGCTTTTCAGGAAAAGGAAAGATACCTTGTGTGTACTTACATGCACTGCTTTTTCTCAGCTGCTTTTGTTTGAGACACAAACTGATAGCCTCTGTTTTTAAAGTGAGGATAGAATGTGCTTGCTCTTACTGACTTCAGTGGAATCTGGCCCAGGACCTTTCATGAGAACATCCGTGCCACCCAACATAGACACATTTCCATCAAAAATGGTATTAAAGGAAAATACACATCTGAAGATTATTTGTTCAGTGTTACTCATAGGTAATAGCTTTTACATATATAGGTTGGCAAACCAGATGTACCAAGAAATAATACCTCCACCTCAACACTATTGCTGTCTATTTATTTTTACTGCAGAGCACCCTAAAGGCTTCTTTTACTATAATGTAGAAGTCTGACTTCTAATCTCAAACCAAGAGGGTCAGACCATTGACTGGACTCAGACCTGTCATAACATCACTCTCTGCAGTGGTTTCCCTGTTGATATATCAGATTTCTTTTTAAAACACTTTAAAATTACATTACAGAACAACTTAGGCTGGAAGAGACCTTTAAGATCATCAATTCCAGCTGTTAACCCAGTACTGACCAGTCCTCCACTAAGCCAGGTCCCTGCTCCATCTACACTTTTTAAAAATACCTCCAAGAATGATGACTCCACCACTCTTTTAGATGTCCTGTTCCAATACTTGACAACCCTTTACATGGAGAATTTTTTTCCTAATATCCAATCTAAACTCCCTTGGCATAACTTGGGTCCATTTCCTCCAACCCTATTGCTTGTTATCTAAGAGAAGAGACTGACTCCCACTTAGCCACAACCTCTTTTCAGATAGTTGTAGAGAACTTCCCTGAGCCTCCTTTAATCCAGACTAAACACCCTCCACTCCCTCAGCTGCTCCTTACATGACTTATCCAGACCCTTCCCCAGCTCCATTGCCCTTCTTTGGACTTGCTCCAGCACCTCAAGGGCTTTCCTGTAGGGAGAGGCACAAAATTTGATAAAAGTTCTGTCTAAAAGCAAGGAAGTGGTCTCATTGTTACTTTCTTCTACACCCTGTGTAGAAAGAGAATTTGACTGAGTTTATCAACAGAGGTTCAGCACCTTTAGCTGCAGTACTCACCCTTAACCCTGGTAGGAAACCTTTCAGCTAAGAGACGGTTTTCAGCTAAGCAGCTGAACTGAGAAGGGTTAAGCGATACTGCTCAGATAGTGCACAGTTAAGCTATAGAGAACTTACAGGGAAATAAAGATACCCATGTTCAAGCCTTCTGTAGTCCTAATAATATGTTCCCAAAATAACTCTGTATATTTCTGTTCCACCACGCACTTAATTAGAAGACTGCATTTCACAAACCTTTCCTGGTTTAGATGCCTTTTATTTTTTCCACTTGATAAAACCTTGTGATGAACTCCATGGTCTTTTTGACACATTGGGAAAAGTCCATAATCAAGGGGAGAAAATTTTTAAAAGAATATACAAGAAATGAGAAGAATTGTAAAATCTCTGGCATTTCTTACAGAAGAGCTGTATTTGACACTGGGATTTTTTTAGAAGAGAAAGACAACCCACATTGGCAAAGTGGCTATATGGCAGCTGTTCACATCTGCTCTGGAGCTCACAGAAGTCAGTGCAATCCTACTCATTGATTCCAAGGAACTTTAATGCCCACCTTTTATCTCCACTTACCCCTTCTCAGCTCACGAGGCTTTTTCCCAGCATTGCTGTAAATAATGGAATGCAAAGCTTGTCTTCGACCTTCTTTTGTCCTGCACTTATTTTGCTGCCCAAGAATACTCCTTCATCTGGTGTCACGAAAAGCAAACACATTTAGATTCTGCTATCAGGACAATGTACAGTTTTGATGACTGTAGTTTTCTTCATGAGCAGAGCTGAAATATAATGGAATGAGGGCAGCCTGTCTGCTCCCTAGGCACACTCACCAAGGGAAGCCACAACCAAGCAGCAAGAGATGCAACAAACTACTTCTTTCATTATTTCACTACTATTCTTAATCAAGCATCCTCTCACAGGACTGGTCTTTCAGATTAAAATCACAAGCAGAAAATAAGAACATATAAAGATGAAAGCGGCTAAAAACCTTGGGGGGGAAAAAAGGTATCTTGAATTACCAGTCAATAGAGAAACTCCTTTCTGTGAAGATTTTGACAGATTTAGCAAAGATAAATGCCTCTGGGTGGGCCACTCACTGTATTGGTTCACTTAAGACTAACGAGTACTTTCAAAGTATAGTTTTTACTTCAGAAATTGACCCCAAAAATTTTCCTGTAGAGGAAAGGTACATGGTTGACTGCACTTTTTCTCACTTTCTAGCTTTCTCTCTCTCTCCCGACATACCCATATGGCCAACAGCCCTTAGCAATTTTTCTCTAAAATTCTGCCTATAGCAAAGTTAACATTCAGGCACAAAGCCCCAGGCTCTTTACACTCTTAAGTGTTTCAGCTTCAGTATTCTTTGCCTAAATTGCTATATCCTAGAAGCAAGGAGTGAAACCAGCCATTTCAGCCACTTCATATGCAGACTGACCACACACTTCCATCTGTTCCTTTTTTACAAAATGTAATCTCTGCTCCATACCTGGTTAAACTGAACAGTACAATCCATGTGCCCTCAGTACCTCAATACCATGTTCACTAACAATAGTGACCACGCACTTGTTTTTCAGGCTTATGCAGGGGCACAAGCAGAAATGGCTGGAAAGGCCATCTTCCCAGAGAGCCCAACAGCAGGAGATGGGGATGGCCAAAGCACTTATTGATTTTTTTGGCATTGGGAGGGTCCAAAGAGCATCCCAAAACTTGGGCACTTAGAGCACATTTAATGTTGCTGTCAGTTCTTAGGAAGGGATATTACATTTAAGGGTGATAAAGCCATGAATACACATCCATTAAAAGACTGATCCATGACCATAATCTTGAGAAGAACTACACAGAAGGATCAGAGGTGTCCTGGTTAATGCTGCACCATGCTGTGTAACTGGATATGTGTTAATAGATGAAGTCACAGCAAGAATGTTCAAGAAGTCAAAGCATTTCAGGGTCTTGACTTGTTTTTTCAGAGAAGATTTTTTTGTTTCTTGTCATAAGGGACTTCTCGTAGCAGCTTGATGCACTAATTTTTAGTATATTTTGGGACTGACTTGTTTTACTATAATGCCTCTTTTACAGGGCTCTGTCAGTGGAAAGCCACTTAATGTTGTGGAGGTAATGGGTAGGGAGTAGAAAATCGTCTCGTTGCAAAGAGAGGTTGGCCCTTGCCTACAGTGTGGAGGAGGGCTTGCAGAGCTATGTGTTGCTTTATGTGTTTTGTTAACAATGAGTTAGAGTGAGAGCATCAAACATATCCAGCATCTGAACAAGAGCTGCGCTAATTTCTGTGACCATGGCTTTGTGCAAAAAATGTAGATCCAAGGAGCAAGAAGAGCGGAGCTTTTTGACTGCAAAACCTGAGCAACATTCAGGTAACAAACTCAGCATGGTCTCAAAATCGTAGTTCATTTTAGTTGTCTGAGTGTAGTTGCCTCAGATTGGGAATGTACGTGTCAGTCTATGTCCAGTCTTTGACGCATTTCTTATACTCAAACACAATAATTTCAGTATTTCTGTAACACAATTATTTCCCTGAGGATATTTCCAAACACCAGGGAATCTCTGGAGAAAGTCTCAGCTCTACAAGTTGACTAAGTGGAAAAGTTGGTCCAAGCCTTGCCAAAAGCTCAGATCCTGGAAGGTTGCATTAATAGCACTAGGAACTGATGTCATCAGCACCTCAGTCCACATCTCCTTACAGTGTCCTCCAAAAGCTGTCACAGATCCTGCACTGAATCTTGCATTTCTCACCTGTCAAAAGTCACAAGGGCTGAGCAGCAACATAAAGGGAAAATGAAAATATAACAGAGTTGACCTTAAACAAAGATATACAATGGAGCAAAGATAACTTATGTTGAGAGAAAATCCAAGTCTTAAAATATGCTCAGAATGCCTAGGACCACTATTTTCCACACCAGCAATAACTGAAAGACACGGTGGCAACTTTGTGGGTCTATCCTTTCTAGTGCAGCCAAATGATGCTCATCTATGAGAAACAATTTAAGAATAATGTAATCATCCTGCCAGTGTGATTTACTACAGATTCCATTGACCCAAAGGTCATTGCAATTCCTCAAGCACAGATAACCTGGTATTATTCCATGGCAGAAAAATCGTTTTTATATACATATCTTTATATGTACATATATATATAAAAGCCCTTTATTTGCTGTAACAATAAACTATAGTGATCTGATCAGGCATCACTGCCTCAGAAGAGGCAGCCTGACTCCATAAAAGTACATTAAATCATTGTTGCTAGGATTATGAATAACAGCTTATGGGAGTCCTCAAGAAAGCCTTATGACCATTTAAAATGAGGCAATAACTGTGTGTATTCTGTTCTCCTTCCTCCAAGAAAAACTTTTAATTTATAAAAGCAGTGCATTGTTCAATATCCATTGTGCTTTCTTCATTAACTCCAAGGTTTGCTTCATTTCATTTTTCCACCAAAGGGGAAGAATATATTGAGCTGTCAGTGATGTTATCTGTGAAGAGAGGCTGCAGATTTCATATATTGAATCTAAGCTTTACAAATAGTCAAGTAATAGGAAAGGCTTTGTAATAAAACACAGGTAAAAATAAGCTTGCAAAAGTCAAAGGGAAAAGAAAAGTCTAAATATATAATCAGTTATACTCCCCTGAGTGTTGTTCTGTCTCTTCCTTTTGAAAATTTTCTCTTGTATATTCCAGAGTTGGTAAACCAGTATTTGAAAATGGCTGTAGAAAAAAGAGTATCTCAATTGCTCCACAAATATTGTGATCCAGCTCTTATCCATGTGGGAGGAAGCTCAGATGTGCACATACATGCACATACTCTCTGAGCAGATTTGGTTTTGGAAGACTAAAGTAGGATCTGAGCAACGTTGACTGGGTAAGATCACAGAGAAGGAAAGGAGGCCTCCTTTCACAAAAGTAGGGCCTTGTTCATTTCATTTGATCCTGAACCATTTGACAAGAAAAAACCTGCAATGCAAAGGACATATTTTTGCAGACAGGCTAGGAGTGAGAAGAGACTGGAATCATTTCCATGAAAACGGCAATGGGACAAGTTTGAGTGAGTGGGAGAACTCTGATGCTGGGACATGGTGGGGTACACTGAGAGGTTGGAGGAACCTCAAAAGTCTTCAAAATGTATCATTATGGAATGACTAGCAAAAACAATTGAGAAGATAGAGAGGATTTAGACAACCAGAAGGACTGAAATGAGGTCAAAAAGACATTTGAGACTTTAAGAATAGACATTTCAACACAATAAAAAAAGAAAGACTGAATTTATAAAAATAAACCACTTACATGGAAATAACTGAGGCAGAAATCAGGCATCAACAGGAGCTGGAGGTAGTGTGGGGCTGAGATTGACAAGAGGCTTTGTGGAGAATGGCTATTGAGTAAAATATTTTTAGATGATAAAGAGACATAAAAAGGATTGAGAAACATGAGTGGAGGTGTCAAACACCATGGGAATGGGAGAAATAACAGCTAGTGCAATGACCAATCCACAGGTGACTTTGGAGCCAGCGGTACTTCTGAAAACTCCAGGTTAAATCATGAAATACCTTAATATTTTAAATTTTAACACAAGACACTCAGGAACACAGCCTCACTTAAGGAAATACAATGTGTTCCTGAGCAAATGTTTTCCAAATTCCGTCCCAACGGTCTTCAACTCCTGGGATAAATGTTGAGGCACATCACAAAAATAGTGCAGACTGAGATAGGATTACAGGTCTGCCAAACCTTTGCCTGTCAAACTGACTAGAGAATGAATATTAAAATATATGAAATTGCATTTACTTATGTGCCCCATGTATTTGTTTCACACACAGTCCCCCAGCAGTTTTGTCTTCTCTCTAATTCTCTCTTTCCTTTCTCTTAAATCTAATTTTCTTTGCAGCAGTTCAGCTCTAGATGCTACAGATTTTTGTTTGTTTGCTTGTTTGTTTAGTGAATAATTATCCCAAACCTCTAGAGCATATCCTTTTCTAATCTAATGTGAAATGTTAAAAGCTGCTTACCAGCAAATTAGCTCTTTCCAAATTATGTGCACACCAGATCCTACAAGTCAAATAAAATTAAACTGAAGTTTGGTTTTCACTTTGGTAAGGATAACTTAGAAAGTGGCCCTGGGGCACACAGTCAACTAACTGGTTGTCTGGCTTAATAGCACAAAGCACATACTGTAATTATGCCCATCATTTCCTCTTAACCACTCATTGCAGCAAAATGAGCACTTCAGAGATGTTTACCTGCGTTTTCAGGGATAAGGTACAGCATGAAATTCCACTGGCCCAACAGAACTGCCAGTCACAGCTTACAGCACACTGTTTTTCAGGAATATGCTTGAGGTGTTTGAGAGCTAAGCATCATTTAGCATGAATGACAATAGCCCAGAACTCCTCTGCTGCCCCACGCTGCATTTTTCAACCCGTTCTGAACTTCATTTGGAGTATCCTGCTTAGTTGCACAACAGTGTGCTAGAACAAGACCTTGTAAAGAATTTGATGGTTAGGACACTGTCTGAGAAAGATTTACCTGCTGCTTTGATAACAAATGACTTTTTATTTCAAAGTCTGGGTTTCTCTGTCTCACGATCACAGCCTTTGTGATGGAAATGCATCAGGAGAAAAATCTGTCCCATCCTTAAAGGGTAAAACCCCACCTCTGCTGAAATCAAGGGCTGTTTGACCCATGCAGCCTGTACAAATTAAACACAGGGAGAAAAGTAATGGGGGAGATTAGAAAAGGGAGTTTCCTTGCTTTGAGAAGCAGCCTGCCTGTTTATCATCATTTACTCCAGACCAGAAACCTTCCATAATGCAACAAGAAACTGTCTCAGAACAAAAAAATGTGAGAAAGATGAAGAGCAGGAAACTGCAGCATTTTGTTATCAGTGGTTCCAAGCAATCCATAAACTCACCTTTCTCAATACCAGCACATGAGTTCAAGCAATTGTCCTGATCTGAATCTCACTGAGCTTCCGGTTCTCACTTGGGTCAAGTCCATAGTGTGTGTTACAAGCAGTGTGTGTTGTGTTGTAACACAAGTATTTCTTCAGTTTATGCAGGTTTTGTAGAACAAGTAAGTGCCACTAATCAGCCAAGGTGCTTTCACAAGGACAGAGCAAATCCACATGATGTGCCTTTTCAAAGGACCAGCACGTTATCTATAAAAATTTCTTTAAATTTCTAATGGTTGAGTTCCTTCAAACTAGATTGTAAAAATACACCTAAAATGCACCTGCGAGGCTGAAGCTATTCATAAATCATAATAAATATTTTCAGCTGGAAAAAATAAAGTTTTAAAGTGTGATGTTTGTAAAATTATAGAGGAGAGTTTCGGAACAGAAGTAGCTCCATTGCGGGTACATCTGAAGAGATTTTTGGTTTGTTTTGGTGTTTTGGGGGTTTTTTTTGGGGGGGGGGGTTGGTTTTTTGGGTTTTTTTAGAAAAAAAAATAATTTTCGAGAGAAAAATCAGCTCAGATTAATTAAATTTTAAAATGGAGGGGGCGGAGTCTGTTTGGTGGGGTTTTTTTCATTTTGGTTTAGGTCTTTATTTTATTTTATGTTATGTTATTTTATTTTATTTTATTTTATTTTATTTTATTTTATTTTATTTTATTTTATTTTATTCTTAGTTTGTCCAAGAGTCCATGAGTTTTACTGCTTGGATCCTAGCAGAAATATAATTTTTATAAACAATGTGTTACCAGAATATATGCCTAATAAAACAATGCAGTTTCATGATATACTTTTAAGACTCCTAGCCTTGTCAGTGATTAATTCAGCCTCTCTGAAGCGGAATGCAAAGCAGAATATCAAGGAAGATGAATAGCAATCAATCAGTATTGTAAATCACTACTAAAATCCACAGACAGCACAAATGTAGAGTAACAGAAACACCTTTATATGGAATTCATGTCAAAGCAGCAGTGCTCTGGCACCCTGGGGTTCAATTATATCTACAGTGGCTCTATGTAGGATTAGTCTCTCATCTCTGGGAGGGTGGAGTGAATGGGAGAGGAGAAGGAGAATGTCACCCAGAATTGCCAAAACTTGGATGAAAAATGTAGGTGTGAGCATTCTTTCTGGAACTTTAAAGTGAATTTAATTCAAATGAAACCATCCAATAAATAATACCTTGCAGCTGACTTTGAAATGTTTGCACTGGTGCTACTGAATTCTACAGCTGCAAACTTTCATTCCCATCATAAATGACATGCCATAATTATATTTTTTTCAGGGTTCTCGATATATGTTGATTTATTTTTTTAATTTCTCTTTCATTAATAGCTTTTTTCTTCCTTGGCAAGATAAGGTGATCTGAAAAATGCCCACTGGCTTATTCAGTGACCCTGTTTTTATGGCATGACAATACCAATAATAAAAACTAATTTCCTCCTCTGATTTCCTCATACATACAAAGCAAAGATTACTTATGCCTGTACTTGAAAGCTATTGAGAATGCGAAGGCCATCAAATAGCTGGTCTAAAACACATGCATATTTTTTCATCTTCTCTTTAAAAGCTCACTTTTTAATCCATTAACAATCACAAACAGCAAACTGAGTCACGGGTGGCTTAGGTTCCCCTGTTGTGGTATGTCACCACTGTAATTGATTGCCAGTTAACTTGTGTTAGCCAGCCAGTTCAGTAAGCCACAAACATTCATCTCTGGGAATAAATGTTTGCAGACTGTCTATACTAGCATTTACAAATGCATTATCTAACCAGAGTTAATTCCAGCCATCCTTTAACAAAATTAAATCTAGTATAGAGAAGAGCTCTGTTATCACTTCTCCTTGTACATCTGCTTCTTGGAATGTTTAGATGTGTTGTTACTGACAGTATTGCAATACAGACTCTCACACGGGGGCTTCTCTGGAGATGGCCTTGTCTGTCTTTCCTCCTTGGGTTTTTTGGCTTCCATGATTGCTTTTTTCTCTGTGTTACCTCCTGAGAGCCCTTCCTGAGCCCACACATAGGTCAGCTGTCTGGCACAAGTCTCTGTTTTGCCCATAGGGGTGGTCTGCTCCTCTTCAATGGTGTATGTACACACCTTGCTGTACATCAGCACCAGACAGAGGGCAGTGGAATTATTTGATGGACTGTTTCTATATCCCTAAATGTACCTCTCCAAAGTGAGGGTTAAGAAAGGGCATGCACATACAAGAAATAGTTCTTTCCCCAGAAAAATTATGAAATGTCTAGCTGACATAGCAGGAAGGTCTGGGAGGAAAGACACAAGACATATCATGTGGTCCTCATTTTTTGCTGTTGAAGGAAGAGGGGAAAATGGGAGAGATAAGGGAAGTAATAGGGTAATGGGAACAAACCATCAGGAAAGTTTGAAGGAAGAGCAGGTTAAGACAGGATGGTAACCAAGTGCATTTTCCAATGGATGTGAGAAGTGGTGCTCATGATTTCGCTGCCATCTTCCAAGGCTGTTAAGCACTGAGGGAGGTAGTAATATGTAGCAGCAGTATGTGGCAGTAAAAAGGTCATAACAAGTAGTCTTTCATGGATGAAAAAAAGGTTTCACCCCTAAGTTCATTGTGAGTATCCCAAAGAAGCTGTGGAGATCTGTGCTTTAAAGCTGGGACATGTTTACCAGTGAGCCTCTGTGTGAAAGGAGAGGTTATGAAAAGCAGCACTACACAAGAAAACATCTTAGGGAATGAGCAAAGAGGATTCAGTGATTCAGGGAGAGGTGGTAAACCAGGCTTGTACGTGTATCAACATATAATTTGAACGTGTTTACAACCCCTTAAAGTAGCATTTGGCTTCTCTTTACTAAAAATGCCTCCAGACGGCCTCAGGGCTGCTTAGGTAGGGACATAAATGGTTTGTGATGCTGAGGGTCTCCCTGACAAATTGCCAGGAGGCTGAGTCACACTTAATTTGCATATAAATTGCAACCATTTTTATCAAATATAAATGCACGCAATCATAATAGAGCATTTGCTTATTCTTCCTTCTCCTTTGAGAGATGAATACAAATTGTTTGCCTTTAAGTTTAATATTAACTAGCTGCACCATCTCAGCGTTGCAGAAAATGGAGGAGGAGGAGAAGATGTTTTGCAGTGGAACCTAATTCAGGATCCTGGCAAACCAGGTCTGACCAAGCATAGATTTAGTGGATATTTACATGATCCATTTGTTACCTTCAGACAAACCAAAGGTGAACAAATTCAAGCCAGCTGCCAGTTGCACAACTACCAGAATGTTGAGACCAGATACAAAACTTAAATGTACTCGAGATTTATACTGAACTTAAGCCTGATTACTATGGAAATTAGGGCTCCTGCAGATTGAAAGGTTCAAGGAAATTTTACTCAAGGAAAATTCTGGTAGTGTCAGTGTTGGCTCTGTTAATATCACTAGACTTGTAGTCACAATTTTAGATAATGGGATAAACACATTGCTTGAGACACTAAATTACACTGTCCCAGATTCCTAAAAAACAATGTCCTGAATTTCTCCTGTCCTTCCTGTGCTTGCTGACTGAGGTTTGCAAAGTGTGAGAGCATTAATGCCTAACACTTTTACCACTATTCAGAACCAATTTCGTTCACAGTGTAAACACTGTGTCTACTCTTAGCCAGTTGGTACAGTCTGTGGAGTTTAGTTGTCTTTGTTTGACAGTGACGCAGGTTAAAAATATTGCTATTAGCTTCTAATCACGCGTAGTGATAATAATCCATTCTTTAAAAGTGCTGAGGCTGTGAAGAGACAGGAGAAAACCCAACTGGCATGAGGCCAGCAGAAAGAAATCACCATTATAAAGCCAGAGGGAAGGATGCTGATGAGTAGCACTTGAAGCCTGTGCAAAGAGAACAAGGCAGAAGGCACTACAGCTAGGTGGTAAGGTGAAAAATGTTGTATTCATGAGCCTAAGCCAGAGAAAGTTTTTCATTTGTGCATAGGAAATATGGAATTAGCTGAATGCACATTGGCAGCACCAAGGACTCTCTTCTGTGTAGTTGATTAATTTGTACAGCCCCATCTTTGCCTTCTCTTATTGTCACGGAGCAGCCAACAGACAATTTTCCTTTTTTGCTGCTGAGTTTTCTTTCACAGTTTGAAAGAAGAAGATTTGGAATTTGGAAGAATCTCTTTGTCTCTTTCCTTTTAGCTTACAGCTAACATTTCCTTCTCCTTTGTGAGGAAATCATTATACATACGGTTTCTTTTTCTACACAGCCAGCGTGGTGAAGATACCAAGGGCCAAATTTGGCTCTGGGCAGTGTGTCCTAGCAGACTCTTCTAAACTGCACTAATAGTTTCCCCAGGTTTGTTAATTTTTTTATTTTTTTTTTTTCCCTACTGTCAACAATGGAAGAAACTACAGACAACTTGCTACCAGTACTGTATGCAGAGAATGAATCCATGTATGGAGAGCTCTGGAGAGCTCATCATTTACTGAAGTGCCTTTCCCCACCCTCCTCCAATAAAGCAGTGACCAAAAGGAGAAGAGGAAAATTAGGTTCCACAGTCCAAGCACAACCTCCCCCATTGTCATCTCCAACCCTGGCAATGTGATGAAATCAAATTTTCATACAGACATACAGCCTGAGGTGTAGATGTTGCCAAATTAAAGTCCCACATGCAAATTTCTTTGCCAGCTTCTATATACCTAAGGATATTCATGGCATAGGATCTGTCTTCCTTCTTTCCCAGATTACCATGTCAGTTGTCCCAGCTGGGGATATGGTAAAAGGGACGTGTGTTTTCTGGATAACATAAAATTTAAAATGTCTCTCAGAGGACTTTCTTTGGACCTGCTTTGTAGCCTTTAGCTCATTTCTTGCTTTTTGTGCAGCAATTTGTATCAAAACTAGTAGTCAAAGATGGGTTGCTGTGATTTACATGCTGCTGGCAGTGAAACAGGGCTTCAATACATAAATGAGAATAAAGTCAGGTATTTCAAGCACCTGCCTGAGAATCAGTATTGCAAGAGAGTGTTTCTAGCTGTGGCTTAGTCTCACCAGGGAGAAATAAATGCCATAGGCAAAAGAACATGAGTAAAAAACACCAGGAAGGGAGAAAGTTTGCTGCTCTCCTCTTTCCAAAATTGTGGGATTTAATACCCTCTGAACACCACAAAGTTTTGCTTGTCACGCATTCACTCACTGAATAGTCTCAGCCTTTGGTATCACTGTAAATAGTGTGATTAAATGGTACTCTGCACCTCAGGTAATAGTGATCAATACATACAGCAATGGCCAGCAGTCTGACTTTTCATCATCCCAGAGCTGCTCCCTAAAATGTCTAGAGATTTATAATTGCAACTTGTTGCTACATAAGTAGTAAATTAGTGCTAAGGCTAGGAAAGAAGATGTTATTTACAGCAGAAAGGTCATTCTTTCAAAAGGGGTCTTTTGTCATACATCTGTCCTAAGAAAGTTTGCTACATGTAATTTGTACATTGCTAAATTATGTCAACAGTTGTGGAGTCTATTGAAAAAAATTTAAAGCCAGCAGCAAAAACATTAATTATACAAAATGTCTAAATGGAGAATTGAACTGGGAGTATTATCGAGAGAAAGAAAAAATTAATCTTTAACTACAAATAAGTTGAACTATATGTGTGAAGAAGTCAAATGTACTCAACAGGCAAAAGAAAATCCCAGAGAAGGACTTTTTTGGGCCTGGCTTTATCTTTTTGCCTGGTCTCTATGCCAAGGCTGACAGCCCACCCTGAGTCACTTGCTGACACAGGTGAGGAGGAGGATCTTACATGGATCCCAGCCATCACCAGCTACAGTGATACTTGCATCCTCAGGCAGAGCTGCTGAGGTTGGTGATGCCTTTTACACACATTGTCAAGCCTCCCAGCAAGGACAAGCCCTAAGCCCCAACAGCTGTGCGGAGTGACAGGAGCCAGCAGCAAGAGGCTCTGGCAAACCTGCCCTCTGCCCTCGGGGTGACCTCACTGCCATGCCCTCTCCTCATCAGACCCTGAGGGACCTCAAGTCTCAAGGTATTTCCACAGGGAGGTTGTGGGGGTCCTCTGCTGTGGCTGACACCTTTCTTGGCTGGTTTTTCTCAGTGAAGGGACCCTTTCATCTTCAGGTGGCTGGGCTGCAGTCACCCCTTTTAATGCTGATAAAACTCCCAGGACCCTTCCGTTTCACCTTTGGTACATCAGTACAAAATGAGATCTCACTGACTTTCTTACCCCAGGGTTAAGGTATTGAGTCCAATGAAATCAATAAATTCCAGCTCCTACGGGCAGCACATATGCTCTTTCCCTTTCTGGGGAATAAGAAATCCTACTCTATCTTGCTCAAACTAAATAATATCCCAGGCACTAATCCCATTTCTTAATGACACAACTTACAACCTCATATTACTTTATCACTTGGGGATTTCACACTGTAACATTTTATATTATTCTTAGCCAAGTCTAGAAAAAATTAAGCCTTTCTTGTTGTCCATTAATGAAAAAAATTCTTAATCCTAAAAAGAATATGAGAACTTCTTTTTCTCCATAGTAGATAATGCATAAATATTTTAAGTAAGTAGACTGGAAAGTTGACTTGATCTGTAAACTTTCAGTAAAAAAAATAATTCAGTCAAATAAAAAATATGGCATAATGGGTATTAACAGTAAATAAACTAACTTTATTTTTTTCAAGTAATTTTAGTTAATAATAAGCTAGCTAAAGTTAACAATACAAAATAATGATGAATGCTAAATCAATATAAGTTTGCTGTCCTTATAATTCTTGTTTTCTTTCTGATAGCTATAACTTTTGGTTGCTATTCTAAACTATATAGAATCTGATTTTTTCAAGCAAATATTCTCCAAGTGATACAATATTTCAGACAGAGCTTTTTTGATAGCCTTGGGTTTTGACTATTTAAACACATCACTAGTAAATAATTAAACATGGAAAATTGAACTTAGTAAATACTCTAGTGAGAAGATGGCACATTTTCCCTCAAAGGCATGTAATAAGAAACCCTGATTGACCAGTTAAGCAAGCAGAAATAAAATCTTCACAGCCTATTGCAAAACTTACTGCAGTCAATAGAAACAGACCCATTAGCATCAAAGGGGTTCAGGTTATCTCTTTACTGAACACGTGTTTGTATTATCGGAATAGTCAGGGACAAAGGGAATTAGTTGTTACCGACAGGACAGCAATTCAGCTATCTCCTTTGTTCTTCCTGCAGGATGCATTGCCTTTGGCTGTATGGGTGCTGAGAGGCACAAGGGCTTCTCAAAGACTCGAAATAGGAAATGTTTGATTTCTTTTCTTTTTCCTTCCCTTGAAAAGGAAGGAGGACACTCTCCTGTGATATAACCAGGCCACGTGTTTTTTTGCCTGCTGTCTAGAAAAGCCTCAAATGGCAGTTTAACTCCAGAAATTTAAATGTACAAAAATTCTTTGGATGGAACAAAATATGTTCCTCCACAATGCACAAACTCTGAGAGAGGGCAAACCACAGTCACACCATCTACGTTTCATGTCCAAGTGACAGATCACAGCTCCTCCTGTTGCTCCTGGAGAAAGCTGACTTAGGTGTGCTGACCTGCACGGCACCAGGCTCCACGCATGACCCAGCAAACACACCTGAAGTCAGGGGCTGTGAATGTCCACTTACACATCCATCCATCCATCCACATCACTGTAACTTTGCTTCAGCACTCCACAGAAAGGTTCTCAAAAGCCCTGTGCAGTATGAAAGGACTCACTTTTGAGAATAAAACCCAAACATCTCTTAGCTTTCGTGCAGTGTCTTAGATAAAATTCCCTCAATCATCTTCTTTGGCTACTCTACTTTTTGTTGTTTCCTAATCTGAAACGTCTGATCATGACTGTGAGCTGTTTATCAGTTCACAGATCTGTGCTCCTCTTCAGTCACAGGGACATGAAGCAGCAGTTTTGTCCTTGCCCTGCTTCTGTTACCACCAAAATCGACAAATTTGCTTCAACTCATCGTAGTAAGAGCCTATTGACTTCCCATGAAAGGTACTCTCCACCTTGAGCTTGACTCAGTGCATTAAGCTGTAAAACTGAAAAAAAAAAAAAAAAAAAAAAAAAAAAAAAAAAAAAAAAAAAAAAAAAAAAAGTGAACAGTGTTTCCCTTGAAAAAGAAAATTGAAAGACCTTTTTTGAAAAAGCAGAGGAAAGGTCCCTTAATGGACTTAGACTGCATTAAAGCTGCTATAAAATACCATACCGCTTATTATATTACTCCTGTCATTTTTACTGAGTAAGCAAAAAAAAAAAAAAATCCCAAACAAAAAGCCTCAAAAATTTCTTGAAATCTATTTTAATGCCACCTGAGTTAACATTTAAGCAGTTTTCTTTTAATTTTCTATCTTTTTTTCTTCCTTTCTTTTTAATTTATTTTTGTATTACTATGTCAGATGTTAGGAGCAACACTTTTCATACAAGGTGATGGCCACAAAGCTTATTGATTTCTCAGTTATGCCATGACATATCAAAGTAAAAATCAGTTCAATGCCATTGATATTTTAGTAGCAGCCAAGGCTTTAAATGCATGAGTCAGTATTACACCAGCTGAAAGATCACTTGGCTGTATCCGGTACCACAGCAGGAAACAGAGCCAGTAAGTAATCAGGTGACAGCTTTTGGGGTCTTTTTAACAGTGACCTGGCAGGAGCTGGTGACCAGCTGAACGTGTATATCTGGGAGAGGTCATCCTCACTGTTGGGACAACACACACAAGCACACACACCCTCACGCTGAGCACAAAACATAGCGTCCGGATTCCCTTTTCCTCCAAGCCAGGTTGATTCAGTAAGTAGGTTTGGGGGGATGATTGCTTGGATTATCTCTCAATGCCCCATTCAACTTTTAATAGCAGGTATAAAAATTTTATCTGATATTCTACTTTACTCTTTTGAAATATTAACCATTGATAAATTATTAAACTAAATATAAAGTGGTACAAATGTACATAGATTTCATCAAGAAGTCTGCTCAGGCAGGCTACATAATAGGACTGCTTCTGTCACCCAAACAGGTCAGAAACCAACTTCTCTCCTCTCCTCTCCTCTCCTCTCCTCTCCTCTCCTCTCCTCTCCTCTCCTCTCCTCTCCTCTCCTCTCCTCTCCTCTCCTCTCCTCTCCTCTCCTCTCCTCTCCTCTCTTCCACAATGGCCCAGGTATTTCCAAGGTAGTTGCATGTTTAACTGTCCATTTTTCTGAAAAGGTTAATATTAAGGGGCCCCAAGAAGCCTATTCATGCACTCTAAAACAGTTTCGGTATATTTTTGCTTTGAACCACCCATATCCAGCTAAGCTGTTCTCAAGAGACCCCAGCAGTAGAGACTATGAGACCTCCCCACTTGTTAGTACAATAATTATTTTGTCCCTTGAGGTCTAACTGAAACACAGCCCTGATGGCCTTGTCAGCCTAATATTTTTCACTTTATGCCCATATGGAAAAAAAAAATCTAAATTAAATACCGTAGCTATTCTTGTGCCTTCATCTTCACTCTCTTTTCCTTCTGACTACACAAGTCAGGTTATGTCCCCACAGCTCATACCCTTAAAATCTTTGGTCATTTCTCTGTCTACTTTCTTGGGATTCCTTTGAATGGTACTTGTGGAGGGAGCTGAAACCACATTACCACAGCATTGTATCTCTCATGGTGAACTGCCTTCCACAGTGGGTCCAGTCACCCTGGAAAACGAAATCCCACTTGGGACCCTGGCCACAAGACACAAGGAGGAACAAGATGGCTGTGAATTGCAACTCCTAAGCACCATCCTGCAAAGCAAAATGTTGATGTTTCGTGATTTGGCACACATTGCCTCATTGTTCCCTGAAATTCCAAGAATTCTACCATAAAGAGGAGGCAAAATCCTACTTTATAGTCCTTACAACAGTAAAAAATCAGGAAAATACAGAAAAAGTGGATATTATGCCAGCTTTTAGTGAGAGTTGCATGCACCAGGGAGAAAAACTTGCAGCTAACTCAGACACTGTTTTATGGACTTCAAAGAGACACCGTGTAAGTCATTTGAGAAAAAGCCTAAACGTCACAGTGGGTATTATTTGTCCTTAAATAATTCCAATAGCTTTAGCACATAAAGAAAAATGTTAAATCTGGCCCTAAATTGTATTTGTATTTGTAATCTGGTGAATTACCTTGAGTATTAGCTGTATTAAGTTACCATGAAAATATAAGCCTTAACAAAAGTAATTAGCACTCATACCTTGTTTTACACTGGCAATGCACTTTGTGGATAAGAGAATAACAGTGGTGTTAAAGTCATGCACGTTGTGCTTTATCAGACTAGCATATTATAGCCCTTCAGGTTAAAGGGTTCAGAAAAAGGAAAGAAAATCCAGGTGCAATTTCCTGCTGCTGTTTTTCTGTAATATCAAATCCTTGCAGGGTTAACTCTTTACTTGCTAGATTCCCTAACAAGGGAGTTTGCAGTTTCAAGTTGCCATGATACCATTTGCAGTACCTATGCAACTTTTTGCTTGTTTCAAGAATTATGGGAAGTGTTAAGCATGAAAAAAGTGGGAATACAGATCAAGAAACTCGTAGCAGAAATCTGTCTGGATTTCTTTTCCCATTTGTAAAATGGGGGCTTTTTTTGCTTTGAAGACCATAGGCAGAAGGATCACTGTAAATTCATGAGGATGTGCTTGCACCTTTGCCTTTTGCATAGATTTTTATTTCTGCCTTTCCCTACAAGGAAAAGTGAGACGCAGAGCTGCTGCCTTTCCCCACAGCTTGCCATAAATCATCCCCTTTTTTGTGGCAGGACATTTATTGGAAACATGGTTATAGTGAAAAAAATACTCAAATGCAACTGATTTTGGGGCTAATTAAAGCAAGATACAACTGGGCTGTGAAGTGGCTGATGAGACTCCCAAGCCAAATCAGAGTTACCTGAGTGAAGCCTTTGGAAATATGACTTACCTTTTCTGCTGTACAAGACTGCAAAATTACTTCTTGAGTCAGTACTCATCTTTACTGCATCAGCACAGCTGAATTCCCTAAGAGAAAAACAAAAATCCAAGGTTGGTCAGAGATCATGACTTTCCTGAGGAAAGTATCAGATAATAAAGATATCGGCCAAAATAATCTAGTATCTTTTACCATCAAAAAAATTATTTCATTGATCACCATATAACATATCACATTTTCTGACACATGTAAAATTAAATGAAAGCAAGTTATCTTTAATGTTCTCTCAACTTAAAAATAAACATTTCATGAGTGCTCTATATATACACCATATATATATTCATGGGTTTTTTTCTCAGGAAGCATGACTATTTTAACTATTTACACGAAGGAATGAATTTTCTTATTCACACATGGGTACCCTGGGAGACTTTTTCCCGGAAGTTAATAATGTCAGTGTATTAGGATAGAATGGATATTCAATGGGTAAGAAAATCACCAGTCTCCAGAAAATCCTCCAAGAAGTATTTTCTAACCACAGAATTCTTGAAAGGGTTATAAGCCCACAAACCCACATGCCTCAGGCTTTAACACAGCCTCTAACTACCACAGGTTAAAGCAGATTTTGTGGGCAACCGTCTTCATAATTAAATACTGTGGGGTTTCTTGCACTGTGTTTGCAGGTTGTACCAGCCATTGCTTGCTAGAGACAGAATTTATCAACAGACTGGGATTACAGTCTGCTCAGGGAGTACTAATTTTTACATTAGAAATTGTCACCTTTCAAAAAAGTAGAGGTATGCTTTAACTGAGGTCTCAAAAGTAATTCTAATGTGCTTAAAATAATCACGATGGTTTGATAACTCTCTTAATATTTTGTGCTAGGTTTGTTTGCAAACACGCAATACTTGAGGTAATCCAGCTGACTTCTGTAACAGGACAGAAGGTAGACTCAATATCAGCATTCAAAATACACCAGTTCTCATATTTATAGGAGCATGGAGAGTGCACAATAGAGGGGTGTCTCTATTGGTAGGAAGTCTCATGTATTTATATTTTTCTCACTGTTTTACATCCCTGGGCTGACATCTCTGGATATGCTCTTTTCCATCACCATGACACGCTATTTTAAAGTAATACATTGTAAGTGAAGCAAGTGTTGCCGTAAAGAAATCTTTCATAAAATCATGTCAATGGAAAGTAACACATTCCATTCAGACCAATCTCCCTGATGGAAAAGGGTGCTTTGAATAAGCAGAGATTGTCTAGCTCCATGGATAATTTATCAGTGCCACCAGCTGATCTCTAGAAAAGGCTTAAAAATAACAAAAGACAACTAATCCATTAAAAAAAAAAAAAAAAAAAAAAAAATATTGAAGATGTTTTTCAAAAGCTCATTGGTGTTTCTCGCATTAAAAAGCTTACCCTGGTGCATTCCATCGATGGCTTTAGACTATTCATCATATCATTTGCATGAAGAGGCTTACAGCTCTCCCCAGACAGAGAGCGGATTACAGATGTTCCTAAGTCAATAGCCTTCACATTTTAAAGTATTTGCTTATTAAAGGCTACTTTTAAAAGTTCAGAATTGCTATTCCTGTTTGACAAGAAAACCTTGGCAGCTCCCTAATTCTCAGTATAAAAATGATGCTTTACATTTCTTCAACAATTTCTCTCCTAGGAACTCCAGGTGCTTTGGATAATTAACATAACTCCAATATGCATCCCTAGAAACATCCCTCTGCAGTAGAGAACTCTTTACACCACGCTGTCTCAAGAAGAGGTCACAAAGCTGGCATCCAAAGGCAATCAATTCAGAGCCTGGATTCCTACTCATGTGAAGTGTTTTTTTGATAGATTACTGATGGATTTGATAAATTGTTTGGTGTGGTTAGGGTTGAAGGACCTTCCATGGGCACACTGGCCGACCTTCACAACAGTGAAGGATTGTGCCCAGTGAATCTCTAAGCTCTTAATCCCATGGATATGGCCCCAAGACTCAGCCTTTCTGCATTCATTTGTATGCAGTTGTTGTTCTGTCTTTGCTCAGATCTCCGAGGAGGAAAAGGCAATGTGATCACACTGTCTGCACACTCCATAGTGTGTCCTTGCAACCCACAACTCTCAATCTACGAAGAATTCTAAGCAATTTTGGCATAGCAGATGAGATCTCACAGATGGTCCAATAATTTTATGGGGGGGAAAAAATATGGGTCTCAGCACTCAATCTATTACTGCAGTGGAGCTCTAGGGATATAAGACACAAATCCACAACAGACTCTCTTCATTAGCTGGGATGCTCATGGACCAGACTATTATACTGGGACAGATAAAGCAATTCAAATTCCAACAGAGACAGAGAAATATGTAGGACTAAGAGTACAGTAACATTGAAGTGACTGTGCCTTTATCTTAATTCTCACTAAAGGTTGTAGCACAAGGATTATTCTGTTTTAAGAAAAACAAAAGTATTTAACAAATATAATAAAAATTCAAGGTGCAAATAGACTGTTGCAGAGGTCACATTTAGTTTTACTGACTTGCCAGTTGTAACCAGAATTTTGCCCTCTTTCTAATAGGGACGAGACAGACTAGTTTGGAAAGTAGAAAAAAGAATATTGAAAAAAAACTATTGTGCCCAAGACAAATAGCAAATATTACATCAAAATAACCAGACAGCTTGGTGGGGTAAAGGAGAAATTGCATCTGTTTTACCGGTGATGATTTTTCCTTTATTGACTCTGGCCTAACTGAAACATGCTGGTTTTGTTGGATCACTAAACTGAATAATAATAGGAAGAGAAAACACTGACATTCTAGTAAGAAGTCTTTGTGCATGACATTTACAGTTGTTTTGGATCATACAGATAAAAGAACATAGCATTAGTTTTAACAACCCTATTTTTTCCCAAATGAATTCACTGGTGGGTTGATTTTTCTACTGATTCCTTCCTAAATATTAAAATCTAGAGGGTAAAAAAAAAATAAAAAAAATAAAAATAAAGTGCCAAATTATGCCTTTCCTATATCTGTGGAAGAACTAAATGTAGTTTCAAGCTCTCCTACAGACAACCACCCAGATTATTTTTACCAGTACATTGTTTCACTTGCAGGGAACATGCCAACTGCACGAGTAAATCAATACCATTTTATGAATTGTATCAGTGTAAAAGTTCTTAGTAGCTGGGTACTATACTGCCCTTTCTGGACAGAAATAAGATCTATTACTACAGGTACCTTAATACAGATATACATGACTCTACTCTTACAGTGCTATGCCATATTTATACCAGAATTTTGAAAGCAACTTCATATTTTGTGCTATAAAAAGATTATCTAATATTATTTAATACTTATGCTTCAGATTTCTCCCTCTTTTCTCCCACTCAGAGGGAAAAAGAGTTTAATAATCTTCCACCCACTGCATGTCTTACTTGTCTAAATATATAATTTCTTTAGGTCAGAGTCTTTTACTTAAAGTGAGCATGTGTGTATCTACATATTCTTTGCGCTGAGCAACCTGGGTTCAGTCATAACTGCTTGGGAAAAGCTGGTGAAGTGATGTACTGCCCTCCACTCCATCTAAATTCTTTGGAGCTGTTGAAGTGAACTCAAAAAATGCACCCTGGATGAATCAGTCATGGGTTCAAAGTAAAATTTACTGAGTGAAAACCAAATATTTTATAAACACCCAAAGAAACAGTAAACAACTCTAATGGAAACTAGTGTATTATTTGGATCTTATTTAATCAGAGCTGCTTAGCAATATTATAATAGAAAAATTAATAAAAGGAAAAACCTTAACCATAGACTAGCTGTATGTGGGCAGATATAGGTGCAAAGAGATGTGGATATAGATGTAGTTTAGATGTAGATGGTAGATATGGTAGATTGAATGTGAGGCACTTTTCTAAGTACTGGAAGCCCAAACGCTGGGATAAAGTTCTTAGTCTCAGAATCTCCATCTGTGGCACAATCAACCATCACACTGAAGTCCAGTAGGGCAACCTCCAGATGCTAATCAAGTCAATTCCAGCTGCTTCAAGAAATGTGAGCAAAAATACATTGGTTGCTATTCTACCTTTACTTCCTAATTCTGGCATAAGTGACTTACAGCACTTGCAAGCTGAGGATATGAAAGGGGGAATGAGACTCTTTACTGGCTCAGTGACAGAGTTTGTCTGCTTTGGGGGATTGTTAATTATTATCCTCTTAACTGAATCACCCTCATGTGGAGCTTATCAGTCCAGGTAAGTAGACAGGCTGTTGAGAGAAAAAACTCTGAGGCTCACTTTGACCTTCATTTAGCAGTTTCTTCTTTAAAATGTAGTCCTAATGTGTATGGTATTTATCCTATTCAATAGTTGATTGCACAGCACCTAATCTCTTGATGTTAGTCTAATCCATCCATGCCATGGATTTTTGTTACTGTTGCCAATACTGGACTGTCTATTTATCACAGTCACTCTCACTACATCTTCTTAGAAAGCCATATCAATCAAGCAACCCTTCTGATTTGCTGCATCCCAGGGTAACAAGAAATGTTTTCTTCTGACTGCATATTTTTAAGCTATTTTGAGGCCTCCCACAAATTAAAGTCAGAGGAGCACTAACTGAGAATGTTCTCTGTGCCATGGGGGAGCAGCATGAGCTGTTCACTGCATTAGGATGGGCTTTCAGTGGTGACAGGCAACTTCTACCTATCCTGAATGTTTCTCTCAGGACTTTTCTCTGCCACCCAGGTTCTGTTCCCCACAGGGGTGGAGAGGAGGTTGGCCAGACACCATGGTGCAGGATTCACCCTAATGCCCCAATGGGCCTGAAGAAATCACCTTCAGGTGATTGGGCTGTGTTGTCCTCAGTTGTTCTCAGACAGTTCCCAGCTGATCCTCAGTTCATTTTTATGTTTCCAAATTTGTCCTAAAATTTTCCCTGCAACTCAAAAAGGCACCATGGAACACACTGGTGAATCACTAGAGTCCCTCTGCCAATTTACCCACCCTGCCATCCAAACCACGGGTCAGTGTTGAGGGGCTGGGAAGGGCAGGAGGGGTGGGAGGAGGGTAGAAGAGGGGATGCTTGGGTGAGTTTTCTTATCTTGGGCAAGATTCTTCTGTCCCTGACTGGGGCATCAAGTCTGAGATTTAGGCCTGATCAGGGAGCTCTTATACTAAGTCTCACTTTATTAATAAAGGAAACAAATGTGTAAACTCTGCTAGAAAAATTACACTCATCAAAACATTCATAAAGCCATGCATATTTGCACACAAATCTCAAGACTTATAAAATTACAGCCTAAACCATTTTCCAAAGAAGTTCTCTTTAATTGGCACACAGTGTTGAATTATGCAGAACAGATCTCAACAGATTTTTTTTAATATAAAGTTAATTACTTTATCTTGGTGTGCATGAGGAAGCACAATACTTTTTGCAGTGACTCTTTGTATCAGAGACAGCTAGTACCCATGTTAGTCTGTTCATGTAATAAAAATCAAATTGCATCAATTCCTTAACAAAGCACAGCAGAGGCTTCTCTTAATAGAATCCTTATTAGAGAATCAGATACAGCTATCTCCAAAGAAAGGATTTTTTTAAGGTACTGGGATTTCTCTGTAGTTTATTAGAAAAAGCAACACTGGAATTAGCTGCTGGGAGATGTCAGGTTGGAATAAGAACTGCTGGGTGGAAGCAGAGGCAATTAGGATACCCTCTGCTGTTGACATGATTCAATGGAAATTTTTCATTTTATGAGCCAAGCTGGAAAGGTGAGAGGGGCAGAAGTGCTGCCAGTCGACATTTTGACTCCTCCATTTCTATCTGCAGAGAGCTCCTTCCTCATATGCATTTCACTCACAGGCAAGACCAGGGCTGCAAACCAAAACCCATTCAACTCTGCAATCATTCTTGAAGCCCCAGCACAGGAAACACGGGGAAACTGGGAACTCTGGGGGTTCTGCTGTGATGTGATTTGGCTTAACCTCCTTCCTGTGCTCCAAAACCCAAACAATTTAATGGGCCAAATCTGGGCTTGAGAATTTATAAGCAGGCAAGTGAATTTAGCACGCCTTTGTTTTTGTGGAGAACCGTTCTCACAGGCTCATCCTTAGCCTGAAACCGTGTTCAATTTGAGCCCTGAAGCATGTGGATTGATAGCCCCTGTTGTTTGCTCCCAGTCAGGGTAAGTGCCTTATCTGAGCAGAGCACACCCCATTGCCCTGGGACTCCTCTGGAGAACAATCAGCAGTGGGAATAATGAGAGCAGGGGGCTGGCAGCAGGGCCACACTCAGGCTGTGGAGGAACAGACCCCGTGTACGTCTCAAAGCTGCTCTCCACAGCTCCCCAAGCCATGGCTGGGGATGCTGCTGACAGGAGGTTGGCAGGGTGTTTAGAGGCAGCTGTCAGGGCTGCCCAACCAACAGCCACTGAAAATCCTTCCTGGCAACTTCAGTACTTCAGAGACCACGTTTTTGGAAATTCCCATTTGTGACATTTTGTGTGCCAGACCCCTCAGTCACCACTGCTTATGGTATTCTTGGCCACTGCCTTTAATTTGTTGGTCCATAATGGCCATACAGAGTTCAGTGTATACTCCAAGCTTGTGTTCAACCTGATGCCAATAGTAAAATCCCAGGCAGCAGCACGATGGCACTCAGGGTTATTTTTCTTCCTCCAGCATCCTCTTGCTCCAGCATTCCAGAGCTGCTGAAGTGGGGAAAGCAAAATTGCTTCTAAAACTTCCTGCCTCTTCAAAGTTGTATTTCCTCTCCTGGCACGCTGCTATATAAAAGGTTTTACAGACCAGGATTTCAAAATTAAACTAGTTTTCCCCTTTCCTCTCTGGCTGTGGTGCTTTAGAAGTGCATGGATAACACCTGCAATACAGAGGAGGTTAAAGATTCAACAAGAAAACTCTCTGAGTGTGCCAGGATTAGGAGAGGAAAAAGATAGCCAAAGGAAAGGAATAGGAGCAAAAGGCACTGCCTCCTAAAGGTGAGGATGTTTTGAAACTGCTGTGGGGCTGGATCAGAAGGAGAAATGGCAGAAAGTTATGCATTCCCATCTTCCCCTTCTCTTTGTCTTCTTTCTCCAGATAGACAAAAATGCTGTTTCTTTGCTTGGGGATCTAGCAAAACTGAGGCAGGAGCAGCTACTTGTACCTGACCATCACAGCATCAGAAATGTGCCAAGGTTGATACTGAACCCTCATAAACTGCCAAACTCCAAGAAAAGCAGGCAAGATGCAGTTCAGCAGCATTTTCTGTATTCATTCCCTCTGACACGAGGTGTCTAACTGAGCTGTCACCCTCGTGCCCTGTTACAATCAGCAGCACAGATGGGACTTTCCACAGAGACTTAGTGTCTTGTGCAGGCTGAGTCACTGTGCAAAGGATCCTAACTTCTGAAACTGTCCCGGATACAACTGGCTGGGAGTGTAGCAGATACTCCAGTCCCTGTCTCAGACCTTGAACAAAAAATTCTGTAGCAGTAGGTGCAAAGATTCAGGTTTAACCACCCAACTTAACCATAAATCATCTGCTTGAATATGTGCCCTGATGAGCTGCACATGCTGGTTTTTAAGTAAAAAGCTACCTGTAATAATTTTAACAAGCACTAGCTGTTAAATATGAGCACTATTAAGCATGCTTTAAAATGCCCAGAAGACAGCAGCAACATGACTTTTCCAGCTTCAACCTCTTCTCAGTTTGCATTGCTGTGACAAGGGCTTCTGGTCCTGTCCTCTGAATTTTTGTTTCCCACCTACCTCAGGCAATTGCCAGGAAATAGTGTAAAGTGCTTGTCTCCAGCTTGCAGAGGCATTTGAAGACAAGAGACAAGTTTAAGTGGAGTTTGGCATCCCGTGGGGTGAACTTTTCCTGGCAGCCAAAGCAATGATACTGAGCACTATCATTCTCTGCTGCACACATCTTTGCCTGACCTTATCCTGGACGCATCCCCTTTGACTTACTTCTTTAAAGAGCCTAATAGATTTTCTTTAGCTTGAGGCAGAGCAAACCTCTGCTGGGTTGAAATAATGTAGAAGTATTAGAAAAGATTGGTGCTGGGAATTTTTTTCCCCCCTTCCCCTTGCTGCACGATAGGAAGAAAATATATGACCTAAATCTGCCAAGCACCTTCAAAGAGAAGGAAGAAACACATGTGGGAAAGCATCAGAAGGCCACCCGGCTCCCTTTAATTATAATTGAGAATGCCACCATTGCTAAATGAACAGAAAATAAACGGAATAAGTATTAAATGACTACGGTTCCCCTCACATATTTCTTTTCATCTCTTCAGCAGCAGGTAGTTTTACAACATAAATAAATCTCCCCGGATGTGAACAGGTCTGCGGCACACAGCGCTGGGGCTGGCCATGGAAGCTCGGCGATCTCCGGCACCCCCGGGCCAGAGGCCGGGCTGCGGCCGCCAAACCGGCAGGGCCCTGGCGCCCTGCCGAGACCTAAAACGCCAAAATGCGCTTACGTGCAGGGTTTAGTACTACCAGTTTCTCATGCTGTCTTGGTCCCAGCCCTGCACAGAAGGAAAAATTGTTTTGGAATCACGAAGATGTGTGGAGTGGGAAATGCGCTTTCTGCGGGAGCCCAAACTCCCCGCGGAGCCATTCTGCTCCCAGCGTGAGGGGCCTGCGGAAGGCGCTGTGACTCTGCGGGGAGAGGGGAGGTTTGCAAACCCCTAATATTTGATAAGGAAAAAAAAAATCTAGGTTTTTAAAGAAACCTTAATCTCTTCCTGAGGCTGGATGTAGACTGCCACATTGCTTTCAATTGGGCTGCCTTCTCCCTGCACTAGAAACACATTCCAGCCCCTACCCCTGACTGACTCTCTCGGCTGGACCAAAAAAATACAGTTACATTCTTAAGTTCTTGAATTTTCCAATTTAGTCCTCGATATGTTGACCAAATGGCTTTACATTTCATCTCCACAGATCCAGCAGCAACCTGCTTACCTACTGAAATGCAGTTAGAACAAAAGACAGGGATCACATCCCTTTAAATCAAGTAAGATGAGTTAGAAGCCTAGTTCCCACAGCACCAGGTACCCTGTGCAGGGAAACATCAGTGTGGGGACTGTCCCAGCTGCAAAATCTATAACCCAGTACGAGTACAGAGCTGCACTCCTTCACACCACCAGGGCACAGTCTCACCCTGTCGCCCATCAGAGATGCTCCCCAGTTTGGTTTGACCCCCTCTAGGAGAAGGACCACCTGATTGCAGAGCTGTTGGCTGCCAGTGAGCCCCTTTATTTTGCTGAAGAGCAGACATGAACTTCGACATATTTACCTCAGAATCAGGATGATCTGAGCCTGTTTTTTTGCTAGCACAAGAGAAAAGAAAATTTACAAATTGTTCTTTTCTTTGCCAGACCGCTTCCCAGGCAGGTTTTGGGCAGTTAATTTGACACTTCCCCACAAGCCTCCCTGGAGACAATTATGCAACAGACCCCTCTCATGTGGGGCATTTCACAGCATTCTAACATGCATCTGGAAAGAGATCTTTTTATATAGTATTTATATCCTTTGCATCCCGAGCTGCTGAGTGCTCCATGCCCTTCTCCAGCTGCCCACAGTCTCCAATTCTTACCTCCTGCCCCTTCTGTTGAGCACCTAGTGTGACTTTTCTCCTCTGCCCTGTCCCCTTGTCAAGTCACCCTCCTGCAGAGCAGCTGCTGTTAGAGCAGATGTAAAACGATTCAGTAACACTCACTAATGTTAGCACAGAGAGGAAATAAATTCTTTTCTGGGGGAGAAGCACAAATTACTTAATGCAGCAGATCAGAGCAGCATCTGTAACAATGCTGGAAGAGAACAGGCTTAATATCTCATTGAATATAACGCACAAAAAAAAGCAGAGTACCTGCCCACCAGCAGCCACGGTACAGCCTGTCCCAGCATGCCATGTACAACCTGTGGTGATTTTTCCCCAGCCTTGCAGTAGTCTGGTCATTGATCTAGAATCTATTTATCAGTCCAGAAAACACTGCTTCCAAGGGCCTTTTCCATAACAATTACTGGCACTAACAGCACTGGAGAGGTGGCTGAGGCATCTTGAGATGGAGGGGCTGCTTGCTGGTATTTAATCAGGCACAGGTCATGAAGTGGGGTGACAAGCAGCGCCCAGGCATGACCAATCCCTTCTATTCATACTTTGGCACAAGCCATGCAATTGTCTGGCTGGTCAGTGGGAGGAGCAGAGGGGTTTACAGTGGACAGGGAACCTAGATGGAGTGTTGGGGGTGACTTGAAGAGGTTTCAGCTTCCCCCTCAGTCAAGGAAAAGGAGCTTCTCATAGCTATGTGCATTGCTCAGCAGTCAAATCCCACCTGTGCTCTGTACCATGAGGCCTTTAGCTGCAAAACATGCTTTGCCAATGGTCCTGGTTCCAGCCCAGACAAAAAAAGGGATGCAGGGATGGAGCTGTTGCACAGGGTTCAAGGGCTCTGAAGCACTTCTGCCTGCAGGAGTGTCCTGTCCTCTGCTACTGCAGCACAGCTCCTACACTGAGAAATGGATTTACTCTGCCCTGGGTGACTTCTCCAAGGCAGGAGTTTGGCCAATGATTTATGGTGGCCTTGAGCTGGAGAGGAATCACATCTTATTCCTGTGTTACGTGCCAGGTTTTCGGTGTGTACCAGCACTAGTAAGAGATTTTCATCTGCCTCTGAAAACTCAGGTACAAGAGGGATTTGACAGGGATGGGATGACCTAGTATGCAAATGATTATGTTCCTCTCCTGGAAACTCCTCTTGTTTCTCCTTTGTTTCTGCATTTGAGATGAAATCAATGAAAGCGTTTCAGCAAAGTCAGTACCAGCTGCCCTGGTGGGAAATACCTTCAAAGGGTCCCTTTTGCTGGTGCTGCAAGTCTGAACACAGCTCAGGAAATAAGGAAACACATCGAATTTGGGAACTGCATCCACTGACACCACCAGTAATTGGCCCATTATCCCTTTGAGGCATTCTAATGGAAATCTTGGCCGGTGATGGAAGTGTTGATGTGTTAATCACCAGAGTTAACACCCGCCTCAATTGTTGGCCAGCTCTGTGGACGATTTCTGCTCAGGTCATAAATTGGTGCACCATGTGCAACACAGAGTAGCATATCCAGGCAGAAAGAAAATAATGAATCCAACACAAGGAATCAAGAAACTAAACTGTTTCGATAACCTCAGGCTTTTTCTGCTAGGAAAACCAATATGGTTACAAGCTGGGAAACTACTCACATTGCCAGCAGAGTGAGGCAGCAGAGACACAGAGAAACCAATATGAATAACCAAAACAGTTTAGTTTCCTCCTTTTTTTGCTTATGTTACCTTTTTAAAACAATTCTAAGTGTTTAACTTTACACCTATCTCTTAAGGTACTTTTGCCTGTAAATTCAATATTATCTGTATCCAAAGTCTTCGTTCTCAGACTCCTGTATCTGAAATGCTACAGCCCTACGAATTCTCTTCCCTTTTGATGATATCTGTTATTAGAGTGCAGAAAATCTGGCATAGAAAAGACTGTGCCAACTTGCAGTTTCCCAGCGTGGGTAGTTTATTCTCTGTATTCCATTCACACATTTCATGTCCTCACCCCGACAGCCAACATGGGTGCTAATTAGCAGTTACATTCCTCCTGGCAGGTTGTGTGGGCACCCTTCAAGTGGCACTTGACATGAATTTAATTCGCATCATGGATTAACTGCTTTGTTATTTGCATTGCAAAAACACCATCAGGTCCCAGGTAGGGCTGGGACCCCGGGCCACAGAAGAGGGAAAAGGACTCCCAGCAGTGTGGAAAATGTAATTAGACGTGAGGGCATTAATAGGCCTCAAATGACCCTAACCAGCCTCCACTGGGACCCACATCCACACCCTTCCCCTGGGTCTGGGGATTCCATTTAAGCAAAGGCCAGAGGGTTCAACCCTTCCCCAGGCTGTGCTGTGGATGTATCTATTCTCAGCCCCACTGCAGAAGCTCTTTTCAGACTTGGTCCAGGTCTGTAGATAGCTTGTTTCCAGCCCTTTCTCCTGGGTGGTGCTTGGACCAAGGCTGCAGCCTTGTCTCTGTCTTCTTTTGCTCCTGTATACATCCCTTCCACACATTCTGGACTTGATGTGTTGCCTTTTTTTATCTAGGACTGTTGATAAACCCTGTTACCTCCAGTGCTGTGGCCTTCCTCAGCTCACAGCTTTCCTTCTGTTTCCTTCTGCTTTTGCTGCTCCCTGATAATAAAGCAAGAGAAGTGGAGAGGAAGGAGTGACTATATCAGCTCAGGGAACTGCCTTTAAAGAGTGAGAGGACAAGGGAGAAAAGCCTCTCCTCACGTGCTGCAGTGAGGAAGAGATGTATTTGATAGTCTTCATCCCACAAGATGGACAGGAGGAATTTGTGGGACTACCTGTACCTTTCTCGTCCCTCAGGTAAGCATTCAAGGAGGACATCCACACCACCTCCTACTCCAGCAGTCAGTGGCTGCAGTCAGGGCAGGTAGCCAAGTACAGCAGTGGGTTCTTGCTGTGGGTCACTCTTTGATCCTTGTCTAAAGATGCAGGGGAACCCCCGGCAGGAGTTCTGGAACACCTGGCCTGGGGACCCATCTCTGGGTGTACCCAGAGCCACCTCTACAGGGGGAATGCTAAGAGTGGTTTAGCTGATTTCATGTCTCCCTCTGTCCAGCCTGAGAGACTGAGTACGTGCTTCTGCTTTCCTTAGTTGTTCTCACCTGATAAAAGGCTGCACCATGTTCTCTTTAGCAGTATAGGTATGCCCTTATGTTTGAAATGACATGCAGAAAGAATTCTGATTAATGGAGGAGGACAAACACCAGAGCAAAGGGCTCTTTTTAAGCAAATAACAAAATACTATAATCTTTGAAAGAAGTTTATTCCCTGTGTGTTTTAAAGCTTATGCTGCAGGAAGGAGATGCCATTTGCTGCAAACTTTTTTTCTTTTTTAATTATCTTGGGAAGAGACTAAAGACAGAAGTACTCAAAAAATAAGTATCTACAGACCCTGAAGAGTCAGAAAAGAGTGAGATCTCCTCCCTTTCCATACTTTGTATGCCTCTCAGCCTTGCAAAGTATCAGGGAGTGTAGCAGATTGTATGTTCCAGACATAAGGAGAGCCAGCTGGGCTGCCCCATAAGGCAGTGCCTCTCTTAGTGCTGCTGAGCCATCTATATCCCCAGCACCAACAGCAGGTTGGTGAAAGCCAAGCTGGAGCCCCCCAAAAAAGCTCAGAGAAGGGAGTTTAAATCCCTTGTGGGGGTTTCTTAAATTCGTCTTGCTGTGCTGCCAGCCTGAAACCTGCATGGAGCTGTGTCAGCCCAGGTGGAATACTGTGGGAAACAGCTCTGCATGCTGTGGGGAGGAAAACTTCAGAAGACTTTTACTGAGCAAGAAACCTTTGATTTCCCCATAGGGACCAAGGATGTGCATACTGAGGCACTGTATGATGATATAATCTATAAAACTCTCATGCAAAGAGGTGTTTCTCTGTAAAGAATGAAGCGATGCTAAACAGTGGGAGATTAATCACTCCTCCTCCCCTTTCCTCCCACTTACCTCGTGGATCATTAGGCCTCAGGAAGGTTTTAATTCTGCATGTACATGGAAAAATTGACAAGAGTTTCACCTGACTGGTGACTAGGTTGTGTTAAGATCTGTATCACAATCAACCCTCCTTAGTCCAAAACAGCAAAGAAACAACGCATCCTACTGGGAGAGGAGGATATTTATCAAGTCAGGAGGCTTTTATGGGGGTTTTCTTGACAATTGTATGAACAGCGCTTCCTTACTTCTACAAGAGCTTCCACTCACATAAGCAGGACACAGGGAGAACTGGTGTCCCTTGGCATGCCTCCCACTTAAGTGGCCACAGCTTTACGTCCCGGATTGCTTCCTCCAAGGAGAATTTCCATCACAGGAGCTCACAGGAGCTTTGGGGTGAGAATTTCAAAGTTCCTCTGTTTAGTGCTGAAGTAATGTCTCACTCAAATGCAGAGCCTCTGAGACTGTCCTGGATTGGACTTACTCCAGTCTGAGCCCACTTTGTACCTGGAGTTATTTACTGTGAAACTGTTGGGAACTGGACTTTCCCATGCAAAGCAACAGCTGTGATTTACCCTCAGTCATATATTGATCAGATTTTGATCCTTTTTCATAGCAAATGCTCCTGAGAATCTACTTCTGTCCAGAAGAGATTGGGTTGTGTCTGCTCTTCATGGGTTAACAGTTGGATTCTTGTATTCATCTGCTAGTGCTTCAAGCAATGCTAATCTGTGCAGAGAACAGGGACAATAATATGGGATTTAAGAGATCAAATCAACTGAAGTAAAAATCAAGACTGCAGAGGAAAGAGATTTGACTTAAATGTTTGAACTAAGAAAAAACCCAAAGGCTGAAAACGTGCAAGTAAGAAAGAAGGGAAAATATTCTAGTACAATCTTTATTTCTTACCAAGTGTGTTTTAAATATAGAAATAGATTTTTTTTTCCTAGTTTTGAAGCTTCTAGTTTTTATAGTATTGATAACTAAAGTTAGAACTAGCTTAGAACTTAAAAAATCTTTAAAAGTACTTTATAATGACTGTGCTGGTCTTTTACAGAGAAAATAATCTGCTGCTTTCCTCCCTGTTTACCAAAACAGGCATCAAAACTCAGCCTTTCTCTCTGCAAATTAAACTAGAAGCAATATTTTACTCTGCCTATTCCAAAGGTGATTCCACTGGTAAATGCTTCCGTGGGGGGTGCAGTGAATTGTAAACAATACATCCTCTTTCTGTGAAAGAGGTTATTGAAGTGTATTACAAGCTGTTATCAAGTTTACAAAAGAGATTCACTCTGGAGTTATGGTATTTTATACCAACTTTCAGGTTAAACTAAACTTTTATAGCCAGGATATAAACTCCTGAATATGGGGCTTTCGTAAGAGAAAACTTGTTTGACTAGAGGGTCAGGAGGAGCAATGGTATAATGCAATTTATAGCCTGCTCAGCTTGGATTTACACTCCATCACAGTACAATATCAGGAGCAGAGGTTAAAACGACAGTCCTTCTTTTTTTGTTGTTTCTATGTAAAAGCAACATTTTTTAGTCCTAAAACAGAGCTGCTGTTTTCCTAATGGAGAGCAGGGTTCATGTTTTCCTGAAGTATTTTTATAAGCACAGCCTTTGCGACAACAACCTCTCAGATACCCCCAAGCCCCTTCAAATTCAAGGTAAAACCTCTGTTTTTGACCTGTGAAATTAAAGATTAGAAGCACAGGAAAATCAAAAGCTGAGCTTTCTTGAGGCAAAGATCAAGCTATAGGGGCTCCAGAAGATGTTGGGAAAGGGAAGTCTATTTTAAAGATGAGTCAGGGCATTTGCCATGGGTGGAATAATTAAGGTTGGAAAAGGAGTACTCTGGCCAACACCTGCCCATAGCAGGGCCAGCAGAAGGAATAAAGTAACTTTTTATTAATGGTCCATGCAACTAAATTATACTCAAGAATATTGCAGTACTTGCTCAGTGCCCAAATCAACCAGTTCAGTGACAGATAAGTCACCCTAATGCTACCTGAATATAAACTTTCTCCCTGAATCACAGTACAATGTGCATGTAACAGATAAAGTAGAAATGTTTAAGCCTTCTCTTGCCCCCTTGTGACCCTCCACCCACTTCCTTTTAAATTTGCTAATAGGACAGAAATTAACATTTGCTTCAAGTCATGTAATAATTACAAAAAAACACTCTATTTTCAGCCCTGGGTATTGTTCTTTGGGGAAAATTTGTAAGCATTAAAGTTTTGATCCAGTCTGGCAGAGCTTGTTCTGTGAAAGATCACTGGGACCAGATAGCTTTTTGTTCAGTACTTGTTCAGAGTCTGCTTTGAGAAGGGAGAGTTCAAATACAGAGCTCCCAGACATAACTGGAAATTAAATAATGATATCAGGAATGTCTCCCAGTAATTTTCAAAAAACTGATTATGTGAGATTATTGACTGCAGAAAATCACGTATGTGATTATTTCTGTCTTTATTCTTTATTGCTGTCTTAAAGTCTGCAAGGCTGAGGGAAGACCAGTCTCCTTGCACCACCTCTTTGTCGCTGTATAGATACTCTCCAGGCTACAGAACCACATCTCTTGCCATCTACCATCTTATAGCTCTGTGGAGAGAGCAATCTTGGTAATATTAGCAAGGAAATTCTTGGGTGAGACTGAAGCTTTCTAACGATTCAACTGGTACCCATTTTTGAGGTATCATTACCTACATAGCTGCTGGTGCTCTGTGCCACCAGCAAGGTTAGCAGGAAAACAATGATATTTAAAATATATAAAATGCATTCTACTCTCTTTAGTTAGCTCCTAGCTGCAAGAAATGCTGTGAACTACCAGCGAACCCTGGCTCAGAGTTAATACCTGCTATTTTGTGCTTTTGGGCAGGTTCCCTGGTGTTTCCTAATGGTGCTCCCAGCCTTGAATGTGCCAGATAATCCGTGCACTGAAAAAGGCAGTGTCTGTGGTGTCTTTTTGAGGAGGTCAGAGAGTGGAAGCACTGAAGGGAAAAGTTCAGGCTGTTGCAAGAGAAGGAGACTGAAAATATACCCATTTTTAATATTCTGCTATGTACCAATGTGTACCAGAAAGCACATCCTGGGCATGACATTCAGAGCAAGGTTCAACTTGCTGTGTCCTGGCTATATTGTCAGTGTGATTTGACTGTGAAGCTTAAAAATTCTGTACAACTAAATCTCCAAAACATTCAGTCTTCTGCTTTGCAAATGGCTACCCAGACTGGCCTTTTACTATATGGTAAGTCCATGCATAATATCTTTTTGCCCTTGCAAAGTACTTCCCAGGAATAAATTTCCTGATGCCATTTTGGCTTGTCTGAATTGCAGATGCATACACATGATTTTGAAGGTATTTTTTTAGAATTTTTTAAGTTTTCTAAGCATTAATTACAGGGGAAGCAAGAACCACATGTGATTATAGTAAGAGTTTCTGCTGACTCTATGTAATTTATTGATTGCCATAAACCAAAGCACCAGAATGGATCGTTATGCATCTGTGATGCTGTCTAGTAAGCTGGGTGCTAAAGGACAGAGCAGGAGCTCTGGTTTTCCCTGTCACTTCCCCTCACTTTGCTGCTTTCCTTCTCCACAATTACTCTGCTTCCAACCTGACTTCCTACCAAGTTCTCTATGTATGCACAGCTTGTCACTCCATGATAATCTTGATGGAGACATCAAGGAGAAATCAGCATGGAAGAAAGAGGTAGGATGAGTGATTAGAAAATTTCTGGAGGATGGGATGACAGGGTGAATCTCATAGGCAGGAATTTTTCTCCCCTCCCATAATCCTGGGGAACCCAGGATTTTCAATTAGGGCAGATGTGTTTTGTGTTTTCACACATCAATCTTTCATTGGCCTTGCATCAATCATTCACTGGTTTGTGCAAATAACTTCTCCCAAACAATATTCTCCTGTCAGAAACAGGCACTGTCATCCACAAACCTGTTTGAATATTTCATTATTACCTGATGATGCTTTTTGTTGAGGCTTTTTGTGTATTTTCTGGATGGCATAGCAATATAATCCCTGTGCTCCTTGCCCTAATGAAGCTGGAAGGCCAAGGTAAAGCCAGACAGTGTACTGGGGCTGTCTGTGAAGGAAGGAACAAAGGTAGCTGCAAGCAAGGAGCCCTTGTTCACTGCTTGCTTGATTCCAGTCTGTGTCTGGTTCAGTTCTGCACCACCACACCAGTCCAGCCAGGTTCATCCTAGCTGATGTCAGGAGTGACTAATTGGTTATATAAATTCAATTTATACACATACTAAGCTTACTTAGATACCTATTCCTTCAGGCAAGTATTAAGCCAGAGGTTGCAGTTCCAGTAGTTGTCAGATTGCTTGCTTTCTGAAGGTGCCACTGGAAGCTCTTTGTGCATTATCCCTGAGAGGCCACACTGGCCTGAGTCTAGGTCAGCATGCATGAGAAGGGCTTATGTGGGGAGAAGCAAAGCATAGAACTGAGGGGAGTTCTGGTGAAAAATAACCCACCCAACAACTTCTGAAAAGGAAGTCTAACCAGCCATGGGACACTACAGTAAGCTGGCTGATCTGAGTACTGAAAACTCTGCCTACCCAGAGAGGCTATCACTGATGCAGTAAAGCGTAAATGCCAATGAACTGGTTAGCTCATGGCTGGCTTGGACAGTAGAGTGTTTACACAGTGAAGAGAACACGGCACTTATAATTTTATTCCTGATAACACAGAGATGACCATTACTTTCTGTGATGGTAAATAGCTTCGGCAGGAACAGTGCTTAACTCAATACAGGTCTTTTTAAAAGTGCATCAGCAGATTAAAATTACAAATTAACACCATGTTGCTGTGTTCCCGTGGTCTCAGATTTCTCCCTCAATATACAATAGCTCCTGCAAGTGTGTATTGAACTTTTTGTCTTTGTGCTTTCTCACCAGATTCCTTGGTGCTATGCTTTTGCAGTAGAAAAGGCTTTGAAATCAATTGCTGAAATGTAGTTCAGTTTATGGTTCATAAAGGGCTTTGAGAAACCATTTTGTATAGAACATGTAACATAAATAAAGGCAGCATACTCATTCCCTTTTCTTAGTTTTGAAATTATCCTATTAAGCTGGCAAACCTGTCAAATATGTAACTTAACTTACTGAAGCCCTACCTACCAAGAGGCACTTAAGTGGATGCATAAAATTAAGCATGTGATTTAATCCTGCCTTATATAGTTCTAAACCACAGTCATAAGTCTCATTGGAGTTAAGGCAAGCAAATTGAAGCTAAGTGTGTGCTAAGCACTTTGTTAAATCAAGGCCTAACTCTGGTTATTTTCATATTCTTTTCTAATTCTGAAAAACAACAAGTATGCTACAAGAAGCAGTGACATCTCAACTTCTGCCCCCATTAAATAAGTTAAAAAATCATGAATCCTAAAGCAATTGCATTGCCATCATACTACTTTTCTTTTATGATTAATCCAGAGTTTGATATTTCTTTCTATAGGATTAATATCTTAACAGCAAGGTAATAGGTAGTGTGACATTTAATCTCTTTGATTAAATTCCATACTAAAAATGTCCCATAAATAAAAGAAACAATTGAGGCAACCATAAATTACCTTCATTGTTGCAAAGTGATGGATTTAGTGGTTACAGAGGGTAAAATCTCATGAGCTCATTAAAAGCTATAAGGGTTTTTTCCTTCCACAGCCCTGAAAGACGTTGTGGCCTACGGCAGGTTTTCTCACATTGCTTTAATTTAATCAGTTGAAACCTTAAGAGGAAATAGGAGAAGCTTCCTATGTGTCCATTTCATCTTCTACTAGAGATCACCAGATCCAAATAGGGTTTTCTATCTCAGGTGCCTCCTGTGGCCTCATGTGTGCCTAATGAGGGAGGGTGTATTTTTGAGTTAACAGCCAGAACGAAATTATTTCAAAATCTGAGTCTGCTTTTCAACTCTGGCACTGACCTCCACTGTGACCTTGGGCTAGTCACAGAAGGCCAAGTATTCAAGAGCTCAGTATCAACCACGAGAGCCAGGTCAAAATCAACCACCCATACTGCCAAATTAACATGGTTTGGATGCAGCCCAGCAAGCTGCTCTTTTGAGTACTTGCCTAAATTCATCACAAGGGAGATGCTTATCTGAGTGTCTCTGAAAATTCACGTGCAGGTGAAGGTCCCAAACCTTTCAAGGCTCCACTGTACTACTTAAATGCACCTAGAGGATTAATTTCTCCCTTTCCAAAATTAGCAAAATGTTGTACCCAACCAGAAGGGCTTCACTTAGCATAATAAGGCATTATTTTCCTGTTCAATTAGAAACTTTTTACTGCAAATACTAAGACAGCTTTTGCCTTTCTGATTGACTAAAGCAGGTAAAAAAGTCAAGTGACAAGGGCAATAAAGTGAACAAGACTGTCGTCCAAGTTGCTGGGATTTCAAGGGCTCTCATAAGAATTTTGCTAGCTCCTGAAATCTGTGCTGTCCCTTTGATTCCTCACAATGAGCTGTCATGACATGAAACCCATCCTCCAACAAGAAGCACACAAATGCACAGGCTGCACTGTGCTGCCTCTGTTGAGTTTTAAGGTTAGGCATGGACAATAGGCTTCTATACTGTCTCACAGTGCTGCTAAAGAAAAAAAGAATTAAAATGGGATTAAGGATTCAAATGAAAGGCTTTCTGTAAAGACACATTTTTAATATAAAAGGCTGACAGCAGAGAAGTCCCCCATGGTGCAGTTTGTAAGAGTTTAGCGAGATTAAGTTAATGTAAATTACTTGAGGAGTGTCTGAGCAGCCCACAATGAGGTTGGTTTTGCTGCACATTTCACCAGATGAAATGCTGAGTTTCACCAGATGAAATTTCAGAGTTAAACCTTGTTCAAGTACCCATGAAAACAGCACAGCTGACAGTGCTGGGAGCAGCAGGTTTCCTTCTGGGGAATTACTGTGGGAAGCCTTAGTGCCCATGGCATGGGTGTTTTGCACGGGTGGGCCATGAGTGGTTTTGCTGTAGGTCTTTTCCATCAGCAGAGTGTGGGAAACTCCTAATTCTGCCTCAAAATACAAAACAACAACGAAAAAACCCACACCAAAACCCCCCCAAAACAAACAAACAAAACAAACCAAACCAACAAACAAAAAACCCCATTTAAATAAATAAATAAATACATAAATAAAATAAAATAAATAAAGTAAAATAAAACAACCCATACTGACCAAGAAATTTCTCATTACTATCTCAAGAGCTGCCTACAGCCTAAGTCCCTTAAATTATGGGAAGCCTGTTTTAGCAAATATTCATGGAGGGCAGAAGCTTGCTGGCAGGCCCTGATAAATCAATCAGATCTTGGATTGCTTTTTAAAAACTTCAGCCTGTTTTTCTAAAATCTTCCCTGTTCTGACCAGTTCCTTTCATAGTGACCTTCAACACTGTTTTGTTGGAGAAGCTATAAGAGGAGAATGGGCTTATGCCCAGGGACCCTTAAAAGATGCCTTGCTATAGAGGATGGCTGGGCCCCCAGACAGTGCAAGAGTGGCCCAGAACTGCATCAAAAATTCCTGTTAGTGGAGATTTAATAATGCTTTCAGTGGATTAGCAGAGAATGCATCCTAAAGAATCCAAAAAGGGAGGGAAACATGACTTAGCATCTCTGTGCTTTGGTTTTCTTGTCTTTCTTTGTGTACCAATATATTGTGAATGGTTTATCACAGACTGGGCCAGTGGAATCCTGGATTACTGGAGAAATCTCACAGTGAGCCTCCACACACGTGGATTCTTCATAAACCTTGCCAACCACTTCTCTTCCATCAACCATGTTGGTCTGAGAGTCACAGGCTGTGGCTGGGGATGGAGATGTTTTGCATTCCCTACAAGAATGGTTTTTAGATTTTCACACAGAAAAACAAACATTTTTCACTATGACTGAATTTGATTCAAAACTCAGCTTTCCATAGGGAGGAGGAATTCATATTTTTCCCACCTCCTTTGTTATTCAGCTGATTGTGCTCCAGGCAAGAACTAATATGATTTAGAGGGAACTGGTCGCTACCAGGGCAATTTCAGAAGTTTGTGACATGACCTGAAGAATTGATTGATTTACACTATCCCTTGGCAAGGAAGATAAATCATGTGCAGGGAAAGAAGCAGCCAGGTACCTGAGGTCAATTGACCAGCAGTCCTGCAGTGCAGAGATGGGGTGCAGAGCAAATGAAGCAGTTTCTTTAATAGCAGGAATTCAGCCCTGCTTTCCTTGAAGCTGAGAGAATTGTTTTCAATGTGTTCTGATTTATATTATAAAGAAAGTACCCATCTCAGGAAGCTGAGTTGCTTAATTCAGAGTAAGACATTTCTGACTGCTTTCATATTTGTTTGGAAGATAGTTTAGAATGAAACAGGCAAATTTTTGATACAACTAAATCTCCGTGGTTATTGTTGTTATATTCAGATTGTGTTTGTTCTGCTTCCTTTTTTCCAAAAAGACCACTTCACCCTTTGCTGGTAATCACAAATTAGCTGTAAGTGTAGTCCTTGCAGCAGAGTATTCCTTTTCCATTACTCGCTTTCACTCTCCCTGTGTGTACCTTTTAAAACCTCATGCCATATGTAGCCAATTTTATGTCCACAGACATTTTAACAAGTGAATTTCCAAAGTTTGTGTGGGTGAGTATTTACAGGAGCTTCCTTGTTTTCCCTTGTTCTTTGTACATCTATTGAGCCTGGTGCCCTATTTGTAGATATTTGTTCCTATAATATATTTCACTCAAGAAAACTGCCATAGTGATAAGGACTATCACTAGGGTCACCTTAAAGCAGAAGGTTAGTATTTCTTCAGGTAGACTCTGAATTTGTATTAATATTAGGATTGGTTTATAGGTTATTCTCTGTAGGGTTTTAGGGATTTTTTTTTTTTTCCCCCTTAAATACTGCAAAATGTATCTCAGGTTGGCTTGAAGAGCTGTTCAAGAGATGACCTTTGCATATTTATTTGATTTTTCTTCTAGAAGCCCATAATTTAATTGTAGCGGATTTAGAAAATGAGCTGTAAAACAGAAATCAAAACAGGGAGTTCAGGCATTGCAGGCAGTGACCTGTAGAATGGGTGAAATCTGCACAAATGCTGCCACATGCATCAAGCAACAACTAAGCAGAATGAGAATTCAAAAAAGGGATTGAGCTAGGGAGAAAAGGGATTTACTGGATGTATTTCAGTGGACCAGGGTATAGGATTTGATGTCATCCTGGGATTGACCCCAGCACCGTAGACAGCCTTGAAGACAAACACAGTGTTTCTGTCATGTATCTGCAAATACCCTGGAGCATTAGGTTCCAGCCACAGCCAAGGGGGTTTTTTAGGCTTGAAAATACATATTGATAATACCTGGCATTTACATGCCAAATTGAGAATTACTGGTGCTGGAATCTTTGTCTGTTTAGTTAAGGAGGGAACAGAAATAACACAATCTGATTTCCCCAGCCATTCACACCTTCACAATGAAGCCTGAGTTTCTAAGGCTCCTGGTCCCATTGCTGTGTAGGCTTTCTTTAAACTATCAAGTTCATATGATAAATAGGTTTGAGGAAATCTCTTCATTTCAGTGGATCCCATGAGCAAAAAAGTAGAGCTGTATATATGAAATAAAGTATTAATTCTGAATTATTTACTCAGATCCACTTACTTTTTCTCATTTCCCTCCTTTTTACTTAAACTAGATCATTCATCTTCTTTTCCTTCCTTAAAGATATTTCAAAGGTTTTTTAATCACTTTACACATATCAAATGCTGTTAGATACCATGATCATACTTCTGTTTGGGATGCCTACAAATAATATTATATGCATTGAAGTAAATAAACCTCATTACCTTTATTAACTCCATTAATCACAGTTAATAATGTTAATGAAGCCAATTTTAACATCACTATCAGAGATTTAGGACTAATTGATCTCATTATTAACTATTGTGGAATTACAATCCTCTTCAATTTTATCCCTCAGTATTATGAAATTTTATGTGAGGTCAACGTTTTCCATGAGATTCTGAAACATCAATTCAATGAAAAACATTGATTTTGGGAGCATTTTGAAAGGTTTTGAGTTTGACAGCAAAAGGGCCTAAGAATTCGAAAGTGAGGAGGACTGGAAATTGAAAGGGAAACTACAGAGTCAAGCTTCTTTTCTTCACTTGCTACACTCTGCCCTCTGTGTGACAGAGGTGTCACCTGAGCAGCAGGGTCCCAAATCCCAAACAGGACTCAGTCACCCAGGAGCCAAGTCTGACATAAAGATACTGATTTAGAGGCATAAATGCCTCTCCAATGCACGTGGACTTTTCCTCACTATTCCCTCCTAGGCTGTCTGGAATTCATTTATGCACTTGGATCTCCACATCTGCAGGGCTGTAGGGGCTGTTAGCAGACTAATGTATTAGCCTATTTATAAGCTGCACTAAAACAGTTTTATTTAGCAGATTGTACAGGCTTGACATGACACAGTTAATTCTATACAGATCCACAGAAAAGATGATTTTATTTTCATTAAAATGTTGTTCCTTTTTTTGGTGAAAAGTTGACAAAAACAATATATTATATTTCCTGAGCATTCTAAAATTTAAAGCAACACCTCTAATGTTACTGTAATGTTTCTTGTTTTGATGCTTGATTTTTTCCATATATCTCCCATTCTGTTTTCTGGCATGGATTAGAATTGGCAGTATCTAAAATACCTTGAAAAATATGTCTTCCAATAAATCTTTGCAGTTGAAAGTAGGAATAACCAGTGATATAAAAGAGCCAGTTTTGCACTTAGACTTGATAATTATTTATTCATATCAATACATACCAGCCTTCTGTATGAGGTACCCAAATCTTTCTGAAGCACAACGGCCTTTCCTTAGAGTTTTTCCCATTCACACAGCATGAAAACAGATCAGTTGCTCATTTCAAAAGTGCTAATCCTAAATAAACATGGTTTCTGCATTTCAGTCTCCTGTTATAAAACTTTAAATGTCTGTGTTGGGCTTGAGGTCAATCAGTTTGAATTTTTTAAGAACAAAAGCCTGAAGTATCTCCAGTGTGGTATTCCTGCAGTCAGGCAGCCTTAAATCCCCTCCCCACTCCTCATGCTTCACAAAAGAGGATATTTTTATTCCTGCAGAATTACCAGGCAGTAAGATTCAGGAAAAAAGCAGGGGGAAGACACTTTAGAGCTCTACCTAGTGAACTTCCTTGAGCCTTTCCATCAGCTCCCTTTAACTGCTCTGTGGTTAACTTCCCGGGTTTCTTTCAGTGACTAATGCTGGATATTAGTTTAATGGGTCATAGTTACTGATTAGATCATAAATACAGAAATCCCACCACTGAAGCTTAAAAAAATCCCTCAGAGCTATTCAAGAGGAAAGTAAAACTCAGTAGAGCAACCCAATATAGTATGCAACTATTGTCTTTCCCTTACCAAGAGAGCCTTTCCTGACCTTGCTGCAGTTCCCCTATGTGAAAAGGGTGCTTATTTCCTGAAGAAATCTAGATTTTCTAATATCTTAGGCCAAATTCTATTTCCCTTTTCTTTCGAAGGAAGGGGCATCAAGGCTGAGGCTATGAGCTCAGGTCACTGGAATGACCTAGAATTTGTTAAGAATTATGAAGATCATCAGTTTTGCCGGGTGTCAGTGGCATTTCTGTTCTAGGGCAGTCTGGTACAGCTTCATTATTGCAGTGTTTTATTGAAGTCTTTGAGGGGTAACTAAGGAGCTATTTACATTGACCTTTACAACACTGGCCTGAGGCTCAGAACAACATGGTTATATTCATTGCCAGTACAGCTCTGCAGAGATACCTCACACTGTAGGAGGTGGGAAGGAGGCAGACTGTTACAGCAGTGGCCTGAAAGTTTTCCAGGTACTCAGATGTTCAATGCGCACCGGTGTCTGGGAGCTGTTTTCAGCCTTACTTGCACACCTTGCTCCTGCTTTGCATAGGTGTTGGACTGCCACATGCTGCAATGGAGACACCTGCTCATTTAAAGTTTTAAGACTGACATTGTGGCTCTTTGCCACATCTCACAATCTCCAGGACTGCATTTTACTTTGATTTGTAACTTTTAGGTAGCATTTGATCACATTTGTACCTCTTCTCTTTAGAGCTGTAAAAATGAACTTTAAAAAGAGTGAATACTGAAGCTCACTGGGCTCAAGAGGGTAGTCTTAAAGATAAAAGTATTTCAAGACTCAAAATCCAGAATGTGGGTAGTACCATCTGAGTTGGATTGTTAATGCTCTTTTTCTCTCACTATAGATTTGCTCAGGAACATTCATTGTATCATCTACTTGCATCTGAGTTCCACCTTCAAGGAAATATGAATCTGTTAATGAAATACAATTTCCAGGGACAGGTCCTCTGTCTGGCATGTATCAGAAAGGACAGACAAGAATGTGTATATTTTTACTGTGTTAACTCTTCTCAGGACTTTCTGGGAAGGAAAAAATCCTTGCCTTTCCTACCAAAATCCTCGCCTTTACTCATGTATAGACACATTAGAGGGATGCAATGAAAAAGAAGCGTGTTATCCATTTCTTGTAACTTTATTTAAAGCCTTCTTTTAAACACCAGTTTCAGGATGTTTTCCCATTCAGAATCTGAGCCAGCCATATTAGCTTTCAGATAGATTCAGATGAGTTTTCATCCTGTTTAATAGAATGAAAACCTGAGTATGATGTGAAGGGTTCACGAACCTCAAAATTAGTTCATTGTACTTTGGATGAAGCAAATTTCAGATTCAGTATGAAGGCACAAGTCCAATACAGCTTGACAAAGATTTATCATCATAACAGAAATGTAAGAGTAAAAGAACTGCCTGGATAACAAAGTTTAGTCTGCTGCTAGGTAGAATCCCTTAAATTAAAAAATTATATATATATATATATATATATTTACTTTAAATGGACTTTTATTTTAAAAAAATAGAATGGTACTCAGTAAAAAGGAAAAGACTAAAAGTTATTCAGTCCTGGAACAAACAGGTAGACAAGCCTTAAAACAGAAAATAACAGCCTTAGTGATCTGTGTGAAATCAAGGCCACAGAGGAATTTAAGGAATGCAAGGTGAGAGGATCAGCCGCATGCCCAGCAGAACCAGATAGGAGCTTCTGCTCCCTTTTATTCTAACTGGAGAGGAATACAGGCAGTGGCATAGGAAAAGACTGTCTGCAGTGATAAAGCATCCTGTAAACCTTGTAATTCTGTGCCTCCTGTGAAGTATGCCAGGACTGCAGCAGAAGCAGCACAATCCAGAACTGACTGACACTTTGCCAAGGGAAGGCGCAAGCGCAGGAATGAAAGGGTTGCCATCCTCTCCTCACAGCTCAAATGTCACACGGAGATAAAGGTTACCATGAGTAACAAGTCTCATTTCCCAGGGAGAGAGCATGCAGCACCACGGCTCTTCTCATATGGAAAGTGGTAGTGGAGCAGCGAGCTGGGTACACACACAGGCTTCGAGATTAGCAGCAACAACAGAGCTGACTTCCCTGCTGTCACAGCGCCAGCTGCAGAAGTTTCATGCTGTTCCTGACTGATCTCTCAGTAAATCTTCAGGGACATGGAAAGAAAACTACACTCTGAAAAATCATGCACCCCACAAACAGGAATTCTTGCTGTGTCATTTCAGAGTGCTTTGAAAACGCAAAAATAGTGGGCTATAGGATCAAAAATAGTATTGGCTTTGCTTGGGGCCTAGAATTTCTGAAGTAATTAGGTCATCAGAGCTCCTGTTTTCTTCAAAATTTGCCTTAATCCCTTGTATCCACTTAATTATACTGAAATTATCAAGAAACCATTGGTTCTGAATACAAATTCAACTTCCTGATGGAACGTGAGTCCTTCACAAAAATTAAAGCATGAAGTAAAAGACATACTTCATTAAATGTTTAGAAGCTTCAGGAATAGATTATTACACTAGGCAGAACAAACAACCCTGCATTTTACTTAGTATTAAATATTTCACCTTGAGCATCTTATAATAATTAATATCTTGACAACAATTAGCCAGCAAGACCATCTTTGATGTGCAGAATGTGTCTCTAAGAAGTCAGGAACACTGAAGGTGATTTGATCATTTTAGGATTAGTGGGGAGGCAGGTGAAATTACTCTTCTTGTGTTGTTGCCTGATGCCCAGATATAAATCTAGTCGATGACAGATGCCCTCTGCCCTTGCCCTCCACAAGTTTAAAAAAAAAGTCCATGAGTAATAACAAGAACATTTCAAGACTTCCTTGTTGAATGTTCTACATCTCTTTGTATTCATTTTCTTCATAGTAAATACTCGGGTGCTTTTTAATTTGTGCTGATAACAGTGTTGATATTTCAGGGATGGTTTTGTTCTTGCTGAGCAGCAGTTGCACAGAGCCAAGGCCTTTTCTGCTCCACACCCCGCCTCACCAGTGAGGAGGCTGGGGGTGCACGAGAAGTTGGGAGGGAACACAGGATGGCTGATCCCAGCTGACCACAGGGATATCCCATCCCATCCCATTGGCATCATGCTCAGCACATAGAGCTGGGGGATGAAGGACAGGGAGATGTCCAGAGTGATGGAATTTGTATTCCCAAGTCATCATTGCATGTGATGGAGCCTGGCTGTCCTGGGGATGCTGAACACCTCCCTTGCCTGTGGGAAGTGGTGTATGAATTCCTTGGTTTGGTGTCCTCATGTGTGCAGCTTTTGCTTTGCCTATTAAGCTGTCTTTACTTTGACCCTGGAGTTTCCTCACTTTCATTCTTCCAATTCTGTCCCCCACCCCACTTAGTTGCTGACAGGGGTTAAACCATGACAAATACCTGCACTTTTCTCCCTTCTTCCTTCTGTCTTTTTGTCTGTGTACCTATTAATAGACTGCCAGGATTAGTGTAATGCTTGATTGACTGCTTGTTGTCAATCAAGCCTCTCTGCCTTAACAACCAAACAGTCATTTGGATAGCAAATTCTCTCATAAATAGGAGGTGTAATGAAAGGAAGGCTCAATTTAGCCTCCTAATATTTGTCCTTATAAAAGAGGGGACAAAAGTGCTGCTTCTGATTTCAATATTGTTTGGGGGGTTTTTGGTGTTTTTGTTTTGTTTTGTTTTGTTTTGTTTTGTTTTGTTTTGTTTTGTTTTTAATCCAGAGCATCCCTGCTGGCCCTTTGCGATGTGCAGTACATGGTGGCCGATGCTCCCCACTTCTCCAAAGACTTAGTGGTATTCTTCCTTTCCCGGTTAGGGAGACTGAATTTCTTTCTGGTTTTCGCTAGTCTTGTCCCCTCAATAGCCTAATAAACTGTGCAGCTGCAGCAGGGGAGGGGAGCAGGCGCTTTCCTTCCCCGCCTTTGCTGCTCCGCAGGAGGCTGCAGCCGCATTCGTGTGTGCGCGGTGCCATCGCGCGGTGCTGCCGCTGCACTGCCGCGGCATCCCCGGGACCGGCCCCGAGCCCAGCCCGGCTGCACAGACAATCAATCCCCCGTCAGCCTGCTTCAGCCTGCCTTCCGCCTGCCTTCCGCCTGCCTTCCGCCTGCCTTCAGCCTGCCGTCGTCCCTGCCAGCGGCTGCTGCTCCGAGGCTTCGCACAGACCAGAGCATTAAAAGCTCCTACAGACAAATTAGCGTGTGGACGAGGAAGAAGGTGATGGCATCCGCCTAAAGGAGGACTGGTCCCTGTCCTGACCCCCAAGAGAGGCAAAATGGCGATTAATTTTTGTTCTGTAGAGCTGTCTTCCCTTGGTTTGGGGAAAGATACAGGGAAACTGTATTGGGTTTTAAGCATTCTTTACACTATCAAGTGATCAGCCCTGATCAGGTCCATGGACAGCATCAGGGACGCGGGCACACAGTTGTCTCCTGCGCTGTGTCCTGGCTGGCTTGTGCTAAATTATGAAAAACTTTTTCTAGTGCTTCTTGCTCTGTAAGTGATGGCAACATTAGTGAGAAATGGCAGCATTAGTAGAAGATATGTGTCTAATGGCATTTTAGTATGTTTTCTAAATTGCATTATATTTTCCAGTAGGTTCTGACAGGGAATAATCTGTCTCATTATCCTGATTTTCTGTAGAAGCAAAGTTTGCAGGACTGCAAGTATCTCTACAATTCTTTCCTTCAGTTTGAATTTCTTTGACACGGTGGAAGTTTCAAAGACCGGAAACTCCCATATATTTTGCAAAAATAAGAAAAGATCAGAGAGACTCTAGTAGAGCTTTTACCCAGAATAAAGAGTGGAGCATAGACTGACCCTTGATTAGACGTCAAAGTATGTACTTGAGAGAGCAGCTGGAAGACATAAGTCCACACAATCACCATCTCTTTTTGATATACCACTTGCAAAATAACATGATATTCTCCCCTATACATGCAGAGACAAAGCAACATAATGTGAACATCACAAGTGGTTCTCACACTGCTGCAATTTCCTAACAAGTCATTTTATAAGGTCATGGCAATACTCTGAAATTGTTAAAATGGAATCTGGGCTGCCTTTTGATCTAGAGGATTCCATTATCATTCCTTTTATACAGTTTATTTAGCAAGAAAGCAAAGACCTTGAAAATCTATAATCCAATATTTGTTTCTCAGGAATATTTATATTCTTATTAACATACAAAAAAAAAGAACTTTTCCAGATAAATAATTTGTACTCTAAAATTATTTCATGTAAGGTCAAATACAGATATCCATGTATCTAATAAAGTACAGCCTTCTGAGTGAGTTGTCACAAAAAAAGCAAAAAAAACAATTTTAGAATAAAAATTCCCAATACCTATAGATAGTAGGAAAATCCTTCAATCCTTTCAGAAGAAAGTGTTCCAAAAAAGGGCATGAACAAAACCACACACCAGAAAGAGGTGACATATTACCAGAAGATGGAAAAGGAGCCAATTGTACCAGATAATTCTGCACTGCTTTGATTACTCTTTTTTTATATTCAGCTCTTTTGTATCATATGTTTGAGATCTATGGTAGAGGAAGAACGTGCCCACGTTACATGCAAGCCAAAGTAAGTCACACATATACGGCTGTACCTGTTCCCCCTAGCTCCTTTAAACTCTTCCTTCCTGCACTGATTGTCTGCATGAAGTTTTTCATAGAGTCTGTTCTCTCTTTATTTTTTCCAAAAGATGAAGGGCTAAGGAGTCCATGACAAATAGCAATTCAGGCAAATCTATCTTACCTACTTTTCACTTTTGGCTTTATTTCATCTTCTCAATTTCATCTGCCTTTGAATCCCTGAAAAAACTCAGTTTAGCTTGAAGATTTTCTCTTATTATTAATACAATGGCTCATTAGATTAATCTCTGCTTAAAATTCATGCCCTTCTCTCTCACCTCTGAGCGACAACCCCTGAAAAGCAGCCTCCTCTGATGTGTGTTTACTGGCTGTTGAAGGTCACTTTCTGAAAAACCTACTTCCTTCCCCAAAAGTGTAAAGATTCAGGATGGGTAAATGATAATCCATATCCTGTCCTCTTCCTTTATAGCTTGTTGTTTCTGATTTGAGGGTTTGGGGTTTTTTTCAATCAAAGGAGATTTAGAAATGCTTGCAGGAATTCAGTATTTGTTATTCAAATTGTCTGTGCCACTGTCTTGACAAAGCAGCTGTGCTCTGAAAATGATGACATTTCTACCCCTCTGGGCTAGAAAAGGAAACTTCTGACCAGGCTACACAGATCTCTAGTGACATTAAAAGAGATTTTCATGAAGTGGAAGGCAAACACCACTAAAAGCTGTAATTTTTGCTCTTAAGAAATTATGCATATTTAACCAGATGTCTTTGAACTCATGCCACCTACGTAAAAAAAACAACAGCTTTTTTGAGAATTTGAGGATTATTTTACATGAGAATTTAATTTGTTTTAAAGGAAATGAATATGGATGAGGATATTTGAATAGGTTTAGTGTGTTTGTCAGTCACAATTGCCAAGCCGGGACTAATCTTGGTGATTAGTAAGGGTAGTGATAAAAAATATGCTTGTACCCAATGCGCCTCCTGATTGGCAGTTTATTGCTCTTAGAGGACCAGATGTCAAAAGCCATATGCTAATACTCAGCATAGAACAATCCTCTGGTTTACGCTTTAAAATGCACCATCATCATATGTCAATATTCAACACAGAACAATCCTCTGGTTTATGCTGTAAAATGCACCGCGGTTGTCACTGCTGCTGAGCAGTGAGTGAGCAGCAGCCCTGAAAGACAAGAGCCCTTTCAGGCAAAAGCAGCATTTGCTGCAGCAGTTGGCAGAGGGGCTGCGGGGGCTGCAGAGGCTGCTCCAGGCTCTGCTGCCAACTCCTGGCATCTTATGGCGACCATCAGGGAAGGGGACATGAAATATTTTACCTAAGCTGCACTTCATACTTATTTAAACCAGGAATTATTTTCTCTTTACACAGCATCTGGCATAGTGTGGTTCTGCCTCATTACTGGAGGTGCAGCAATGGAGTTACTAAATCAGAATTAAAAAGTGTGCTACGTGAGAAGTGCATTTAAAAAAAAAAAAAAAAAAGAGGGAAAAATACACCCTTGAAGCATTTCACTTATATAAAAACAAAGCCAGCTTCTGCCTGCAGTTAAACCTCCCAGCCCAAAAATCAGTGATACAAAGTTTGACTGAAGGCAGGATTAGGATAGGTTTATTCTGGTACCATTTTCCATATGCCAAATATATTAACCATAACAATTCCAGGTAATGTTAGCCATGATGCCAAGGAAATAATTGCCAGATCCATCAGCATTTGCTGTCCATCCGATCAAACCACAGGGGCAGCAGTGGGCGGGTCTCTCTCAGGAGAAACCAGGCTGTAGAAATGCAGAGAACCAACACGATTTCCAGCAATAAGCAAACCCACCAAGACGTTCTTAAAGGCAATGGTGTTTGCAACATACTGCTGTAATTTCCTTAGGGTTATTCTGAAGCTTCAATTCCTTCTGATTTGATAGTTGCTGCAGAAAAAACCTTCCCATTCAAAGATCAGTTGAGTTGAACAGCACTCACAGTAGCTGGTCTTACAGGTTGTTAACTTCATTTTACATCCTATTCTCTTGTACAGAGACTGAAATGAGCACAGTTCTGTACTTGCATAATTCCATCTCCAAATGCATCTACTGCCACAGCCTAAATGGAAAATGTCTCTTTGAAACGTCTCCATCTCCAGGCTGTATTTTGATGCAAGACGAGAATTACAAAAGTCTTACCAAAAAAAAAAGAAAAATCACTTGGATTTTTTTCTTTAAGGAGGATACTCAAGTTTCAGTGTGTCATAGCCTGAATTTCAAACTTCTGGAAAGTTAGTCTTGAGTACATTTAAATTGGAGGAGAAGATGCTCAGTGATAGTCCTATTCCTGTACAGCTGTATTGCATCTGGCATGAGCTTCACCCTTTGGAGAGCTCTGTCTTGTTCTAAAGGAGAACTGACAATATGCTCAGGGTGAAGGAGACATTAATCCAGTTTTTATGCTATTCCACTCTCTTTTTTCTCAAAGCAGCAATATGGTGAGGTCATATGCTTCTCCACAATGATCGTCTCATTTGCACAATTTAATGAAATTCTTTTCACGAGTTGTGTAATCCCACACTAATTAAAGAGGGCTTAATAGACCATCACATCTCCATTAACATCACCTTGTTCCTCTTGAAAGGTGTCATACACAGGGAGGACTGAACAGGAAGGAGTTCAGTGGGGATAAATGAGCTTCTGGAGGCAAATGGACCTGTGCATCTGTAGGGGACAGTGTTTGAGGACAAAGGTGTGTGTCACATGTTCCGTAGTATGTAGATTATGCTTATCTTACTGTTCTTCCCTCTTTGTTTTCAGCTTTGTTGAGAGAGAATCTTGGCAGAATGTGCTGGAAGATCCCAGGCTTCAGAGAATGCTGTTGGAGCAAGAGGATCACTGTGACAGCGCTCTTGGGATTGTGATGGCTGAGGAAAAAAAAAGAGACTTGGCATCTTCAAAAGAGTGCACGCACTCCTGCACAAGAAAGTTTTAAAAAGTTGTAGACCATGAGGCCAGGGAATGATGCACAGATGGAGGTGTTCTACAGGGCTTTGAACCAGAGCTGGTTTGGAACCTGCCAGCTGGGAAATGCAGGCAGAGTTGGTATGCAAACCTTGAGCTCCAAATTATTGATGTGCCCTGTAACACCTTAGTTTTAATGTATTTCTTGAGAGCTGTTTTAATATTTCACTAAAGGCTTTGACAAGGTGAAGCTTCAGTAAATTTCAGAAAGACTCAACTGCTGTCTTAGTCTGGTGAGCAGAATGTGCTCTGAGATGCTCCGAAGATTTGTAAAAACTAGTCTTGGGCTCCCTGAATTCTCTCAGTGTTTTTCAGTCTGATAGTTTTATTAAGTGCTTTTCTAGTACTGCGTTATAAATCCATTAATTTATTTGGTTTGGGCTGTAATACTGACTTGGTGAGTGGTGTTCTACAGTCCTGGCTTTTAAGAAAATAGCTCAAGAGTTTATTGAAAAGAATAACAAAACTACAGTGGTTTGTTTATGGGCAACCAAACTTCTGTAAGGGATGTAGGCTAAAAAAGGAGTTTTTTCAAGTAGGATCACTTCTAGTTTTGGTGGTGGGGTTTTTTTTTTTGTTGTTGTTGTTTGGTTTGGTTTATTGATATTTTTTAACAAAGGGGGAGAAAAATCAGCCAGGATGAAATTTCATTATGGTTTTCCTGTCATATAAATGAGAAACGCTGAAGCCTTCTCCTATGTATTACTAATGCCTTAACAAAATTACTTATGGTTAAGATGAGCTCTACATAGGCACAGATATTTTTCTCATGTACTTTGGTAAGGTGATTAAAATCAGTGACTTAAAATGTCCAGAGCATTGTGTCTCAGGAGAGCTCTGTCCCTGAAAGTGGTTTGCAAAGTCACTTACAATCTTGCTGTGAATCATAATTGATTAGCTGCTTTAAACACCAAATATTTATAAGAATCTAGCTGAAAATCATGAGCTGTCAAGATCTAAAGGGCTGAGGGACTTCTGAATTGTCTGCTGTTAGATTGGATCAAACTTTTTTAAGGGGTAAGAATACAGGGAACCATAGCTGCACACAGATAATTATCTCTAGGGATGCTAATTAATTTCTGTCTGCTAAAAAATCACTTGACTTTGGACTTAACAAAGATGAAACTTCTTTTTCATTGTTACAACACCATATATTCAGAAGCATTAGCACTAATATAATAGACATTTTAATTTTTGAGCATATACCCTAAGAGGTCATGTAATTTTAAAGTTTCTGATATTTCCAAACAATGATTCTGGGGAGAAAAATCTCTCAAGTTGGATTCACTAGGTCTTAACAAGTAATGCAGATGCTGCAAGTCACAGTCTTGTAAGCCCTTACTTTACAATTCTTTTGAAGCACGTATTTTATATCTGAGTCACCTTGCCAACAAGTGCACTTGGTGGAAGGACGATGGGGCTCTCAGGGGGGTTATTCAGGCTCTGTTTGTTAAGCTGACTTGGAATGACCCTGGTATGGCCAAGACTTTCTATACTTATTTGAAACCCCATTCTTTATTCTATATTAAACCCAGAGCCTATTTCTTAGTAGCTCATTACAAGGCTGATGTGTCACTTTGACGAGGCCAAAGGGGATCCCTTTTTCAGTGGAGCTGGGGAATTCCTCTTTCTGGAAGAGGCTTTGGGTAGAACACCATCTCCAGGTGCACCAGATATGCCCTTGGCTGTGTCAAGCTGCCCAGGCCCCTGTGTGAAACACAGGCAGTGAGTAAAGACAAATTACTCTGGGCAGGGAGAATGCTCAGGTTTGTGTGCTTTCATAATCTGGTTTTTAATACTGAAAACAGTATTTCAGCAGTCCTGAGGAATGCCTACCTGGAGTAAAACTGAGTATGCCTGAATATTGCTAGACTTGCCTTTTGAATGCGTTGTTCTGAAAAATCAATGCAGGCTGGACAGGATGTGGTCTCACCGTTTTCCTGACACCCTGGTGGAATTTCACCTGAAGGACTTATTTCCTAATGCTGACATCATCCCTTGTGGGGTCCTTTGAAAAGCAGCTGTCACCTTGGCCTATTTTGTGTCCTCTCTCTGCCTCAGGGGAAAAACAGTTGGAAGCTTTGGGCTTCTTCTCTTTTTAGATATAGTATGTTAAGAACATAAAGGCTTCTGTAGCCAAGGGTGGCTCCTGGCCAGGCCAGAGGACAAAACATTTGTTTGCGCCATATGTGGCCCAAAAGCTGAGCTTTAAAGAATATCCAACAGCTCAAAGTATGGGTATATGAGGAGTTTGTGCTCTGTAAGACAGGTGTGATGAGATGTTCCAGCTGCAGGTAAGTTCTGTGTGTAAGAGGAAGTGGCTGCTGTAGGTGGCTCTTCAGTGCTTACTTCTCCCTAGGTACTCCATAGTGACCCTTGGCAAACCTGGCAGAACTCCAGCCCCTCTCTTCTGTTTTCTTAGATCCAAATGTATCAGAAACCCAAACCCTTTCTTCTGTCTTCTTTTGCTGAATTTATCATTTAGCCCCATAGTCTGCATATCTTAATTGTAACTGCAGTCTTTTAAAATTGGAGGAAGGAGGACACAGTTTATCAGTGCATTTATTTTGATTTCCTGACTAGAAATCCCGATTACTGTAGACAATATTCTCCCAATCATAGCTCTTTGGAGGCTAAAGAAGTTAGAAACATAGAAATATCACTAGACTGCAACTGAATTACTTGTGCTAGAAGAGCCCCATGCTCCTGCAGGGCCTTGTGAATGATTACACTTGCAGTTTTAATTTAGAAGTGGAAGTACTTTTTTTCATCTCTCAATCCCTGCAAAGCTGTTTCTAAGACAATTCCTGGAACTTTTGGACAGTCCAAATTGATCCCAGACTCAGAGCAGTCCTGAAATCCTTTACCGGTCCCCTTGACATCTGCTGTTCCCAAAACAGCTGGAGTGGCCATCTGTCAGTTTTAAGCCTGCAAATGTCAAGTAGCAAGGATGAAAACAACCAGGAGAAGGCTGCAAACTCTTCCCATATCCATGTCTGTCATCTGAGAAAAAAAAAATCCTTTCCCTGTATATCTCATCTGTGGACTGTAACCATAGGTGTCCCTTGTGTCCCTGTTCTCCTGGCTCTTCTGCCTCTTGACTGTTCCAGGAATGCTCACAGCAGAGCTGCCTGCTCCTAAATTCTTCTCCCCTAGAAAGGGAACGACAAGGAACCGAGTAGACAAGAGATTAAATTTTAATGCTTTCTGATACCAGAGGCTCTCTCTAGCTCTGCTTAGGCTGTTTCATCCCGGCCGTGCCGGGAAGTGCTTGAACGTGAAACATTCACACATTAGGTGGTGCTAAACTCCATTAAATGCGGGCAGTGATTTCTGGAGCTGTTCCCCATCTCACTTGATGCCACTTGCCAAGGCTCTGCACTCCTCCTCGTGCTCTGAATGCTGCCCTGCACAGTAGCGATTGACAGTTCAAAAGTTTGCCAATTTGCTGCTAAAGTTGCCATCAAATCATTAGAGGTTAAAAGTTTCCTGAGTACATTTTTCTCTTTCCCAAAAATTACACCAAATATTATCAAGCTTAGGAGCCTGAACTTAATGTTTGGGACTTTTGTGCTCCTAGCTACATTTCTGTTGCATTTGAGGTGCAACATAATAGTGTATCTGCTGTTGGGTATCTGGTAGAGCTTGAGACATGCTGCAGCATATGAGGAGAGAAGGATGTCTCTGATCTTCCCTGTACACTGCTGAGCACAATTTTGTCATGCTCTGCACACACCTCCAGGCCGCATGGAAGGTCATGGGATGCAGCGAGAATTGGCACAGAGCACAAGGAACTTGCAAACACCAGTCAGAGTTTGCTTGTAAAACGTTTAAGACGTACAGAAAGGTTCCTTTGTGTTCTGTTGCATGGGGGAAGCTTTGCTTTAGAGATCAGGACCTTACAGGATAATAATGGAAAATATCAGAAATTAGGCACATAAAATAGCTGAAGAGATGCTTAAAAACTAGCTGCTGAGAAATTAATAATCACAGGGAACTTAAATGAGACTCACAGTACAGCCTTTTTTTTCTTAAAGCAAGCTGTGTCTCTTGGACTTCTTTTCCTCTCTGAGAACAAAAGGCAGAATCAATAAGCCAGTCAAAGAGACTACTGGAAATGACTTTGAAGTTGGCGATGAAAGACAGTTTTCCTTCCTGTTTGAATTGCAGATTCCTTAACACAAAGCATAGCTAGATCACTTCCACCTCAACAAATCCACCCAAGGAGTCTAATCTCTCATTCCACCCTAGCACCCAGCCCTCCTGAGCACCACTCCACAAAATGAGTTCAACCAGCTGTAGCCTCTACTGCCGACCTTGCCTTCCAAAATAGGGGCTGAACCCGCTGTTTCACCACCTCAGCTCTTGGGATGTTCTGTTGTGGCTGTTTTAAAGTTCTTATGTATTATAGGGCAGGGTAGGGGGAGGTTGTTTCTCAAGCAATCCTAAACTCTTAAGCCTTTGGGGTTTTGCCTTTAGTTTGTGTTCATGGGTTGAGAGAGCTGCAAAAGTACCATAATCAGCATCAGTAAATTAAGAGTTAAGTTATATTAACATGTAAATTAGTACTTGGTAGGTCCAAACCAAGTTAATGAACTATTGGTTGGATGAAAAAAACCCACGTAATTCCTAAAGATGAACGAGTCTGAGTGCTACAAATCATATCAGTCTTGCTTTCACCTTTTAAACATATACCACAATGAAGTTGGGTCTCTTGACTTTCTAGCTCATACCTGAAGGACAACACCACTTTTTCCTGGCTGATTCTGGCAGCCGAGGGATGTTTGCTCACTATTTGGCTCCTACTTTACAGACACTCAGTTTCTCTTCTGCACCTTCAGAACTGCTCCGAAGGCAGGGCACCAATGGAAGTAGCTGGTTATGGCTATCCAGGGACTATTACATTTTAATCTTACAATGCTTCTTATTCTTTGCTGCCATTATGAGTCAGTAACTGTGACAGAGACATGGGTGGTCTTTATTAGCATGCAGTTGTGCAATACAAGATTGTCCTTGGCCAGGGCAGTTCTATTTCAAACGTATCCCTGACAGGAATGGCTTCTATGCTCTGCATGTTTGCAGCACCTGGTAATTTCCTTTCCATTGAGGCCCACTAATTAATATTTTACTCCATTCAAAGATAAGACCTAAAACATAAGGATAGCAACTTCCAGATAGATGAGTAATTGGCAAGGCAGAATTTATGTAAGCTTTCTTAACCATAAAAGTTATCTCGCTAACACTGGGTTGTCTGTAAACTCCTATTGCATCTTACTGCACAGTCAGCCTTCAGCTGTTGAACTATAGCCTTTCAAACCACCAAGACCTGCTTTCTATCTGCAGAGGTTCATGCTGCTCACCTAGTGGGTCCCAGGAGACCTATTCACTCCCATTTGGCAGCTCCCTGTAGGACCCTCTTGAGTCTTTCAATTAACCTCCTTTTAAGAGGGGAAATGCAGAATGACAAAACTTGGTGCCTCATCTCACTAATGGCAAGATGGACAGTAGGATGAACAGCATTTCAGAGGCCCAAAAGAAGACATTTCCACCTTCCCTCAGATTCTCCCAAACACATTTCAAAAGACCAGGTATGCCACAGACTTCAGGTGAAGACTTTAAAGTCCCTGCCACTGCTTCACTGTTCACAGAAATCCCTGCTATCCCAGTCATTTCTGAAGGAAGTTCCCCCAGCAGAAGTGCTTTCATACTGCAAGTAGCCTTAAACACTTGGGTTCTTTTTGAGCTAAGGTAAAGTTGCAGTGAGATTCCTTCAAGTGAAAGGTGGGGAAGAAAAGGTTAACCAGATGACTGCTAAACCATTCCCTTTAACTGCAGGCAGGCAGACATGCTGCATTTTTTATAGCTTGGGACAGAAAAGTGCACAGTACGGCATAGATGCAGAATAAATGTTTCATAAGTCTCCAAAGAGACTCCCCCCTGAGAGGAAGGAGCTGGCATGGTGATGGCAGCCTCAGGGCCTGCAGGAGCAAGCCATGAAGTCTCTGGTAGCTGAAGCAGCTTTCTTAGGGATCTTCCCCCTTGGACTTCCATTGCTTTTCATTAAATAAAACTTGGGCCGTTTCTTAGCAGAAGAGTGCCGTGCATCCAGCACACACTGCACTGGACACGGAGCCAGGCAGTACTGGAGATGTGTTCGATGCAGCTCTGTGAGCCTGCCAGCCCTGTACTTGTGAGCACATAAATAATTGAAAGTTCTGTCAGACCATGCTCTTATTTTTAGTCGCATTGTTGCAAATGCCCTATGTGCTACAGAGATCTCTTTCTGCAAAAAAGAATGTCATTTGCAATCTAATTTCAACACGGTTAGCAGAGTTTGCAAACACGATAATAGCCTTGGGAAAAATTGTTTCTGTGAGAGGAACCTTTGGTTTAGTCTGAGACTGTTATTATTCTATCTCTTATGCTATCTCTGTTCTGTGGCAGAAAGATTGCAGGGAATTTGTTATGAGCTTGCAGTGAAAACAGATGGTGCAACAAAGGAGTCAGAAAACAGGGAAAAGAAAAGAGATTATGCCATTAGATTAGATTATGTATACATTATTAAGATACTTTGGCCAGTTCTTCAAAAAAAAATGTCAGGCATCACCTTTCTGGTATCAAATACAGATGTCAGGTGGGTTTTTTCAGAGTAAATAAGTAAATTACTGCACATTTTTCTACAAAATCCCTGTGCTCCTGTTACTAGGGAACAATCTTTTCCCCCCTGACTGTTGCAAGTCCCAAGGTACTTTCACAGTCCCACCACAAGAAGGCATAAAAAAAAAGCCAATTTTCCCCTGGCAACAGCATAATGATCCTCACCAGTCATAAATGATGACACTCCACAAGCAAAGCAAATTAAAAAATTCATTCATCACTTCCCATGGTCAAGTAGGTGTTCAGCCATCTCCAGTGCAACGGCAACTGAAGAAAACAAACGCCATCACACTGAACACCCCTTCTCTCCCCAGCTTTATGCTGAGCATGTCGCCATGCAGGATATCCCTGTGGCCAGCTGGTGTCCAGTGTCCCAGCACTGGCTCTTTCCAACTTCTTGTACCCGCCCCAGCCTCCTCACTGGTGGGGCTGGGAGCAGAAAGGGCCTTGGCTCCGTGTAAGCACTGCTCAATAGTAACAAAAGAGGTGTCGAAAGGTGTTTGAGAGGCATCTGGAGCTGGGAGATAAGGTTTAGTGGTGAAGGGGTTGCAGTGATAGTGCTGGCTTGGCGGTTGGGCTTGATGTTCTAAAGGTGTCTTCCAACCTTCATGATTCTATGATTCTAGGAAAACATCCCTAAATTATCGACACTACTGGCAGCACAAATCAAAACCATAGCCCCATAGCAGCTACTATGAAAAAAAATAAACCCTCAGCCAAAACCAGCAGAGTCACACTGAATAAACTAAAATATTAAACTGTCCAGAGCACCAGGTTGTCACGAAGAAAGAAGCCCAGGAGCATGGCAGACCAAGGGCTGTGGTGCTCACGCTGCCTGGCACAGGGACCAGGCTGTGACATTTATTCGGTGCACAACATGAGTATCTCAGTGTGCACGTCTGGAGGCCAGTGGTGCCACCGCTACGTGTGTGAACGTTTTGCTGTTTGGTCTGGCCACACACAGCTCCAGCGATCACTAAAACCTCGGGTTTGCCCCGGCCCGGCACGGGGAGCTCCCGGAGCCGGAGCCGGCTGCGAGCGCCCGCACGCAGCAGCTGCTGTTTCGGGACTCTCCACTTCGTGTCCTCGCTCGCCCGCTTTTGGATCAGCTAGGAAAAGGGAGGGCTCTCCTTCCAGCAAGGGCAGAGGATGAAAAGCAAGAAGACCTGAGTTTACCCGCATTTTTTACGACGAGAATTAATCTGAAAAATTCAGTCCTCCCCAGGCTCTGATCGAGCACCTTGAGGAGATTGCAGCATCTCTCCTGATCCCTCTTGGGCTTGAATGGCTTCAGGATGAGACCCACACTGTGTAGTCATTATAATCCTCATGCAGGGGCTTGTCTTAGCTCCTCGAAACCTGTGAAGTATGGCAGACTGACGTGTAGGGTCTGATGCAGACCTGAAAATCCCCGGGAATCCCTTCTGATCCAGAGAGCATGTCTGCCTCATGGTGCAAAAGCAAGTGTGAACGCTTTCACACCGTGTCTGCTAATTAGTTACTGGGCAGACTTTATTGGTCTCATTTTGAGTCCTGATTCTGTAAAGCATCAATGTGTGCTTCATGCTGAGGGTAATTCTTCCCTTACGTGTTCGCTGATAACTAAACAATCCAACTGGGAAACATCCCATAGACCTCTGCGTGTATTTCAGACTGAAGAAAAAACCCGGGTTTTCACAACTGTCCCTGTTAAGCTCATATTACTAACTTTAAAGTTCAGCTTGCTTGTCAACAAAATCTCCTTCCCTGGATGTCTCAAGCTGGGGAGAATAAAGTCTGTGCAGACCAGCTCATGTATTTCAATCACCTGCACCTCACAGGACACGTGGAATTGCAGGAGAATCTCTTCATTCGTCCTCTTTGCCCAGTTCCTCAAACCTGAAATGGATCTCTTTGGAGTGGAAATTATTTTAGTAAATGTAATGAAAGAATTTATAAATAATTTTATAACTCTAGTATGATAACTATTGCTCAGCCAAAAGTCTTTGCAGCTTTCATATTATGACAACAAGGAGTGCACAGAACAATGCACCTGCTTCAAAAGTTTTCACCAGCTTGGACAGAGGAGGATTGAACCACGTTGCTGAGCAGCCCTGGGCTGCTCATAATAATTGTTTCAGGAATCTTTTTCTATTTGGGAGTCTGGAGCCCTGAAAGCTTTAATTCTGTAGCTAACAACTACAGAAAACAAAACCTATTTCAAAGCTGAAGTCTTTCATGAAGGAACAACCCTGTATTTCATATTAACCTCCTTTTACCAAGTTCTCCTATTTTAAGGTCAAAACCCGTGGGTTTTTTCAGATCTTTTCTCTATACAAAAGCACAAATGTGAAACAATCCAGCCCTTCCACCGGCGATTTGTTCCAATGATAAAAACTATCTTGCCCTATTTCTCTTGTGAAACATTTCTAGATTAAGTTTGCAGCAGGTTGTTCAAGTACTGCCAATCACTGCTAGGGTAAATTTCAGGGAGATAAAATATCCTGTTAATGGTAAATATTCATGGCATCAATTCACGAGTTGGACTTTCAACCAGTAATTCCACCAACAGTTTAGGAGCATAAGAAGAGGATTATGTCCTTCAGTTCCCAGTCCTGTTCCCCAAACTCAATGCTCATCAGTCCAAAGTCTGTTAGTTATATTCTAGGGCTTCTGATTTTTGTCCAATTGAGCATTAACTTGAACAATTGTATCTGTCAATATTTTATGTCTATTTAAATCCAGCATAGTTATCCTTTCCTACATAATTCTTGATTACTTTTCTTTGTCCTGACAAATATCAGGATATGGGCCTCTAACCCAATCCTTTTCCTTGTGAATTGTTAACATCCACCTTGAGGCTTTGGGGAGGTGGATGGCAGAGCTGGTTTTGTTTGCAAGATCAAGAATAAAACTGAAAAAACAGAAGCATTTATTTCTCAAAGGTGTAGACCTCGAGTAACTGGAAGGTTTGAGCTGTCACTGATGTATTGGGCGTGAAACACCCACTGTCTTTAACAAGGTGAATCTCTGACAGCAAAGCCTTTTATTCATGGCCCAGAGAGAACTGCATCTATGGGCCAATTTTCTGTGCAGCTGAAAATCACACTGTATTTCTTTACAAAAAATGCACTTTCTTTGCAGGAACTGATTCTGTTTAGGTGAGTTGTACTGAAGGAATACTGCTATTTTAAAAATAACTGTTATTGGTTTTAGTTTGATGTGGAATACAATAAAAACTAGGCCAAATTATGCAGGGTTGCTATAATTATTTTGAAAGCTCAGCATGGAAAAATTTGTAACAGCTCATGTGCTCACATCAGGGATCATTTCAATTTTACCCTCATGAACAGTTGTTCATTCATTGCTGATTGCAACAATCTTTTAATCAAGAAAACAGTGTGGACATTTTACTCCAGCTGGTAACAGGGATTGAGGGAAATGATGAGATTAATTTTACAAGTTGAATTTGAGAACCATATTCTTCAAAGTAGCAATACTTGCTAAATAGAAAGAAGTGGCTTTAAAGCTTCTTTAAAAGGAAAGACAGTGTCAAATTCAGCCTTTAAGCAGTGTGTTGCAAATGTTCTTCGACCCAAGAAGCAGCAATGGGAAGGTCTGTGTCACAGTCAGACTACAGAGGGAGTTTTTCCCCATTGCTCTTCATGTGGCAGCAATGGACAGCAGCTCTGGTTTGCTTCACCAGCAACAAATTATAAATCACTAAAAGAACGAGACAACACACAACAAAACAGCTGGAAGCAAGGATCTTCCCTTCCGTTCTCCTCGACACTCTAATTAGCTCCTGCAGCGCTTATTTACTCTTCAGTGTCCAATCTCAGCATCCTTCTGACTACCTTAGAGCTGGTGTTACCTGACAGCAGAAAGGTGGACAGACACTGCTGTGCTTCACAGAGAGGCAGATATAGGGAGGGGATATCTTTTCTCTGTTCAAATCCCATACTCCTTGCATCTTAGTCACCATCACAGCTGTCTGGAAAGCACCTTTCAGTATTTTCCCATTCTTAATGTGAAAGAGGGAAGAAAGCCAGGGGGATCTCTTTAGATGTTGTTGTCAATTTTTGTGGCTTTTCACCTCTGGAAAATGTTGAGGTTAAAAGTGCTAGAGGTATCTAGTGAAAGCAGGAGAATGCTTGATGAAACCCGGGTTGAGGGTTCCCACCCAAACACACACACATACAAAACCACACTTTTTCAACAGAAAATGGTACTTCTGGAGGAAAGAACCCAAACTTTCCTGACCACTGTTTGATCAGCTCCAGGATGATGACAAATCCTTCAGATTATGACTATAGTCTGATGGAGTCCTACATCATCATTTTTGAGTAGGGTCCATCCAAATATTGCACAAGTAACAGCACTTGCATTGCAGAGTTCCCTTGAAGAAAGACACATTTGGGCATCATTTGCACCAAAACTGATGCACTTCAGGTTGTCCCAGGGCTCAGTTGCCCGCTTTTACTGTGTTGGCTTGTGTCTCTGTCTCTGCTGCTGAATTGTTTGGATCCATTCTTCCTGACAGGACACTGTTCCGAGAGCAGGATGTTGATTAGGCTTCTCAGATGGCCCATCTGAGGAGACAAGAGCAAAGGAGTTTACCCCACAGACCTCAGAACTGTTCTTAGTGACCAGGTTTGGAAACATGTGAAGGAGATGCTCAAGATATAAGAATTTAGTCTCAATTCAGGCTTGAGCAAATAGGCAGATAGGGAGGGAGACAAACATCTGTTTTGCAGTCAGGAGATAAGACTAAGCAGTCTATGGGACACACTGCTTTTATAAGTGATCTTGTAGCCTAGTAAGCAGAGGATAAACTGCATCAAAGATAAAGTGACACTGCAAAGTTATAAAGTTATATACAAGTTAGGGGCTTTTCTGTCAGTGTAAAAGAATAAGGCCCTGGATCTTCAGCCTTCCCAGGCACAGGTGGAGTGACACCAGATAAGAAAGGTGCAACTGCTAGGCATCACTCCCCCTGCCCTTGTTAATGCTTGGTGGCTTCACTGGGGATCTTGCACACCTGCAGAATTCAGGCTGGGGCTAGTCATCATCAATACAACAAAAAGCAAATGAGAAATCTCTGATTATATGTGTTATTAGCATCTGTTTTCAGAGATTGCTCTCCAGAGTGATTGGGTTTAGGAGGCTGTTTTTTCTACTGGCTCTTCTGGAATGCTAATAGGGACTGAGAAACTTGAACCTATTCAAATTGACCTCTTGATCTTTCTCATTCATTTATGTATTGAAATTTTTCCATAATGAGAAAATGTTTGGATTTAACATACAGAATCAAGTGGATTTGATATGCCACACTTTACCCCTGCCACTATCATCTACATAGAGGGAGTATAGATTGATCTCTGTCATAGTGATATTTTCCTTATCTTTTTAGCAGCATGAAAACTGGCAAGTAAATCCTCTATAGAAGCTTCCAGCACAAGACTGAAAATGAAATATTTAATCCCCATGGAAACAGCTTATCATGGAGGGAGGATTTCCCCCAAAATCAGATTGTGGGCTTCCAAGAACACATCCTGAAAATGGTGATTTCACATCAAAGCTGAAAAGGCAAGTGGGAGGAGAGAGATTTGGAGGAAGAAGGGGAACCTGACTGCTGATGCTGACCAGGCCTGTGCAGTCTCACCCTCCAAGACCTAAGTCCTTTGGATGTAGTGTACATGTGAGCACTTCCATAGATTTTAAGAACTACGGGTAGAAGTGCCATTGTTAGGTATTTAATCTTGAAGGAAAGAGGATCATCTTTCTTCCTTTCAAATCTAAATCCCTTGTTGGCTTAATTTCTTAAGAGGGGAACACAATCAGATGGGGGTTTTTTTTCCCCCAGTGCGGCTTCTTTTCTGCCCTTACTCCCAAAGAAAAGTTACAAAGGAATGCTTACTTTTATTTGTAGCTTTTTTTCAGATCACTTAAGCGCACGTGATGTGTCAGCCCCTTAAATCCCTTTATTCTGTGTCTGAATCTCCACTCTTCCAAGCATTTTCTTTTTAGTCTGCTGTGTCACTTCCCATTTTCCTCAGTTTTTCCTTTTAACTGCAGCATTTTAAAACTCAGTAACCACACACCATCACACCACCACAGCATCTTCTCTTAAGATTTAGATTTTCTACTCTACTGTTAGGAAATGATCAATGCACTTGATTGCTTGTGCCATCTACCAGTGGTGGAAAAAAGGAGAAACCCTCATGAATGGCACAGATCACTTTTCACAATCCATGGCTGAACTAGGTCCTTCTGCCGTTGTATCCTGGAATTGTTTTCTTTTTGCAAGTCACTGAATTGTCCTCATATGTTTTTGTGATAATTCCTTAAGTGTCTCAAGTCATGGCACTTGGAGTCCTCTTCTCTGTGGCTTCTCTGCTTTAGAAACAGTGCTCAGGCACTCAAGTTATTTAACTGTTCATGATTGCACAGCTGAGGGAGAATGGATGGATCCCAGCTAGTAACCCACTTCAGAACCTTTTATTCTAATCTCACTGATTTGGATCTTGGCTGATGTCTGAGTAAAAGCTGACGTTACTTGACAGCTGGTTTTGAAATTAACTGGCAGTTTCTATTTCCTAAAGGTATGTGGTTGATATGGAATACTGGAAATTTTGGTGACACATGCTTAACAGAGAAGAAGCCAAGGACGGAATTAGCATGCAGTCTGAATTACTGCAGCCTGATGAAACATCTCTTCAGATCAAATTAACCTCTTGTCAGTGCAAACCACCCCCACATATTCAAACTGTTTGGATTATTCCTTTGGAACCTGGACTGTTACAGAATTCAAAAGATTATGTCATTGGATATAAAGACCTGTGCAAGCAACAGCATCCTTTATCCAAATGGACTTTGGAGTGCCAATATACTGAGGGTGAGGTGGAACCTCAACACTGCAAGCAGCTTTGCATGTGTCCAGCCAACAATATTCAAGCAGAGGCTCTTAGAGCATTAGAGGAATTCATCATCCACTGAAAGCCTGAGATGAGCTTTGCTTCTTGCAAAGAGATAGCAAGGAAAATATCTGACTTTCCATAAACACCACACAGTCCTAGTGAGTGAGAGGATGTGGGGGTGAAGGGCTTAGTCCTTCCTCACTCAGGCAACATGTCATTAATTTCTTTCTGAAAAGAAATAGTTCACTTTTATTAAAACTTGGCAGCAAGCAGAAGTCTAAAGAGGAGCACATCCCAGCAGCATCCCCATGAGGTCTCCATGTGGGGCATGGATGATGGGCAAGCAGAGTCTCTTCAGGCTGAAATCATTACTCTGCCTTTGAAGCTGTTCCAAACTCAACTCTTCTTAAGGAAGCACTGAAAAAGAGTGGACTTGTACCAACAATTATGGCAGTTTTAGTGACTTTCCATTTCAAGATAGTCCTTCTTTGAGTAAGGAGTCTCAGTTTGTTTGTGACCTGATCTAATGCCTGCCACATTCACTGAGTTGTAAGGTTGTCTCTCAAATTTGCTTTGCTTGAAGGTTTTCCATCAACTACCTGTAAAACAGTGGGGCAATGAGCCTGTTTTTCCCATTTCCCAGTGAGGTTTGTTTTACTGATCTTTGTAAAGCACATGGTAGTTTCTGCTTGGGGATTTCAAAGGTTTCTACTTCTGCCTAGTCTAGGTATCCTGACTTCAGCAAAGCTATGAACCAGATGAATATCTCCACCTTGTGCTAGTAACTCCTAACTAATCTTATTAAATCCTTTCCAGACCCAGATCAATATCTGAAATGCACTCTGTCCTGTAATTAATCTGATGAGCCATGCTAGCCTTGTTTATAAGTCTCTTCAGATTTTTCTTTAGAGATTTTTATTTTAAAATTAAACTGGCTTAGTAGAAGCAGGGTCATGATCTTTGTTTCTCAGTAGCTTTTTCATGCCCTTATTAAATCTCCTGTACTGAGTGCGTTCGGTAATTCAGTGATTCTGCCTGGTGAACTGGGTTGGACACCAGGTTCTTAGAGACCCTGCACAGGGGCACGTTTGGCAGTCTGGTAGCTCATATGTGAAAGAAATCAATCAGAACAATCTGACAGATTTGTGGATTTGTTCCTCGGACACGTAACTATGTGGTGAAGTGTGGGGAACTACACGAGTTAGAGCAGCGTCAGCACTCCTGGCTCCTACCTCATGCAGCCATGTGTCCTCACCAAGGCTTGGTCTGCTTCAGCTCTTGAGGACAGGGTCCACCTCTTAGCAAGGACGGTTTCCGTGCACCTGGCTCTTTCAGAGTGAAGGGCTATTCAGCAATCACTGATGAACCACTAATCAGTGATTAGTGCTACTAATTGATTAGGGCATGAAACTACAGTCTTCAGCTTCATTGCCTTCCAGAAAATGATGGTTCATTAATAGTATAGATGACAGCAGGACTTAGAAGTAAACTTAGGAACAGAAGGAATGAACAAAAAATATCCTGACCCAATTCTTTTGCCATTGACCAGCAGTCACATAGCTCACGTACACAAGAGTACAGGAGTCAGCAATTAACACACTGCTGTTGTGTGCAGGCTCAAACCCACAGCTGCTGGTCTAGTGTTGGCAGTAACTTCCAGTCTGAGCAGGAGGTTGGACTGCAGACCTCCACAAGTCCCTCCCAATAAGCCTCTCCAGGAGTCTGTGACCCTGCCTGAGAGTCATGTCCTGTTGCACGACATGTAAAATTCACATTCTAGTGAGAAAGAAAGGGGTCTAAGGATGGGGAGAAGCTATTAGATATACACACAGGGAATCATTAGAGGTCTGGAAACAATATTATGGCATTGGCCTCTTTTCCTTCATCAGTCTTTAGTATTCTTCTTTGGAAGGGACTCAGCTAATTGAAGACATCAAGGAGGTGCTGAAGAGGCTTATGGTAACAGGGGCAGCAAGCAGGGCAAGGCTGAGACGAAACACTGAGATAATGGGTGGAGAGCAAAGTCACAGATAATACCTAGTCCCTACAGATTTCTGTGGAAGTCTGCAGTTTTTTCCCATTTAAATAGTGGGACTCACAAAGATTTTTTTGCCTTAGATTTAAGGTTTCTCCATGAGACACAAAGACTGTTGCACAGTTCAAAATGCAGTATGTGAAATCGCTGAGAAACTGTCAGCTCTTGAACATTGCTGTTGCCCTTAATGGTGCTCAAAGGCTCTGTGAGGAGCTCCAAGCCAACCCTTTTTATTATTTGAAGCTTACCTCATCATAGAATAGTTTAGGTTGAAAAAGAGCTTTAAGGCCATTGAGTCAAACCATTAACCCAGCACTACCAAGGCCACCACTAAACCAAGTCCCCAAGTGCCATATCTACACATTGTTTAAATACCTCCAGGGACAGTGATTCAACCACTTCCTTGGGCAGCCTGTTCCAATGCTTAGCAGTCCCTCCAGTGAAGAATTTTTTCCTGATATCCAATCCAAACTCTCCCTGTTGCAATTTGAGGCCGTTTCCCTTGTCCTGTCACTTGTTACCTGGGAGGGGTGAGGAGAGAAATGGGACCTTTTTGTGCCTTCTGTAGAGGCCTAAGGCACTCAGCAACAGTTCAGCTAATGATTCGAGTTCGGCACAGATCTAGACTGTTCTTTTGGCCAGTTCACATATCTTGTAGCTGATACATATGCTAGTTTGCATTCAGAGCCCATTTCAGAACATCTTCCTTATCTCTGAGGGAATTTGCATGCCTCACTGTTCCCCTTGCACAACGAGGAAAGCCTGACCCTCCAGCTTGTGAAAATCACCCCACAGCTCGTGAAAATTACCCCACTTTTGCATCAAAATGTTGGCCTGGCTCTAGTGACCCAGCCCAGACTGGGAGAGATAACTTGAGCGGCCAGAACCGCGCTGGGCTGACAGGAAATTGGCAAGCTCAGCTCTGCCAAGAGCTGCTCAGCTGGGCTGCTGCTGCGTGGGATGCGGGGATAAGAAACCCTTCCGAGATGAGATCTGGGACACAGCTCGGCCCTGCGTGTGGGCTTCGGTGCCAGGGTCACGCAAGAGCCCTGCTCCTGCCACAAAATTTTAGAAGAGTGCTCAGCATAGTTTGAATATCCCAGCGTGGGGTGGGGGTAAGGGAGCAGCTGGGAGGCTCTTCCTCTCATCCTTCCTCCTCATGGGAATTAAACATGAGAGCTAAGTGCTCGCTTTTCTGAAGCTATTATTGGCAACCAAGGCAAAATGTCCCTTTTCATGACAAGTAAATGACCTGCTAAGTACAAGCTATAAAAATTCAGGTCATGTTTTCGGTTTCATTAATATGCTGCCTGACAAAGCCTTCGCCTGCTGGGGCTCTCTGCTGGGGAATGGGAGTTAGAAAACCCTTAAGGATTTCTCACTGTCATTATGAGATAGAATGGCAAACAGGCTTCTGAAGGGAAGACGGCTCCCAAAAGACAGGCTTTGTGTCCTGATCTCATGAACAACCACAGGAGGAGGCAAGTAATGCCATTTACACACACAGTCCCAGTAGTGTGGGGTTCGAATGCTTTTATGTTTCACTAATAGCTGGGCCTGACTGTCCCAGAAGTCAATAAGAAGGTTCTTTTGATTGCAACAGGCAGTGGACCAAAAATGCTATTTAGACACAGAAATGTTTGTTAAGTTGGCAAGGAGGGGGAGAAGAACAATATTAGTCAGAAAGAGAATTCAAGGGAGAGTCTCTGAAATGTTTTTCCACAAAAATCATAGAAGCGTTTACATTGGAAAAACTCTCTAAGATCATCAAGTCCAGCCATTAACCCAGCACTGCCAAGGCCATCACAAAACCATCTTCCTAAGTGCCACATCTAAACCTCTTTTAAAGCCCCCCAGGGCTGATGACTCCACCACTTCATGGGCAGCCAGTTCCAAGGCCTGGCCACCATAACAGTGAATAATTTTTTTCTAACAAATATTCAATCTTAACCTTCCCTGGTGCAACTTGAGGGCATTTTCTCTCATCCTCTCCCTGGCTGCCTGGGAGAACAGACTGACCCCGACCTGGCTACAACCTCCTTTCAGGGAGTTGTAGAGGGCAATAAGGTGACCCCGGAGCCTCGTTTTCTCCAGCCTAAACAACCTCAGCTCCCTCGAATGCTTCTCACAGGACTTGTGCTCCGAACCCTTCATCAGCTTCCATGGCTACTGTAGTCTTTGGGTCAGTAGCATCAAGAATTTACTGGAGATTTTTTTATGCGGTTGTTCTTTCCACATAAAACTGTCTTTCAGAAACCAGAGAATGTCTCCCTGCAGGAGACACCAAGGTGGATTCAGAGGGTGCATCACTTCTAGCTGTAACTACAGGGATTTCCCACAAAGGATATAGTGAGGCTGGACCTTCATTCACATGCTTGGCTCAAGTTGGATTGATCTAAAGCTGGGTTCTGGATCTAAAACCTTTTCCTGGTGTAGGGAGTTTAAGGTTGTAGGAATTTAAAGAGCATTAGGTTTTGCTCTTGGCAATATTGAGTAGGATGTGTCCTGCCTTCCTGAGTGTGTTCTCTGGGCTTGCAGGGCGGTAACTGATGTGCTGCCCTGCCTAGGGCTGAGGTTTGGCTTTCCACCTCCAGGTCAATTCCCATCTTCTCATCGGTCCTGGTTCCTCAACTACAAGCTGATAAAGCGAGTTTCACATGCAGAGCATGGAGGCTGAGATGTAGCAGGGAGATCCAAAATGTAACCTGACTGCCATTCAGAGGGTTACAAACATACAATTTATAAATAAAAATCACTGCCATTCAGAAGGCTATAAAAATTTCCTTGAGCCACCAAGTATTTCCAGGTTTGGCATCCAGGTGTCCTGATGAATTACTTCTTGCCAAAGGTAGGTTTTAGGGACCTGGCTGCTTTGTGCCCTTTGTGTGGTTCACTACCATGTATTTTGTTCTCTGCAGTGCTCTTGCTCAGAACGCCAATGTTTTGGAGCAGCACTATCAGCCTCATTCCAGGGATACTCAGCCTGCAATGAATGCATTGATTCATAGCTTATTTTCAAAGCCAGAAGGAATTGCTATGCTGATCTGCTCTGACCTCGAGCATTCAGTGGGCACAGGAGTATTTATAGCTCTGTTTACAACATTCTGCTCTGTATACAAGCAAGCAGGGACAAGAGAAGGTTCCCTGTCCCAGTGTAGGCTTGACAGCCACTACAAGTTCAACAGCTTTATTAAGGTATTGCCCTCAGTAACTGGCAGGGCAGACTAGCCCTGCCAATTCCAGAGCACGTGGGCAGAGAGTCACCCACACACAGCACTTGTGCATACAGTTATGGTCTGTGCAGCACAAGCAGAAATGAGCTCCAGGTGCAAGGACAGAGATCTGGGAAATCCTGAGCCTGTATTTCTTAGTCTCCTTGCTAAGCCTGTCTTGTGTCTTCTCTTGGGGGATCATCTGTCCTAGGTTCTAACCATACTGAAGCAGCTCATAAGATCACTGGATAAGGTAACTGAAATTAGCTTAGGAATAAAAAATAACTTGTAGGGAGGTCCTAGAGCACAGCGGGATAGAGCCACAACCAACTGCAGCTGTTACAGCTCTCCCAGTCTAATATTTCTCAGAGTGTGTTCCCTGCTTTGTATTTGGAGTCACAGGCTAAGACACAGCACGTTCCAGAGCACACCACACTGCTACATTTCAGATGTGGTGATGAACAGACCTGCCCCAAGCTCTAGTAGTCCCAGAAGATAAACTCACTTCCATGTGTGGAACTGAGACCATTAAAATGGAAACTGCTAAAAGTTACTTCACTTTCTACTGGCCATGTCCTGCCTTCATGCCTTGCAGCACAGAGCCAGTCTGTGTGGCCATTCGTCTTTCCCCTGCGCTTAACTGTGTTGGCTGAGCTCCTGATGTGTGGTGAATGTCCAGCCAGAACCTGAGCGACAACCAAATATATTCATTAGACAGATTAGCTAGTTTTTCTTCCTGTTCAAGGTCAGATTTCTGCAGGTTAATGCCCTGGAACTGCCAGTGCAACATAAGACGCCCTTGTCACTTTTTTCCCCAGTAGAATGGAATTTACTGCATTCCTTAGAACATGATTTTCACAGCTAAATTTTGCTAGAGTTCTGATTGACATGTGTCCTGTCAGGTTCAAATTCCCCTGAGAGCCTGCCTTTTTCACCAAACTATATTTGTGAGTGAACACATAATTGACTAACATTGTACATCCCTCGGATGAAATCCCTAAGAGGAAAAGTAATTGCTTTTTACATGCACAAATGGTAAAATCAGCAGGAGCTAATGCTCTGATAGTTAAGAGAAGCAGTTATTAATATTTGTGTGTGGAGGCAGCACAGCCACCAAGGCCCTTGCAACTGTGAATCTCACAGTCTTGCTCTTGGGCAAAGTATATGCAGTTGTCTCTAATCTGTTCCATCTCTCTCCAAGCAGCTCACCCAGCAGTGTGAACAAATTGCCTGGAAATGTCGTCATCGGGCTTCATCTGGCACTATCTCTCCTTCTGTCTGGGTCATTGATTTCCTCATCTCCTCTGCCTTGAAATTCACATCATACATTAAATTGTGGCTCTCCAGTACTGAAGCAGCTGCACTGTGCCTTCGCTGCTCAACACCAGCAGCTTTCAGGCTCTGAAGTGTCCTTCACTGCTGCTCACATGAAGACCTCCTGAATGTGTCTCAAGTGGCCTCCCTGCCTGCCACATAACAACATGTGCTCTGCCAGCTTTTGTTTCATCATAAGACAGCCCTGAGCTCTTCTGCTTTTGGAAATTGGGTAAGATTCAGTCTCCTTCCTACAGTGACTCAGTGTGCTGCAGAAATTACTCCTGCCTTGTACGAGCAGCTACTGTAGATCTCTCAGAGCTGTGCCAGTCTCTGCTAGCCACCAGCTGCCCTCTGGAGAGCAGAGCAAAGACCTGGGGCTGCTCCACGCTCTAGTCTTATGATTGCTAAATATAGCCCATTGATAAATAACATAAATGCATGAAGGGCATAAGAATCAACAGTTGTTGCAGTTGCTAATGCAGCCTTTTCCTCTGTTCTTTCACCCGTGTCACTGATGCCTTTCAACATCACCCTTTGCATTTTGAGTAGGTATTGTAGCTTTGCACAGCTATTTCCAAGGATCTAATCTGGCCAGCAGAAACTTACTTCCCTTGTGTTTTAATAGGAGCAATAAAAGTCACACCTTCCCTCAACACTTGTAAACTGAGTGCCTCTGACATGGAAGTAAGTGCAAGATGGTGTGAAGCCCTCACTCCTAAATTAATGTTGATCTTAATGAGGCAATAGTTTCATTCAAAGGAAGTGTCAGATAAAATGAGTCTATTTCCTTAGGGAAGTGTGTTCTTTTATAAAGCTCTGCCAATCCTTGTCTTTTCAGAAACCAAATTGGCAGTCTCTTTGTTTCACAGCCAAATTCCTCATCCCTAGGCCTGGAGTATGTCTGGAAAAACATTTCTAGAGAAAGCCCTGTTATAAATAACCTGGAGGATGGAAGTATTCTTTGTATCCTTCCTAGAACAAAGGGCAGTAGGCTGTAAAAGGGCATGGAGAAAGGGCTGATATCTTGTACTAGAGAAAAAAAAAATCTTGATCTTGAGGCTGATGTTTGCAGCATGCTCTGGATGAGTCACAGGAAAGGCAAATTGAGATAAGAGCAAAGGTTCCTGAAAGAAAGTGACTGATTTTAATCTCTGTATTCCAGCTTACAGGGTCTTTGTTGTAGAAATAAAAGCTCTGCACCCCCTATAATGTCTCCTTAAAAGGTGCAGCACCACCAGCTCCCCTGAGCTTCCTACCTGTGCCCTCACTGCATGTTCCCTAAGCCTCTCAGAAGGCTTCTTCTTTGTGACCCCTTTACAGAGAGTGCTCATGGTCAGCCTGTCCCAGCCCCTCCTGCAGCTGTCACAGCCACACCGTTCCCATCTCCAGCCACGCTGACTCTCAGGCAGTCACATGAGAACTTTTATCACGTTTATGTAGTTGCACGTGAATATCACTAGATGTCCTCTACTGTTAAGTAGCTTCACTGTGATCTGTGCCAAGCGCCAGAGAAATTTGGTGAAATCAATTTCAGTTGTTTAAACTATGTTATAGCTTCATTGTTCCTAGCCCATAGAAGCAGAGCAGTATTGTTCATCCACAGTCCGAAGGTGTGATCTGCTATCGCCGACCAACTGGACTCACAGTGACAGCAAAGTCACTGCACTGGTTTCATGCAGATTTGGAGTCAACTGGCAGTATAGGAACACCTCAACTTTTTCCTTTGCAGCTCATTTGAGACTGAGCCATCAGACAGGGTTCAGGCTGTGGTCTCCTTGCGCTCTTCTCCAAATTCAACATGGAGGGTCAAGCCCATAGGGCTCTGCCCTAGCAAGGTCTGATCTGGTGCAGGATGGTGCATTCATCTCTGCAGGGTGCAGACAGGTACAGCTCCCTGCTCCAGCACAACCTGCCTGTTCTCCAGACAGTGATGCCAGCAGCACTTTGGGTTAGTTCTTGGGAGGGCCACTGCATCCCCTCAAACCCCATTTTCATCCCCTGACTTCCCTGAAGAGATGTCTTATCCCTAGCTATGTGGCACCAGCAGGAACTTGTGCTGACAAAACCTTACCCCTTGCATTTTTTCCTGCAGGGAAAATATTTTTTTGTTTGTTTGTTTGTTTGTTTTTGTGCAAACAGTCCCTGCCTTGCTGTGGTGCTGTGCAAACCCTCACGTTTGTAACCTCCTGCTGCAGAGCTTGGGCAAAGGAAGTGTCCCCAGCAGCCCAAAAAGCAGCTGCCAACAAAACAAGCCAAGAGGCTCATGCTGTACTAACCCACTCAGCTTTAATATGGGATAATAAACAGCCACATTCATCTAGACCTAATAGTGAAATATTATGCTACATACATAATGCATCCTCTGATTTAGTGAGAGCTTGCCTGAAGTATAATCTGACTCGAGGAGTTCAGAGGTTGCACAGTCACTTTAATCTATTCACTGAAGCTGAAACAGACTGGAAATGTCATGTGCTTAAATCTGTATGGGGGAAATGTTGGCTGAAATTTTAAGGCACTTTTTTCTTTTAGCTTTGTATTTCATTCCAGGGTTTGAAGTGTCGCCCACCCTGCACTCACATCCCCCCAGGGAGGGCTGGTAAAGGGGAGGCTCTTCGTGCCACTGCCTCTGCTGTCACACTGAACGTGATGTTTTGTTGGAGGGCTCCTTGGGGTGACTCAGCAGGATACAAAAATGCACTTAAATGGGAGTTGTATTGTATAAGTGCTCAACCACAGCAGCGATTTCCCTTTAGCAATGTTGTTAACTAATATGCACTACAAGAAACTTAATGCTGCCCCAGATACTGGATGGAATTGAAAGAGGACTTTTTGGCTTTCTTCTGTCCATATTTTTAGTATTTCTTATGGGTAGGAAGGCTACTGAGAATTGAGCAATAGCCTGGATACCTGACATAATGGAGGCAGCCCACAGGCTTTTCCTGTCAAATGCTACTGACTTTGGTATGAAATGCATCAGAGATTTTCAGGTTTAGATGTCTGAGTATTGGGCTTGGTTGGCAAATGCAGCTATCTCCACAGAAGCAGAAATGTGCAGCTCTGAAGGGTGATCTGTTTCAGATGCCCAAACAGAAAGCTGGATGCTCAGATTTGAAGATCTAAAGCTGAAATCTTTGGCCTACCAGTCCTAGGACTGCTGTGTCCCCAGCATTTAGTGACAGCATTTCTACACCACTGAGGATGTATAAACGACCTGCTGTGCGCAGCTTTGCCAATTCTGCCCTCACTGGTGGCAAGATGTGCTGATAGCCAAAACCAGATTCCTTGTAGCCAGTCGCCTCCATCACGGCACTCCAGTCTGCCCTGGAAAGATGAGGAGAATGTTTTGTCCTAGAATGAAAATTTAACCAACAGAGAAGCTGTTTCACAGCAAATTCAGGTGTAAACATGCGACTCTTTTTGACAAATGCATGTCATATAAACCCAGCTGTCGATTCATGTGAACAAAACACATCTGTCCCATGGTTTGGTTGTGAAAGCCTGTGGGGATCCTCCTGGTCTGCTCCCTCTCACCTCTTCCATGCTGCTGGACCAATGCAGATTTTGAGGCGTATACTCACGTATCTTGTATGTAAAACAGCAGTACACTTCTCTCTGACTCTTACACGTGTGGGAAACATAGCACGGAGGCTGTCTTGTTCCATGCATGCCGCAGTGCTGTGCCAGACTCCTTGGACAGATCCTTCTGGGGACTACTGGAGTGTATGTAACGCTAATTCAGCAAGGACGAGAGCTGGGAATGTTCACTTGGGTTTAAGAATCATTTTGAGTTCCTGTACCTCTGCTTTGCACACCACCACGGAGGTAAGCCCTGACCCAGCAAGGTAACTGAGCAGGTGCCTAAATGTAGCGCCCTGAGATGCTGTGGGCACCCTGCAGGGGAGTGCCCAAGGTGCTCCTGCAGCAGTACACATCCTTCCTGCCATGGATCATTCCAAAGAGCCATTGCCAGCACCCTCTGTGAGGGCAGCACGTGTCAGTGCGTGTCTAGGTGCGGGAGCAGAGCTTTTGCTGGTGTCAGTTACAAGGTGTGAGGTGGCAAAGGAGCCCACAGGTGGCAAGGGAAGCACTGCTTTGGTTTTGCCTCCCAGTGCAGAGGGCAAGGGCACAAATGAGAGGTAAGAAAAGTAACCACTGCCCATGTGTTCCCCGAGTGCTATATAGGATGGGCTCTGGTATAATTCGCGTATTAAACATGAATACTTTTATTGGAAGTAAAGTTGATGAGGCTTCCTCGCATTAAGTATCGATGCAAGGAGGGGGAGGAGGGGGGTTGTGTGCGCACAGTGGCTGCTTCTCAAAGGCTCGGTGTGTGCCGAGTTCACGTGGCGTGAACGGCGCCTGTACCAGTCCGTGCCCTCCGGCTGCTGCCCCGTCCATCAGACAGAACCGGCTGTTTACTCTCCTCCTCCTCCTTCTCGTTTGCTGACGGCCGCACAAAGCCGGGGGCCGGAGGGTCGGCCCGCTCCCCTTGGGCCGTGGGGCCCGGGGTGCGGGCGGGGAGAGCCGGCCCGAGCGGTTTAAGGTGCCGCCGCTGCCGCCCCGCTCCACCTTAACGCGCGGCGGCGGCGGACGGGCCCATTGCCGCGCCGGGGGTCGGCGGGCCCGGGCCCCCGGGAGCCGCGCCGCGCCCGCCGCTCAGCGGCACCCACGCGCGTCCGAAGGGGCGAACGCGGCCGAGCCGCAGGTGACGGCGGGTCCCCGCACGGCCGCGAATCCCCCTCCGGCCGCGCCCGGCCCGGCCCCCGGCGGCGGCGGGGCCGGGCTATTTATAGCAGCCGCGGCGGCGATATAAGGGATGGCCGGGCGCGGGCTGCGCTGCCGCGGCCGCCGGGGCCGGAGGCGGAGCGCGCGGGGGCCGCCGGCGCTGCCCGGCTGAGGGCGCGGCCCCGCAGCCCGGGTGAGCGGGCTCGGAGCGGTGCCGCTCCGTTCCGCGAGCGGGGCGGGGGGGACGCGGCCAAACGAGCGAGAATCCGGGCGCGTTCCGCCCGTCCCCCGCGGGGCGCGGGACAGCGCCGCGCGCTTTCGGCGCTCCACGCGTGACAAGCCCGCGGGAGGGGCGGGACCGCCGTGACACCCGGCGGTAACGGCGGCGGGGCTTCCCCCTCTGCTTCTTTCCTCTCTCCACAGCGATTCCTGCTGAAATGCGGCGCCCCACGCTGGCATGAGCCCCCCCCGTCGGGAGCAGCGCGCCCCGGGCACCGCCGCTTTCCCTGGCCGCAGCTCGGTGTCGGCAAGAGAGCGCTGTCGCCGCGGAGCCGCCGCTCGCAGCAGCGCCGGGCGCGGGACGGACGGTACGGGGGCTGCGGGGGGCGCGGGTCCCTGCCCCGCCGAGCGCCGGGAGGAGGGAATGGACGGCGCGATGGTCGCAGCGCCGTGCGGTCCGTGTCGTCTCCGGGGTGTGCGCCGGGCAGAGGGGTCGCTCGGAGTTACGCGGTGTAATGGAGGGTCTTTTAAGTTGAGGGTCTGTTGGATTTTGCTTGTGTCAGGGATTACACCCCCCCCCCCACCACTCCCCCCGCCACAGATTCAGAGTCACTGTAATATTTTAGTTTCCTACCCTGGGTGTGTTTGGATATAATCTGGGTATGCCGAGGTTTCTTATCTTACATTAAAATTGCTCTTGGATCACTGAGTACTTTGTATAAGCTTCCATAACTTTTAGAAGGGTAGAGATGCTATCTTCTGTTACAAAGAGAGGAGGAGGTACGGGTTTCAGTTGGTGGTTGGTTTTTTTGTTTGTTTGTTTGTTTTTTGTTGTTGTTGTTTTGTTTGTTTGTTGGGGGTTTTTGTTTGTTTTCTGTGGGTTTTTTTGTTTGGTTGGTTTTTTGTTTGTTTATGTTGGGGGGTTTTTTCCCTGGTTTTACTTTACTTTTACTTTTGTCCTTTTACTCTCTGCTTTAAGAAAGCGAACTGAACCACAGATAGGACAAAGATTTTTCAGACCTTGTGACTGGGATTGCTGGGGATTAGATAGAAAACTTACAGGCTTTTTGTTTGTTTGTTTATTTTAATCAATGGCTCAAGAGCCCTAGAAACAACGTGTAAAGCCCTGCTTCCTAGACAGAGAAACTAAGATAAAGCCACGCTGGCTGCAAGCTGAGGAGCAAGCTAAGTATTAGACTTCGGGTGGATCAGTCTCAAGCATCCTGCGCTCCTCTGCTCCAGTGACCCTCCCTGTCGAACTGATCACGTCGTGCAACAACTTGGGACTTCACCCCAGCAGGTCGGAGTGGAGACAGGGCTTTTCTCGGAAGAGCAAAGCGCACAGGGGAGCCCTGACCCGGGCGTGAGGCTCTTTTCTAGCACAGGGAACTGCAGCCCTTCAGCACAGTCAGCTGGCACTGCTTTCCAGTAACGCCATGGAAATACAAAATTCTAAGCCACCAACTCCCCAGGTAGCTTAAATCCTCTAAGTTAGGATTTTGTTGGCAGGCTTAAAGGGGTGATATTGACTGGAAATGTTTATGTACGTCTTACCTGGAAACTATTGTTCATACAGGAGTTGATATTAAGAAAAGTGAATCAACTGTATAGTGGTATCAGCTATAGATTTGCTTTCTGAATTTTCACTCTGAAATTATCTGGATAGCTCAGACTCTTTACACACAAGAGAGATACATTTCAAAGGCCTGAAACTGTCATTTTTCTCTCTGAAAGGTACTTGTCTCTTGCTCTGAATCTGTTAAAACAGATTTGCAAAAACAGGGTCTCTTAATTTAAGAAAGGCTGTGAGAAAGATAAGAACAAGGGGTGTGGCAAGGAAATTATGAAGTAACAGCTTTAAAGAAAAACACTTCTCTACTAGGGCTTTGGACTGCATAAGGGAGGTAAGATTTCTTTCTAGATATTTGAGTCTGAAAATACCAAGCTGACAGCATCTCCTTAAAAATAATAGTGTATGTAGAAAATTGGTATGACTAGCTTCATATTATAGTTCTACATCAATTTGTTTGCCTTTCTTTGATTTTGCTCCTCCATTCCAGGAGATAGCCAATATGATGGAGTGTATACCCAGATTGCAGAGGGCCAAACACCTCACTAAGCATCACTCCTGAACCAGAGCAAATGCACTCGGGTCAGAGCTGGCCCAGCACCTCTTTTCAGAAATGATGTGAGAGACAGTTCTATTTATTGAAGTTTTTGGTGGGTATTTTCTCAAGCTCAAAAATTTTTGGAGGTGCTAAGAACTGCAGGAACTTACCTTGCCTTCTTCATGGGAGGAGCTTTTGGTATGTGTGGCATTGGATTTCTTTTTTTCTTTAGCCTGGGACTGAATAACATTGTATCAGAAGGTGGTTAGAGAGGACTTTCTTCATTCTCCCCACACATTTTTTTTTTTGGTGCCGGTGGAGACATTTGGGGGCTGGAAGGAGGAGGATGAGTCCTGCACATGAGCTGGTGTTGTCATTGTCAAAAGCAATGTAAGGCAGGTGGATATAAGAAAAATGGTTGTGGTGATTCATTACTGTTGACGTTGTGCTGTGGTTTCTCAGGCTCTTCTTTAACACTTTAAGTGTCCCGAGTCTTCCCTGGCCCATGAGCTGCACCACATGCTCCTAATGGTGTTTCAGGGCTGACAACATTCAAGTAGAAACTCTACTCCCTTCTCTTAATTCTGGAAGGCTCCCTGAGCAAAACTGTTCAGCTTCATTCATTTCTGCCCTTTCATCTTTATCTTCTTTTCTTGGGTGTGAAGTCCTTTTTATAGCTGGATTCAAGCCAAGAACCTCTACCCACAGCTGCCAAGCCTGGCATCCTTACTGACCTGCTGGCTCCAGGTGAGTCAGTTCATTAGGATGAATCAGTATGCCCTGTAAAGGTTTTGGGCTCCAGACTTCAGGTTGACTACTCTTAATAATTCGGTTTTGCCTGGGTTATTTGTTTGTCACTCCTTCAGCTAAGCTGTCACTTCTGGTGGCTCCTTGTTTCAGACTTGCTCAGCTTTTGGAGCCATGCAGGGCCTTCAGTGCAGTGCCCCAATACTTTGTGGAGCTGCTTTTGCCTCAGCATTGTAACTTCTCCATGACTGCTCATCCCTTTACCTCCCTTACCTACACAGGTGGAGTTAGGAAGGATTGATCTCAGCACAGGAATGTGCAGCTCTCAATGCAGGGAGTACTTCAGACTCTGGAGGTGGAGAATATTAACATGAATCCACAGAAATTAAGAGGGGAGTGTTTTGGCATGGTGGTTGTGTTTGCATAAGATTTTAGTGTCACAAGTAAGTAGATCAGGATTCAGAGAACAGATTCAATGTGAAAAATAGGGAATTAATTTTCAGGCTTCCAAGGCAGGGCTGAGGAAGAGAAGTGGTGTTGAAGATACGCAAATGTGCCTTGAAAGTGACCTTTCAAAGATGGATGACATTATTTTTGTTGTGTAAAGCACCCAAGTTTAATGAAGTACAAAGCAGAAGGGCTGGGAAAATTTGGTCCAAGTGAAGACAGACTGAGCGTGGGACCGACAGATGGGAGGAACATTAGCCCACTCCTTTGTGGAATTGTTGCTTCTTTCTCCTGTTGTTGCTTACAGGGGTGCTCGAGAGAAGATACTGGGGAGGGGAGATGAGCCTTCCTGTTCTACTTGAATGTCACTGGCTGTATTTTTCTCCGTGGGCAAACAAAGTTCCAGCGCCCCAGTGGGTCACATCCTGAGTGTTTGTATCCAAAGTAAATCTAGAGCAACACCATCTACTTCAATAACATCTGCAATAAGTCACGACTGGCTCTTTCTGAGCAGAGAGGAGAAATGAACAGCTGTAACTTCAGATGCTGAAGTTTTTGGCATACTCAGTTTTTGAGATTTATGGCTCTTTTATTCTCTGTTTGAGAATGTAGTGAAGCAATTGCTGATCCATGCATGTGTATGTGTGAGAAAATGTCAGCAGAAGAGTAATATTGTGGAAATCTTGCTTGGAGATAGAACAGTCAGACAGTTTGCCATTAAATAATGAAATAATTGTACAAAAATGTCTCCTGATTGAGGGAAGGGGTAAGGGACAGGGTTCGGGGAGGTTGACAATATTTTTAAGTAGTTTGCTCTACTTATAGTACTCATTACTGACTCTCCTGCAATTTTACTGCTTCAGATACTGCTTTTCCAGCAAGTGGTGCTTAGTGTTGCACAGGCAGATAGGTTTCATCTGGGAGACCAGCCCAATTGCTAGAGCTAGGTGAAGGGATGGGAAACTGGCCAAAGGTGGGTAGGCTAAAGTTAGCAACTCTTACAGGTACCAATGAACCTGCTTCTCACTGAGTCTACTTTTCTTCTTTCTAAAATGGGGTGGTAGAATTTATTTTTTTGTGGGATGGTTTATTCTTTCTTCATCCCAGCTCTTGACTGCATCTGCCTAGTTCTTGGTCTAGAGATGAATGTCACTGAGGACTTCATGAATGGTGACTTGTAGTGATTCAGGTAATAGGCCAAACCACTGCTTTATGTAGTGACTGGTGCTAGTCCACTGAAGTCCAAAGAGCTGCTCCAAGTTTCCATCATCTCCAGTGAAAACAAGTACAACAGCATCAGCTTGCAGCCAGTTTACAGTAAACCTGCTCCCTGGGCTGTGGGTTAACCTCCTTAAATGTCCCTTGTGGTCAGATCTGTTACTCTTGTATGTGAAAATAAGTCTTGGTGTGTTTTCTGATTTACTGGAGTGTAAATAAACCAAGAAGGTCTTTCACGTTCAGGCTCTCTCATCAGCATATATTAGTAACGCTCATCAGCTTTTGAGTGGAACTTTGATGGCATAATTACTCTGAAAGGGTAACATATTCAAAACTACCTGTGTGACTTTGGGAGTTAGATTCCTCAGAGTCTTAGTCATTATTTTAAACAGGAATTAGCTTTTTAAGCTACACACACTCCTGGAAGTTTTAAGCAAAGGATTCTGTTTAGCTTGTCTTTAAAATGCCAGTTTCTAGGACGAGAGTGACAGCTCTGCCACTCCACTCATTTCAGATATGAAATAAGAATGTTAGAGAAACAATTAGATAAGTACTGTTGTAAATAAATTCTCATGGGTAGTCTTACTAGAGAGGTCCAAGAGGTAAAAATGTAGTTTTCAGTCACCTGACAGCAGGATGGATATGGGCATGTGTTTTCAGCTATGTCTTTAGAACAGCTGAGAGGATGACTGATGTTTCAGCTGTTGCTGTAGACAGAGCAAAGCATCTATTTCTCTAGACAGGATTTGGTGCACTTAACTCAAACAGCTCGTGACTAGAACAGTTCAAGTCACTAGGGCAAACATGGTTATCAGAAGAAACAGATAAACTAGGAAAACAGTCTTGCATACTCTAATGTTTGTGTAGGTAAGATTTTAATTTGCTATCAGTCCTAGGGTTCTTTTTGAGCAGTGATGGATTAGGCTTGATACTTGTGCAAGTTTTAAAGCATTCCTGTAACACTTGTAATGCAAAATCTATTTATTTTGCAACATACCTGTGAGATAGGGACCTGCTCTTTATCTCATTTGTACAGCTACGAAACTAAGTATTCAGTAAAGCTAACCACAGCATGAAGGATTGATCACACAAGAAAACCTGCAGCAGGACAGACAGGAGGGTGCTGAAACTGGGTCTCAATTCCCATGAAAATCAACAAGCTCTGGTCCATGTTTTTCCCATCTGGCTCTTTCTCAGTGCTTCTGAAGAAGCTTGTGGCATTTGCTTGGCTAGACAATGTGGGTTTGGCTTTTCTAAGGAAGAAAGCTCAAGCCTCATGATGGAGGGAGGGAGCTAATGTATGTCTGGGGGAAGATGAAGAGTGGGGAGCATCCCCCAGCTAGAGATGCCTCCACCACCACTTCTTCAGTGAGTGGCTTGCCCAAGGCTGGCACAGGCTGCTTTTCAGGCAGCATGTTCTTCTCTGGAAAATCCCTGCTCTTCCTGTACCCAGAGCCAGTTCTGCTCTTCTTAATAAAGTTGATATGAGTGGCTGTGTTGATGATGGAGCTTTCCGCCCAGCTCCATGTCTGCTGCCATGGTGCTGGGTCCCTGTGCTGCCTGCATTCCCTGATGGAGCAGAGCCTCCACTGCTCCATCTCAGCTGTGTGAGGGTGACCAGTGTTTGGGGTTTGGTGGAGGAAGCTGTCCAAAGCTGGTAAGAGGAATTTTTTGTTATGGTTGCATGATGAACAGTAACAATGTGAGTTTTATTGCTCAGAGTGTGTCCACGTTTATAGGATGCTATATTTAAAAAGGAGAAAAAATGAGTCATGGGGAGCTATGCTAATGCTAAGTATTTATGTCTACCTCTTGTGAGGCTGAAGGCAGTGGGAGTTGAGCAACATTCTTGTGAAGTGTCTAGAGGATTTACAGATCAAGCTAAAGCCTGCTGAAGTCAGCTGTAAGTCATGCTGTGCCTCGCTCGGGGCCCATGTCATGTACTGTGTGTGGGTTACAGTGAAATACTCCTCTGGGGAAACCCGGCAGTGCTCAGTGCTGCTGGCTTCCCTGGGCGCGGGCAGGAGCTTGACTTGCTCCCAGCAGTTATTGCTCTGCCTCTGGAAAGTCACTCCTGGGTCACTGCCAGGGCAGGGATGTTGCTGTGCCTGCAGCACCACAGGAATGGGTACCTGCCCCCTGAGTGGGAGCAGGCAGAGCCTGGCATGTCTTGGCTTCTGCTCCTCCGCCGGAGCTGCAGTCCCAAGGAGAGGTGATGTCGGGGTCTGCTGTGGTACAAGCTGCTGGAGCTTTCCTTTCAGAGCTGCCTAGGGACACAGGGATGCCAGGGCTTGGACACTTTCACTTATGGCATGTCTTGACGCTAATTCGGTTGGCTTCCACTTAATTATGAAGTGCAAACGTTGGACTTTGTTTTATTTAAAAGTTCTTTATTGAAATTGCGTTCTGATTGAGAGCGCCAGTGAATTTAGCTTTCCAAACGTCTGCTTGCCAGCATGCCTCAGCTCCTGTCACAGCTATAGGAAGGACTGGGATCAGGATTTCACTGCTGGGTGAGCCAACAATGGAGTATAGAGAGGGACTCTGTGAACAAACCCTGACAGCGCCATGTGTCTAAAAAATGCAGATTTGGCAGTAAGAGGCTCCACAGTTCCTCTGTTTTATCCACTTACTGGAAGGAGGCGGTTTTAAAATGAGCAAAAAATAATTATTAAAGTGAAATCATATTTTATTCATTTGTTTTCTTGTGATTTGTTTTGGTTTTTGGTTTTGGTTTCTTTTTTGAGAATTAGTCATATCAGAATGAAAATGAATGTGTTTGAACTTCCTTCAATACAGTTCTGTGTGGTACACTATTGCAGCCTGTTCTGTTTTCCAGTGCAAGGCATACGCTAGTTTATGGAAACAAATACTTGTTCATTTTGCAAATATAAGAGGGGTTGAAAAGCTTTTTTATAAGGATCTGCTCTTTGCATTGCTGGAAGCACTAAGCCTCATGGTGAGTCTGATAGGCAAAAGCTGGAACAAGGACCCACCCAACCCAGATTAAAAGATGTTAATGGACATCAGTGTAGTGGGAATCACATCCAAATTTTTCTTGAAATGGCCTTCCTACTTAAAGAACTACTAAAACACCCACTGTAGCATGTCTTCAGGTACTTGGTGACTCCAAAAAAGCATTTAAAGGCTTTTTTTCTGTAAATTTGTGATCATGTGATACAATCTCTTTACCAGTGGGTTGTTGAAACACAGACTCTGAAGGGGTACTAAATGACAAAAGTAGCAGGATGCAGATGGAATTTAATCTCTTGGACACATCCAGACACTTTATCGGGTCTGTCATCTGTACTTAGCATACCCAGATAGCTCTTGAGTGGTCTGCATAGACAGCTGGCAGTTTAGTAGAGATTGTGATCTCCAGAAAACATGTAGCTGATGTCTTGTGTAATACTTGCTATGGAAGTATTGGTGCCACCAGCCTAAGTGCAACACTTGCTGGGTGGGGGACATGTATTTATAAAGCAGGACTCTTTGGAAGAAGCTATTCAGTACCAAGTACTCAATCCCAGAAAGAGTCATGAAGGGCATCCACAGAGCTTGTGCTGCAGGGTGATGAACTGGGAGTGGGGAGATCCCTGTAGGAATCCCTTTCGCTCAGCAGTGCTTGCTGCTGAGCTGCAGTTGCAGACTGAGGCTGGTTTGGTGGCTGCTGATGTGTTGTGGGGACAAGAATCCCTAACTAACCTTGGAACAGGAGGAGACATGCCCCAGTGCTCTGGAAAAACCCTCATCTGTGTGAATTGTTTTTGTGCAACTGTGCAAGGTCAAACACTGCTGTTGTAGCTCTCAGAATAGTGCATGATCTCGCTGTTAAGGTCCCTGCCTGCATCTGACACAGCTGCCCTTGGAGAACAAGGCAGGTATTGCCTGAGCCCACTCCCTGCACTTCACTGCCTGAAGAGACCTTGGTGGGAGGGGAAGGATGGAATTAGCAAGTCCAGAGGTTGTGATCTGCTGTAGCAATGAAGTGGACTTGAATGAGTATTTTCAGCACTTCCCTAAGGAAATATTCTCTAGCTCAAGGGCAGAGTGCTCTGAGAGAGACTTCTGTTTCCTCCACATGCTGTGGATGGTTTCAGATCTAATCTGCAGGGAATATGTCAAGCACGAGGAACTGTGCAGACCATTTGCTTTTCTTGAGATTTGGGCAGGTCCAAAGAGATACTGAATGCTCTGTTAAGATGCTTGGCTGGGCATCGCTTCCTCTGTGCATCCTGCAAAATAGCTCCACGAAGCACAAAGATACCAACAAGCTGCTGCATCACCTGAGTCCTGAGAGCAGCAAGGGGTTCATTAGTTGAGATTTACTTGTGGGGTATTAATTGTGTCTTCAAAAGTTTGACTTGGACCAAATGCATGTGGAGCATGAAAAGGCTTTCATGTTGACACTCGAAGTTAGCTAAGAGTATATATAATTCCTTATTCTTTTTGCAATGTAGCGAGCCTGTTTAATTAGGCAACTGGGATTTGAATTATTAAATAACAGAACAGTTTCAATCTACTTTTCTGTTGGTAAAGATCTCCAGCAACCCTGTTTTTATTCCGTGGATTTTTAAATTATGAGTTTCAGAAACTCTTTGAACCTCAGGAGGATGACTTACTCAGTCCAGGAGGACAGAGAAATAGGACCTTATTTTAAGGTCTCCTGAGCGCAGCAAGTTACTCTCTGTTGTTTGCATACCAATCTCCCAAGAATATGGAAATAAATGCTAGGCTGTCAGAGCAAAGCAGAAAAATTGTGTTTTCAGGCATATCCTGGGTCAAAGCATCTGTTTGGTTTTGTGCAGCATAAGAATAAATCCTACTGCACAAAACACTGGGAGCAGTTCTCGAGTTTGGGGGAAAAGAGAATAGAGCAAAGTTACAGGAGCTGCAGTTCATGTGGGCTTGGGAAGACTTGTGAAGGTGGACTGGCATAGCTGAGAGGTGGGAAGGGACAAAGAGGAGCTGTCTCAGCCAGAGCAGTGAAGAACTGCTAAACTTGGGCAGTGATTGAAGGTCTGCCACCTTCAAGACAACGACAGAAGGGCTGAAGAAATGCCTGCTAGTGTCCATGGTTTGGGCAGACGCGCCAGCAGCCCTGGGCAGGGTGTCGTCATGGGCAGCAGGAGGCGAGGGACTTGCAATCAAAGCCACTTGGCCCCAAAAAACTCCTTAAGTATCTCCCAACCTCAGGCTCCTCAAGCCCTCCTGACCCCAGGCTAATGTATTCTGGTTCCTGTTTGGGACTGGTGCACTTCAAAAGCCTGTTGAGTGGAGGGGTGGGTGGACACCGTGGGTGGAACTGGTGACCCAAAATACCATTTCCCCTTCCTAAGGCTGGGCGTATACCAAACTTGTGTCTCTGTGTGGTAAAAGAATATGAACCAAAAGTGCTGAGAGATGCAGTGGTTAAATTGAAACATGCTGTGGCAGGATGAAAGTAATCTTGTCCCTTACAAGGCCTTAATGCTTTGGGGCTTTATTTATTTAATTTTTTTTTTCAAGTGGCTGCCATCCATGCTGTCTCTATCTGTGCTTTTAATAGAGATGTGGCAGAGATGTGTCAAGATGCCATCAGGTTAAATCACACCATGTTGTATTATCACTCACTAGGCCGATATAAAAAGCAATATCTATAGTTGTGTTTTATTTAAAATTTTGAGTCTGAAGTGCCATTGAAGATGCTGACTATAAGAGGATAACTCCATGTAAGGGTCTATATCCCTTGCAGAGAACTCTGCAGTACAAAGAAGGGTCAAATCCAATTTTTTTTGCTGTTCCTGTGAGTCTGGTATGTAAAATGGAGATTTACCTGGATTGCCAATACTAAGGCTAATCGATAATCTCTTTGCTTGATGTTTAAAAACAATGGCATTGTACATGCATAGGAATGGCATATGAGATCTGCCCTAAGGCTAGAGCAACATAATGCTGCATCCCACTGGTTTTGAAAAGGGGCTTTGGTGTATTGACTTGGCTACAACTTTGCAGCAGTTAGCTGTACTTCATACACCAAACAGCTCTGGAAGTTAAAAATGGGTCTTATGGCAGAACCTAAACATTTCTTTGGAATTTCTCAACCAAGACCTGTAGGAGATTGAACATCTTTCCTTGCTCATATTCTTCTGAGTTTCAAACAGGAGAAGGAGAGCAGAGTAATTGAACCAAAGCAATGATCTGGAAGAGCTAATCAAGGACCAGGGATTCTTCTTTGAAGGTAGCTTTTGATTTACCTCAGTAGTCTAGACTCAGAAAATTTGTCCAGTTACTTTGCTTCATTTGGTTCTTGCATGGTCTTACCTGTGAAGTGACCCTTCCCACTGCTCAGGTAAAGCACAAGTGCTGTACGCTTGCAGGAGCTCTGTACCGCTCAGGTACAGCTGCAGTGTACAGTGGCACTGTCAGTACCACCCACAGTTAAGGAAAGGTGGGTGTGGTCCAGCCCCAGAAAATGACAGGCAGTGTGGCGATACCAGTGTTTAACTGATGCTTTATCCTCTTGTCCCATCAAAAGTCCTCACCTGCCCCTTTGCCAAGACTCAGTGTCGTGCTCACTACCTGTATTGCTCTGTAGCCCAGCACATCTCCTCATGCCCTCTGGGACAGCAGCCTCTCAGGGAATCTGACTGTGCAACTTCTGCAAATTGGTCTGTGTCAGTCTGATGAAAAGACAGAAGGAGGAATCACGCTGGGTGTGGGGTACTGAGTACCTCGAAACCTGACTTCTGAAATGAGTATAACCAATACTCATTGGTGTGTTTCTCCCATATGAAAACTGTTTATAGGGGAAAAGCAGATGTTACTGTTTGGTGTGTGTGAAAGATGCTTTGTGGCAGAAGCGGGTGTGCCTCTCTTTTCCTTTAACTGGCAAGAGAATCTGCTGTTGCTTTCTTCTTTCCTTTTTTTTTTTTTTTTTTCCCCCACTAAATAGTAATTGAGTTTTACTCAATGTAGGGGGATTAATCTTCCCCTGAAGTTGTGGGTGAATTTCTGATGGGATTGCACAGTGTAGTGGTGGTTGGAGACCTGCTGTTGCCTCGTTCATTGGAGCTGCTTCATGAGAGAGCAGAACATTTTTGAGGTATGATTTCCCATAGCATGCTAATCCAGCGAAGTGCTGTAGATTCGTTTGCTGGCACTGTTTAAATCCATAATGCAGCACCACCTGCCAAACCACAGGGCATAATGGAAGTGTTAATGAATGTACATATATACCCTCCCACACAGCTGCAAGTTGAATGACTTAAGAGTCAAGGCAGAGAATTTAGGCTGAGTGTAGAAGGAACCAGAATTAGGGTATCCTGATGCAGATCTCTGCTGAAACTGGGGTTGAGGGGTGGCCACAGGGGTCTAAAGTTGGGTCAGCTGACTTTACAGCATGCTTTCAAAGATGTGTCGATTTTCAGCTGCTACTCTATGGATTCATCCACTCATGACACCTGAGATGTAAGTTGGGCATTCAAGAACAAAGTGCAGGTACTGAGCAGCACCAGCTGGGGCCATGGCACCTCTCTTCTGAGGGGACATTCTCAGGGGATGCTTCTCTCCAGTGTTGCCAGGGTGCAGGCACTTGATAGGAGAGTGGACTTGAGTTCATGCATGGGTAAGCTCTGTTCCTCAGGGTATTTTGGCCACTTGCCAACTGGTTTGAGTGTCAAGGTGTGTGTTTGCCACCAGGCTGGCACAGAGCAGAAGGAGCAGGGAAGGAGCTGATAGCCAAGGAGTTTGCCAAAGAGAAGGGGCTAGGAAGGGACAGCAGGACTGGCCTGGCACATGGCTGGGATGCTGGCAGTGTACATGCACCCTGTCCTCAGGCAGGTTCAGTGGAATGCTGTGGCTTTGCAAAACCCTGCATCATCCTGTGTGAGGCAGAAGAGGGGCCTGTACATCCCCCTCATCCCTCTCCTCACCCCTGTACCCAGCCCCAAGTTCTGCCCACCCTCCTCTTTGAGACAAGCAGTTGGATTTGCCAAGTATGGAGTCACCTCCCCAGCATGCTGTACGTAAATAAGAGGCTTATGCTCTTGGCAGACATTGTAACGAGCCTGGAAAAAATTACTGTTACGGGTCCTGGCCCAGTGATGAGATCTTGGAGTCTTCCAAGTGACAGAGTGATGACACGGACCTGGGAAATGCCTGGAATAGCCTTCCACACAGTTCTGGGATTTAGCGTCATTAAATTCTAAGTAAAACAGGCCATGTGCCTGTTTGGGTAAATTTGGGAGATGGCTGTTCCTTCATCTTCAGAAGTCCATGCTGGTGAAGCTCTACTAAATCTCCAGCATTACAGACCAGCATAGTCTCTGCTCTTCTGTACCTGTGAGTGAGTATTAGATGTGTTGTGGGGAACCAGGAGGACTGTCCTTGGTCCAAGACCCTGGGAAAATTTACAGAGAGCCCTGTAAGCCTGCCCTGTGCCTTGGGGTGTAGAGCTATTGCAGAAACATTAGTACTGCCCCATAGCTCACAGATCATTTCAGGGAACATTGTGATGCAAAGTGAGCAAGCTATGTGTCTTTTTTTTCCATAGGATATGTACAACAATAGTCTTTTTGCCTAGGAAGGACACAGACTTGAATCAAGTTTTGGAAAGTTGCAGGTAGAGAAGAGATTTTGGAAATAGCCTGGAGATCTCCACTCTCCTCACCTTCCTTCATCTGTCCCTTGGACTCAATAGGATTCACCCATCCCCTAGTGGAAATGCTATTACCAGGGAACTTCACAGCCTTCAGCTCTTTGCAGCTGTCTAAGAGATGCAAAGTGTGTTTGCCAGGAGGGAAGGGAGTCTTTAAAAAGCCATTTACATCCTGAAAGACATCCGGTAGCAACACTGGAGATGTAAAAAGCATTAAATACTGAATTGAGCCTGACTGGAAGACAAGCTTGGAGCCAAATGCATTGATTGATTTGCAGGAGGGTGACTGGAATGAGGTGGCCCTGTACCCTTTCTATCCATTAATCATCTCCAAAGCATCCATAGGTGCCATGAAGTCTGTGCCTTGGCCCAGCCATGTGTGGACAGCCTGGTGCCCATAAGGCTGCAGGGCAATGACCCATCAAGGAGCTGGGCAGAGGGGTCATGCACCCCTTGCTTTGCCAGGGGCTTTGGGACTGATGTGGGGAAGGCAGGGTGGAGCTCTGAGGAGGTCCATGCTGAGCAGTTCTTGGTGCTGCTTAGGATCCCCTCACAGATCTATGCTGCAGCACGGGAATTCACTGCCTGGACCACTTCCACCTGCCCAAGGTGATGCTGGTTGAGGCTGGGAGGGCTGTGCCATGCACATCTGGCTGTGCCATGCATTGCTAGCATCAGGGCTGCATGCAGGCGGTAGAACATCTGGGCTGCAAACAGGGCGTTGCTGAAGCACTGAGCTATTGCTTCAGAAACCTCACTGAGCAGTATTAAGAGCAGCAGAAGCACCCAGGGCAGTGAATTTGGGGTCTTTTCTATTGGTGTGTCAGTAGGCTGGGATGTGTAGGAGGGAAGCTGCCCATTTCCAGGGATTGTGTAAGCAGGAAGGGCAGCTATTGGAATTCGAAGCTGCTTCCTCCACTAAATTTGTTCTTGCTGTGTTATCTCTGCCTGGGCAGGGCAGGGGAACATCTTGGCTATCTGCTTTTTTGCTACAGTATGTTTAGGTCAGCTTCACTGGTTCCATGATAACATAGGAGAGGCCTTCCTGGCCTCATTAGCAAAGAATTTGCAAGAGTAATACAGGAATCTGTCATCCCATGATGTCTCCTGAGAGCTTTGGAAATAAATGGGTAAGGAAAGGGGTGGTGGATTTAAACACTCAAGAAGTAATGGAAGTAAGAATAGCTGAGCCAGGCCCCAGTTACTGAGTAGGATGCTCTCATTTCGTACCTTGGCAAAAGGCTTGGATCAGCCTCCAGTGGACACCCCTAAACTGGCAACCATACAGGTGTTTTTTTGAGGTCTTAGAGATAACAGGAATGGATCTTGTGTAGCTGCTTTCTGGTCACATAACTGTATTCTTCTGCAGTACTGGTAGTGGCACAGCTTTAACTACAAATGACCCAAATCTGACTGAAGTGCTGTTTTTAATTATAATGAAAAAAAAATAATCTGGCTTCTGCACCTGACTGTTGGCTTGTCAAGAGTGACAGAACTCTTCTTATTTTGAAAAGGGCACTACGTCACTGAGGGAAACAGGCTGAAGATTAATGGAGTTGTTGTGGGAGGTGGAGGAGGAGTTGGGAGAGGGAGCAGAGTTGGTTTTGGATGACATTTGTCAGTATGATTGACTCATGCTGTGCTGCGCTTACATACAGACTGAGACACTAATGTGCACGTGCTTCCAGTAAAAACAAGTGAGTCCCTGAACCCAGCCTGGCCATGGGAAAGCTGCTGCTCAGCTTACTGCAAGGGCTCCTCCTTACATCGCTTAGGGATTCGCAGAGGGGGAAGGTGGTGGGGCCGCCTACTACCTAAGCCATTTCCAGTGACGTGGCTTTTTATTATTATTATTTGTCCAGGCTATAATTCTGTGTTTCCTGAAATAACTACCAAGTATTCATCAGGCAGCCTTTAGCTGCCTTTTGTGTGAATCTTAAGTGCTTCATTACTCCCCCGGTGCGTTTGCTTTCTCTTACAGTAAATCTGAGCAGCATCTGTGTGGTGGGGGAGGTGATGCAATTTTAGGTTGAAAGGGAGAAATGGTCTGGCTGGCACAGGAAGCCAGTGAGCAGTTCAGGGAACACAACACTCGGGGTACAGCATCTTTTTGCACAGGAGGAGAAATGAAGAGGCCACTTGCAGGACCCAGAGTCACATCCCTCCACATTCAGCTCTTTATTGTTTGGTAGAGGATTTTATTTTAAATGACAGTTGGTTTAAGGCTTTCTTTTTTTTCCCCTCCCTTTTAATAGCAATCTGATAGTGCTTTGATCACTGCTCCAAAAGGAAATCCCTGTAATTAATTTCCTGTGCAGGTCTTACCAGGTGCTGGGCTCCATCAGATCCGGAAGCTGATGGGAGTTGGGAGCACCTGTTAGAATCTGTCTTCTTAGAAAACCTCAGACTTGAAATTGCAGTTGTATTTTGAAAAACTTAGTGCCAGAACTAGAAAGGGCATCAGACTCTGGCTTCCCACATGACAGATGTGTTCCATGCTGACTTCCCACTGAAGACTGGAACTCGGTCCAGCTTTTGTTCAGTGTGTCCTTTTGGAGGCATTGACTGGGAAGGAAATCTGACAGGCTGGAGAAACCTTGGCTAAGAGTTAATCATCTTTATTTAATAATAATTGGCAGTGGTTTTTCATACACCTAACAAGTCCTTTGGCACTTGAAGGCTTGGGACATGGTCATGCCTACTTGAGGGAGAAATTCCTGAAGTTCATTCAGTCCTGATCAGCATGACTCAAGGGAAGCAGCAGCCTCCTAAAAGGGCATGTCCCGTCTTTCAAGGATTCTTAGTAGTTCCCAGCCCAAGGGATTGCCTACAACACATCGGGCTGAACTATTTTGGTACCTGGCTGGCATCTCTGGGTGTGTCGTGGTGGTTGTGTGGCTGCAGCCAGCAGTCTGCAAGAGGAACAGAGAGGGAAGTGTTCAGATTTTGCAGAGTTTCAGCCCTGCAGGCACTGCGTGGAGCTGCTAATGCTTACAAAGTGGCCGGGTAAAAGGGTGTAATCCAGTGAGCTGTGGGCAGAGGAAGAGTTCTTAATTGCAGCCGTGGGAGTAGTTGGCAGCCTCAGAGGCTGATAGTCTTCCTCTGGTGAGATTGGCGTCCTCAGCTATGCAGAGCTCTGGCAGGCCATGGCTGAAGAGCCATGGACCAAAACAAGCAGATGATAGGAAAATTGTCTTGGCCATGGGTTGATGGAATCATCAGCATCAATGCTGATACATTAGTGCGTGCTAAATCATAGCCTATAGCTGAAGTGGACACAGGCTCCCTGAAGTTGTCTGCTTTGGAGAACTGCAGCAGAGGAGGAGAGAGCTTGGTAGCTCCTACACAGGCCCTGCTGTAGCTTTTTCTGGAGGTTTCATAACAGAATTAAGCAATTTGTGTTGCATGTTGCCATGGAGACTGTAAATCACTGTCATGCTGGTCTTCTCAGTCAGGGAGCCGGTGTCTTTAATTGCACTAACCTCTGCTGCAAATCCAGGGCTTGGTTCTGGGCTTGCTGACCTTCTGTAAAGGCCTCGCCCTGGGAGCTCAGCCTCCAGGACTGCAGAGCAGGAACCAGGGAAAGGGGTGCCAGTACATCAATTATCAGCTGTCTGGGGTCCATTTTATTTTTTACTATTGTCTTACGTGGCCACAGCTCATAAGCTGTGCTCAGACCCACTTGCATTCAGGGCACGTTTTGTAATGAGGGTGGGGATTAGACACACTGCCTACATTTTGTGGGGCAGTCATACAAAGCTGAATTTGGTGGTTTTGTTACTTGGCTGCTCCAAGGGGTAGCTCAGCCCTTCCACTCCTTCTCCATGTCCAGACAGGTAAGTGGGGTTTTATGCAGTTTATTCTGCCTCCTAAAAAAATTATTTTTTTGCTGAGAAGGCTCAGCCTCAGTGACACCCTTGGATCAATGCTTCCTTTTCTTCACCTCTACCTACCCCAGAAGTAGCCACACTTCTGACTGTCTCAGCATTACTGGCTTGTGCTGTCAGTCCACCAGTCTTGCCAGTGTGTATGAAGATGTTTGTATAAATCAGCCTCCTTCCTGTGACTAAACCAGAGCCCTGACGGCATTTGTCAGTGTAGGGTATGGATCCTTCTCTTGGCTCCTTCGAAATAACTAACTATATAAATTGTAAGATGATTATCATCAGAGCTTATTAGTGTATTACCACACGCTGCTTTGTATTCAGACAATAGAAAAAAACATTTGTGCTTCACTTTTCCCAGTCAGATCTACAGCAAACACGCTTATTCTTGCTCCCATCTGAGGAGGACTGTGTCAGTACTCTTGCCAAAAACATGAAAATCAGCCCAAGTCTTTTGCACTTGCCTGTAGCTCTGCGCACCTTTGGGAGTGTTTAGTCTTTTCCAGGAAATGATAAAAGTTGTTTTAAAGGTTTGAGTCATGAGCTGGTTAAGTTTATAATCTTGTCAAGGCATGAGTTGTCTTCTTGCTTTGTTTATCAGGGAAGGTGGAGGGGTAGAGGGACTGAAGGGCTTGACTTTCAGAAGGTTTTATGTACATGCATGGCTGGAGCATGGAACCTGCCATTTCAGTAGCAGGAGGAGTGTTTCCATGAGCAGTAGAAACAATCCTGCAGAAACATCTAAACTTGCTGCCTTTTGACACTTTGAAGTTTTCATCTGTTGTGCTAGCACCACTTAAAATACGGGGAACTGTGCTCAACGAACCAGCCTACAGTTCTTGGCTTTTTTTTTTTTTCAAATTATATTTTCAGTTCAGTTCTTGCTGTTCTCCCCAGGCTACGTAACACCCAGTCTGGTGGTTCAGACACACAGCGTGACCAAACTTCTGGTCATGCCAATTCAGCTGATAAGCATGCTGGGCAGAGACACAGTTTGTACAATGGGCTAAACATTATCCTAGTACTTTGGGGAGCATTTCATGCAAGATAAGCTTGAGGCTTCTTAGGAGTGGGTTAAAGGGCTGGCACAAAATGTCAGTGAAAATGTAATGCTTGTTGCCAAGCAGCAGCTTGTGGTTTTGTGAGGAGGTCAAAAATCGTGCACAAACGGAGTATGTTTTTCGCATCCACGGACTGTCCCCCGCCATGTCAGTAACAATCAGTCTTTCATTCTGCCTGGCTGGAGCTGCACTGCCGTGTAAGGAAGGATGGGGTGAAATCATGGCCATGGGCAAAGCAGCAAAAACTTGTCATTAAATGTGTTGGAAGGAGGGGCAGAGCTTTAGTCAAGGTCTGTGTCTCAAAAAGCCTGTGAGGATCCAAGAAGGATTACACAGAAACAAAACTTGGTCTTTCAAGCAAAAATAAGGCATTTAGTTGAAATTCATAGGTTTTTCTGCAGCTCAGCCTGCTCTGTATTGATGTGTGGTCTCATAAATATGAGAAAGTGGCTTACTCAAAAATAGGGCTAAGAAAATTTTCCTTGGGGTTGTTGTGAGGAAATGCAGTAAGACTATTGGAAACCTCAGCTGGGTTGGTCTTCTCCCCATCCAGCAGCTGTTTCTTGCCGTGGAAATTCTTCCTATTCTCAAGAATTTCCTCCAAGGGTGGTTCAGAAACAAGCAGACTTGATCATGCTTCTTCTTGCTCTGAAAATGTTGGCTTGTCTCAATTTGGACAAGAGTCCTTTGCTGTTCTTAGATTCAGCAATCTCATCCTCTGTCTCCTTATGAGCTTTTCTTTTCAGAGGTGGTATGAGGTCTCCAGTGCACTGAAAGAACATGAGACCCCCAGGTTTGCCAGGTGAAAAGTGCTTTTATGGTTTGATATTTTGTATTAAGGTGAAGTAATGATTTTGGAGAAAGGGACTAGAGAAATCAAAAACTAACCTGGATTGGGGGATTATGTACTTGTGTTTTGATAAGAACACAGTCAGCTTCTGTGGCAAAGAGTGCACCACCCTTGCTTGGTGGTTTCTGAGAATGAAAAAGTTTAAGTTGTTGTTTTAATGAAAAAGGAATCCCTAGGGTTATTGGGAAATCCTCCAAAAGCTTGTGTGGGCTGGTGGGGATACAGGTTGGGAGCCAACAGTTTATGGATGTTCCCTCTGAGCTGAGCTGGTCCCACCTCAGTGCTGAGCCCAGCCAGCACCTGCAGCCCAAAGGGACCAGCAAAACCAGAATGTCTGGGAGCAGGTGCCTGCAGAAACTGTCACCACAGCTGCTGCTGCACTGAACAGTGTTTTCAAGAAAACCAATACCAAGAAAATCAACCGCCTTGTCTTCAGCGTTATCGTTATGATGGATTTTTTTATTATTTTCTCTTTAAGTGTGTGAAAAACCTCCCAGAAAATGCAATGGTCATTCAGATGTGGGAGATGGCCACCTGTTTCCTCTGTGCTCTGAGTCAGCATCACTGCTGCCCATGGGTGGGTGGAGGGCACTTACACGTACAGAACCTCCTGCCTGGCTTCTCCTCAAATGAGCAGTCTCTGCTGCTGAGTGTTGAAATGAGCCAGCCAGCAAGCAACAGCTGCCTCTTCTCCTTTCTACACATACCTGTGCCATTGCCCAGTTTCAGCCAGGGAATATTTTTTTCGTCTTTCTTTTAGGAGGCATCTCTGAGGTGAAGGGAGCAGTGTGACCATGCTGCTGGGAAGCTGCTCTCCTGGCTGTGTCACAGCCACAGGCACCAGCCTCCCCGCCACAGCAGGGTTGAGGGGTTTAAAAAAAAAAAAAAGGCAAAACAAAATCCACCTGTTGTTCCTGGCCTGCTGCCTTCTTGTTTTTATTTCTCAAACTTGAAAGTGAGAGAGAAGAAAGCAGCTAAGTGCATTTTTGTCTTCTGGCAGAGCCAGTATTGGACCTTCAACTACAGTTTCATCCATCACCACCAGTTCTGCCTGCAAATCTGGCCCCGAGATGTAACACACCATTTAGTGTTTGCTATACCTTGTGTTAAGTAGTGAGGAATAGCACAGCTCTGACTTATCAATGAGATTTGGTCACTGGCAGCAGGAGACTGTTGGGAGCTTGACAGGTGCACTGAGTCAGACTGATTTTTGTCATTGCCATGTGGATCCAGCCCCTGTAGGAAAGCTATTCAGTGACAAAGGTGTTGCGTGTGCATTTGGTGACAATTAGCAATGCTTGTAGCCAAGGCAGGAGTAAACAAGGCACAGCGGTGGAGTTGTCTGCAGTTGTAAGTGCTGGATCTGAGTTGGAGTAGAGCTGTTGGGAAGGGTTGGTGCTGCTGCTCCTGTCCAAAAGGATTTTGGATGCCAGAGCTGCTTTAATTCTCACTTCTTCTTCTTGTGTATAATGCCCTCTTTTCATTGCTGCTGAGTGATTGGAGTTGATCTCTTTCTCCAGCAGGTTCAGCACACTGGAAGCATGGCTACAAGTGCCGTTCCCAGCGAAAACCTCCCCACGTACAAGCTGGTGGTTGTTGGAGATGGTGGTGTGGGGAAGAGCGCTCTCACTATTCAGTTTTTCCAGAAGATTTTTGTGCCGGACTATGACCCAACTATTGAAGACTCCTACCTGAAGCACACGGAAATAGATGGGCAGTGGGCAATTCTTGATGGTAAGCAAGCTACTCTCAAATTGCAAATAGATCTCCGTGCCTCCCACAGCATGTTGTGTCCCTGTGTCCCTCCTGCTCTGCAGTGGGCTGGCAGGAACTGGAGCTGCAGTGCCTGGTCTGCAGCTGGTCTCCAGCAAAGCTTCTGCTTCCAGTTGCATTGGTTCCAGTTCTGCACAGCAGTGTTTCTTGCAGGCCTGTGAAAAGCTACAGATCCTCATTGACGTTTGGAGTAGGCTTCTGCAGCAGGTGAATTACAGCACTGCCAGGTGGCTATTGCTAATGATACTTCATTGTGGTTGAGCTCATCTCCTGGGAAATAACAGTGGGTGGGTAACTGAGTGAGAGTTATAAGCAGAAAGAACATTTAATCAGAGCTGTTGTCCACTGACAGTGAAGAATTGTTACAGCTCTTAACTCCAGTTACTCAGATGTGATGTTTTTATATTTAATTATCTGTTTCATTTAAGTATGGGTAGGGTACCAGCCTGGAGAACTTTTGTAACCAAGAGTTTTCAGTTCTTTGAAGAAAAACTGCCGGGTTTTGTTGGTGTTTTGTTGTGGGTTTGTTTGTTTGGTGTTTTTTTGATGGTTTTGGTTGGTTTTTTTTGTTCGGTTGGTTGGTTGGTTTTGGTTTTTTTACAAAACAGTGAAGCACACAGACAAAAAAATATATTTAAAAAAAGAGGCAGGAAGAAAACCCTGTATTACCTAAAGCTGCACCTTGTTCCTTTGTGCTGCATGAGGCAGACTAACCACAGCTACAAAGGGAATCTTGCTCTTAAATGTTGTCTTTGTTTTGCTTTATACAATAATTAGGTAGTACATAACAGCAAGCAGGTATTTTGTGCCTTAATTACCCAAGTTCATGTACGTGGCCACTAACATAACTGCAGTAAATTTAGCCTCGCTTATGCCGAATTCTACCTCCACCCTCTTGTCAAGAAAGCTCAAGATCTTTGGTGTCTCTGCATAAATGTCGTTGGTGCGTGGGGACAGAAAGCTGGGGGATTGTCCTGAGTGTGGAATGTGGATGCTCAAGGGTTTTGCTGTGAAGACTCTTAGCTTGGTCTGGAAACTTGAGATCTTAGTTGCACTCTTAAGGATTTATCAGGCATAATTTAGTGAGTACATATGGCCACAGAGTACTTAAAAGAACAGCTTTTATTCAATATTAAAGAAACAAAACCAGCAAACAACAAAACAAGTTAATCTTGCCAACATTTGTTCATTTGAATATGTTAATAGATATGAGGGAGTATTTGTGAAATTGCTGAAATGTCTCCTTGTCATCTGCATTAGAGATATCTGCTCCCAATTAACCATCTCATAATGTATACATACACCCTTATTTTTAAAATGCCAGTCCTGTATAAAAGAAAAAATTCAGTCCTGCTGTAAATTAAATTCATTATTTTGAGTCCAGAATCCAGCCCTCTAAAATGAGCAGCCTTTATCTTCACTGGTATGCCCCATGTTCTGATATAACAGTACCAGCTGCTGTACCTGTTGGTGTTGGCTGAAACAGCCTCGGTTTTGCAAATTATTGAAAAGTAGAAAAGGCATCTTTTACTGAATATTTGGAATTTTTGTTTAGGAAAAAAAAAAAAAAAAACAACAACAAACCCAACCAAACTTGATCTGAGTGGGAGTGGTGAAACAAATTGTTTTCCAACAAGCAGAAACTTAACCCTTTGTTTTAATGAAAAAGCCTTTCTTTTGCTCTGATGGAGCTTAATGTACTTGGCTGTACTTGGGCTGAGCTGAATTCAGCTGTGGCCTTGAATGGCATGTTGGGAATCCCTGAATTCCAGGGCTTGTGTGCCCACAGATGCTTCACAGCCAGAGGAGTGAAACTGCAGCTGCTTCTCTTTCCTACCACTGAGATTTTGAACAATCACAAATTTGGAAGAAAGGCAATATTCTTGTGCCTGAAAAAGGATGTGACCCTTTTCCATCTGCCCAGCAGAAACAGGGCTGCAAGACTGACTAACACTCGTGTCATTTGCCTCAGCTCTGTCACAGGCTTTGGATCTAGGTCATTCTCAGGGGTCACCATATACTGGGACAGCTGCTCTTGTTGTGGCTACATGAATCACTTACAGTATAAAATTAGGGACAAACATGATAGGTAGGGTAAAGATGCATCATGATAAATCCTAGACTTTCCAGTTGTTCTTTATGACCAAAGCCTTTACAAGCTGAGGTTTCATGCAGTGCTTGGTGGGCAGAAGCAGCTGCCCACTCCCAAAAATAGGAACTAGTTTTGGAACATGAACAACCAAGTGAGGATATAGTGTGAGGCGCTCTATAAGTTTTGACTTTTTCAGAAACAGTTATTACTTGTAAAAACCAAATACACAGACATCCAACAACTTAAAAAAAAAGGGAAACGGCCCACCCTTTTCCAGGCTGTTGCCTGAGCAGTTCTGTACAAAGCATCTCAAGCATTTTGTAACTACACTAGCATTATGTTGTAAAAAAACCCTTCTGCTAGGCAGCTTGCATAAAACATTTGGCATCCCTCCATGAAGACCTTCACCCACATTTATTCAACATGCATGATGAAATGTTTGACTTGCATTTTTTTCCTTTGCTGAAATCTCTCTCTGGAAGCAGGCTGAAATGGAATAGGGTTTTATTTTAAATCTTTCAGCAAAAGCTACATTCAGAATCTTCTTTTTCATGTTTGTTCTTTGGCTTGGGCACATCTCTCTATTATTCTCACCAAAGAGTTGTCTATGATAGTTCCCTGCCTCCCAGAAGATTGTGAACCTGTGTTTGTAGTGTTCATGCTCCACGCTACACAAAACCACTTTATTGTTGACCTTCTGCCAGCTTTAGAAGACCATCGATGCAGTGTTTGGAAGACAAGTGTTGTAGAGTGGAAGAGGGCACTTAACCTGAATCAAAGATGCACAGGCAATTTGTGGCTAGCCCATTTTTTTTGGTTGCTGCCACTCTAATGAGGCTTTAGGATCAGCCTCCAATTTTCTCCGCATATGTTATCTTGGTTTATTCCCTGCTGGTTGTGCTGAAATCAGCACAGTGCTGTGCTCAGTGAAATGAACTCACACGCAGGTGCTGTACAAACATGAGGTCAGAATTAAGTGGGGCCAGGGTTAATGTACTTTGATTAGCTCTTCCTCCAATTGCATTGCTATAATTAATTTTGCACACTCCTTTCTATGTGCAGCCTAACTTAGCAAGTAGCAGAGGATTTCTTTTGGTGTGGCTGCAAAATGCCAGTCTGGAATTATTAATCTGAGCATGAAGCCAAAAGTGGAACACCTTAATATGGCAAAAAATTTCCTATGGTTCAGAATTCCTTATGGCTGATACACCAGACAGACATAGAAAGGTGGCAAGCAAAGGGAGATGCAGAGATGACCACAAGCACATGGCTTGGTCTTGTTGGGGAATTGGGCTGATCTCTTAGCTGTCAGTAGGGCTGTGCCAGTTGGTATGGGCCAAACAAGGAATTGTGTTGGATGAAAGGAAGCTGTGGTCTCCCTTCTCTTCCCTTCCCTTTCCCTGGTATGATTTTGATGGAACTCTCACAGCCTAGAAGTTGTCTCTCTGCTCCTGAGCTTCAGTTTCCCTTCTAGTTCTCTTCTCAAGACCTGCTCCCAATCCTGGGGTGCCCTTGTGCTGGGCTGGACCTGCAGAGCCTGGTGTGCTCCTCTGTGCAGTCACACCAAGCTCCATTCCTTCCCCCACACTCTCTCTGCCTTCCCACCTGTCTATCCCTTGCATCCCTTTTTGTTGAGGGCTTTTGCTGCTAGTCATCCCTGGGCACACTGTCTGCTTTTCTTCTCGGGAAACTTGAGATCAGCTCGGCCATGAGGCCAGAGGGAGATCAGAGGTCACTTCAGATTTGCAGACAGAAGGGTTGGCTTGTGGCTCACTTCCTTCTCATTTTTGTTAATTTAGTCGTTCAGTAGCATCACTGAGAGCATTAAAATTCAAGTTAAATTTGTACTTTCATTCTTTTATTTGTGTGTACAGTATTTCTCCTCCCTTAATTGCTGGGATTTTGCGACCATGAAAGAGGGGGTTTTGTCTTGGGTTGTGGGGATTTTTTCCTGCCAGGAAAATTTTGATGTTGCAAGATGGAAAACACAAGGCTTTGAATACTTGCCCTTTGTTAGAGAAAGAGCTCCTTCAAGGACTTGCATCTTTATTCTGTTTATTGATGTCGAAGCCTTTCTCCTGAAGACTCCTCTCTTCTTTTTGCTTAAAGACAGGGCAAGAATTCAAGTACATGGGTTTTCTATGTTATAACATCTGTGTATTTAGCCAGGGCACAGAAGAAGGGCTTATAAAAGCCCCAGTGTTTTCCTATCATGTGTTTTTTGCTGAGGAAAGCTGTCATGCCAGGGGCAGTGTGGCTGTGTCTGAGAAGGAGCAGAAGCATCAGAGTGACCGAGCGCAGCATCTGCCTTGCCTTGCACACAGCAAGGGCACCTCATACCTCCTCAAGATGACTTGGGGTGTGGGTATACAGAGCAGGAGCTGTGACCCCAGTACCCACCTGTGCAGTGCCCAGAATACCAATTCTCAGCTGAAGCCAGCCTTCTCCCACAGTGCTGCTGATGGGAGAAGACAGACACTGTGGAGGTGGCTTTCCTCAGCCTGAGGCTCATTAGTTTGACTTGGCAATTCAAGTTAAATTTTCCCATGAGTTCAGGTATCAAGCTGCCTGGCAGTAAAACCCAAAGACTAAAGAACAGAAAATGGGTTAACATGCATGTCAGTTTATCTTTATCCCCTCTAGATGCCATGGACAGTGCAAACTCCTGAGGTGACCTATACACTCAGCTGCCTGTCAATGTAAAGGTAAAGATATAGGAGGAAATTTTGCCTAGATATGAAAAGAGAAGAACTTACCTGCACAACCAGATCTGAGCTCCTCAAAGGCTGGGAATGCTGTGTTTGAACTGAAGCCAGCCTAGGCTCCAGAAAAAGCAATGCCATTGTTGACTAGAATTCACAGCATGTATCTGCCCTTGGTTTCAATTCACCTCCTGTCTCTGGAGGGGCACTGTGAGCAGTCGGTTGCAGAGACATTGCCACATGCTACACCTTGAAGCACCAAGGGCTTCTATTTTGGACCACAAATTCCTGTGTATTCCTGAGCTCCTGTGCCTGCTCAGAAGTGCTCTCTAGGCAGCTGCATAACCCATCAGGATTCACAGAAAAATGGTGTGGAGAGCTCTAAAGGGGCAGGATTCAATTAGCAAGGAGTTCATCACAGCAGCTGGGGGTCACATCCACTGGAAAGTGGAAAAGGCCATCTCTTCACTCAGCAACCTCTTACCTGCAAAGCAGGAGTCCTTCCTGCTGGGCTCTCACAGCCTAATTGCTCTTAGTTTAGTCTCCAGCTGGTCTCATGATAGCTGCAAATGGCTTTGCCCTCTTTGGATGTCTGTTCCTACATCAGACATTGTCCTCGCCTTCCCTCTCCTTCAGCTTACCTGCATGCTTTCATAATTGCTCCTCCTTGCTTCTTTGATCAAATTTGTGAGAACTTTACCAAGTTTTCTGTTGGAAGTCCCTGACAAAGCACTGTGCAACCTGAGTCTGATTTCAGTTCTTGGTAGAATGAGGTAGGAGACACCCACGGTGCTTTTGTCCTTGTTTCCGTGCTGGCATTTATGTGCTGCCAGTGGGGCAACTGGTGGTTTAAAGTGTACCAGCTCACAGTTCCTTCACTCATGGTTATTTCTGCATTCTGGCATTCTGTCTATAGAAACAGGAGTTTTACAAGAAGGTGAATGCTGGCTAACATGCTAAATCTCCTTATCCCTTTGGGAAACCCTCTGAGTTACCCCTTCCCAAGGTTTCTCCTTGTTACTTTCCCATTTCTGTAGGTAGGAGTCTTCTTGAAGCTTTTATGCCACAAGATAAGACCACAAGCAAAGTCACTCAGATCTGGCCCTTTTTTGGTGCTGATGCTTTTCAGGATGTGGTCCTGTCCTGCCTACAAAGGATCCAGATCACTTTCCTCTGTTGTTTACAACTCACAAAGGACAAAGGTGTTAAGCTGGGGGTTTGCCTTGATGAAGAGCACACTTAAAGTTGAGACACTGACTTTCTCTGGCCATCTACACGATGCTTAACTTTGTATGAAACCCATCTGAGATTAACCTTAACCTTCACTGCTGTGTGTCTTTTACTTGCACTTTCAAATTGCCATCTTAAATGCTGCCTGGACTTGCTCACCTTTTAATCAATGCTGCAAGTGGATTCCCTTTAAATAGCAGCTGCTGACACAGCAGCTCTGCCTATGTTTCATGTGATGGCCAGGATCCAGGCAAGGTAGGAGAGCCCCATGCAGTGGGGTATCCCCACAGCCCCCACCAGGGCTTGCCCCCTCTCCCAGGGGATGCAGAGCTTTGGAGGGGCAGCAGCTGGGGATGGGTTGATGGGTGCGAAGGCAGAGCTGGATGCCTCTTAAGCGTTTCATGGGAAGTTTACAAATGTGCCAGAGCAAGGGGAAGTCCCTAAGCAAATTACCATGCAGGATACAGCACATCCATCTCCACCTTCCTGCCCACAGCTTGTGCTGGGGCACCTGCCCTGTCTCAGGGGGAGGGAGGGCAGGAGGGCTCGGCTCTTGGCAGGGAGCTCTCCCACTCCACCGCAAGCTGGGTTTGTGTGCTGGTTGTCAGCTCTCAGCCCTTTCCTGACACCGTGTCTAGGTGCTGCAGGAGTCAGATGAGGGCAGCCCAGCCTCTCCATACAGGTTGGGCAGGTAGGAGAGATTAATTTCCTCTTCTGTCCCTGCTCCGGAGTCCTGGCCTTATTCCATGGTAGCACAGTTCTGCCCAGGGCACAGAAATTTACCAGCACATGCAGTCTCTTTGGGTTGTTTTCCAATTTCCTTTTTTTTTTTTTTTTTTTTAAAGAGTTTTTTGTTTTGTTTTGTTTTGGTTTTTTTTATACAGTCCTTAAGCATAGGCTAAATGCCTTTGAGCTGAGACCCTTGTTTCTTAGATTTAGAGGGGAGGAGCAGGATAAAAGGCTATGAAGAGACTCAGGTGACTTTCCAACAATCTTGGCAAATAAGCCTAAATCTCAGGGTCTCTTCAAGAGCCTAGAAGCTCTTTTTACCTTAAGAGCTCATGAAAACAGACATTCAACACCAGTTAAGGCAGGAGAACAAATGAGGCTGAAGGCTTTAAAGGGCCTTCCCTCACCAAGGAAGGTCTCCAGGTTTCCACTGTAGCTGTCTCTCCCCCAGACAGGCAGTGGAGGTGCGTGGCTGGCTCGTGGGGTGCGCTGTGATGTGCAGCGTGTCCACCTGTGCCCACCTGTGCTGATGAAGCAAAGAGGTCCTTATCATGGTGCCATCTGGAAACTGGGGCGGCCCGAGCACTTAGCCCTACAGGGAACACCTTGCTGGGTCTGTGGGCCCATTCAGACCAGACAAACCTGTATCAAGCCCTGCTGCTCGTCAGCAGTGTGTTCTTCCCACTGTCTCCATCCATGGCTGTCCTGGGCTTTCCCCATCACTTGTGGGCAGCAGATGTTTACTCCATGGCTGTACAGCACAGGCAAAACAGTTTTCCCACCCAGCCCAGTTGACTGGGATGTGAAAATGTTCCCAGTCATCATGAAGGTCCCACATTTGCCTCTGGGGTGCAACGATGCATTAGGACTAGTACTGAGCAGCTGATGCACTTCGAGTGCACCTCATGTTTGTACCGGTATAGCTTCAACTGATGAACTCCTCTTGTACTCTCCTCCTGCCAGTCAAAATCCTGGCTGTGCACGAAGCTGGAGCTCAGGAACCAGTGCTGATGTGTGTATCAGTCTGTGGTGTTTACCCAGAAGGCTGGGGTAGCTTGTTCCACAGGTGATGGGACCTCCTGTGAGACAGATCCACGGAGAACCAGTGAACTATGATGCCATTAAGTTTAATCTAGTGGGGAACAGCATCTGGGTGGCTGTCACAACTGAGGTGTTTTAGGGGATTTGAGCATGGATTTATTCACAGAAGTGTGATCACTGTATTGGATATGCAAGGCACTTAAAGCTTTTTCCTCTGTTTTAGTTACCTCCTTAGTGTCAGGATACCATATGGGACTAAATATTATAGAGGAGCTCCCCAAGGCTCATTCTGAAAGTACAAAATTGTCTAGAAATAATATCCAGGTGTTGAGAAAAGGAAAATGCTTGTAGCTATTGCTTTGGATTGTCTCCCAGCTCTGCTTCACCATTGTAGGTTATCCCTGACATTTAAAATGGCTTTTAGCTAATCTTCCAGTCTTGGGTTTTCTTTGCTGGGAGAGGGAAAAGTTGGGAGGGCTGTGAAATACTTTGAGCTGTATCTTGCCAGAGGAGCAACCCTCCAAATTCAGTGATCAGTATTTGGTACTGGAAAAGGAAAATGAAACCCACATAGTTATGCTTCCCTCCATCTGCTCCCAACTCAGACACACAAGGATGAGTGAGGCCCGGGACAGAAACCCCCTTGTCCATCCAACTTGATTTCATCAGATCTTACAGTCTTTGAGCACGCCCTGCAGAGGCAGAAAGGCCACGGAGTGGATCAGCAGCTACAGGCCCCTCACAATAACTAAAAACCTTTGTCTCTTCTGTCCTAGTTCTGGATACCGCGGGCCAGGAGGAGTTCAGCGCAATGCGGGAGCAGTACATGAGGACTGGAGACGGTTTCCTTATCGTCTACTCGGTGACAGACAAGGCCAGCTTCGAGCACGTGGACCGGTTCCACCAGCTGATCCTCAGAGTCAAGGACAGGTGGGTGTCAGTGGTGGGTGCTGCCTGACCCGCCAGGCTCCCCCGCTGCGCTGCTGACCAGCCTGGGGTGTGGCTGCACATCCCACCCCAACTTCTGCCTTTGGGTGTCCTGAGACAAAGCCTTAGGTGGGATTGGTGGGCCTCAGTGTGGTGAGTAAGAGTGATTTACTTCTTCTGATAAGTATGAAGCGCTTTCAATATAGAAAGGGTCAGTAGTGTGACAATGGAGTGAGAAATGCATCTGGAAGGGGAAACTTCTGCCGGAATGGTCTGGCAGAGCAGCGTGAGAAAGAGAGATCAGACACCTTTGAAGGTAACCAGCTCAACCTAGAGGGGGAAGGATGCTCTGTGCACAGTGCAGGCACTTTGGGATCACCAGCAGGGAGTCAGCAAGCATTCAGCCCTAATTATTTTGTGTGTGCTGGCATCTTCCTTGTGTCAAACACACCTCCAAAGGCCCTGTGCAATTTGGGGGTGTGAACGAGTGTCTGGAAGGGGAAAAAACTCATGCTGGAAGGAACTGTATTTCTTACCAGGGGTGTAATGTAGTTAATTTACTGTGCTCTGCAGCAAACAATTGCACAGAATAAAACATCTGTCTGTGCCTGGGGAGACAGCAAGACAGGTTGCCTCTCTCCTCCTTGCATGTGCAGGGGAGAAGGTGCACTGGGAGTTCAATCATCGTAAGTAAATGTGTCCTGGCAGAGTGTGGGGAAGCTGCTGGTTTATCTCCAACATAACTCCCTCTTCCCATCCTGGTTCAAGAAGCAGTGGATCTATCCTCACTGGGTGGGGTGTGAATTAAGCCCTGATATCTCTGCAGCTTTGAAACACTTAGTTTTTCCGTTCATAATGGCTTTTAATTATGGAAGTCATCAAGAAAAGTCACCAGAGGGTTTGGGCTTCGTTGCTGGCTTCCTTTCACAGCTCTGAATAACTTCCCCACAGGAAGGGTGGACTCGTATCATGTGAGGTTCACAGCTGACAGCTCTTCCAGTAAAGCATCCAAAGTGTAGCCCACAAGAGTGAAAAGTAAAGGAAAAACCACCCTTTGATTTCATTCAAATGAAGAAGACAGTCAGTCACTCAGTCAGCCTCTCAGATCACAGCAGTGCAGTCTAAGCACTGCTGGCTTAACTTGGGGCAAAGTAAATCTGTTTCTAAAAGCTGAAGGAGACGGAACAGAATTTCCTGTAACCTGCCCCAATCTGATGCTGATTTTATCTAATTTAACTTGGTGAAAATAAGATGCGGTGTTCACTGCTTGCTCTGGACTGAAACTTTTACCCTCCATACACTGTGCAAATGCTGCAGCAGCGTGTGAGAGGCAGGAAGTGAAACAGGCTGCTGAGGTTGTTTGTGTTTCCCCGCTCAGCGCCACTCCGAGCGTGAGGAGCATATCAATGCTTCATCCAAAACCTGAGCGTGGTTAGAAAATCACAGTGTGAGTAAAACAAACCTGCCAAACCCACAGGTAGCTGGGAGCATCGCATCGCTCTGGTTTGCAGTCTGGCAAGCAGTTTTGGCAACTTAAAATCCAAAAGAATTGCAGACTGCTGTGTTAGCGGGGCTGTTCAAAGCCTTCCTCCCATTTCTTTCCGCAACTTTCATTATAGTAAAATTTCCAACTGTAGCAGCTTTGTTCAACTGGCTTACAATAGGGAACAAAGTCCCCATAGAGCTTTATGCCTGATGTAAACAAAGCAAATGAGGCACCATCCAAAAGTAATCCCTTTCTAATCAATGTGCCGCAAGCCAAAAAGCAATCAAATAATCCAGGCAAGCAAATATTTTGCTCCAGAAGGATCAGAGTCAAGATATATCAATGCTCAGGTATTAACATTAAATCACAGTCACATTATCGGAATGAATAACTCTAAGACTCATTTAAAATGCAGAGTGCAGTACGGTATTTTTCCAGCCAGAGCAATGGGGCAACATGCCAGAGGGAAGATGGAGCTCTTATCATCTCGATGAAAAATGACCCAGAAACGCTGTTTAAAAATCCAGAGTTACCCAGGGAAGTGTTTTATATAGAAATGAGTACAGCCAGCTGCTCCTTACCCCGGTAAAATCAGCTGTGTTACAGCAGAGAAGACTGGGATCATTTAGGAGGCTTTAAAGTTAAATATGAGACAACAATACTGCTGTAACTGTCAGTGCTCAGAAGGGACCTCCTCCCTCCCAGCAGTGGCTAAGAGGCCCTGCAGCAGCTGATTGCTCTGTTTCATGAAGCCAGAGGAGAGAGTGGCACTGCCAACACCTCCCATGGCTCCCAACCTTTGTTTTGATTATCACTGGAACAGGGGAGCTTTCTGCAGGGGGAGAGCCTTGCACAGCACATGCTGTGGATACATGGATCTCTCCTTAGCTGGTGGCTGAAGACAGACACTTATATGCCTGGTAGTTCAGGAAATACTGAGTATCATTACAGAGGGAGATGGGTTTGGTATTTTTTTCTGGGATTAGAAACAGGAGATGGTAGGCAATAGCATTTAAAGCTTAGTAAATCTCTTTGGTTCCCTCCAGCCTCCTTCCAGCTACCAGTGCCAAGCTCAGTTTGTCTTGAGGTAATGTCTGATGGGCATCTTTTTGCTCCCACTCATTTTCTCCACTCCACTCATTCTCTTTAATGCCCCTCTAAGCTCCCAGAGTCCATCTTTCCTTCCCCCACAGCTGCTCTCAGTGGACGACCAGGAATGAAATTACTCCAATTCTTCCATCATCTCTCAGTATCTTGCCAAGATATGCAGTTACTGAGATGCTTTAACTGCTACAAAAGAGTCACAGTCTCCTGTCCAAGATCTGTCTTTATGTCTCAGTTGATTTTCTGGCTAATTTTCTAGATCTTTCTTCACCTAGCTGGGTCTTCAGACTTAGTTATCATCAGGCATTGCAAAAATGGTGACAATAAGCTCCCAAAGTCCCTACAAATAACAATAAATGTGTGGATGCATGCAACTTGTCAAGTCAATTTTTACAATATGAACATATGTGTAGCACAGCCTGGGGGTTTTCTTTCTATTTCTTTACACAGATGTGGTATGTCTGTAGCGGAAAATGTTAAATGATGTTAGCATCAAAAAGTGAAATTTATGTCGTAGTCTGCTAATTGGTGGTGGTTTTGATCTTTTCCAGGGAGTCTTTTCCAATGATTTTGGTGGCAAACAAAGTTGATCTAATGCACTTACGGAAAATTACAAGAGAACAGGGGAGAGAAATGGCAACGAAACATAACGTAAGTTTGTGGGATTGTTTAATGGCTTCCTGAAAGTCCTATTACAGGCGTTCAGAACTGAAATCTCTGCTCATTAGGAGCTGAATTAAAGCTTACAATTAAACATTTGTAAATACATTTTTGACTACTACGAAGTAGCAGCTATGTGGTTTCCTTTCAGTAGGGCCAGTTCATCACTGAAAGCAGAACCTCTGCTGTGCACCAGGCTGTAGCAGAGCTGTGGCCATCACTAAGACTTTTGTACAAGGTGTCTGAAAGTGGTGAGAAACGTTCAGAATGAGGGAAGAAAGTGCACTCTCCTGGAGTGAAAAGGCAGAGTCAGGCATTAGGAGGTACATCCAGGTGCCTGAACTTGTTAAAGATAATGAAGTTAACAGGGTTGTTAAGCCTATATAAATCTGGCCCACCATCTTCGCTCTGCATTATTCATGCTGTTAGTTTAGCCTGAGAAATTGGTCTTAGATGGGTGTAGATCACACGCTGCTCCACTAATCACCTCCAAATGCCAGCAGCCCTGAATACCCAGAGGGAGACAACAAGTCCCTTAGGACGAGGAACTGAATGGAAAGGTTAAAGGCAAACAAGCAACAAACCACGATGGGAGTTTGGCAGGGCAGGTTCACTCCCCCCCTCCACAAGGAATCTGGTTTCTGTCAGAGCCAGGACACCTAAACTGCAGCACAGCATGTTGTATCCATCTGCATACACACGCCTTGGAAAAGGCCCTGCATGAAAATACCTTATCAGAGGCAGTTTTATAAATCTGCCAGTGTGCTGGACAAGCACTCTAGGAGGCCCCATCTGGCTGTCAGACTTTGAAGGGGAAGATCATTTTACACTGAAGGGGAATTGTAGTCATGAAATATTCATGCAGTAGTCCCAATAAAATGTGGCAAGCAAGAATTTTTGGCAAGTGCTGGTCTTTCAACAACCTTCGGCTATTTTCATGTCTGTGAGCACAGCTCAGGGGGAGAGAACATCTGACGACATAAAGTCTGGGATTGTTCTCCCCAAACCCAGAGCTCCAATAGCAGCTGTTTAGCCTGGTGCTTATTCCAGACCTTTTGTAAGCACCCGCTGACCTTGCTGCGAGTGTGAGGATGTCGATAGCAATGTCATGGCAACATTTTATTTACCTGTATTTCCGTGGTATTAGCAGCCCATTTCTCCAGCCTTTAGGCTTTTCATTTTGAAACTGGTGTTTTCCTAACACGTAGGCTGTTACTGATCTCTTTCATGATACACTTCTCTTCTCCAGATTCCCTATATAGAAACGAGTGCCAAGGACCCACCTCTGAACGTGGACAAGGCCTTCCATGATCTGGTGAGGGTAATAAGGTAAGCTGCAAACTCCTCCCTTCCTTACTGCCCATGGGTGGGATGTGCAGGAATCATGGCCCAGACTGTCAGGAGCCAGTTTCTGGGGGGCTAGGTTTTCTTGGGGGTGGGATATTTCTGGTGTTTATTAACCTTCTTGTCCTGTATCTGCTTAGGTATGTTACTAGCACATAGCTCCCTGTGCAGGACACCAGTACCAGCCACAGTAAGAAGTAGCTGTGGCCATAATGAGTTTTTTTATTTAATGAACAGTGCAAAGCCTACTATAATGATCAGCTCTAAAAGGCTGGCACTGAAAACTCTGGACCAGTAATTTGGGTTTTCATAGTTTTGTCCTCTCAGGGTCTTGCCTTGCCAGAAGTTACAAAGGACTGGCAAAAAATTCTACGAAATTCTAAAGTTGTAGGTGACTTCTAACATTTTCTGCTCACTAAATGGAAAAAATTAAGCCATTTTGTATGAGAAACTGCATGACCTAATGGCTAAGCCCCAGGTTTCCTCAGACTGCAGAGGTTTGTTCCCAGTTTTGGCAAACGTACGCTCTCCGGGCGAACCCTGGCTCCGGCTGCCAGCAGGGAGGGACTGCCTTCCCAAACCCCGGCTCCCCTGCAGGAAAAGAGCTGCACACACATCCCAGCAGCTCAGCTGATAACCTCAGTTCTCTCTGAGATTTGTTTTTCTGGCACTAGCTGTCTGCCAGATTTTCTGGGCCCTCATTTTCCATGTTTTGGGAGGGCGTTGAGATGAAATCCTGCTCCTCCCTGCCGTGCAGTCAAAGTGCCTCGCCCGGCAATTAAACCACAAGGCATTTATTCACAGCATATCTGTACTTGTGAATATCCTAGCACAGCCTCAAGCCAGCCTCCATCAAAAGCAGATGGTACTGCCCACTCTTCCCTCATGTCTCAAAAGCAGAGGGCAGAAAGTCTTTGGAGAACTGAGTTGGAAGTGTCCCAAGCTCTTTCCCAACTGTTCTGTAACTCAGTATTAGCTGGCTAGATATTAGTTTTGTGATGCAGCAAGCTCTTACCACCATCTATTCTGCTCTGCAGGAAAGGAAAACAGCCAATATAAGATGGAAAGGCTTTGTTTGCTTTCTCTAAATAACACGGCCTCAGACAGGCTGAAAGGAGTATTGTAATGAGGCGTTACTAATTTCAAGCCCAGAAAATGCACTCCATAACCTCAAAAATGAGTGGTACACCTCAGTTTCCTGAGTAGCTACTGTGAAAGTCCTTGCCAGCCAGGTGAAACCCTCTGTGTTGTCAAGGGCAGCAGAAATGTTCACAAGAGCTGGAACTCGGGTGAAGTCAGAGAGCAGGGAGATGCTGTGTGATCTGGCTGGTCATTGGCCACAAAGCAGCTTTGCTTGGTTTTTGGATGTTACAAACTGTCCAGAGTCAAGGGTAGCAGCACTCATCAAGTATTGTTTTTCTGGTTCTCAAGTGAGCTTTTTCAAATAAAATGTAAATTTCAGCTCCCTGATAACTGTCACTGATGTAGTGCTTTGCAAATGAAGGGCTTCCTCAGAGCCCTTGTGAGCTCTCAGGGCGAGGATGCTTGTTCAGGGTTGCTCTGTTTGTGCTCCTTGCACTTGATTCCTAATTTATTTAGTTCATGCAAGAAACTGTTGTCTGGAAGTAATCCAGAAAGGACTAGGGTGATTGAGTCCACCCAATGGATGTTTTAAATTTCCCCTTTTATTCTGCAGCAGTGCACACATGGGAACTCTCACAGCAGAAGCCCTGAAAAGGGACAGGGTGTGGTTTCTGTAGCTCTAAAACAGATCCAGAAGAGTGAACAGCTTGTGGTCTCTTAGTGCTTATCCAGATTTAAAGTATTTTCTGTATATCGTCTTTCTAGTTTTGAGCTTTACAGTTTTAATTTTTCATGCCTCCAGCTTTCATATTCACTGAGAAAAAGTCTTACTAGTCAAGGCTGAGCTTTTCAGGTGGTTGCAAGAATTTGGAAGCTGAGGCTGTAAGAGAAACACCAGCTAAGAAACACCATAGTGATTTATGCCCCAGTGATGTCCCATCCTGGTCTGGATTGCTTGGTATGAACACCTAGTTTAATGCCTGGCATATTACATGACAAAGAGGCTGCTTTTGAACTCTTCAGACTCTCAGGTTTGAGTCTACAGAAGCTGCCAGTGTTTGTATGTTTTATCTTGCACTAAAATCTACATCTACAGGCTGCCTATGGGGTGTTTGAGCTGCAGAGCCTTCTGCTGGATTTGCACTGCTGGGCTGGCAGAGTAGCTGCTGCAGTTGGGTGCAGCTGCAAACAGGCATTTGGGCAATGCCTCATCTTACTGGACAGGGAGAAGCCCTCAGCAAAACGCTTTAGAGGCTGCTCACAGCTCTGGGGCACAGTGCAGGAGGGCTCTCAGCAGTGTGCTCCTGGTGGCTGTGACTTCAGACACCCAGGGACATCTTTCTGGGGTCAGCTCATTCTCTGTGCTCAGGTGCACTTCACAGCTTCAGAGGAAGCCAGAGCCCCATTGGCAGCAAACTCTGGTTTTGGATAACTGTTTTTTAGTCCCCCTCCATTACCAGGTCTGCATCAGTGCAGCTGGCTAAGGGCAATGCCAGCTGAAAGGCAGAGTGTATTTCTCTGTGCTCTCTGTATCTCTCTCATCCTCCTCCCTGCTAGGGGAGGAGGTGTCATGGAAGGCATGTAAGGGTGTAATGGATAATGTTGCATCCCTGTTTCCCAGAGCAGCCCCCGTGGCAGGGGAGGAGGCAGCAGTTCACCCTGGGCAACTGGAGACGTAGTGCCCTGGCAGCACAAACATCCCTGCCATTAGCCTGAATGGCTTCTTTTCCTCCTTCCTGGAGAATGCAGGCAGTTCTCAGCTGCGTGGCATGAAAAGCCAGGCAGTGCTGGAAGGGTGTATGGGGATATGTGTGCAAATATGCACACGCACGCCAAGATGCCGCTCTGCAGGCTGCCCGGGGCTCCGGATCCAAGCCAGCCTTACGCCTCACCTGCCTGCTTTCTTCTCTTCTCCCGAAACAGGCAACAGATCCCAGAGAAAAGCCAGAAGAAGAAGAAAAAGGCCAAATGGCGAGGGGACAGAGCCACGGGCTCCCATAAACTCCAGTGCGTGATTTTGTGACGGGACGCCCTGGGAGCGCCTTGGATGCCTCCCTCCCCCCCCCCTTGACCCACGGCCAGCCCGGGCGAGGAGCCGCAGCTCGATGCTGATGCCCACACGGCCCCGTGGCCCCTCGGGCTCCCTGCGGCGGCTCAGACTCGGAGGAGGCGGCTCACAGGGTCCGGAGCCCCGGAGAGGGGCTGCACGTCAGGGCCAGCGTGGGAGCTGTGCGAACGGGAGGCGGAAGGGATCGGCAGCACCTCAACTCTCCAACATCCCCAGCACCTTCCAGGGGCCTCCATTATGTTTATTAAAAAAAAAAAAAAAAAAAAAAAAAACACACAAAACAAACAAGGCAGAAGTTAAAAAATGTTGGTTTTATCTGCAAACATTTCTCTTTGTGACCCGTTTCTGCACAGCCTTGAATAGCCCCCCTGTTTGGTACAGTTGTCCGTGTATGTGTGGGGGAAGGGAAAGGGTTTTTCTTAAATTTTTTTTTGTCCCCTTCTTCCTTTTTGTTGTTTGCTCAGCGAGTGTTGGGTTGCAAAGAAACAACGGCCAGGCTTAGATTTTTTGCACTGAACTCTCTCTTGGGCGGCAGTGCCAAAACACAACTTCATATGAAAGTGCATAGACTTGGAGGAAGAAAATTAATTCCAGCTGCTCTGGGTGCTCCAGACATTGTGTCAGACTCTGGAGAGTCGCCAGCTCACAGACCATAAACTCCAGCTTAGAAAAGGAGGTTTGGGCTTGGATTTCTTTTTTTTTTTTCCCTTACCCTTTGTCAAGAGGTTTTGTTTCTGTTTTGTAACTTTGGACATGTCAAACTTAAGACATTTTGTTAACCTGGAAGTATTTAAATTAAAGTAATTTACAAATGGAAGGGTATGTTATTTTGGGGCGAGAGGGGTGGAGAGGAAGGGAGAAAGGAAGTAAAATCTGAACTGAATTTGTTATTTGGGTGTTGAATTTCTCCCTCATAAATGCATGTAAAGTGGTGCGATCTAAATCACTCTCTATTATTCCTTAACCTTTTCCTGCAAAGCCACTCGTGGGTAGATTAATTGTTTTGCTATTCCCAGGCTCATCTCACACACACAGGAAAAAAAATCTGTTTATGGACTTTGGCTCAATGTTTCTTCTTCTCCCTCCTTTGCCAAGCTGGTGACTTGAAAAGGTGTTTTTAAAATTATTCAAGTGGGATGTGTCTCTTCATAAGCTGACTGTATATAAAATGTCTCCCTGAAAACAGCAAGGACTATGAAAAGACAAGGCAAAAACCCTGCAAGCATTCAAACTGCCATCTACAACACCAGAAATATGGCTGTGCACATCCTGGAGGGGGCACGTGTTCTTTCACACCTTTCCTGGCAGAAAGAACTGCAGTGACAAATTTGTCTTTAATGGAATGTCATCTGCTGGATTGAATCCATTGGCTCCATTCACATGGTCACCAAACCTGTTTAAAAGTAGCAACTTGCTTGTCATCAGCGTGAATCTTATTTAAATATGCTTTCTGGGCATGATTTAAAATATTGGCAGGGTACGAATGCCTGAGATTTATGTGTCTGAGCACAGAAAATCCTGGTATTGGATATTGAAGATCCATCCAAGATGACGGATCATCACAACCTTAGTTGTCCATACTTGTTTATTCACCACCAGATTTCATTTCTTGACCCTTTGCCAGGCCACTTTTTAGAAGGGAGTTATCTGCTGATTATTTTTCAGGTGAATGAGGCTAATGGAAACATGTTCTTAATTTGTCCAATCTTCATCACAGCCAGAAGATGGCAAAAGCCTGTGGCTGGCTCAGCACACTGCTTAGGGTCATGTTGGCTCTGCTGCCTCTGTCCCCTTTGGTGTGGTGACAGAGGCTGGGGATGGATTAAGCAGGCAGATATGGGAAAGAAGTGTCTCTCACAGACTCTTAGGTTGGATGTGGGCCATACACTTCAGTGAGGTAGCAATGTGCTGTGTCAGCTGAGATGTGGCTCCCAACCATTGCAGCATTTCTTCCAGTGCTGGCTGAACAGAACTGCAACAACTGAAGCCATCCGCTTCAAATTCTGGTCCTTGAGACTTGTCTCTGCCTTCTGGAGGAAGGTCTCCCTGTAGGCATTTCATTTGTTCTGCTTTGAAAGCCTCTAGTAAATCAGAAATTGTCTGATCTTTGCAACCACCCCATTTCACCATCACCCCTGTAACCACTTCCCTACCAGAATCGCCGTCTAGCCTGACTGCTGGCTTAATAGTTTTAATTATACACTACTAATGCAATGGGATCTCACACACAAAAAGATGATGGCATTTTCAGGGAGCTCTTTTAATACCCCCTAGAGCTCTTCCACTTAAAAATAACTTGATTTCTGCTGAAATACCTCATCCTTATTATTTTTTATCTAAACCCTTGGGAGTGCATGCCTGAAAACAGCGTGTGTGTCTCTTGAGTCGCATCTGCTGTGTACTCAGCACTGTATGTGAGAAATTATCTGCTTTTTCTAAAGCTTCTTAATTGTTTCTTCAGTTCCTTTAGCAACTAACAGCGATTGCAGAATAATGGAGGGGAGGAGGAGGGAAAATGAGCAGATTAACAGCAGAATATGGAGCAGGGGCCAATGTGGAAAACATGGCTATTTTCTTCTACATTCATCAGTTTGTTTATAGCAAGGAGTGTTTTCCAGCAAGGATCACACCTCTGACAATCCTAGGGCACTGAAAATAGTGAGGTATAACAAAGCCTTCTGCCACATAACCCACCCTGTCATACTCAGGGCCGTTGGGAAATGGAGAGCGCCTTCGCTGCCGTGCGCAGCACCCACGGAGCTGGGTGGGAGACACCAGTTGGTGACACGCTGCAGAGAGAAACAACTCTGCTGTGGGTGGTTTATATTTTTCAATGGTGCATCCAGTGGATAGAGACATTTTTGCCGTTGTCAGGGGCAGGCTGGAGAAGGATCCTGTAAGGGCACATGTGGGGCTCATTTCCAAAGAGTGGATGGTGCAAGTGACCTAACATCATCTTCAGCCCCTGGGTAAATCAGCATTTCCTTGTCTCAGAGCAATCTGGTTCCTCTTCTATTAAACAGGAATTGGCAAGGTAGAGTTGGCCATAGAGCTGACCTTGCTTTCAACACACAGTTTCAAACAAAATAAAAAGAGGGGTAAAACCTTACAGATTTATTGGTATTTAATAACCAAGTAACCTCCTTTTTCTATTTTAGACACTGAATAATATTTGTAGAACAACAAAAAGAATTAAGCCACCTAAGTTTTGGCTTTGCAAAGATGTCATCATCTCCCCAACCTGGGATCCCATAGCAGCTGTACCACTGCTTTCAGGTAAATCATGTTGCTGTTTCCTCTCTCTGGTCCTGCCAATAAGGCGGCCACTGGCTTTGTTTTCTTACCAACTTCTGAGGTGCACGACATTTATTGTACAAGCCAAGTCACCTGTCTGTCTGTCAACTTCATGTCTCTCAAAAGGGGAGTGGGAAGGAAGAAAAAGAGAAATACCTGCTTGAAATAAATACAGGTTCCTTTGGCACAAGCAGAATTTATTTGGCCCTCTCTGCCTGCCAACTCTAAATGGCACAAAAGCCTCATAACAGCAAAACCAAACACCACCACCGCACACGTGAGGAGCTTTGCACATGGTGGCCACCTACAAAGCTGCTTTCTTGGCTGCCTCAGGTAAGGGCAGTGCTGTCACTGGCAAAGCTGCTCTGTGATAGCCTGGGTACATTTAAATAAACCATGTTCAGATGATGGGGCTCAGCAGCAAAACACTGGAGATGGTGAACGAGAGAAACAAGTATTTAACAAGGGGCTGGAATTCCTTGCTTTGGATCAGATGTTTCAGTTTAACAAGAGGCCATTGCCGTATGTTGCTCGGTTCCTTAATCTGCAATAATTAATTTTGGCTGGCTCTTTTAACCTACAGCTGTACTAGAATTTGCAAATTAGGACAGGCTGAGGGGTTTAGACATAGATGGCGTGTCTCGTCTGGAGAGGAAATGAGCATTACTGGGCACAGAGAGGACAGCACTGTAATATTGGTTCAGATTTTTTGTTTTAGCTTGTTACCATCCTCAGGCCAAAATGGGCTGCCCAGAGCCTTCTTCAGCTCCAGTGATTTCAAGGGATGGTCCCTAAATGTTGCTGAAGTGCTTGGGAAGGAGATGATCCCGCTCAAAGCTCTGCTAAGGGTAGAATATAAAGAGGAATACAGAAGATACTTTAAGAGATGCAACTTATTGTCTACTGCTGATGTCAGAGTTCAGATATTTATTAATGAGGGAGAGAGGGGGCTTGAGAGAAGTTTGGCATTAGGGAAATAGCCAAGGCCCTGCACATCAACCTGTGTACCTTGGAATGGACAGAAGAGCTCTGTGTTTGGAAATTTGTTTTCTGTGAGCTGGGTTCAGTGGCCAACCCATTCTACCTGCTGTAGGCTGGGCAGGAGGGAGGAGTTTTAGTGCATTTATTGAGACTGCATTAGAGTGCACAGCAAACACGACAGTGAAAAGGAGAGGAAGGATGCTGTGGCATGGGAAGTGTTGATCTTCTTGGTCACTGCTCCCTGTGCTGGGAGGTCTCCAGCGGTCACACAGGCTAGTTGAGTGTCTTGCATTTATGCATTTAATGCCATCTGAAGATGCCTGGGGGTATTCAGGGCATTTACCTGGGAGTTTCAGGTGTAACATGAGACCTACGGGAAATCTGGCCTCTTCTGGAACAGCAGCCACCAGCCTGGCAAGGATTCACCTGAGCAGCTGAAATGGCTCCAGGTGTGTACCTTGGGGTGCTTTGAGAACTCTTCTATTTCACAGCAGTGGTCCAAAAAAAGTCAGTGGATATTTCAGGTGTCTGTGGATACCCTGGTTCTTCTCCTGCAAAGTGATGTCACCTGAGTTTTAGGGACTCACCGATGCATCTAGAAAAAGTCTAAAGTAGAAGTCACCAATTTTGTGAAATGTATTAATTGCATTTTGCAGCCTAGGCTATCTCATATCAGTTGCACAATTAGGCTGTAAATAATTCAATATTTGGCAATCAGGGATTCCATCAATATTATGCAGGCCTTTTGCTTCCTTTTCTCTTGCATGCAAAGGAAATAAATATTTTATAGATGATCTCACATCTGGGATGACACTGGACTTGCTTGCAGCAAAAGAGAGCAGGGAGAGAGATGACTGCATGTACTGGGTCCCTTGGTGGGGGACACGAGGAGCTGCAGCACAGAGATAAGCTCTGGTCTGAGGGGGTTTCCCACCACTGTGGAAAACCACTGCTGCTTCTCTCCAGCTCCAAGAAGTCACTCATGAGTGGCCAGCAGGTCAGGCAGGTCAAGGCTTCCCGAGGCAGGAGAAACGTGCGGGCGCTGTGTCACTGCTGTGCCGAAGGGTGCGGCCGGGGAAGGAAGGCTCACACCCAGCAGGTGAGACCTGCCAGCTGGGAGAGTGCAGGGGCTCCTGCTAGTCCTGAACACAGGAGGGGGTGTTCAGCAGTGCTGTGTGGGGTAGAGACTGCCAAAATCCCCTAATCCTGGCAGTTCTGGGACAGCTTTTTTAATTCCTTTGAATTCAGAGTTCCTTTTGCCAAATCCCGGGGGACCAGCAACGTCATGCCAAGCCCCACACAGCAGTCTGATTTGCCACAAGCTTTACTTCTCCTCTGGTTTCCATCCCTCCTCCCAGGTCTCTCTCATGCAGACCAGGACATGCACAACTTTGAGAGCTCAGACTGGGCACGTGGGCAGATCCAGGAGCCAGAGGGACTCAGACAACATCCTGGATTTGGGCAATAAGAGAGCAGGAGTAAGAGGCGAAGGAAGGAGCTTTGTGAATCAGGACCCTGTTCTATAAAGCCAAATCCTCTGCAAATCTGGGCAAGAGACATTGTACAGCTCGTGATTAAGACAATCTGCTGAGAAGTCAGCCCAGCTGAACAAGTCACGAGCTGCTCCTTGGGCTGCCACACACAGAGGTGGTTATCATGTGGCCCAGACCCAGCCAGAGACCGGGCCTGCCTCTGCAGCTCAACAGCCCATGTCCCCATAAAGCAGGGAGCTCTTTTCTGCAGGCTCCATAATAAGAGCTGTGTTTCAAACAACAGTCCCTGGGATGGAGCCGACAGAAAGCAGGAAATGCAAAGTTAACGCTGATGCTCCGGGCTTTGCTCACACAATTGCTGAGGTCGAACAATGATGTGAGCTGGGGACAGGGTGCTACTCAGCCTCCCCTGGGAGCTTCCTGCCTTGCCTTGTCTCATCCCAGGCTCCAGACTTTCATAAGAGCTTGTGCTGGTTTCTGGCATTGAGTTTCCCACAGAGCTGGTCACGAAGTTTCATTCCCATGGTTTTTTTGCTTGGCTTGGTGAAGTCTCTTTAGTCTCCCCAGCACCTTTTGGGCAGCAGGGTTAGCGTGGTGGTGGGGGTGTCTGGGCAGCCTTTGGCAGAAGGTGCCTCATGGGGAAGAGGAGTTTCGGCAGGAGATAGGGAAAGCAAAGCAGTCACATCATCAGCATAAAACACTTAAAAGCAGAGGAGGCACTCTGCTAGGTTTTTGTCGGGTTTTACTTTAGCACATAAAAATTGTTCTGGGAAAATTCACGTGACACCTGCCACCATAAAAGAATAAGGAATAGAGAACTAGAACTAATTAAAGAAGTAGAGAACTAACGATTTTTTCACTTCAGGATCTTAAAGCATTCAAGAATCAGTCTAACCTCTCTTAGTCAGGACTCTGAGAGGTGGCAGATCCTGTTCCATTGGCTGAAGAAACAAGAGCACAGACATCTGAAATGTAGACAAAGAACAGGGGCTGGTGAGATGCCCGCACATCAGACACTGCTGGGACTTGTGATCAGTTTGCTTCAAGCTGTGAAACTATAATTAACATAGACTTAGCTGAAGATAAATATTAAATGCAAAATGAAAATGTCTAAGGCCAGCTATCTCGAGACTTCAGTCCCAGATAAAATCTGTAAGTACTTACTAGATATAGGCTGCTTCCATAAGTGGCATTTTCTCAGTATTTTCAATTGATTTTCCCCCCTAAGCAATCTATCTCCTTCTTAATTTAAGATTCATCTTATCACATCCTACAGATAAACTAAAAATGGAAAAGGTCACAAGTTCTACTTTATTTAGGCAAAAAAAATTACTCTTTGTAAAATGCCTTTGGACTTATTTATGTGACTGCTTTTGTTTTTCTTATGAAACAAAAGCTTGACTCCTGCTTATCCTATAGAGCCCTCAATACCAGTGTCTGGATCAGGGATAGGCTGACTGAGGAAATCAAACCTGTGAGCACCACGTGGAAGCTGTGTGAACCCACAGATAAATTGCTGGTTTAGGTTTCCAAGGGTTGGAGGCTGGTGCTTAATTCTAAAATGACAGCTCCTTTGGCAATGTTGTCCTAAGACAACAACGAAGGAATGGCACTATCTAGTGCCAGTGACTGCTCCTCCCAACATCCAGAGGGTCACCAGACCTGGCCCTGTAAATAATGGTACCGATGCCTGTGTGGAAAAAACTGCCCCTGCTGCTTCTTGAGACAGGAATTAGCACCAGCCTGAACAATGCTCCACGCTACTGCCTCTTTGTTTATGTTTTATTGCCAACTAATGCCAAACTGCAGGCTTGGTCAGGTCTACCCACAGTCCAAGCTGGATTTCCTCTAACTGGACCAGTATGGGACTTGTAGCACTGAAAAATCACTGAAAGTCTGTCCAGCCACAGCACAACATTTTGTTAATGCCCAGCTGCCTATTGTCTGCAACAGCCTTTTACCACAGGCTCTGCAAAGGTGGGACAGAGCTGCTGCTGCTCCCTGGAGAGAGGTAAGTGCCTTGAATTTGATTGTGTGGGCCTGGGCTTGTGTCTTAGCATCTCTCTGGGGCAATTTGGCTGTTTACAAGAAATGAATTATCTGCATTGACCAGCTGAGGGCAGGAACAATTTGTCTATGTTTCCAGGTGGTATCAGAATTAAGTGGTTTATATACAGATTAAACCCCAGGAGAACATCTGTGATGATAGATGACCTTACCTGCCATGTGGACTGTTCCAGCCCAGTCTCCATCAGTCACGTGCCCCTTGCAAAAGTGTCCAGCAGCAAACACATCACATGGGGTGGGTGGCATCTGGCATGAGCAGGGAGGTCCATAGAGCCCTGGACCCCTCTGTGTGTGTGCAGTGCAGTGCTGGCAGCAGGACTGCTCAGCACACTGGGAATCCATTGGGGCTTTTAGTAAGGGCACACCATGCTCTTCAGATCAGTCCTGCCCCTCTCTCTTGCCTGTTGGTGCAGAAAATAACCCAAAGAGTAACTAAACAGCAGACAAATCTCCTCTTAGTCTTTGTGTCCCTTCTCAATGAGGGCTGGGAGTAAAACTGTCCCAGAAACAATGGTTAAAAAAATGCTGAAGGGGGAGAGTATAAAAGGAAAACTACAGTGTACACTTGAGCTGGTGGTGGATGTTTTTCATTACTGTTATTGGCTATTCAAACACTTACCCAAAAAAAGAAAACAAGTGGAGAGAGCAGCCTCAAATCAAACAGATTTCAAACACTTCACAAACTTCTTCTAAATATATTCATCTTCCAAAGACTCTTTAGCCTATTAGTTAGATTTAAATAATCATGACCTAGTACTTACTAAATAACTAAAATCTTCTGAGAGTTCACATTTATGGTCCAGATCACTGTAAAACAAAGGGCAGATAGAAATCCCATTTGGATGCAAATATTTAATACGGCATTTGGAAAGCTGCTACACCGACGCTAATTTGAGCAGATAATCAAATAAGCATTAAAACAAACAATTATGCAGACATATAATTAGAACAGGAAAAGGTTCTAAGTTAAGCCAATAGAAAATGGTTTATAAAAACCATTTGATCATGGCCTTTCAAACAGAACTGGACCAAAACACCAAGGCTGTTACTTTATATTCGGGATTATAGATCAGTGGAGGTACCAGTCGTACCTGGTATGTAAATACAGGATTGATGCTCGGTCTGTTCCTCAGGGACCCACTTCAGAGCCTGTGAATCTTAACTGGAGCCTTTCTGATATGTCAAACAGGCTTTGGGTCAGGATCCATCACCTTCTGATGAGAGAGTGCTACAATTCCTTTATTTGGCAGCTTGCAGGAGAAGCAGAAGTAAAACATATTGCAAAAGCCAAGCTCCAACAGGAGTTCTGTTCAATTATGTCTTAACATTAAACTGTAGCTAATGTGCTTTTACCAGATGTCCTGATGAAATACTATTACAAGCTGGTGCATTGCATTAATTAAAGTGAAATTTCATAATGAATTCTTTTTTCAAGGCAGCAGGGATGAATTGATGACCTACATAACCTCCCCTCCCGCTAAAATAGCTTCCCAAACTAATGAAATGAATCCCCCTGGTTGTGGCAGGGGAGCGGAGCAAGCTGTGCTTTGCATCCCAGCTACACACTGCGACGGCAAAAAATCTGGGCACTCTCCACAGAGATTATGGCTCGCCTTTCATTGTGTCTAGCAACAAGAGGGAACTTTCAGAGGCAGGAGGACTCTCCATTAAGGCACCTTGCATAACGGGAGGCTTTTGAAAGCTCCATTAAAATTCTTGGACAGTGCCCTCACAGAGAAGCTGGGGGATAAGCTGGCTGACCCTCTACCTTATAAACTGGCACGAATGCACAGACAGTTAAATGCACATTTGTTCAAGTTTAAGAGGCTTAGGGTATGTCATTAAAATATAATCCACAAGAGACAACAAACATGCCCACAGCTGGCAGGCTCAGACCCGTCTCTGCGGCGAGCGTGTCAGGAGAGAAGCGCGAGGATCAGCATCACACAGCCCGTGTGTGTGGGGAGCTAACAGGAGGAGGGGAGGCCTCTGTTCCCAGGCATATGTTTTTAAGAGAGAAAATATGCCTGTGAATTCTGATTATGCCTGTGTTAGTACATTTTGATCCATGGTGGTTTGAGATTAAAAGCGATTTATGGTGTTGCTAAGTCTCAGCAGTCTACATTTCACTAAGCCATTGCAGGGCAATCAAAACAGTGCCTGGACCAGTTCTGGATTGTGCCAGCAAGTCCTAATTGCCTGGAAGATAATGGTGTCATTAAAGTCTCTTGCCCCTGTGAGCCTTGTACTCCTCGACAGAAAAGATGCTTTTATTGTTGGTTTCAAAGGAGCCCTCAGTCACTGCTAAAGCACATTGTCCATTCAGAGGTACTGGGAGGCTCTATTCTGTAACTGCTTTATTTCTCTGCTTCTCCCTTCATAAGCAGTGGGCTGGCAAGAGCAATGGAGAGAAATGCAGAAAAAATATTGATTTTTCAATAAGCAAGACAAAATATAAATCAGATATGATTCAGTTAGACATCATAAGGGAAAGAAGTGTCTTGAGACCTTGCACTGGTGTGGGCTTCCAGCAACAGAAATGGAGAATACTTTTGTATAAGGAGACACAGTCCTCAAAAAATGCCAACTTCTCCAATAATTTTCAAGTCAGTAATCATTTTAAAAGAAAAGCTGTGACCAGCTTCTTTATTCATACAAAAGGCCTGTGGCCTCACAATTACACCTTAACTCACAGCCATTCCTCTTTCTGGACAATTTCAATTAAGAAATGACCTCGCCATAAAACATTCAATTCTGTTACAGGATTTATTCCTGTCTTCATTTGGTAACATCTTCCTGAAAACAGGAAGACACTTATGCAGGTAAATTTATCACTTGTCTATTAATGGGCATGAGTTTTCTTAAGCAGAAGGGGGCTTTACTTTATTATTTGTCTGTACTCTGAATCTTGCTATTTCTTGTGCTTTGAGAATCACCTTTCTGTTTGCTTTGCACAGTGCCCTGCTCACTCAAGGAGCCTGTCTTCAGTGGGTCAGCAATACCAGGCCACAGAGATGACAGGCAGAGTAGCCTATAACAAGACTTTTCTGTATTTGTGCCATCCAAAACTGGACAGAAATGTATTTAATCTGTAAGACCACAGCAATGTCAGGACAAGAAGTATCTGCTGAGTACAGTAAGAAGTTTGATTTGCAGAGGGCCTGTAGTCCACCCAACCTGCTATTCTCATAAAACCTTTACAGTTAAACATACACTCAGTTACACTTAAGAGACTTAGGGCAGGCCATTACAACATAATCCAGAGTGCCCACCAATGCATGCATTACACAAAAAATACTTGGCATTGCTGGTGAAGGGTACTTTCAAGCAGAGAAGAGACCCCACAAACCAGCACTCAGATAATTTTCCTTTCATATTTTCCTTCTCCTTATCTGCCTTTCTCTTGGCTGTTGTTTTTACTCCTCCAGCTGTTACCTTTCCATCTTCTATCCATATTATCCATCATGGTGGGTATAAGAGCCTTTCTTCATTGCATCACATTTCTGGAGTGCCTTGGAGTAAGTACTCTGTTGTAGTTTTTGCCACTGATTCTCCATTTGTTTAGGGCTTACTGACATTTAGTGTTTTTTCTTTTCTGAAGCCCTTTGAATGTAGTACCTAAACTGCAGTCCTGCTGCTCAGGGCTGTGCCTGTAAGGTGGCACCAGAGCAGGGGCTGTTTCCAAAGGCAAGAGGGGTCTCGGCCAGCTGGATGAGTTAGAGGGGCCTTTCACATGGAGGGCAGACGGTAATTACACGGAAGAACTTAATGCTTCTCACCTGAAATGTAAGTGGCGGAGGGAGATTGTTTAAACCCCAAAACCAAATTTGGAGACCCCCCTGTTCGTAGGATGCAGCAGCCTGGAAAGGGCCAAAGTGGTCATTGATGACCACACCAGAAAGCCCAGGGCAGCTCAAACCCCTTTGTGCACACCAGACCCTGCCAGGGACTTGCTCTGATGCCCAAACCCTGCAAAATGTGAACTCAGATCTTAATCTAGTGTATTGAAAATAGACAGTTTTAAGTGTTTTTACAAAGAACCAGAGCACGAATGGCAGTAAACCCAGGAGCCTTTTGGCTTAATCCCATTTCAGACACAAAAAAGAAACTCCTGCCTGACAGCCATAAGCTCTCTGGGAAAAATCGGCTCTTCCTATGCTTCCCTAACTATATATATACTCTGCCATGTGCTGTCATCCTCCCATCCTCCTTGAGTGTCACTTGAAGAAAAAAATCTGTAGTGAATTATAATGACAATACATTGAGGATGGCTTATAGCAGAGAATGGCACTTCGTAGCAGCCGGCTGTGACAAATCTGGGTTGGGAGAGAACATTGTGTATGTCCCAGAGAGTATAGCTTTTAAAATAAAAACCTCATTCCTGTTCCCTGGAGCTTTTTAATGAATTGCCACATGCAACAATGCCTTAAACGAAGCACTGGTGATTATCCATCTGACTATGGCTCAGTGATTACAAAATAAAAGAAGAGGCAGCACCCTCTAAAAAACTCTAAACCTACTTGAAGAGCTCTACTGATGCTAAGGACAATCCCATTTTAAAGGCAAAGAAGCAGAGGGCACCAAAGGAGCAAAAACCCTTAGTGAGGTGGGACATCTTACTGTGGTTAACATTTCTCAGCAGGATGAAACTCCCCCCTCTGAGCCATGGACCAGTTGTACCACACACTGACTGAGGGTAAGAAGAGCCAGTCAGATCCCAGGATGATTCAGACTATATGGAAATTATGTTTTACACTTCTGCAAAAGCTAGAACAAGGCCAGGAGAAGCAGTCCTGCTGGTGTGACCTGGAGGGAAGTGGTTCTTGTTGGACCATCAGGATACAGTCCAGTGAGGGTTACAGGTTTTACATCTAGGACAGAAGATGTCCTGTCCCATCCAGATATCTGCTTAAACACATAAACACTGTGGCTTTTCCCTCTTGGACAGACATGCTGGTGACAGCATTTAACTCTGTGTTTGTTTTAGATGGGCAAGGGAAGAGTCCAAACTACCATGGCTCCCTCTGCAGTTTCTGGGTGAGATGGGCTCCTCTCCCATGTACCACAGGCTCTGCAGCAGGAAAGTCTACCACTCTCCAAGGAATGCACAGGGACTCTGGAGACCACAGTCCAAAATCAGACACCTCATTTAAATGCCTCAGCTTGGGCTATGCAATTTCACAGCACCAAGAACTAGTGGAGACCTGCAGCTCCCTTGTCTGCCTGTAACCACTTTTCCAGTGCCTGTGCCCTGTCCTTCTGGGGCTCTCCCAGTCCTGTACAGCCTGTACAACCCCAACCAGTCCTTTGGGGGCCAGAAGTGTGTTTTAAAGCATCCCAGACTAGATTGCTCTGCATAGCCTCCGCACACGCAGAAGGCGGCTGAGGCGTCCCAGTGCACCGGGCTCGCTGCGCATGGGACGCCGCGTCCCTCTGCATTTCCCAGGATCTGCGGGTGCCCAGCAGCCCCCCTGGCAGCTATCAGATATCCACTAGCTCACTGCCTGTGCCACTGTGGAGCTGGCAGGTCCACACGCTTCCTAGACGCTCGCCCCACATTCATTTTCTGTTGCTCCTGGGCTTGGCAGCTTCCAGGGTAAATCTGGGTCAACATCTTTCCACAGGATTTCTGTTCCCTTCCTGCCGTGGTTGGCAGAGGGGGATGTGCCAGGCAGTACTGAAGAGCCATTGACTGATGAGGAAGGACAGGAAAGGAATGGGGTTTTTTTGGTTTAACTGTGTCGAAGCTGAGCACAAACACGGACCCACAGGCACCACAAGCAAATGTCGTCAGAGGCTGATGTACGAAAATCTCTCGTTGTCTCCAAAAATTGCACAGATTCATTTGAATGCAGTGAGAAATTCAGGGTTTGCTTTTTTTTACTGTGATTAGTAGCTATTCAGGTTTTCAAAATTTTAAGTCTTTATTCCTAGCATATGTAACAAAGTTTAAAACCTTAGACCACTTCAGCTCTGAATGTTGGGAAACGCGCAGGAAAAAACAGTCTCAGCCCTATTTCAGTAAATGTGCAGGAGGATCAGTCTGAGTAAAAGCTCTTGTTAGTTCTCTCACGCTTTGCTCTTAGTAATTGGTTGATATTTTAGGGATGGAATAATCTGTAGAAGTTGCTTTCTGTAGCATGTGCTGCTAACCCTCTTTTTTTTCTGTCAGAAAATCCTTTTGAAATTAGACCCGACTCCTGGAATCAACCCAGACACTGCTTTTCAAGCCAGAAGCATATGTATAAGCATCATCAATCATGCCACTGACTCTTATCACTTCTCTATATTCACTTTCTACCTGGTTTGAATTCCTAATTGGCCCTGCTGAGAAACTTAGAGCCCTGAAGGAAGGGGTGGAAGGGAGGTGGGAGAGAGTGTGACTTTCCAGCTGAGACTGGGAGGGTTTCCTGCAAATTACACTGATAACTGATAAAGTCTGTTTCCTGGAGAAAATAGACAAGAAGCAGTTGGCAACAGGGTGAGTAAGAGTCCGATGTGATGGGGTATGATGTACAAAAGTGTGTACAACTGGCTCAATTATCATCTGAGCAGTTGGCCTGGCAGCTGCTTATATCACATGTTTCAGACTCGTGTACTGCAACGCAAGCACATGAGGAGTCATTTGGGCTGGAATGGAGTAGATAATTCAGGAGACAAAGCTGTTTTCCTGATTTAAGTACAGGAGAAGCTCTGAAAAATGCAGGTGATTTCCTGTGCCATCTAGAGCAGGATTTCTCTTTCTCTGCTTAGGAAACCACCGATGTTCTCCCCATCCTCTAGCTCTAATTTATAGAAAATTCTTTCTCACAGTGATGTTGTCCCAAGCTGCCTAAACCAAAGTGAATTGGGTGGAAGCACCCTCAGGGACTGGTGACCCAGGACATGATGATGGCTCTGGGCTGTGCCAGGGAATGGGCTGCCTCCTCAGGCAGGGAGGGGGGGGTCTCAGGTGCAGCTAACCCAGAGAGGGATTTGAGCCACCTCTCCACCTCAGGTGCAGAGTAAGCACAAATAGTCTGCACGCAGAACATTTATTTCATTGCTTTGCCCCCCCACTGCTGCCCCCCACCCTCTTCCCATTAAGCAGTCACACATGCTGCTGAAAGCCAGGGCAGTTGTACTCATCTATCAAAGCCTGTCAGCTTGAGAGCATAGGCTCTTCCCATTAATTAAGCAAATGTAATGTGATTAGCTAAGGCTGTAAATGTTTCTAGGCCCATTTAGAAAGCTACAAAACACTGAGCATCACGGTCTTTTATTTTCATGTGCTCGTGCTATGTGGGATGCTCCTCTGGGGCTGAGATTTTAGTTTTAAAATTTCTGTCTGTGAGAAAAAATAGGGAGATATAATAGAAAGCACTAAAAATGGGTCATGTAGTTCTAAAACTGCTGTTTGAATCTGAGGAAGAAAATAGTTTCTGCACTTATAAAAAACTTTTTTTTTTTTTTTTAATGGATGTAACAAGAAATAATGAGAGATGAATTTCTGGTAAGAATCTATTTGCCTCATTTAAGTTCTCTGCTTGCTTTGATGAAAAATATATATTACTTAGCAGCTAAGTATCTAAACTGGGGTGCTTTAGGCTGTCAACCTGAAAGCAAATGGAACAGTCAGTGGGAAGTTGCACACAGAATAAGAAAATTCTTGAAGTAAATTTGAGTGTTATAAACTAGAGCTACTTAAGAATTTAAACCTGAAGTGGGATACAGGTGCCTAAATCTAATTCTGTGATGCTGAATGCAGCCTGTGCCAGACTTTCAGTGTGTATGAACTCCAAAGGTTTAAAGCTCTTCAGATGTTTACAGTCATTTTGACCTCTGGGTCTCAAAAGTGCTCCCGCCCCATCCAGGCTGAGCTGCTCAGGAATGTTGTGTGCACCTAGAGCTCTTTTGAATCCAGAAATTTAGCATTTCTTTCCCTAATTCCTCGCACAGGCTCAGCCTGGTGGGCATGCACTAGGAATACCTCAGACAAAAGGGCTGCACCTCTCCCAGCAGCTCAGGCCACTCTTGATCTCCCACAGGGACCTCCTAGAGGTTACATCCACACATGGACCACAGCAAGTGAAGCCCAGTGCCTGATGTCTCACCCTCCCTGGGTTCTGTGCCAGCTCCTGAGACCAAAGTCTTGGCACATTGCATATCTTCACGTGGATGTAAAAAAGCCCTCAGGACTCAAATCATGAGAGTCATTTCCTGAATTCATTTAAATGAACCATTCCATCAGACCCTGACATCCTCTCTGCAATCTTTTCGATTGATGCAAGTTCCCAACTTTGTTTCCAGGAACCTGGGGCTTTTCCTGTATGGCTGAGGAAGAAGCTACCGTCATGGCAGGCAAGGCAAGAACGGCGGTGAATGTCTGGTAAGTTCTTTCCCGGCAAGGCAAAAAGCTTTAGGGAGTCTGGGATAAGAAGCTGCTCCCTACAGTCTTTATCTCTCTGCTCTCACTGATGCCTTGGGAAGGCTGAGCTGAAACAGAGACTGGAGAGAGCCAGAGAATAAAGCAGATATTTAGTGAGAGGCCTTTAGGGTACACCTCGGGCAGGACAAGAGCCTGACCAGGGCTACCTACACCCAAGGTGGACTTGAAATGGTCACAAAATGAACAAACAGTCACGAGGTGTTACACTTTTATAAGTTTGGGTCCATTTGTATATTGGGGTTTAATTGTCCAATACAGCTTCAGGTTGTGAGGTCTCATCCTTCTTGTTTCTCTCTTCGGTCCACCATGGTTTGTGCTTTGTTAGGCCTGAAAGCTGTACTCGTTACCCTTGGTCTTCAGCAGGAAAAGGAATTGTTTTGTCTGTCTACTCTGTGAAGAGAGCTTACTAGCACTTAATATGAACTCAGAACTGCGCCCCTAGGCAGCAGAGAATCTGGAAAGCATGAAAGCTAACACTTAAGGCAGGATCACAAACATCCTGGGGGACAAGGGGAGGAAAATGCCCCTCGAAAGCACTTTAACACCTTCCCTGAAATGGGACAGCACTGCAAAGAGCCGCTGCTCTCAGCAGCCAGGCCAACAGGGAGCGTAGGGGAGGAGTTCCATCAGTCACCTCACAGCCTGGTGCCTGCTGAGGGATCGCCCCTTTGACTGCCCCAGCCTCTTCCCGGGAGCACCTCTTACTGCTGAGCTAGAAATGGAAGGGGGAAGAGGGCTGTCGCCCCAATTACCCTCTCATCTAGATGAAGGTGTGATTAGATGTGAGGTTTGCCCTTACGGTGGGTCTGTGGTGCTTGAGACCCAAACTGAGCTCAAACCCACTCCCTGCCCAGACCTGTTTGTGCAGCCGGGGCCACCACCACGCCTTCTCTGAGGACACACAGTGCGGCTGCTGGGCAGGCAGCAGCAGTGCCACGTTTTGTGCCGTTTCCTAACGCTGGGATCGGCAGGAAGCAGCATCCAAAGGGCATTCAAAGGCCTCTCATCAGACAGTGCCTTGCTCCAGGCTCATTGGGGTTTTTGAGTGGAGAAATTTCCCGTCTCTCCTGGACTAAAAGAAGAGAAAAGGACTATCAGGCCTATATGGCCAAGGAGCACTTACAGAATAGGACACAATGCCAGAGCTTCATGTTTTGGGCCTTCACCTGGCTGTTAGCAAAACTGAGAGTAAACAGATCTGTTGAAATACTGCAGCATCTCCTGGCAATTGCTGCAGACGTTTCAAACCCACACAAGGGGCATAGGTTATCTTTTTCATGCTGTTAGACCCAGGCCATCAAAGGTGATTCTAGTGAGTGTAAGATACCAAAACATCTCCAGGACCCTGTGACTTATTAGCTTTCAAAGAAAAACAGGTTATCAGTCTGATTTCTGGGGGTGTGTTAGCACTGGTAGCAACATGGGGAAACCTAAGTGGCATTCTGACAAGATACCCTTGGGTCTCCAGGCCTGGTAAAACCATGGCAGCCTAATAAATGGGATATTGTGAAACTCTATTAGGTGTCGCTCTCCTTCTTCAGGAAAGATCCCCTGGAGTGTTACAATGCCCTTAAAAATCAGTGGTGGTTCAATGGCTGAATACCTGCAGAAATCTGGCCTCCACCTTTCTCAGAAATTTTCCCTATGATTTATGCCATTGAGGTGTAGCCTCTGACAATAAGAGTAGAAGCCTAAATATTTTACTCAGAGGACTCAGAGAGCCTTTTTCATACCTGAGTTTGAGGCTGGCATTCAGTTAATGTTGATGTAATGTCTTTTTTAAAAAGACTGTAATTAAATTTACCAACACAGTCACCAAAGAGCCATTTATAAATTGTATATATAGTTGCAATTCAGCATCTGTTGTGACTATTTCATTGGGTTAGTCCTAACATCACAAGCTAATAATACTTAAAACAGGGATATGGGTAATTCACAAAGGACACTGTACTCTCTATATAGCTAACAGTGATTAAGTAGTCTCTGCTTTCAGAAGAAAGATAAGGGCAAAAAAGAATAGGTCCCTCGATAATATCAGGTAATTCTTATATATAGTCCGTCATGACACAGGCATAAATCACAATAAAACCCATCTGCAGATCTAAGGGGTGAAACCATAAATCCTGCTTTATAAATGAAACCTGCACATCTGATAGTGTACATTGCTCCAGATTTACAGCAGCTGTAAATGATGTACTGAGGTTCACAAACCCATTTGCACTCTTTGACTGGGAAGAAGGGAGGTGAGATTTTACTGGGGAGGAGAATATATTGGAAGATGCAATGAGAGAGACCATATGGATGTCTGTGTGTGTGTGTGCGTGCAAGTGAGGAATGTGTATTTTACACAGACTTGCCATATCTTGGCATTACATTTGAGACTCCCTCCTCTGTCCCCAGTTTCTATAATTCATGGCACAGTGTTATGCCTTCCCATTCACTCCAGGTCTGATAGGGTAAATGCAGGTGATGGGGCCAAATGCTCAGCGTTTGCTGGTCACTGGAACAAACTGGGCTCAAGTAAAACCTTTCATGCTGGCCAGGAGCCTGTGCCTTTTTTTCAGGCTGCAGCTTTGCCTGAAGCAGGTGAAACCCAAGTGCTCATTTAAGCAGGTGCAGGGTGATGATGATCCAGCACCTTTCCTGGGTCATGGCCCATCTTCTGGACGAAGCTGGCCAACTTGTCCATCTGCTCCTTCTCCTCTGGTCATTGCAGGGTGCATCTCCCCTGGAACCTTTCTCTGACCACAGAGCTGCCTCTTATCAGTAACACCTGAGGCCCCTTGAGGCCGCTCACCATTGCACCCACAGCATGAAACATCTGCCAGGGCTGCTCCCAGGATGGCAGGTTTGGGTTTTTGGCTTGCCCAGCTCCCTCTTTTGGTATTACTGCCATCCCAAATTTGCATTTCTAAATAATTGAACCCAGCAGTGTTGCTTCTTTCAGAGCAGTTGGAGCTCCCAGGCGTGAGCTCTCTGTGTTTCCAAATGTCATCTATGCAAAGTTCAGTACCTACTGAACAATCAAATACGTTCCTGTGTTTTCCTGTAAAATGCCTCAGGGAATGAATGTAACCAAAATGTCAGTCTGAAGAAGAAGTGTCTTCCAAAGAGTGAACAGAGCATGTAGAAATATGGACTTTGTTCCTCTGGGGGCACCTGCCAGACATCAGGCAATTCATACAAAGCTATTTGCTACCTGTCAGCTTCCCAGAAATCTTTGTTTTGAAGTTAGTAAAGACTGTTTTATTTTATTACTGATTTTTTTTTTCCCAGTCGTACATAAATAAACATTCTAGCTTCTTAACACAGCTCCCTAAGACAACTGTATCCATGCAGTCCCTCTGCCTGTTTCTTTGTCTGCCTGTGGTAATCTGAATTTCTTGTCCATATAAACATATTAGGCAGACAAATGGAGGTTTCCAAGAGAAGTTTCCATAAGCTCAATGTAGAAATCTGTGGCTGGATAGAAGATAAAATTATTAATGCTTCTACTGAGGGAAAGTTGAGGGCCATCCCTCTGCCTGCTGATGGCTGATTGCCAGCTAGCCCTGTGTAGCTTCAGATCAGCCAGATCCCATAATGCCTTTTGACATAGCAAGAGGCAAAGCACAGGATGGAGGGCAAGGAGGCAGCTGGGAAGTTGCCTTTGAAGCCGTATCATGGAGTGAAAGACAGGAACAAATGGGAAAAGGGAGAGAAAAACATGGGAAAAATATCACACAAAGGTGTGAGGAGCAGGATGTGCTCTTTGGGATGTCCCAGGAAGCAGCAAGAAAGAGATGGACTATTGCAGGGGGACAGCGCAGGGGCATGGACCATGAACTCCCAGTGAGCTGGCTTCTTGTGGAAGACGTTTCAGTGGTGCTGGACCTCTGTTTCCATTGCCTCATTAGCCTCTGCCTGGGCTCAAAGCCCAAAAGAAAGCAGTGTGCCAGCTGCTTTTAGGCAAACTGTTTCTGAAACCCTGTCTGTGGCTCCTGGAAGGAATTCCCAAGTGCTACCAGTGCTTCCGAGACTCCTTTCCCTTGCCATGGGCACCTGCTTGACATCTGAAAAAAAGTTGTGAAAATGATGGTAGGGTTTCTTTCATTCAGAAGGCTTATAATACATTTGTCACCTTTTCATACTGCCTTATCTCACTTCAGTGCTGCTGTAGTGTCCATGGCTTTCCCTTTGTCCAAGTCAGCTGAAAGTTATTAGAATTGTCAAGCAATTCAGAACCAATTACTGTTACACACAAAGCTGCTTTCCCACTGCCATCTTCATCAGTCTTTGCTGACATTTGCAGCTAATGGGGACAGAGGGTCTAAATCAGCTGTCTTCCATATTTCCAGAGTTTAAAATACAGGAAGGCTATTAACTGCCCCCTTTGGGCCACTTTAATGATTATTTTATTTCACTTTATTTCATTCTATTTCATTTCTTTTTATTAGCAAGCACTCCAAAGGGCTTGCTCTAGGCCAGCAGTTGTGGTCAAGGCTTGCCTTACAGCCTGAGCCAATTAACCAGGCAAAACCTTTGCCTCAGCTTGCTGGCTGCAGCATCTCTGAAAGGTCCCAATCTTGGGAATAACCTTAATGCTTTCAAGACAATATCTGACAGACTAGTTTTGCCCATGGTTCCCCAGCTGGAATACAGGAGCAGCAGAGCTGGTACAAATGCTGTGGTCAATGCTTGTGGGGCAGCAAGTGCAGGGGTGGCTCTGATAGGTTAAGTTGCACTGATATTTCTAGTACAAGTTTCTCGTGGTTCCTAGGGGGTAAAGAGGGCAGGAGAAGTGCCCTGTGTTTTAGAAAACATGAGGAGCAAGAAGGGAGGCTGCACAGCTCGCTGAACTGGCAGCTGGCAGGGCACAGGGCAGCGTGCCCGGGAGCGGCGCTGCTCCGAGTCACTGCCAGGGACTGTTTGTGGAAGTTGCAGTTTGAAGTCGCCAAGGGAAGCTGCAGGCAAAGCTCTTTTGTTTAGATGTTGGCTCAAGGTCTGCTTGGACCAGAGCTGAGGAAAGAGCTTTAACCCCTGCAGCAGGCCACCACCTACAGCCAAGAGGAATCACCAGTCCTCTTCTAGGCTGTAAAGCAGGGGAAAGTGGGCTCTGTGGCCTTAAAGGAGCTGTTAATTCCCATGGGTGCTCACCTGACCTGCTCTTGCTAGAAATCCAGAGGATAGAATGTGTTGTGCTTTAAGGGCCTCTTATTATTGAAACTTGAGAGCAGTGCTTCTTGTTTGTCAGTGCAGCAGGGACAACTCAGCTTGGCACCTCTTGGGACTTTTTCACACGAACATTAAGCACAGGGTTTAGGACTTCCTCACCTCCCGACCTCTCCCTCTGTCCACACACAGTTTGCTGGAGGGAGCAGTGCTCATGCCCCCCAGCCAGCAAAGGACAGTTGGAGGTGAGTTCTGTTACAGTTTCAGATTATAATTGATCTTTAAAGTGCACATTTAATGCTGCTCACCCACTTCAAAGAGAAGCAGTCGCTTCCAACCATCCTCCTCCATAACATCTGACAGCATTCCTGCACTGTTATTTCCCCTGAAGATTTGTTCCACAGCCTTATAGATGTGCTGAGCATCTTAACCCTCCCGGATTTTCAGGGTCTCCCGTCTCAAGAAATCAGCTGCCTGATTTTAACAGCCTGTTGACCTGTTGGCTTGTCTCTGTACTCCGCTTTGATGGATCTGCTCCGCTTGCCCCTGATGGCTTGGATACAGAGGTTCTTCCTAATATTAGCAGCTGGCCAGGATGGGAGCGCTGGACCTGACAGCTGTGGGCACTGTGGCCATGAAGGAGCAAACAAAGGCTTTTCTGTTTTGGGGGCAGCCAGGCTGTCAGTCTCCAGGCAGGGAAAGGATCGCTTGCTGTTCCCTTCCCCTCCTGTTCCTTAAATGAATACAATACTCCATTTTAAACGTGCAAAACTCACCTTCCCCCACTACAGCTGAGCATCTGGGAACTTAAAACGGACTCCACTACTAAATAAAAAAAAGAAGCTTGATTGGTTTTATAGCAGTAAAAGCGGGTTAATCACTAAAACTGCTTCTTCTGCTGCCATGGTTCAGATAAATGGGTTTAGCACAGCAAGCAGCCGAGGGCAGCATTAGTGGCTCCATCTGCAGCAGAGGAGGAGGGTGTGCTCAGCTGATCAGCCCTCCGAGGCACCAGCCTGCTGCCTGGGAAGATGGTGGCAGACTTCCTGCTGACTCCAGCGGAGCTGAGATTGTGCTGCAAATAAATATATCTGCTTCCAAAGGGTACAAGAGACAGATCAAACATGAGTGAGCTTTTCTTGTATCCAGTACGATCTTTTCCCTCTGTTTCCTCCATGGATTTCCACAGCATTAAAGTTTCATTAAAGAGAAAAGTGATTTAAAAATTGCATTTACCTAGAGCCTCTGACCATATGCAGCCGTATTGCCACACAAAATGCGTGTGTATTCTCACCTTCTATTGGGAAAAAAGCTATCTGGGCTTCAGTTGTGGCATCTATGAGCACCTGGGCACAGCAATATTCACTCTGACTCTACCTGTGCGAGCCCTAGATCAAAAGGACCAGCAACTGGTAGCCAGCACCAGCTGACTGTTTGCAGCCTAGAGCCAAAGATAATTCAGGATAATTTTGTTAGTCTGGATGCAGGACTTGGAATATGTTAAATGAGCGACTGTAGTCTCCATTTGTTCACGCAGCAGTTGGAGCAGAGAATGTGAAGCCAGGGAGGGAAATGGGTATCACCTCCCAGGCAGGAAGGAAAATGCATAAAGGCTTAGTGTAATCACTGGAGTCAAGAGTTTGGCTAAAACTTTAGTGGGGAAACTTTGAAATATAAAACATGAGCTTTTTTTTTTAATGTCCAACCTGTTGTTGGCACTAGGTAAAGCTGCTGGTAAATTATTTGTAACAAAATTTTGGAAGTATTATATTCCATTAGCATATTGCTACAAGCTCTTCAAAAGCAGTTTTATGGGGTAGAGAGAATATGCAAGATAGATTTCCATTTCCTGAGTGAATGACTACAACAACTCCTCCAGAACAAATACTTGCATAGATGGATAAAGGATGTAATTTCTGATATTTCATGTGCAGCAGTGGCATTCACTCCTGCACAGCAGACTCACTGTTCATGTGTCTTATAAACACAGCAGAAACTCATCATGTTTTGGTGCTTATTGGCTTTGCTACTGGCTTTTTGCTGTTATGTTATTTCTCCATTGTTCTGGCAAACTCCCACTTAAAACCCATTAAAAGGCAAGAAATCATTAAGCTGTGATTCTCATCTCCTGTCAGTTCACCACTGAGACAGCCACCACCAGCCCCTTTCTTACAGGATGCTGCTCACTTGAGAGGCTTTCCAACTAACCCTGGGGATCTCACCAGATCTGCTCAAGGTGGCTGTCAGACAGCCATACCGCCCTCCTCTTCTTCACAGAAAGCAGTAAATGAAATCTCTACTCATTGACTGTAGCAGACAAGCCATTTCAGGTACATGTGGAAGAGAAAAGCCATTTGGTGGGTTTTCACTTCAGCAAAAAGCTCTCACACCAGCTGCAACCCTCAGCTCTGCTCCCAAGCCCTGCACAACTCTTCCCCCATCCCCTCCTCTCACAGTGCCAGTGCTGAGCAGGGAGATGCTGTGTATATCTGCTGTCAGAGCAGCTCTCCAGACTGGTGGGAACTGACAGATGGTTGCTCTGAGATATTTCCAAAAGAGGGAAAAAACAGGAACCTCTCAACCCACTGCGAGTCCCTTGTTCTGGCTGCATTGGTAAGGCAACGTGCTTAAACGAACCAGGGGAAGCAAATGAAGTAAGGGCAAGGGTGAGGCTGAAGTAGGTCTCAAATCAGAATCCTTAAGGCAAATTTTTGTGTAATCTAGGCTTCCATTCTCTTCCCCAATTGCTCAGCTGTTGCCCAGTTTATGAGGGGAGCAGACCCAAGCAAATGAGAATCAGAAAAGTCTCAGGAATTTTTCTAAGAATCAATGTTTCTCTTTCAGCCATGGCATTCGGATTTCTTATTTCTTCATTTGCCATTTGGTTGAAAGGTGTAAGCATGTCCCAGCAGCTGGCCCTGAAATGGGAAGGCCTTGTTTCTGTGCTTGAATTTCACAGTTTGTTGCAGGGATGCTGTAGCACTGGTAGGGGCCTGGGGGTCTGTCAGAGCTGCTCTCAGGTAGGGTTGGTATTGCTGCTGCGTGGTGAGACACCCTTACCCTGCCCACACTGCTGCTGCTTTCCTCTTCTCTGAGCTGTGGCTTTTCCTGGTATTCAAGACTCCTGCAGTTTGTCTCTTCCCAGCACTTTCCCTGGCCTCAGGTTAACCCCTGCACTGCCAGGATCCCTGGATTGCTGATGAAGGAGGAGCTTTAAAGGCTCCAAGTCCCTCCTGAGTGCTTTGCCTTCCAGTAGGTCTCAACTAATTTGAAGTGGATATGGAGCTATTATAGCCCAGAAAAAAGGTTGTTAGCAGGGAAGGGGAGTTAAAGGAGAAAATATCAAAACACCGGGCCTTTCTAGCCCTGGGAAATACAGAGATGTCACAACTCTTTGGGAACAATATTATGCCACTGACAAAAGCTATTTGAGCTTTTCCTTCTAATTTTTTAATGATATTAAATAGCATTCACTCTCTCTCCTCGGGGTACGTTCTGGATAATTCGTATCTCACTGTAAACCAAAAGCATTTCCACTAATCTCAGCAAAGACTGACTCAGTGGAAAGTAGGATTTATGACCAGATAATTAGGGCATGAAAAATAGGGTGGTCGTCAGGCTTCAAAATTTTTCTCCAGTATTTTTGTAATAATCTCTCTGCAAAGGTGAACATGCAGCAAGGGAACCTGCTTTAATAATTAACTCAACCCTCCCCTATGTAAAAACTATGCTGATAGCAAAATTAAACAAGCAAAAGTCACACTTAGAGTGGCTACTTTGTTACACTGATATTTGTGATGATAAAATCACGGTCAATTTCAACACTTTGTAGTGCTCCTCACTGGCAGTGATTTGATGGTGCCTTTTTATAACTAACAACACAAAACACCAGGCTGCTCAGTTTTTAGCCATGTTACCATTTGAAAACAGTCTTATGCGACAACACTGTCACCCACATCCTTCTTCTCCCAGTCCTATCACCATCAGCTGCATCAGGGGAGGAAAACAGAATCTGAAATGTATTGAGTGCACACATATTTCATTAAATGAGGGGAGAAGACAAATTCTATTAAGGACCTCCTGGCTGCATAGGGTCAAGGGGAGGCTGGGATGGAGATGACCTTTCCTAGACCTAGGAGGGGCCATGCTGGAACTCTGCCTGTACATGAACCCACAGGAACAACGTGTCTGTGGTTTCATCGCTCAGGCTTTGATGCCTCTGTGCATGGCTTTCTGCCCATCCCACTTAACATTTTAGTTGAGAACGTATCCTCCTAATGTGGGCTATAATCTCTACTATTTCCACAGATCACTGATGGGACCATGAACAAGTGAATGTGTTCATCTGGGTTTCTGTTCCTCCGCTTCCCTCCCCTGTCAGCAGTAACAGCCCTTTCCTCCTCTTCCTTCCCCAGAGAAGCATGAACGCTGTGATCATTGTGAGCAACCCCACTGACCACCTCTCTTCACTCCAATCCCAAATGCATTATGATGCTTACAACAGAAGTACTCCAAATACTCTTTCACTGCAGATCCCCTCCTACAAGATAAAATACCTGAACAAGCGTGTGCATCCTTGCACAGACCATGTTGTCCAAGCAGGTGCATGCATTTGCTATGGGCTTTTGGAGACCTATCCTTTAGGGAGCAATTGCATTTTATATGACGCTTGCATGTCAGCACTTCACACTTCCTCCCTCCACCTCCCCACATTAGTTAGCTGGGCTTGGTAATTCACCATTGCTCTGACATCTGGCACTACAATGCAAGCACGATCTCACTTACCGAGGCTGCAAGGCAAGCACATCTGTGTTTCCCTATAGCTTCGTCACCTCATCATGTTTCACAGCAGAAAGTTCATTGCTGCCCCCGTGACAAGGCTCTTCTGCTACTGAGGGGAAGTTTTCCCATCAGGATTGCACTGGCAGCAAAGCCTGGCTGAGTTCAAGCCTGCACCTACAGGTGCTTCACCTCATTCAGGTGCGCTAACAATTTTTTTTCCTGTGGTTATGCCTTCAAAGTTTTTTTTAAGTGGATTTGCTTCTGGGAAACTGTAATGTAGCATCTCGCAGAGATCCAACTACTCTTGCCAAGCAAGTAAGAGTTCCTCTTACGCCACGCTATAAAATACTAATGCACACACAGTGAAGCCTGGACTTTAAAAATAATTACCATCACCACTACCACAAAAAAAAAAAAAAAAAAAGGAATTTGATGGCATTTTGTATGTTTTGGATGGAAGAGAGGCTGATCAAACTTCTATTAAATTAGAGTTTATTCCTATGTTGCTACTAAATTAGGTTTCTTCCTGTGCTTCCTACTCTATAATAAAGTATATTTATTTCCATAGCAGAATGTGCATATAGGAACTTACTCTGCCAAGCACAGAATGAATGAGAGGGATATGAGAGGATCTAAGAAGGACTCAGCTCAGCTATTCCCACTGTGCCCGTTCCTAACTGCATTCAGTGGCACTGTCACAGGACACAGTTGTCCATCAGCACTTCCACACCTGACCCTGCCCCAGGAGCTGGGTGCTCAGTGCCCCCAAACAAAACAAACCCCTCACAGAAGTACAAGAAAGTCGGTGGGGCAATTGAGGGCACATGTAAAGCAGTTCTGTATCTGAAATGTGATTTGTTGGGATCTGTCATCTCTTTTGCTGGGAATGAAATTATTATTTCAGCAATAGTTTCTCTAGCATACTGTATGGAAAAAAAAAAAAAAAAAAACAAAACAAAAAACCAAAACCAAACAAACAAAAAAAACCACCCACAACAAACTAACAAAATCCAAAACCTAGAAATTATATCAGAAAAACAAAGCTAGAAAAAATTTAAATTTCCACCATTACCAGTCTCTATTGGGATCTAGCTGATTTTATTTCCTTCATCTTCCCTATGATGTTATGTATTATTTCAGTCAATTTGGTGTTGAGCAGTGTGGTATTCCCACCACAGGGTAGAAGCAGGCTCTTATAATTGCTTTATAACTGTCAGTTGCCACTCTGTGTTTTTGCTGTTTTTCATATGATCTGCTGCTCGTGTTTTGGATATTTCTTTCCCTCTCTTTGTTCCCAAATGCTGTGAGTACAAACCAGATATCTGTAAATTTACAGCCATTCCTTCATTTACAGAGGAGGCACCAACACATCTCTGAAATCTGTCTGCAAGCATCAAGGAAAAATCAATTCCAGACATATTGTATCAATTTCAGCACTACATAGGAACTGTCAGGGTTTAAATATCTTAGCTTTGTATGTCTTGAATCAACTCTGCCTTTCTCTTGCATAGATACAAAGGCAGAATAATCTTCCTAACTTTGAGGGAGTTTAATTAAAGGGTGCATCTGTCTAAAGAAATGAAATAAATGTATTTCTCTCAATTCATATTGAGAGGGGGAAGAGGAAAGGGGAAGATGGAATCATTTGATTTTGATGCTTCTAGTGACCATAAACTAATTTTACCTTAGCCCCACATTCTCTGAAGGAATCACAATGGAGTAAAGGCTTAATCTTGTTCTCATTCAAGTCAATAAAAAAAATCCCATTGGTTTAAATTAGAGCATGAGTGATCCTAAAATAGGAGTCAGAATTGCACTACCCAGTTTTCATTGGGCTAGGCTTAAAGCCTCTCTCTTAAGCCACATACTCACTCAAGTTCCTTGTGTGCAGAAATACTGGTTTACCAAATGAGGCCCCAAACCCTGACTCACATGTTCCTTAACTGAACTCCCTCTGCAGTACTGTAAATATTACCTGGGGAGTTAGAGATTTGTTCTTTCACCCCTATAGCACCACCACTTTTTTCCTCCCTTAAGTCTGCTCTTCCCCAAGCCCGTACGCTTTGCCCTGTGCCTTCATAGACATAGCAAAGGCAATAAACTTTTGTTTCCCTCTACAAACATTATGGAACTGCTTAAATATTAAAATGTCTGTGTTGTTTCACTGGAGGGAAAAAGTCAAGCTCTGCATGTTCTAATTGTTTGGTTTTGTCTCAGCTTCCTTGGGATAGGTTTCTTTTTTTTTTTAATAAAAGCTTAAGCAAACATTTCTCCAGACTCAGCACTCAAAAAGTTCCTGGTGAATGAAATCGGTTGAAACTCACCAACCTGAATCTTTCAATGCAGACATGATGAGGGGAGGTGATTTCATTTTATGGTAAGATGTCTGCAGGACATCTTCCAGAGGGAAGTGGAAGGATACAGCTGGCCTTTTAAACCCAAAGAGTTACAGTCAAAAACCTTCTTGAACGTGTAGCTGAGCTACAGGCAGTGTATTGCAGAAGGCATTTGCTAGTCAAGATGTTACCGATGCTGTAATAAACTGTGGCTCACAAGGTCTTTGTGGCTGCCAGGCCCTGGCACGGGGCATTCAGCACAACAGCAGCTGTGCAGAGAGGCTGTGCAGGAGGGCTGCCTCCCCTGCCTTGCCACAAGCACTCCTCACAGCAATGATGCAGGACATGGCTCCTGTTGGAGAAGCAGCCTCCTGTCGAAGAGCTCAGGCTCTCCCTCTCGCCCCAAATCACTCCTGCCATGCTGGGAGCTGCCTGCAGGTGCTGCAGGCAGGAGAGAGCTCTCACTTCCCTCTCTTGATGAAAATTGTCATCACTAAGGTTTAAACTCCGTTTCTCTTTGACTTTTCAAGGCCCCTCAGGCTCTGCTCCAGCAGATGGGCAGCACAAAAATGGCGATTCCAGCATATCTGAAGCCAGCATATGCAGGGGATTTGAGTGTGCTTCATGGCTGCAGTCCAAGTGTCAGCCGGCCTGGGAGGGGTTCCAGCCACAAACGAGTTCAGGACAAATGGCCAAAGTCTTTTTTCAGCCTGGAGAAAGTTGGCTTTGTGAAACATGCCCCGTGAAACCTGGACATATGGTAGCTTTAGCTGCAGAGGACTTCATGTGCATAATCCGCCTTCCCGCGCTTCTGTCGGTGACAGCTGCGAGGTCACTATAATTATCCTGCATTTGGATGCTGAGCAGCACTGAGCACTCGTCTGTTTAGGGGCAGAGAGAAAATCTGTTTGCAAATGGCTTGTAGCTTAACATCTTCAAAGTGTGTCTGCCCCTTCTTGCTCATAAGGACAGTGCACGGGGGGATCAGGCAGAGGATTAATGAAGTGGATGCTCATCCACTCGAGGTTTTGTTCAAGCTGAGTCAGTAAACCCGATTAGTTGCCGGGATGTCCAGGCAGGATTAACGTGGGATTGCAAATAGGCTGGTAAAGAAATGCTGGGCATGTTTCTCCTCCTCCTCCTCTGTCAGTGCTGTGAGAAGGTTCCGTGAACGTGGGATGTGGTGTGATCAAGTGGCTAGTCCATGAGGGAGGTTCTCAGCAGCAAGTGGAATGAGATATGTTACTCTCTAAGCTGAAAGGAAAAACAGAAGGGAGGTCACTTTGTTCTCTCTTTGCAATGTTTAGCTGCTATTTTATCAGAACTGCAGAACCCTTCTCTATTAAAAAATTATCTGTACTCTATCTTAAAACTCTTGATGAAGCTGGGAATTTTTTAATCAGAGAGCAATACACTTAAGGAGTTATACAGTTTCTCAGATTTTTTCATGAGAGCTAAGTCCGGTTCAGTTATTTATCAAGTAACACTCAAAAGGTACTAAAAGAAGCCCAGAAAGATCCAAATTTAAGGCCAAGAAAACAGCAGAATTGTCCTGATCCTCCATACAAGAGACAGAGCACATGATCCTGCGTGCACTACTCAGGTTATAGCAATGTAAATTTTTCAGGATCAAGAATCTTTTGGGATGGTGGCAGAGGGGGATGCAGAGAGTGCACACTCCTAAGTATGTTGCTCAAACCCACATTTTTGTGTCAGTCCTGCCCTTGGAGGGCAGTAGGCTGGAGGACCTCAGGGGATGGACACTACAGGTCAGAGGCACCATGGTGCTTCACAAGCAACTCCCAGCGTGGCAATTTGTAGAAGGACCTCCTGCACCCAGGACTTTGTCCAAATAACAATTGGACTCTCCAGGAAAGTATGTGCAAAAGCACACGATAGAAATGATGTCGTGACTTCCGTGAGAGAACACGGAACTCTCTGCTTCAGAGTTTGTCCTTAAAAGATAGAGTGCCTTCAAACAAAGAGAAATGGGGCTTCATGCCTGTGTTCCTACACATAGTTACTGAATGTCCTTCAAAGTGGATAACATTACCTGCTCTCAGCTAGGCAGGCATACTGTGCAAGCAAGGAACTGTAACACAGAGCAGCAGGATGGTGTAAGTAGGAGGGGGTTTTAATTTTTGACTTGTTCATGACCCATACAGCTAATTTAAATGATTTGTATAATTGCGTTTAGACAGAATGTGTTGATGTTTTGGTCTTTTAAACCCAAGGGCATTTTTAGGATATCTAATACACTCCTTCAGTGCTTTCAACACTAGTTCTTGAATGAACTGTCTGATGGTTTGGGTTGAAAGAGACCTTAAAGATCATCTGTTTCCAACCCCTCCACCTTCTACTAGACCAGGCTGCTCAGAGCCCCATCCGACCTAGCCTTGAATACTTCTAGGGATGGGGCATCCACAGTTTCTCTGAGCAACCTGTTTCAGCGCCTCACCACCCTCACAGCAAAGAATTTCTTCCTTATATCTAACTTAAACCTGTGTTCTTTTGGCATCCAGTCATTATCCCAGAGTAAAGATAATGACTCCCACAGTACTGTGCAAAATCAGAAGAATTCCCTACAAACCATTTACCATCATCTGACAAACAGAGGAATTCCCCATGAAATCTAAAGGGGTACAAAACTGTAAAGAACAGATTTAGAGTGAGCTATTGTTCATACTTGGGAGGAGAGGAGATTTTTTGGGTTAGCACAAAGCTTTAGAAAACAGAGGCCTGAAACACAGCTCTCTGCTCTGAAGTCTTCCTGCAACAGCCCCTGGAGGAAAGTATCATTTATGAAGCATTGAGCTTGCAAGTTAAATGAGCCATGTTGTGTGCATTCAAGGACGGGCTCACTTCTTACGTGATATGTGTGGTGCCACAGGCTGCTCTTAGAGAAGCAAGTGACACTGCTGGACCAAGATGATTCAGTGTTTCTGCTTCCCAGGTCTTGCTAGTGTGTGGATATTAAAAGATGGAAGCGGCACAGGATACAATGTTTGTTGTGCACTGCAGCGAATCTCTTCCCAGTCACACAGCCGAGTTTGGAGCTAAATTCAAATGAAAACAATTCATTTCAATGATGATAAATTAAAGTTTGCAAAAGGTAGTATTTCCCTGTGAGTGCAGCTGAGACAGATGCTTTCCTCATCATCTTTGGCAGAAGGCCATTTGGGAAGAGGTGGGTGAAAATTAGACAAGAATGCCTGTCCAACAGCCCTGGCTCAGGGAACTGGATCAAATTCAGCTTTGGTGGATGAAAAATAGCAAGAGGTGGGCATTCTCTCAGCTGCCCTTTCTCCCTCCCTGTCATCAGGGGATCCTCTGGTACCAAGCTTAAGCCTTTCTCCTAAGAATAATTATCAGATAGAAAACCCTATGGACTCCTCCAAATGCCTTAATTCTTTCAGTGCATAAGGTGCTGTCACTGGGGGTGACAAGATGAAACCACCCCTGGAGAAGTGACAGGGCTGAGTTCATGCTGTTTTCTGCCAGTTTGTGATCCACTCTGCTCTCTCATCACATGCACCAGGCAATGTCCATGCCAGAGCAGACAAATGCCTCTCACTCACTAGCTGGGAAGTGCAGGGACACCTTTTCCAATGGTTTGGACCAAAAAGCACCCGGAAATGTGCCAAGGATGACCTGATCTGCTGGTGCTTTTTCCAGCAGTGCCATATGAAACCCTCCAAGAGGTGGAACGTGAGAACAACTTCTTGCAAGTGCTGCCTGTTTTTGGAAGAGTGGTGCCCAGGGCTGGCTGGCAGCTGGTGGAAATGGGCATGAGTGGTACAGAGCTCAGCAGAAGGTCCTGCAGGGAACAGGTAAAATGCCCAGGGGTCAGTTGGAAGAGTGAGGTGGCCACGGGTGCATTAAGGGTGAGTGAAGTGGGAGAATTTTTTAAATTATTGTAAGGCATTTCCCCTTGAACAGAAGTTCCTCATTAAGCAGAGGAAATGGAGATGGAATTTGGGATGAGTTTTGAAACCATTCTTTTCTATAATAATGCAACAATAACCAATAATCCTATTACTTATGCTTCCCCCAATGGTGATCTTACTTGGCACACTGACTTTTCAGAGCCCTGCGTCCAGCATCATCTAAATAGTGCTCTGAACACACTTGGTTGTTGCATGAAGCCCCCAGCTACTTTAAACTAGTATTAATTCCACACCAGCATGAGGAAGAACTGAAGACAGTCTGTTTTTCAAAGAAAAAAAATCTCTTGGACAATTCTAAGCAGATCACTCTTCTGCTTAGAAAAAGAGAGCAAACCCCAGGTTAAACCACTGAAGAGCACATGCAGCCCTAGTGACCTCCTGGGAAAGATTGTGAATTGAGACTCAGCTGTGTGTTGTTTATCCAGAAGTGATTATGTCAACAAAAATGCACCTATTTTTCTCCACTGCTTTTCTGAAAATCTCTTATAATTACCTTCGTTTGAGATAGCATTTGATAGGATCTAGCAGCTGAACAACCTTGATTGGCACCTCTGATTACAAGAGACTAGACAGGGTGAGAAACATGAAGTTTTGCTTTACTTGCTTTAGAGCATTTATTCTTTTTATGCTTGATCCAAAGCCCACCAGAGTCCACATGAAAGTTTTCATTTCTTTAGGTTTTAGTTCAATACCTTTGCCAACAGTCGTTTAGTCACAGCCTGACTATTAGCATATGGAATCAAAACAAGACTTACAACGAGATGTTAAACAGTGTTTGCGGACAGCAGGGGCACAGCACGGACTTTCACACTGGAGAAAGAGGCTCTCTAGGTCACTCCTGAGGTACTTGGGTAGGATAGAGAGTAGAACCATAAGTGCTCAAATGGTGTTGTCCATCTGGCACAATTTGGCCAGACAGATTGATTCTTCAGTGACCTGAATGCAGCAAACTTCCCCCTAACAAACCCTGATTCTGTTATTTCATGTCTGGACCTAGAATAACTTGGGAATGCAGATTGTTAGAGTTTAAACGTGCAGTCTCTGAAAAACAGAAACCTGCAGGCAGGTTTTCTTACAGCCATTTAAATGGATTAACTCCAATACAGACAAAGTTGGTTACTCTATTTATTTCCCCCTGCCCTGTTTTCATGCGTATTATCTTACTTCCTGCAATCCCAGCGGCATAGAAATCAAGCATCTCTTCATTAAAATTCAGAGCTAATAATTTTGGCATCCTCTGTGCAATAAGCAGCTTTATTTCAGATTGCACATAGACTACATTTTGTACCATAGACAGCTTTACAGATTAAAGCAAGATATATAGTAGCCAAATAAAAGATGAAAGAAGCAGGTTGAACCCTTCAGGCACAGGGTTTCTTTTGGCCAGAAGGTCTGCCAGGATTACATTGTCTTTGTGGTCATTAACAGAACAGGGGGGTTAGGTTTAGAGTTTTTATTATACTTTCTCGATACTAACAACACTATACACACAACTGAGATCCTGATTTTTGTGTAAAATAGCTAACTAATTAGCACTGTTCACGTCTTTAGAATTGGTCCTTAATGTTTATAAATTTGCAGATTAGAAAGGAAACAAGACTCAGGTGGCCTGGATCATGAGACAAATCAATTAACCTGGGATTTAAGGGGGAGAGGAGAAGTTACTAGTGAATTAAGTCTGTTTTGGAAGAAAGGGTGTTTTTGTTTTTTCTTATACTGTTGTTGTTTTTCTCCCTATGTTGCTGGTTGTTGTGCAAATGAAGATTTTCACGCTGCTCCTGACTTGCTGCATTACTGAGGATAGGCTTGGAAAGGTTGGTTGATGATTTGGTCTGCACTATGGTTTCTGTCTATGTGTGGGTTTCCATGTAAACTGTTCATTCCAGTTCTTCTTTTGCATGGAGCAAAAAGCAAGTACCTGAGTGGTCTCTAAGAATACTGAGGAACAGTAGTCCTGTCCTGTAACTCTTCTGTGGATGATATCTGTGTGCATGAAAATCTTGGTATCTGAGGGATCTGTAAGCTGCAGTCAGCTCTTGCTGGTTATAGTGATGTTTTGAAAATTCTCTTAAGCTTAAATCTGTTAACTTTGCATGAGGAAATCATGTGACAGAAATAGATGCTTATTAATTTTTTTTTTTTTTCCCTGTTTTCGAGCTGTGGATACCATGACTCCTTCTCACCTGGTTCTTAGATGTTGTCCCTCTCTGAAAAGCACTTTGGCTATCTGTAGCACTTGATATGGCTGCTCCCGACTTTGTTTTTAGCACTAAATTATCTATGACAAGCTATCCAGTAAGTAGCTATCATAATAGGTGTTAAGTTTTCCTTTGTTTTTATGGATAATATGGACAGCTCCTTCAATGCAGCTTCCAACTTTTTGACTGACTCTCCAGTTTGCCAGGTCCCATGTGATTCCCCAGATGCAACTGTGCAATCAGTCACTGTTATCAGATCCAGATTAGCAGGGAGATTGGTTTGCATTTATCAGAAGTATTCTTGGTATTTACCAACTTCTTTTTCAGAATGTGGATTATCAATTATTCCTCTGTCTTCCCTTGTGACTTGTGGCATACAAACTTTGGTCCTAATAGCCTTTTGCAGGTGTGGTCTAGCAGTCACAGGTCCCTGCCTTGCATATTCTTTGTCACAGAGTTTCATACTTGTTTATCTGCACCCAGCATTTTATCCTCACCATAGTCCACCAACTTTCTCAATCCCTTGTTTATATTTTAACATGGAGAACACCTTCAGCTGGGGAAAAACAATGGTTTCTACTTTATTAACAAGTCATGAGGATGGTTGAAGAGGGTTTAACACCACTGATACAAACAACAAGCTCTCTGAAACAAAACTGGTTTCTGCAAACCAATGTACATTCCCTTTCATAGGACACTGGTTGGGTTGAGATTTGTCTCTGGGTTTTCATGGTTATTTTTCCTCATGGAGAGTTATTTGTAGGATGTGAAAAAAGTCCACAGATTTGAGCGGTTATTGTTTTATACTATGAGCGTGCTTTTCACTTTAAATAACACTGAACCTGTGGCTCTTCACTTTTCAGTAATGAGATCTGGATGATTTTAGTTTTGGGCAACTCTTGGAAGACAACATAAAATTTTGTTCTGGTGTGACTGTGAGTGACAACTACATAAGCTGTGTAGGTCTTCAATGCTTATTTTAAAAGGTACTCAAAACACCTTTCTTAAGAGCTTGCCTTTACAGATTGGGGTGCTTTTGATGCAAGGCAGCTACAGGAAATTGTATGTAGCCCCAACTTCATCAGGCACCACCAGCAACATTTAATTGGAGTGGCAGTCGATATATAAATGAACTTGATATTATGGTATCCAGATTTCACTTTAGTACCTATCCTTAAAAAGCCATTGACCTGGAAAGCTAGTATTTGATTAAAGAGATAGAGATAAATGAGAGATTGTTTACATAGTTATGTAAACAAACCTATCTCTTTCAACCCAAATTTACTGCTTAAACAGGAATGAGTCTCCCTAGGTGATACTGCTTTCCTTAGACTTTTTAGCTGAGAGGGAATCTCTTCAAAACTTAATTAATTTGCAAGCACACATGAGTTGATCCAGTCATGTATAAAGCTGCAGGATGTGCAGTCTCAGAGATCTGTGCAGTCTGAAGAACAGCTCAAAAAGTTTCCTAAAGTACTGGAAGATCCTTAAGTGACTGGTGCAGCAGAAATGTGGACTGTTCAGTGACCAAACACGTTTTCCCAAGAAGAGAGTGGGATCAGACCCCTTCCCTCCTACACACAGGCATACCACAGTGCCAAAGCAGACAGATTTCACCTGGCTTGCAGAGCGGTTGGTTTATGGAGAACAGCTTTGGTTTACTGTAGCTGCTCTCTGCTCCACGCACTCTGTGTAAGACTTGATCAGCTCCCACTCAGAAGCTGTTATTTTTCTCCTCTTACATATGCTGTCCAAGAAAAAAGCTGTGTGTTACAGCTATATGTGATCCCGTCCTCTCAACATGACCTTTTCTGAAGTATTTTAAAGTAAGACCTCTGACTGAGGAAAAAAAGCTAGATGCTACTTTGAGAGTGGTGAAAGAAACTGTAGCCAAGTATCTTTGAATGATAAACTCAACAGGTTGGGCCTGAGTCTCCAGCTTCCCAGCAAAGCCCTGTGCAAGCTGCAATCAGTAGGGTAACATAAAGAAAATGCCCGATTTCTACTGCCAAAGAAAATGATTCCTGCATTAACAGAATGTGTCTTTTGTTACTATTATCAGCATGAGTCTCCTTTTCCTAGACAGTAAAGATGTGGATCTGAGCTTTGGTAAGAACACTGAGTAAGGCAAGTCTTAAACAGATTGAATTAACAGGAATCCAAAGTTCCAAACAGATCACACTTCAACATTCATCTTGCTTTTTCTCATAATTTAATACTGTTATTTCTAGTGATAGCTCTTCCCTAGAACTGGGATGTCTTTTCAACTGACTTGAGGCAGAGTGGAATCTCTGGTCTGTTGCTACAGTAGGATGTACTGTGTTTTAGAATAGCTGGTATTCTGTTTGTAGCTTCCACAGCTTTTAATGAGACAGGGAAAATTACCTTTATTTGCAGTGATAAGGACCTCCTTGGAAGGTCACAACATTTCTGAAGTACTCCCACCGTGGAGCAGTGCTCAGTGACCACCTAGGCTGATCGACTCAGTGAAACAGCCCCAATTTCTACTTGCTTTCAAATATCATTGCCTTTGCAGTAACTTTAGATAATCTCAAGGTTAGACAGTGCGATTCAATCTGTTAAATATTACAGAATTGCCTCTAAGAATTGGCATCCTCCCCTTCCCAAGACACGTTTCTTCCAGTTCTGAAGGGAAATGGTGCTAATTAGCTGTATTATGAAGATATGACATCTTAATTCACTATAGTGCCTTCCTTTCAGGAGAGCTAGCTAATTGCAGGACCAGAGGTCTTAAAAATGAAGGCTGTATTAGTTATAGACAGTGAGCAATCATCCTGGTTAACAGCTTGGCTCATGTGCACTGCCAAGAAATCCCAGGCTAGACAATGAACATATGTTTGTCAGTTTTCTTTGATTTCACCAAATGACATCACATTGGTGTCTGTACGACAACTAATGCAATGTAAAATACCACGTGGTATAGGGTCTGTCTGCACAATAAGGATACACCTGAAGCAGTTTCAAATAGCAGTAGACTACTTGCTGAACCACAGACTTCAGCATGAATTGATTTGACCAGAATCTGCAGGTGGTTTTGCTTCTCAGCTTTCTGTTGCAGGGATCCAGATTTTCCACTAGCACCCATGCTCACCTGGATATCACAGAATCAAGGTTGGAACAGATCTTCAGGATCATCTAGTCCAACCACAAAGTAGCACCACCACAGTCACGCCTAAAAAACGTGGATGTGTGTCTATTAGCTTCAGCAGAGATTGCAAAGCACATTCAGATCAAGGAGTTTTTGATGATTATACTCAAAGGAGTCCTGCTTGATGGAAGGATTTTCTCTTTTACTTCACAGGGTGCTCACTCTTTATCAGCTTCTGGTACATCCAGATAGAGGTGAGGAAGCTTGTACAATTAGCCCCCAGATCTGAAAATGCAGTAGCAAAGAGATAAAAAAAACCCTGCGTATTTTCCCTTTTCTGTGTCTGCTGTCACAGAGAGCCTGTCTGAGGTTTAGGCAGGTCTGAATCAGCAGATCAATACTTCAAAGACTCTGGAAAGGAAAGTCAGTCCCAAAGTTGTCTAGCCATCCAAATGACTTGCAGCCTCTTTATGGCTTCTAAAACACTAGTTTTTCATCCCTGATCAGTTCCAAGCTGTGATACATTAGGAAGGAAATATCTTCCCAGCTTCTCTAAAGACTCTGTGCTTTACTGTGATCTATATACCTGCCAATACCAACAACAAAATTAGTCATCTTTTTAATCCTTCTTGGATGCTGGGGGTTGAAGGTTTGATTTGAGACCAGAAATAGAATTCCCTCTTCTCTTCCCATGGCTGTGTTTCTGAATGTTTGTCCTTTATTTTGCTTGTCTACTTTACCCATATTGAGAAGAAACACAAGGTATCTATCTTTAATAACATGCGCACACCCCAGGAATAAGAAAAATAGTTGTCTTTTTCAACAGAAGACGTTTAACAAGGAGGTGGGAACTTTATTCTCATTCCTATTACTTCTTACGCATGGCTTTGATTATCAACATAAGAATGCTATTTCAGCCAAACCTTCTCCGTAAGCCCAATACAGAAATGAAAATGTGGCTTCAAACCTGTACTGGCTGAGCCAATAGCAAAATCTTGGAATACAGGCAAAAATTGCAGTTGTATTCCCCATCAGCTGGTGAGTGTGAATGTTCCATGGGTAGAACACATGAGACCACAAAGAGGTGCAGTGGGAATGGGATAGGCAAGGATATATTTATCAATATTTGTTGCTATCCTCCCTTTGCAACAATATAAACTGGTGAAATCCGAAGAGCTGCACCTTCATGCTTTTGCTCAATGCTGTGCATACTTCAGTCCTACTGTCACTGTGCTATTTGCTGCAATTTGGAGACAAGCAACTTGCTCAGAATGACAGGCTGAAAAGCCCATCTTGCCACAAGCTCTTCTTCCCCTTCAGTGCAGTAAAATGACTAAGTACGAACAGGCTCAACCTTTTCGCACCTGTCAAGAACATCAAAGGTCACTTAATACAGCAATTTTCAATGCATTTTCTGCTGAGTTGGAAGCAGTTCCAGCACAGGGCATTGTCAGGCTCCTTAGTACAGGTACTTTCTAGGCATATGTTTTGCTTCAGAGCGTTGCACTGCTTCTGTGCGTTCATTACGGAAGCGCTACACTCAGCAATATTGAAAAGCAGGCCAGGGAGCTGAACATAACAGCAAGGTCATAAGTCATACCCTTCCTTCACAGTAAGATCTTCCCCAGATCAGCCAACACATCTCACTCCAGGATTTTTTTGCCCTCTAACGTTTCTTCTGTTCTTCATCAGACTTCTCTGTCCTCATGTCTTGTAAAACCCCCTAATGTCCACACTCCAGTTCCTTGGTTTTCTCAATTGCATCCACAGGTAACTGGAGGATGATCTGTGTCCTGCAGACTTTGAAATCTCTCTCCTCCTGCTATCAATGCAGCTCTACAGACATACACAGGGTATTTTCCTAATCCTAGACTTCTGCAATGCCTCTTTCATTTGACACCTGGGACATGCAGTGTTGCATAAATTTGTGCCAAAATCATAAGGTTCTTACTCACCTCCATTAAAACTACTATCTAGAGAATGGATTATGGAAAAACTTGCACAAAAGGGCAGATAAATCAAATAAATAGACTCTATAGAGGAAGAAGATGTTGAGGGGAGATATGTCTTTATCTCTAGGCTGGTGGACACTCACTGACTGACCACATTCACATTTCCACTTTGGAAATCACATGACCAAAATAGACTGCAAGACCACACAAATCATTAAGCAAACAGAATGATTTTCAGTTCTCTATTTAAATGTCATTCTTTTTTCCTAATGTAACAACAAGGCTTCACACATACAGATTGCAAGTGAGAGAGGCAGATGATGGTAGGTGCCTCTGTCTTATGGTAAAATATGAGAGAACCGGAACATATTCCTGAGCGGGTAAGGCAGAGCGTGTCCTGCAGCACCACCTAGCAGGCTAATTTAGAACTGGACCATATCCCTGGATCCCTGACTACAACGATGTGTGCGCGCATCAAAAACGGTGCACGTTGGTCTTCTTTCACCTTCCTTGGTGTCACAGCTGCTTCTTGAAACCAGAACCGTGCCAATGTGGTGATTAGTGAAGCTGGGGTGTCTGTTAAATAATCGTATTTATTATAAATCTCTTAAGAGAAACCATAGTAAAAATGCAATGCCAGATTTTTCAGGTTTAGTGTGAGAAATCCTTGTTTTCTAGATTTCCTCCAGCTGGTGCAGAAGGACCTCTTAAAATCAGATTTCACTAACACACCCAACCCTCTCTCTATATTCACCACAGGATAAGTAAGTCTTAGTGTGATTAGGGATTTTAAAAACCTGAGAGTCTCTGTGTGTTTCAGTGAGTGGCAGTCTGTTGTCTGTCATCACCTACATACACTTTTTCTTTGTACATTTGCAGGAAGCATGAATATCCAGTTTCTAAGTTGTTACAAACTGTAAATTTTGGCAGACGACGAAGCTCCATGCTGAGGCTGCAGACCAAAGATATAAAGAGGGAGGCGAAGCGCTTTTTTTTTTTTTTTTTTTTTTTTTTTTTTTTTTTTTTTTTTTTCTTTCTTTCTTTCTTCCCCTCTGGCTGCCTCATACCCTGTTAAAGCCTTGGCACTTCTCAGAGTTTCCAATGCTCCCATTCTGCTTGATTACCTAGCAGAAAATTATGCCTTTTTGTCTGTTACTATGTTTTCTGCTAATAGTGAGATAAACGTGGTGCATAAGAGGGTCTGAGCAGAAAGTGGCTCTTTTTGAGCAGAGGGAGACAGGTGAAAATGGTGGGAACTTTCCTCCGACTTCTCCCTTTGGGTGGCAGCAAACTATTCATCTGCCTTGCCATACTGCATAAAACCATAACCTAAGGGTAGAACTGTCATGAAGAAGGAGTGTGTTTTCTTAGCAATTAGCAATCCGTTTTTTGGAAGTTAAAACCAAGGTTGTCATTACCAGCCTCTGTTCACAACTGGCTATGCCTAGCCAGGCCTGTTTAGCACTAGCATTTCTAAAAATCAGAGCATCTAGCAGGAAAAATCTAGGATATATATCTTCATTAGGATACTTCCATGAAAGTCCTAAAAACCTCCATGAATTTGAATGGGAACTTCTAAGTATTCATTTTAACGATCTTAATCCTTTTATGTGAATTCAAATGTCATGCTAAAATGTCTGGGAACTAAACCTTTACTGGTAAGAAATGCTTCAATCAGGGGCTGCTACAAAGAAAGCAAGATCTGTCAAAATGAATCATAAGTAGAAAGTAAGAACAGCTTGCTTTTGTTTCTATCCTGTTGCCTTTCAACCTACTACCCAGCATAATTTCCATTTGGATAGTGAAAAATTATTACCTTATGAAGTGTGAAGGGACACTTAACAATCATCCTCCATCAGTTCAAACTTCCTATAAATGAGACAAACCCAAGCTTTAACTATCCCCTACCCAAATAAAATCCTAACCTGGCCAAAAGCTATTCTGTACCCTTGTTTTGCAAGGATTGCACGTCGCAGGGGCAAAGCTGTACCCTCGGATGCCCGTGCTTCCAAAGCCACCCACCTCTGCATTTCCCATCTTTCCAGGGCTCTCCGAGTGCCCGGGCTGTGGAACAAACCCACACGGGCTAATCGAGAAACTACACTGGCCATCTGCTCTGAGCAAAGAGGAACTGTAAAGCAGACAAAAAACAAAACAAAACAAATCCCTGCATGTGTTATCTTCCCATTAAGGAATGACAAGAGAAAACAAATCCTACACGACGGATGCCAGCTCTGCCACTTGCTGCCTTCCCCCGCAAGCATTCCTGTCCTGGAGAGGGCTGTATTAATAATACAGATATAAAGTATTTTGCAGGAAGAACACTGGGAGTTACAGCACAGAACACAAGCGCAGGGAACTAATTTACGCCGCGGGCAGAGCGCGGCAGTCCCGCCTGATGCTGCGGCTGCCCCGTGAGGGGTGGGGGTGCGTGTCTCCCGCTCTTCCCCTGCACGGCAGCGGGTCGGAGCTCTGAAGGAGACTCCCCGGGCTCCGCTGGCCCGAGGCCGGGCTCAGGGGGCGAGCGGCACGGCTCTGAGGGGAAGCACGCCCGCCCGCCATGGCGCCTCGGCCCGCCCCTTCCGCCCGCAGCGCCGCCTCGGCCCGGGACCCGCGGTAGGTGCTGGGCGGCCGCGGGGCGGGGGTCGGGTGGTTCCCGCGGCGGGGCCCCGGGGTGATGGATTTCTGCCGCCCTCCTCTTCTGTAATTTTTAATTTTCGTGACAGCCCGAGTCCTGGAGGCGGGTCCGGCCCGCGCCCCGTTTCCTGATTGAGCGTGCTTTAAGCTGGGCTTTCCAAACGACTGCGTGCGATTTTAAAGCAATAAATGCAGTAGCGCACGCGTGTTATGGCCAAACCTGTCTAGTTATCCACGTCTGAACTTGAGCTGTTACCGTTCTCTGAGTTCAGTGAGAATTAAGTGCCTGTGGCACTACAGAGATAGAAAGTACTTCAGCGTTTGGGGGAGGCCGCTGTGTAAGCGTGGTGGTGGCTTCATGGTTACTAAACGATTAAACTTGCAGGATATGGGCTATATAAATTGCCTTGCAGCTTCCGGTTGTTTTCCTCTTACATAAAATGCACAAATTTAATGAATAAAAAGAATTATGCCATATGCAGTCCCATTGCAGTGGGATATCTGCAGGAGCTGAGCATCTCCAGTGACTCTGGGGGATGGTTTGTTAAAGCACAAATGCTAAAATGTATTGTGAGCGGTTTTATTTTCCTATTATGAGAAGACAAATACTCTCTGGCATTTCCTGCTTACTTTTGCGTTTGACGTGTAAATCACATATGCAAGAAAGGAGAATAGAGTTTTCAGTGTGGTCTGTCCTTTCCCACATGGGTGTGGATGTAGGCTGAAGAGGAATTTTTTTTTTTTCTTTTTTTACTTGCAGCATTTCTGATCTTAAAACGATGTTAGCCAGCTCCAATGAGAGGGCATTCTCTGACAGGAGAAACCTGTAAAATCCCTGCCTCAGCTTCACATGTGGATCAAGTGACAGGCTCCCTAAAATCATCCCCTTGGAAGTGCTTCCCCCTGCACTGTAAATGACAGAACCTTTTTCAGTCAGATCTAGACTACCAGATTTGCCAAGAGCTCATAAACTTCAAAATAGTCATTTAAGTATTACCATTTTCTGGTTTTTACTTCTATTATCAAGGAGATTGTCTCCTAAAATTTGGTTTCATCCAAGCTCTTGGCTCTTTAGTATGTTTTTCTTAAATAACATTGTCAAAAACCTCACCACCTTTGTCTTCAGCAGAATGTAAGAATACCACTAGTTATTACACTGAGAAATACAAATTAAATTACTGTATGATTACATACATCATTGTTTTTATTAAGCACTCAGTGTGTGTTCAGAGCAGCATAAACATTAAACAAGATTATTCTTCCCCTGGTGAATTTACAGTCTGAAAGATCTTTCTAGGAGGGGAGTAGTGATAACATATCATTAAAACACCACCTTTAAATTAATCTCTTTTTGTTTCCCTGTGGTTAACGCTCATTTGCTATTGCTCATGACTGGTGTATGCTGGCATGTCCTGTAGTGCTGCTCAGTGCTGTTACAGACCCCATTTGTCCACTCCAGCCCTGTGTGAGAAGTTCTTGTTCAGCACATGTGGAAGGAGAGCATATGTCCCTGTTTCAGCTGCTGCCATACAAAGCCTGGCAACATAGCTGCCACCCACCTTCGATGGTGCTCCACGCTAAGACTTTAGTTGTTGTATCAAAGCACAGTTTCCTTCTGCCACCTCAGCTTCCTGTGAGGACAGCTGGAAGCACTCATGTCTTTAACAGCTGCAGCAAGATTCTATGACGCTTGTGTGTTAAAGCCCTGAGAGAAGAGACTCTGCAAATGGAAAGAGTGGCATCCAGTTTTCACTGATTTTTGTTGGATTTAGGTGTCTAATTCACTTGTAAACCTTCATAGTAGCATCATTCTAGGTGGGAATCCTGTAGCCAATAGAATTTTTTTTTTTTAAGAAGAGATTGGATCTTTCCTGGGCAGAGCACAGGATCATAAAAACTTGGATCATAAAAAGAACTGATGCTTCCCAAGAGAAGCAGGACTCTTGAACTGAACGAGTTGGCAGGTTTGAAAGTTTTTAAGTTTATTTGCTTATTTAAAGAGTCATAATATAGGCCCTGAAACAATTTATGTTTCAGTTTCTGCTCTATATTGAACATAGTATTTGTCAGAGAAATTATTGCAGAGACAAATTTTTAAAACTAGTTGCTGAAAGCATGCTGCTCTCTGAAAATAGCTTTTTGCTGAGTAAGCTAGAACCACTGCCTGGAAGTTGAAATCTGAAAGAAAACAAAACAAACAGTGTAGAAGAAACACATACTGGTTCTTTTTGGGTTTTGGTTGGTTGGTTTTTTTGTTGTTTGGGATTTTTTGTTTGAATCATGAGCTTGACTATCCATCAGAACTAACTCCTAAAGGAAAATTCTGTCTCCTGAAATTTTTCAAATCAAAATTTGACCCTGTTTTGAAAGCTGTAGTCAAACTCAGCTTATTGAATTTAGTATTCAGGTTTCTGATTAAAATTTTTGCAGCTGTACTGTAGAGGAGGTTGGCATAGTCTGATCAAATTATTGTCTCTTTCTGACCTCAATACCTATAACTGTATAGTGGCATTGTGCTTGCAAGGACTAGACAAGTATGTTGGGTAAATACAGGGTGTGTATTGATTGCTGCGGGAGGAGGAAGTCTGGTGGCTTTAGTATTGTCTTTATTGCGGTAAATTGATTTACTGGAGGAAAGGAAGAAGTTAATTCTTCATATCCATCATCCTGTGTTGCAAGACCCAAGAATTATCGCATATCTCTTCCTCTGTAAAGATGTTTTGTGTTTTGTTAATGTAAAAAAATGTTTCTTTAGCTATTGTGCTCTGCTTCTTCTCATGTTTTTGGCTTTAGTTGTTTGGGGTTTTTTGTAGTGCTGTCTGTGCACACTTTAATTCCCGATTTTGTGTTACGAACAGGTTAGGATTGGACTATGGCGGTGCGGTTCCTGCGGAAGGCGTCTGTGTGGTTAGAGAAGCACAAGATCACTGTGTTGGCCGTTTCTTGCGTGGGACTGCTTGGCACTAACCTTTCCTATCATGTGTTTCCTGAGCAGACATTCAAACTGTTGCACGAGTGCTGGTCAGCGGGGCAGCCAGCTGAGCTTTCAGAGACGCTCTGTGGTGTGTTTCAGGATGTCCTTCAAGATACTGGTGTGAAGTCCACTCAGTCTTACAGAGCCTTTGCAGCCTCTGGCTTCCACCCTGTGAGCGCTGGAATTCCCTGGCTGCCCGCAGGCTCTTTGGTGGGCATCCCACCTAACTTTGATAGCACAGCCGAGGATAAAAAAGGAATAGTCAACCATCTTGTTGTAATAAATGGCAAGAAAGTAGACTGGGAGAGCAGCGAAGGCATGGCTTTGAGGGAAGCTCTCACATTTTCCCTTGAAGCTCAGAAGTTTGCCATTGCCAGAGAAGTCGTGTACTTGCGGAATGGCAGCCCTTTAGCAAGCGCAGTCGTGGCTCCCACTTGCTTGGCCGGGACGTTTGTCTGTGGGAGGGCTCTAAAGCTGCTTCTGGGGTTGTCCACGGGCCCCGCCATCCTCCGTGGCCTCTGTAACCTCGTCACTGCCATGGGAGGGCTGCTCTGCTACTACGTCTCCTCCGATGCCGTCACCTATCACCTGGACTGCAGGGCCGACAGCAAGGCAGCCAGGCTTTCCCAGGACTACGCCAGAGGTGGCCTTGAATTTTATGATAAAATCTTGTCCCGCAACAGGATTTTTCGTGGTCTGATGGGCAAACAAGGGAGGAAAATGTATGCCCCGAGTGGTAACCTTTTCCCAAGGCACTGGTTCAGAATAAAATATACCCCGTACACTTACCGGAGAACTTTGATTGTTAATATTTTAAGAGAGTTCCAGACATCAGATGGGAGTGCTTGAATTTTAAACTTGTGAATTATGTATTTTGGAACACCGCTGTGCTGCTTTTTTTTTTTTTTTTTTTTTTTTTTTTTTTTTTTTTTTTTTTTTAACTTTTGTATCTTCATTAGAATTTTGGGGTTTATTTTTGCATATAGTTCAGGAGGAGTTATTGCACGTTTCTTGAATAAAGAATTCTCTCTTAAAATATTAAAGGCTTGCTTCCGAAGTGCTCAGTTCTGTGTGCATTTCAAATCACAAGACTGCTGAGAAGAGAAACTTTTCAGACACTGATCTGGAAGTTCTGATATGCTGCTTTCCCTTCCTGCCATTTCAGTCTGGCAAATTGCGAAGGGCAAGTCCAGTGGAGAGTTTTGGGATCATTGTCACTTAAATTGGAGTGTTTGCTGTTTCTCCTATGGAACAATACAAAGATATTTTAAAAAATGGGCAGTCTGTATGGGCAGTCTCTGTGATTACATAAATATCAAGACACAGAGTGCTTCTGTTCTGTGTGAGTTCTTGTGCTCTGTATATTCTTATGCTGCTATTCCTACTAGTACTAGATTATTACCAATATATGTATCATTTGCTTAAATCTGCTCTCTCCAGGACATGGTGACTGCAGCATCACTGTGAACATTTCCCAGGAGCAGTAGTATGTAACAGGACTGTCCTGGGTTGGTTGTTTTCTCACAAGTGGGATAAGCATGTTGAGAAAAGGTTTTTCTGCTTGCTTTGGTAAAATTTTTCAATTCATTTAAAAATACGTGTAGAGGTATGTCACCTCTGATGTCCGTGAAGGCAAGGTATGAGACCTAAGTCTGGCATTTGGTGCAGAAATTGGTGAAGTCTTTGATGAAGAGTTGCCAAAGGAAATTATTCTTCCGTGTCCAACTGGCTTAAGAAGATTTTGTCTGGTAGGCCAAGCTTTGCCCAGGATTACTAATCTTCTGGAGGAGTCTTTTGTGCATTTGTAGTAAACTTTCCACTATAGCCTCACTTTGATTTTCAAGGTGAAACTTCGTGGTTCCCTTTTCTATGTTTCTATTGCTGTTCCAGTAGCTCTCCCTGGTGACATCAGAGTAGTTCTCCTTACCCCTGTGGACATTCTTACCAGCAACTTTGATTATTTTGTGTCTTGTCAGTCAGAGATGTGCTGAGCGTCCTCTCTGCCCTGGCTTTGTCCTTTTTTCGTCTGCTACAATAGGAACTGTCATGCCTGTGTTTGCTCAAAGCATTACTGAGTTCTGTTTTCCTTTTGAATGACAACGGTGACATAAAATTGATACTTTGGCTGCTGAAGCTCTGCTGTTGCTTTCCATTGCTGAAGCAATGCGTGTGAGATGTTTGAGTTTCTGCTGAAGTAATCTGTGCCACGTGCTTCTGAAACATCACCAATTGCTTGCATTTGTCATCAAATCAAATCATGAGATGCCTCTCTGGTGCTTTTCTGACTGTAAGGCATAAAGCTATTGTTTTGTGTCCTTTGTGAAAGAGTTTGATAAAATTGCCTGGTTTGTGGAATAAAAAGAGATTTTACCTTTAGGTAGGAGTCTTTAAAGGCTTTGGGCAGATTTTTTTTTTTTTTTTTTTTTTTTTTTTTTTTTTTTTTTTTTTTTTTTTTACTGGCCTTCCGGGTAAATCCAATATAAGACATGACAGAAGTTTATTGGTAGAGTGACGCAGTGACTCAAGACTGCAACATAATTCCTGGTTTATAGAGCCTGTGAGTTCAGTTCATCCTCCTGTTACTCCTTCAGACAAGTCTAAACTCTATGAAATATTCTCAGAGAGAACTTGGCCTGCTTGGTTTATGTGGTTGAAGGAGCTGCTGTAAAGAGTGCAGAGAGGAAATCAAGGCCTTGGAGATTTACAACAAGTAGCAGTTTAAACAGAATGAAATTAATCTACTTGTCTTTTACCACACCTTACTGTTGCTTCTCATCAAGATGCCTGCAGATAGTGTGGTTATTTGACATTGTCAGGGTGTAAAGCCCCAGTGATGCTAATAGGTTTTGCAGTTGTGCATTTCCCTTGACTCTTACAGCAGGATTCTTCAAGAAGCTCCACGTATCTATAAATGCTGTGTCCCATTTAGTTTTCTTTGAACTTGCTGTGGCACACTGGTGTTGGTAAGGAAGGGCTGGCTAGCATCAAGGTGCATACCCCTTCTTTCAAAAAACAGATTCTTGCCAAGGCCTTACATCCTCCATCTCTGTATAGCTGAGCACAGTGTCATACTGTCAATATAGGGAAAACAGGAATTGCAATCACAACTGCTAAGTACGATTTCCCTGAACTTTGGGAATGTGCAGGTTGTCCTGGAAAAAGATTTTTGTGTGTGTCTTGCCAGGTAATTGTTGTTTGCAAGATCACCCTTGCTATTTGGCAAGTAAGAATAGCACAACTTGAATACATGGCCATGACAGTACTCATGAAAAGTCTTTTATTATACTGCAGATGTTTTTCTGTAGGTAGAACTATCACTGAAATCAAACATGAACTCCAAATATTGGTGACAAAAATGGTCTGCTTTTGAGAGTTCACCAGAAGTAGGCACCCCAGAATTAAAGGTGGAAATGTTCCATACAAAGAATGGTCTGGTGTGGAAAAGCAAGTTCATTCAGTGGCCCAGAAAAGGCCAAAGAAATCAGTTTGTAAATCGTGCCAGTGAACAGCCACCCCCAGCTCTGAAGCTGAAAATCTGAGGAATTTGAAGAATTTGTTTTAGTATTAACTGTCTTTTGCTTCCCAGACAAGGCAGGCTTTGTACAAATTTTTGTGTAGAAAAGCAACAAAAAAATGTTAAGCTAAAAGGAATTGCTAGGAGATGTGGATAAAAGAAGTCTAAGCCTAGAAACTAAAAGAAGAGGTGTCAGTGGAATAATGAGCTCTCATAAAAATGGCTACTGTCTACAAATACGAAGCTCTCTGTCAGGTAAAGTGATTAAAGGATGAAGAAGTATGAGTAGCAAATGACCAATATGACTTGCTAGTTTAAATTTAGATACAATCTAGTTTAAAGAGGGATTTGCTTGACTGGTTTATTTGCATTATTATCCTGAATGTTCTAGCTAACTGAAAAGAAAATTATCCTTGTAACTTCTTTTTTATATAAATGTGATTCTTCTAAAGCTACATAAAGCTTTAGTGGGTGATGCTGCAAGAGATGAGGGTCACCAAGGTGCTTTGCTCAGAATTCCCACTGAAGTGCAAGAAATGTACTCCAGGACCTGACTCACATATTTCTTTACCCTAAAAATTGCAGTTTCTCATTGTGGAGATACATTCAGCTTGTTTTTAATGGTCAAAAACATAAAGTTGTCAGAAAAGAGCAAGACTTGACAGCTAGACAGTTTTTTGAAGACAAACAAGCTGTGGAAGTCATCTGATTACAGCAATTCCTGATTCAGCTGTTACAGGTATCTGGCTTCTCTAGCACTTTACGTAACAGAAGCAGGAGCTTCAGAGAGAGGGAAATCTCCACCCGAGTGGCATGTTAATAAAGTATGTGGACTTGCCCAGAGGGGTTCAGTTGAAGTGTAGTTGTCCTTTAGGAAACAGTCTGTTTTATTACAGTAGAGCCACCCGTTTTCATTTTACAGTGGTTTCCAGAATTTGACAGATAAGGTGGTGAGAGAGCTGACTGCAGAGCTGTGGAGCTTCTTGCCCTGCACGAGGTGGTGTTGGGAGAGGTGATGCCGGGAAGAACCTACCGCTGTCGCTTTGCCCTTGGCTGTAGCAGTTGTGAAACAACCACAGTGACAAAGTGTGGCTTGCATGGGTGGGGTGTCAATTTGAAAGTTTGAATCAAATCACTGTGACTGAGACACAGGTGGCTTTCACCAGAGGAACAAATGCAGGGGATCCATCAAGGAGTGCTGCTATATGCAGTATGTAGGCTGTATCCTGCAACTGTTATCTGCTCCCGCTCATTAAAAATCCATGTGGCAGGTGTGATTACATTCATATAAAAGTAAGTAATTTGCAGACAATCTGCTGTCCATGCATCCAGTCCCTCCTTGATTTCACTCATCCCAGCTGGAAGTGCATATTACTGAAAGGCAGCATGCCTTTCAAGCAGAAGAATGCTAATGTAGGAAAACATACTTAAGATTTTGGAATAAGGAGGACACCTTCAGGAAGAGAGAAATTTGGTTGTTGTCAAAACCAGACTTAACAGGAAAACAATGTCGTTATTCTCCAGGCACCGGTATGTTAGACAAATTAAACTGAAGGCACTGAAAAATGGCTTATGGATGTCTTGCTGGGCATCTTTTTCACTGAGAATATATTGGTTTGTTAAGCTGAAGTGAGTATATTCAGGCTGCTCAAACTGCCAAATCCATAAAGTGGAGAAAAGTACTAAAATTTGGCCAGAAACGAGTCTGTTTTTCCCATTTGAGCAAGCACAAGCCAAACTCTTAAGCTTCATAGCCAGAAATGAGCACTCAAGTATCTCTGCAGTTGGAAGTTTTCACTCTCCACAGTAAGACTAAGTTTGCTGGAATCTATCCTGGTCTCCAATTTTGAGAGAAAGAGTGCTCTTAAAAACTCAGTTTTGTGTCCAAAAATGCATTTGGATAAACACAGCCAACCCAGGTGTATGGGTTTTTTGAGTCCTACCTTAGTTTTTTTTGACTCCTACCTTAGTTTTTTCATAGAAAAAACATACTGCCAGAGGAATTTGTGGTGCTCTCTGCTTGTTTTGAAAAAATAATTGTCCCCCCAAATCATGCTTACAGGAGAACTTTCTCCTGTTTAGATTTTTTTTTTTTTTTTTCCCCTCCCATGGTTGAACTTCCATCATCTGGAAAGTTGGTCCCTTTTCCAGTCCTGACCTGGATTCTCAGAATCGCTTTCTACTTTGGTCTGCAGGAGCATTACCTTGTAAATGTAGTCAAGGTGTTAACAGCTTCTTTCAATATAAATGAGTAACAGGCGAAGCTGAAGCTGTGTCCTCCTTTGTGTATGGCAAAACTACTTCTGTAGAAGTCTTGCAAAACAGCAGATCTCATTAGGGTGACTAAGAGTTATTTAGAAAACATAAGACATTGTGAGCCTGATCCCAGGTTCAGTCCCAGCAGTTCTTGTGGAGTGAATATGAAGAAAGGAAATGCAGTATCCAAACAACTTTCATCCAGTAACTGTTTAGTGGTTTAGCGCAGACCTGCTGACCTCTGGAAGCTTTGTTTCTCTCATATGCTGGAAATTTTCCAGTGGGAATGTTGTTGTTTCTTCATTCTCTGTTGCATTTCCCGTTGCTCTGTTACTCTAATTGCCCCTTCTGCCTGCTGACTCATCTCACAAGCTGCTTTAGCTTGCTCAAGCAAGATTTGTGAACTTTTAAGGGCTCACTTGCTGCCTGCACTTGCACTTTCATTTGCACCTCCTACTTTTTCCTACAGTACTTACCTGCCACAGACCACAGCAGCTTCAATTCCCCTGTGTTTTACTACATTTAGTCTACATGTTTTTTCAGGGAAAAATACTTTTGACTGCGTGAAAAATAGGCATTGCGGTTAAAACCTTTCCTATTTTGCCACAAGAAAAGCATTTAATGTTACTTTTGAAATTTCCATTTAGCATTACTTTAAAAGATGTATTTCTTCTTCGCTGTCTATGGCACCCAGTTCACTTTTGATCTTAATTTGCCTCTGTCACTTTTAAGATGCTGCTGTTCCCTTTAAGCCCTTAGAAACTTTGTTTCCTGATCCTGAAAATTGCAGGGTATTTCATATACTTCTGGCTAGGTGAGGTATGGTGAGAAATTGTAACTAATGTAGTGCTATTAGCTGCTTGTACTGGTGTTGACTTAGCTCAGGCACATCCACAGGCTTTGAGAATTGTGGGTTCTTACGTTGCTTATATTGCCAGTTACACTGAGCACTTTATTGATGGGTTTTAATCACCTGCCACTGAGCAGCAGCAGAGGGGCTTGTTGGGTTTTGTCTGCTGAAAAGAACACTTACTTTTGACAAAATATTTGGAATGAGTCTTACAAGGATGAGGGGTTTGGAATGAGGGCGAAAAGCGTAGGCAAAACCAAGGAAAATAATCCCATGTTCCTTACGTACTCTAAGTCTTGATGTTGCTACAGAATGTGCACTGCACAAGGATTGCAATACACTTCTGTAACCATCTGAATCTGATTTTTGGGTTATCTGCTCAGTGCATCCTCAAGTAGCACCTTTCCCATCCCTTCCCAGCTCCCTGTATGCAGGCCTGTTCCAGGTACTCCAGGTAACACAAAGCTTCTGCTTCAGCTCCCTTACCCAAACCAACTCCTCCTGAGCACTCCTTTGCCCTGGAAGCAGTTACTGCTCTGCCACTGCAGATTTCACTGGAGCAGGCCCCGATTTAAAGGCGTTGGAAACTCATTGTGATGGTTCCCTCTCCAGCCTGCACTAAGCAACAGGTGGCACTTCGATACCACCCTGGCTCTACCAGGGGTGCTGATCCCAAAGGTCCATGCTACTGCTTATTTCCAGCCAGAGAAAATGGAATTTCGCAGAGTTCCGTTACCACAAATATAATTGTCAATATCAAGGTGAATTGGCTAAGACTGAAGCCACAATTTGTGATATAAAAATCAGAAGTGGAATTTTAGAACTGAAACCTAGTAAATTACATCACTGTAGCTATTAAAAGATTTAACTTATGTGGAAGTGAAGATAAAACTATAATCTGTATTACTATTTTAAAGCTACATTGATTCTTAAATTAATCACTATATAATGAAATACTGGATCAACTTCTCAAGGAAGATTGAAAATTAAGATCAATCCATAATGTAAATAACAAGCCTGGTTTGGAAAAAAAAAACCCACACTTTTTTCCCCCATTTTTTTATTCTTTATTTTCTGACTAGAATGAAGGCATCTATAGAAATACTTCAGACAACAGAGCAGGCTAAGAATTACTCTGTAGAAAGTTTTCCTTGTAAGATCTTTTCTCATTTGAGATGAGTTTCACTGCCTCAGTGACCGTGTTTTAAAAGCATGTTATATAATTCTCTGTAGATACCCATAGACAGATGTATTTATGGGTTTTGGAAACTTCATGTCATTTAGGCATAAAACTTGAAGTGTGTTTTACAGTTCCTCATTAATAATAGTTGAGAATTATGCTCATCTAAGGCAGCATACATAAATTCTTAATGTTCAGACATTCATTATATGCCTGTGATGGCTAGAAGTTGCTATAGGAAAATAAAAGCCAGTGATCCCAAAGATTATTATTATATAGATTCTTTTAAGCAATTTGGAAAATTGTGTTCATCCCCTAACAGTTATTTCCCTTTGATTTCCACATTCTTCATTTTAACCTAAAGATATTGTACTGAATATTGAAAAAATCAAATCAGGAACCAGACAAGCTTTTTATTGAAGTTTTCATTAAGCATGGCAGCACCTTATAAAAGGAAATGCTGAATCCAGCATTTTATGGAAGTTATAAATTCAGGTCGCTTTTTTGCAATCACAATTTAGAGATCCTAATAGTGTTTGCTTGTATCATATTTGAAGACAGCTATGGCACAGTTGCAGATGGCAGGATGAAAACTTGGTGTGTGTATGATGGCTTTACACTTGCAAAGCAGGTGAAAAGGCAAAGGTTTTTCTTCTTGCTTTTCTGGCCAGAACATAGTTTATGTGTTGCAAATTGAAGTAATGCTTTAGCAATTACAAATTGAACTGTAAAAACATTTCTTTCAAATTTTTTTCTTACTTTCCAGCAGTAGAACTGGATATGTAGAGCCATGGAAATGATCTGAGAGCTAAATGAAAAGAGTAATTGGGATTTTCTACATTTTAGGGATTTCTTTCAGTTAGTATTTAAAAAAAAAAAAAAAAAAAAAAAAAAAAAAAAAAAAAAAAAAAAAAAAGTCCCTGCTGAAACCTCACAATAGATGAATCAAAAAAGGTACATTTTCTTCTAGTCACATGGTGACCAGATCATTTTTTCTGCTTATGCCAGGAGTTGAAAAAAAGTATTCAAATGTGGTGCCATGTTCTGAACTAGCAGTTCAGCTGGCACACATATTTATTATTTCCTTTTATTTTTTTTTTTTTCATTTATTTTTTTCCAGATCAAAAATTTGCTTGCACTGGCGAAGTGTTATGTGGAGATACCAAAGGGAAGTTTAACTTTAGCACAGATTTCCTAAATTTTACCGTGGTTGTCTCTGAAGTTGCTTTTTTTTCTGAGGCTGGAATAAGATTTGATGCAGATTTGAGCTCTGCAAAAATGTGTGTGTGCGTGTTCCGGGATCAGATACGTCTGAATTTTTTGTCCTTTTACTGAACATCGTCACCTTGGACTTTCCAATCTGATATCTGGTATGAAATAATTGTTCCTTAGCTGGTTTTTATGGGTGTTGGCTGCCTGTTGGCTTCAGCTGAATCTATGAAAGCTTCTGGGAAAGAACAGACCTACTATGCACTAGTTTTCTTTTGTGGTGTTGCTCTGGTTTTAAGATTAAAGATTTTCTACTGAATTTTGCTTTGAATGGTATCGAGAGAGCCAATACTGATGGCCAAATCCAACAGAGGTGCTTGCCTGGACCTAGCAGGAGGCATGGCTGATGCTGTGATACAAATTGGAAGTTGTGGAAGGTGCATCACCCCAGCACGAGCACCTCTGCTCACTGGGCAGGCAGAAGGCAGCGAGGGTCTGGGAGTGACCCAGACTCTTTTGGGGAGTGACTCCAGTGAAGATTCCTGCTCAGCCACTTGGTCACTGCTGCTGCATCTGCGGAGGGGATCGCAATGTTCTGTGCTCTGAGCCACCCAAAGCTTCACTGCTAGCATCAAACCCATTACCAGTGGGATCTGGGATGTCCTTTAAACACATGGCTGCAGGAGGTGACATTGTGCCCACTGTGTTGTGTAACATGCTAGCGTGCATGTCGAGGATATAGATCTGTGCTAAATCGTCTCTTCAGGCTTATGATTTGTAGATTTAAACCATAATCTTCTGGAGATTATGTGAAAGAGGGGGTTGCAGGCATGAATGGATGAAGGGGATCCCTGTGTCCTGCTGCAGGAGGAAATTTAGGAATTGTGACTCTGGAAGAAGACAGAGAGAATATTATGGTAGGTTACACAGAATGGTGACTGAGATACTTGTATCATGCTATCCACGGAACATTTGCAGCATATTCATTATAGCTAATGTGGAAAGTGTTTAACACTCTGGGAAATAAGGGACTGAAACCAAGTAATCCCACAAGGTGGATGACCTAACCACAAAGCACTAATCGGGTTTTCCTTGGACAGATTATTTTCAGCAGTGTGGAACAGTGTCCCCTCTGCCTCCTTCTCAAGTCTTATTTTGCCTTGGGTTTTCTTTTTATGTTGGTTTCCTAGGAAAAAAAAAAAAAACAACCCACAACTTTCATTGCTACTAAGTAGGTTATGGAGCGCAAAAAGATTGCTGAATTTTTTCATTGTGATCAAAAAATCCCTTTCTATAGACTTTGGCACAGAAATATTATCACCTCATGTGTCCTTTACAATTTTCCATCTTTACAGTACTTTTTAGTACTTCGTAGTGCTTTGTAATTTCCTTTAGGTTACTTTCTATCCAGACTATCAAAGATGAAATATGCAATATAAATTTCTTATTGCATGAACAGCTTCCATGAAAAGCAATGTGTGAAATACAGATCATGTTGTAGCTGTTTTATTTTCTTGGCACTTAATGTGTGCATCCCCCGTGTCATCATAAACTCATCGCGCGTTTTGTAACTCAGCTATTAAAAGTTTTCCACCCTGCAGTTGTTGGATGGGTTCACGGGCTGTCAGCTATGAAACAGTGATTCCCTAGCTTAAAAATTACTCTGTTCTGCTCAATGTCCCTATAAATAATTTAAGGAAAATGACAAATTCAGAAGTTTTCGCCTGCCCTGTTTCTGATGATAATAAATATTGTGGACCAAAGAGCAGTGTTTTTCCAGGCAGAGAACAGCCAGGGTAAGCCTGTGTGTGTCAGATGTGCATTTTGTGTCCCTCTTGGCAGGCAGGCTGTCACACGAGCACTGGCAGCAAATCAGTGATGAGCATATGTGCTTGATTAACTCCTGCCCAGTGGGGATAACATTTGACATCCTCTCAGAAAGAGAACTTTTCTTAGGAATTCAGCAAAGCACAAAGACTTGGAGGACATGACTGCTTTTCCTGGAATTAACAGGCTGAATTGAGTTGCAGGCTGAGATTCTTTGGTTCACCTAATGTTACATCTGCCATGTATAATCCTGGGTTTTTAAGTGCCAAGGCCATGCTGGTAGGAAAACTAGTATCCAGCTCGAGGGCTTGATTAATGAGAGTCAAACCAAGGGGAAGGGAGGCTGGCCCAAGGTTGCTGTCATCTATTAATAAGACCAAAATGAAGTCTCCACACTGCAGCAACTCTGAATTATTTAGTTACCACAGATGGACAGGATGCCATTTGAGTCAAGAGGGTTTGGCTAGAAACTGCTGTCAGAGATCTGGCTTTGCTTAAAGCCTGGTGCAGGGTATATACAGCAGGTGTCTTGTCTTGGCAGCTGAGCCATTTTCTTTTTCTCATGGAGCTTTGGCCCTTTAGCACCATGTTGGTCCCTCAGAAAGAACTGAATCACCCTCTTCTAAGAGACAAGACTTTTATTTGTGCCAAGTTTGCCACTAAAAAAAATAGGGTAGTTCCAAGGTGCCTACCATGTTCTGTCCCTAAATATTTCTGTTTGGTCAATAATGGAAAAAAATTATCAGCACAGCATTGCTATTACGCTGCGGTATCTGTTGGCCAAGCACATGGTACCATAGGCTTGATGTGTGTATTATTTTCAGGCAGCTCTCTTTTTGTGCTTATCTGCATCATTTTGGAAAAAAAAAAAAAAAAAAAAAAAGAAGAAAAATAGGGTTTTAACCACCTACTACAGAAATTGCCCATAACAGAGGAGATCTCAGTGATTTATGGTTTTGGTGAGAAGTACATAAGAAAGAGAAGAAGAAAATATTTGAGCAAATAGGAAAAGAAAATTAAACCTCCCCTGTAGAATTTTTTTCTATTTAAACTTACTGGAAAAATGCAAGATGGCATAAACTGTGAAGTACCAGGACAACAAATTTAGTTCAGCTTTTCCTTGGGGATGGATATTCAAGGACACTGAAGCCTTTCTGCTTCAATTCTGAAAAAGACGCAGACAAAGTAAATACTAGGTTTGTACTCGTTTCTTTTCTTTAAACATCAGGTATCAAGGCTCTTGCTAGTTTTTATTTTGGCAAGCCCAATTACCAGGTTTGCTTGCCAAGGCTGTAGAGAAACATCATTTGTTGGCAAGATGGACTAGATGACATAATGTTCATGGTTGTTCCTTGCTGCAGCTTCTTTACTTCAGCTGAAGATTGCAGCACTGTTGTTTTGTGATTTTTTTATTGCTATTGTTTTTTGACTACTGAAGTTAAAGCTACTTGCTTATAACAAAATAAAGCACATTGTATTTGAAAAATATGAGCATTCATCAAAGCTCTGTTCACAGGGTTTGGGTGTCTGTGGGCTATATTTTCAAAGATACCTAAAAAGATAATAAACATGTAGAGAAACATGAAGTGACTGAGAGGCTAAGTGATAGTTTGCTCTTTGAACCCAATCTCCTGGTAATGAATGTTTCTCTACTGAGCAAAAGGATTTGAAAGAAGAAATTTCCACCTATTTTGCCACATGAGAAAAATCTATTAATCTCTCTCTCCTCTGCAGGAGTGCTATAAATGCACCAAACCATGAAGTTAAGTGTTTTTATACCTTGTAATGATAAATTGCCCATGTTACCGTTCTTCTTTTAAAAGCAGGAACTATATAAGGCACTTCTTCAGGAAATTGGCTCTCTCCTCATTAAGTTAATGTTTTGCCCCAGAACATGGAGTATTGCACGTGTTCACAATCACTAAAACATGCTCTCACCATTAAGTTGTTAATGAAGGCACCTAAGTAGGAGATACCATTACAGTCATTACCTAGTGACAAGATATAAAATTATTCTGACACCTCATCTCTTAGGCAGAATTCTGTTCTCATTTGGTGTTTCATTATCAAGATCGGAATTAAAATAATGAAGTCAAGGTTTAGCAAATTTGTTTCTGATCTTGAAGCCGTATGGTCCTGTTTCATGATGGTAACTGCTGTAGCCTTCATCTGTAAGCAGAAGAGTGGCAGTAAACAAAAATGTTAAATAATTCCTATGGTTATTGTTCTAAAATACATGATATAGATGAATGGTAAATCACCTAAACTAGAACTGGATGATCACCATTTACTTTGGCTGTCACTGGACCACAGAATCCTATCTTAATCTCCTCTCTCTCTACATCGCCTGGGACTTGGATCTGGCCAGAACCTGTGCTGCTATTATCTTTTCTTTCTCGACACACCAGTGTTTTCTTTTAAAAGTCGCTACGAATTGCATTTTTCTATGTTCAAAAATTACAAAGTCATAAATATCTGACCCTTATCTGGCTGATCAGAGATCACAACAGGCTTTTAAGTAGCTGGCAGGGTTGACAGAGACCCTGTTCTGTGAATTCGCTTTCTGTTTTTCTTATTTATTTTGAGGACAAGGTAGTAATGTGCATTATATTTAAGTAATGTGTGCATGTGTTCAATGTGTTTATTTTCTTTTGCTTCAGCTGCAGTGATCAGCAAATGTGAGTGCAAAGCTGAGTACAGGTAAATTGTAATGCTAGTAAATGGTTTGCCAGAGCCTCATTACTGGGAGGAAGCAGTAATGCCAATTTGCAGTTAGAAGCATTTTTGAAGTAGCTTTTCATTCTAGCAGAAGGGAGCTTGATCTGCTGCAGGAGAGTCACATCTGTGCACATGCTGTAGGGTGCACCTGCACCAGCGTTTCAGTTTGGCTCAGGAGCCTGATTTTGAAATCTCTCTTAACTCTGCTGGGTCTGAGTCCCCATCACCTTGGCAGGTTGTCCAGTGTCACCCCAGAGCCCCCTGCTGCTGCATACCCCACCCCAGGCCAGCAGCATGGCCTGTAAAAGCCTTGCTCCCGAGGGCTGCGGCACAGCCACCACGCTATTCCACGCGGTGCATTTGGAAAAGCCAGCTCCTTGTTGTTGGCATTGCCGTAGTAGCAGTAATAACAGCAATTGTGCTAGCAATGATGATGTCTCCCAATGAGAAGGGCCATCCTGTAATGTGTGTGCGACCTTTCCAAGAGGGAGGGAGCCCTGATCGTTATGGACACAAGCCAGCCTGTGCCTCCAGGAGCTGGGAACCACTGGGCACATTTTACCTCACAGTACGCACATCTTGGCTATAATTTATAAGAAGAAATACTTTCCCTGAAACTTAGGAAGTACAGGTGGCCACAAGGTTTTTCACCACAAACTACCAGGGCTGTCCTGTTTTGGCCACTGATTACAAATGTGAATTTTGTTCATGGTGATGGTGTGTTTATATTTGAAATTTTAAGGAAAGGAGACAAAAGTAGCAGTTGCGTACCTTGGGGTTACGTCTTGGACAATATTTGCATGGCTGGAGAATTATTTATAGTTTGTGTGTTTACAGTCTTGCAAGAGCAGCATTTGATCAGAAATTGGGGACTAATTGTAAGTAAATATAAATTGATCAATCTCAAAAATTAAACAAGAAAATACAAGATTGAGTGTATTTAGGCATTAAAGGAGGAAAAGGGCAGAAAGATCAAAACCAACATAAAGAATGACAGTCAATGGAATAAGGACTATCAACCAATATATATGCAATGACTTCCTATTTTGAATTTTTGAGTCACTTTTCCTTAGTTTCCTGTGTTTCTTTTATCTCCATGTTGATGCCAGAAATATTGTGATAGCATAGAGATCCACTTGTGTGCAAGAGCTTGCACGTTTGAAGCTGAAATTACAAGTACTTGGGGGCTAACACCAAGTCTGTTTATTAGCCTAGAGATAAACAAGCTCCATGAATACAATTTATTCATTTGTAATGAATAAATAACACAAAGGAAATTGATTTGGAAATAACTATTCAAAGGAAGAAAGTGCTAATATTTCAGTGCAACATTTGTATGAAGAATTATTTGCAAAGTGTTATTCAAACATATATCAAGGTACTGAATAGAGAAAATATTTATCCATAATAAGTATTTGATAAAAATATTGCCCAGCTTTGCAATGAATCATTCAGTCTGCATTAGTAAGATGTGCATGACTCTGCACATTATTCCTATCTTTATAAATGCTGTGGTAAATTGCTATAGGTTGATAGGTACTTACATCTTTTTCTGTGGAGAATGCTATTACGTCCAATTTCTCAAAGGAGTTGAGCCACCCAGAAGTTAAAATATGATAATGAGTTGCAGATACTGAATCTGTGTGTAAATTAGGCCATGGCAATGTTAGTCACTGTTAGAGAGGCTGTTTGGGACTGGCATGGAGGGATAATGCAGCAGCCCAAAATAGGTACATGTTCTGTAGGGTTCTGTGTGTATTCATTTCACCCTAAACATCCTTTTCTCATCAATACAAAAGGCTTGTTTAAAATGGATACAATTTAGTGTTTTAAAGCTGATGAGAATCTGAACAGATTGCTGATGGGAAATAGCAAAAGATGGATGAGACTGATTACTGGACACTGTGATGAAAGATGACAAACCCTTCTGAAAAACAAGACACAATAAAAGAAAGCTCACTCAAAGAGATCTCCTCACCATGTTTCTACTTCTGTTTCGTTGTAATTGACATTTAGGCAGGCAGTGGGAGTCAAGCAATGTAAATAGCTGTGAATCTGGCATCCTGTTGTTAAGCTCTGGACAGGCAGTGAACAAACCCATGCTCCAAGCCACAGAGATGTATATGAGGTATGTGTAAGAGAAAAGAATAAAAATAGATTGTGGAGCAGTAATAACATTTCCTTTAGATTTAGCTTTTTTAAAAGCTCATCATTCTAAAGCAAACTGCAGTTGCTTGATTCCAAAAACTGTGTGCTTTCTGAGAGGATTTGAAGTTAAGCTGGTTCAATTATTCACTGTCTGACTTCAAAGAGTTCTCTGGACTGTGTCAACCTCTAAACTGGTTAAAAGTTTGCATGTTGTAAAGCAGTTTTGATAGCCCAGCAGTCATATTGCCATAACGAAGATATCTTAATAATAGAACATTAAGAAAGCGTTGTATCTATTTAAATCTCTCTGCTTATTTTATGCATATCCTAACAGACCATATTTCTGTACATTGAAACATCCAGTGACCTTAGAGCGGGGATGCACACATTATGGCCTTGAAAGCACAGGACATTACCAGAAGCCTTAAATACAGATCACAAGTAGTAAATTAATTTTCTCAAGAGAAATTAAATCTTGAGAGCTGGGTGAAACCAGTTTTAGGGCCTAACTGGGACATGTGTTGAGTTGTGTAACAGCCTATTGCAGCTGGCTGGCAGCACAGGTGGAGGCTTCTATAGATGGAACAAAAGATTGCAAGAAAACCAACTAGTCACACAGGAATCTTATTTCAGAATTGGGTATGCAAATTGATCACTCTGATATCCTCTATGAATGCATATGTAAAATTATTTCATCATTATATTTGCTCTAGTGATGGATTGCTTTTGTTTGGTTTGAGGCTTTGGTTTCATTTGGGTGCAGAAAGTTGTACATTTTGTTTTTTCTTGGGAAACAGCATCTAACCGTTGTGTTGCTTAAAACACTCTTGCTGTATACAAAGCTTGCAGACCTTCATCATCCCTGATGATGCCATTCCATATGTCCAATTCTAGCATAATTGGCATTGTAAAACACTGGAAAAGACTGCAAGAAGCAGATATGTTTAGACATAAAATATGGGTTTACAGCCTATATGGTCTTTGTAGGAACAAGATTGTTGTGACTGATTTTTAAGGTAAAGAAAATTTATGTGCCTTTTCTGCCTGCTTTTATTTTGTGCTGACGTAGGCTGATAGAGCAAATAAATAAATAATGTTCACACAAAGCTGTACTAGAATCATGTAGGTTTTATGGCATGGTCACACCTGAACAGCTTGATGATGTTGAGTATGTAAATTAAAGATGTTCTTGCTGCATAAAAAGATGCTGCATGTTGTAAGTGACAAAGCTGAAACACTGACTTACAAATTAGCCATGCCATCCTGAGAGCTTGTTAAGCAGCATCCCCTCAGGAGACAGCAGTAAATGTGAATGATCAGCCATGGATCCACTTGGTGGATATCCTGTAAAGATTCGTTTTATGCCCACATTTTTTATCTGTAGACAGTTCTGAGAAACAGTATCTGTGAAATGATTCTTTAGTGCAGACATTTGGTACAAGGCTGGTGTTACAACTCCAGGACCGCCTTTTTCTGACAGTAAATAATAAAGGATTTGACTAGGACATAATGCCAGCAGGATTCTGATCCACTAGAAATTGACAGTGCAGGTCAGCTGTGGGTAACAGGCAGGCAGCCTCCCTTGGGATCACACAGGGCTCTGCGTTAAGGCAAATCTGCTTTACCCCTCCCTTGAGACAGAAGTTCCAACCTGCAGAAACAGCCCAACTTCACACTTCAGCTCTTATTGACACCCCATTGCTAGAGGCATTACCCTTTCATTTTGAGACCCTCTTACTGCTTTTCCAGATTTGACTTGCTTTTTCTTTTCCTTTTCTTTTTGAGAATGAGTGTTGCACGCTATTCTAAATGAGGGAGTTACCCTTAAAAACTCTCTGAGAGACGTCTTCTCAGATGTTTAGGGTTTGGGGGGTTTTTTCCCTGTATTATACCTGATGTTATCTACACAAGTGGTCTGGGGTTTCAGGAAGTCATTGATCTCTGCTGTATCAAATCTTAGCATGTTCATTAAGGACCTGTTTCAAACAGGCAAAATTCCTTCCATTTTTCTATTTTCCTTTGTATCTTTGGTATCTGGCCCCTGGCAAATGTATTCTGGCTCCTCACACTGCCTCCCTTCCCTCAGCACCCTTCATTCTGGAAAGCTTTGCTTGGTAAGCACCTGGCTTCCTCTGAAGACCCCTCTAGGAGAAAATGAGGTGCTATTGGCAACCTCAGGAATAAATAGCTGCAGCCTCCATGCTGAGACAGGACAGAGTGCCTTCAGACCAAGCTCCGGGGTAGCTCACACTGCAGATCTGAGCAGGCTCTGACACGAGGTTATGAAGGCCAAGTCGTGGTTCTGAGGGGTGTTTTAGTCACCTCAGCTCTAACAGGCTGTGTGTTGTAAAAGCAAGAAGGCATCTATCTTGCTGAAGGTCTGAGCACTTATCTTAAATATATATTTTCCATTTATATTTTCTCTTGAGAGGCTATTCATGCAATAATAACCTGAATTATTCTGTACTGAAAAGACCTAATTTAAGGCCATTTTTCAGCTTCAGAAACCATGGTCAAGTTTTATTCTAGCAGGATCTAATTCTTTATTTCACTCAAGAAAACCCAAGATGTTCACGCTGCTAAAAACAAATGACAAAAGCAACAACAAAAAAAACCCCAGCCTGGCAGTTTCAGCAAAATTTTAAAAGCATTAAATGAGGCATTAGCCAAGACCTCATTACTCTCACCAGATATAGCATCGTGTGTTATAAGTATTAGCAAAGCTGACCTTTAGTTGTGAAATTCAATTAATAGATTTGAGGCACATTTGGCCAAACTTCTACGCTTATTTTGGCAGGGCAGCCCCCCAGGCTAATCTGAGATGTGCAGTCCTTTGGCAGTACTGCTGGCATGGGGAAGCTGATAGCATGGAGCTGTATTCTCCTCCTAAGGTGGGGTGTGAAGGTAGAAATCACAAGCGATGAGCCTTCAGGTGGGCTCAGAGCATCTCCTTATGTGGACCTTATTCCAGGGTTAGTTCCAACATTTGGGGCCAGATGAGGCTCCAGGGACCAGTCAGTCTGACCACCATCATAGTACTGCACCCACTGCAGTTGGTAAATTCACCTCATACAAATTATATTACTGCACCTGGGCTGCTTTTAATTGAGCACTATATTTCCCTCTTTATTTGTGGCTCAGCTTTGGCAAATTCACTAATATACAGTGATAAAAAGCTCCACAAAAAATACTGTGTGCCTTGGGTAAAACGCCAAGAAGTGTAATTACTGATGCACACAACAAGCCATTTCACTTGTGCTGGAAGTGTGATCCTAGCATTGATTTTTTCCATTACAGCATCAAACTCCATGTACGATGCATTACCAGCGCCTCAGTGGGTGAATATAAAAATCTGTCACTTGTTACAGCTGCCTCAGTGCCTGCCCTCTAACAGCCTCACAACCTGTGCTGTGCCCTGCCACGGGGCATTGCAGTGGTGTGAGAAACTATCACTTTGGCACATGAAAAACCAGCTAGTGAGAAGGGACATGGCAGCACATCCTATCTGCGAGACTGCACCTGCCACAGCGCCCTGAACGGTGCAGGCAAGGGAGTCGGGGTTGCAGAGCGGGCAGGAATTAAATGAGGAATTTATCCCCTGAGAGGGGGAGCTGCCAGTGCAGGTGTGCCAGTGTACCCTGGCACTGCATGTGGGGCACGACCTGCTGTGCTTGGGGTTGGGTGAAGCCTTTTGTCTCACCCTCATATGAAAGCACTGATCCAAGGCATGCCTGAAAAAGAGCATTCCCAGTTCCTATTTCCATGTAAGGACATTTTCTAAATCCCTAAATATAACTTCTCTGTAATCCACTTGGTCCACCTGCCAGCAAATTTGCTTTTGAGACACACTTGGTAAGTGGTTGCACCACGTGGTTTAGCCATCCTGCACAAAGTTTTAATTTCCTCTCTGCCCCACCTTCAGAGGTTCTTTACTTTCCCTAAAATATGTGTGAGGTATGTCACTAGGATCCTCAGATCCACAAAAAAGGATGGCAAAAAGAGTCAGAAATGGAACATTGGACACTCCACCTACCAAAGGTGGAAGTTTTTGGAAGGAACAAAGTGTAACAAGAGTCAGGGCTGTGCTGTCAGATGCTGTGGTTAGAGGGCTGGTAAGAAGGGGTGAGGGAGTGCATCAGGATCTATGCAGCATTTGGATGAATCCAGAAATAATGGTCTTGTACCAGCCCAACAAGTCTGGAAGAACTTGCTCAAGTTCAAGAGGTTACAGGCAAGAAGATAGTTAGCAAAAGATAGAGTGGAATTGGGAGAGAAGCAGGGAGGATTGGGAGAGCGAGAGGGGATAATGAGAGGGAATAAGTTGTCGTACATTGTGGTTTAACCCCAGCTAACAAATCAGCCCCACACAGCTGCTCACTCACTGCCCCTCATGGAATGGGGAAGAGGATTGGAAGGGTGAGAAAATGCTTGGGTTGAGATAGGTACAGTTCAATAACCAAAATAAAATAATATTGATAGGAATTTGTAATGAAAAGAAAATTATGAAAGAGAGAGAAACAGAACTCCAGAAAGACAGGTGATGCAAAAAAACCCCAACTGGTCACCACCAACAGACCAATCCTCAGCCTGCTCCTGAGCAGAGGCTCCTCACCAACCTTCCCCCAGCTCTATGTGCTGAGCATGATGCCAGATGGGATGGGATATCCCTGTGGTCACTTGGGGTCAGCTGTCCTGGCTCTGTCCCCTCCCAGCTCCCTGTGCACCCCCAGCCATTTCACTGATGGGTGGTGATGAAAAGGCCTTGACTGTGTAAGCACTGCTCAGCAACAATGAAAACACCATGAATTATGAGCACTGCTTGCACACAAACCCAAACTACAGCCCTGTAGTAGCTACTGTGAAGAAAGTGCAGTATTTCTTGAACATGCTAAATAGAAAAGTGGTAACCTGCTCAGACTCTATATCATAGGGACAGTTTATGTGTGCATGCATTTTCCTATGCTTGGTACCTGAAAGTGGTATCACTCATCCAGACTTTCCTGGGATTAATTCTACCATAAAATGACAGTCAGGCACTCAACAATTGTGATTTGAAGATAAGTCAAATTTATTCAGTATCAGCAGTGCATCGTTCTACATGGCTTGGGGCAGTGTGATTCATCACATGAAAGGATCTCCTGCAAGAATATTAACTAATCTTGTAGAAATATAAATGTGTTGAAGAAATTTGGCCCCAAAAATTACTACCTTGCTTTCAGTAATTCCTATTTCTTTTTAAGCAAGCTTTCCAACACTGCAAACTGCAACACTTCCTGGCTTTGTTGCTGTTTCTTGTATGGTTTACTGGAGCAAAAAATGTCCACATAATGTTTGGGTTTCTTCTTACGAATGGCAAGAATAAGCTCCAAACCAGGGACTTTGAAAACTAAATGCTTCCTCCGTGGTATTCCTTAGCAAGCAAAATTTCTCCACCCAAAAATAGTCTGACGCTGTCCAAACACAGAAGCCAGCAGAAGTGGATAAGAAACATGGGGATATTTTTGCTTTCTTTCGTGGTACATCCAGAAAAAGAGCAATATTTATCTGCACACATGAGATCATTTAAACTTTCGTAGTACCCTACGAAATTAGTACTCCTGCTGCCTCCCCCACTGGCAGTAAGGTGCCCCAAGATGAGCTCTCTGAGTCGCCCCTTGTGACGCTGCCTCTGTTGGTCTGACTCCCGGAGTCACCTGTGCGGTGCTGGGCAGGTACCGGCAGCAGCTCCGTGTGGTGCTCGGCAGGGCCGTGGGAGAGGCTGCCCGGCCTTGCTGGTTCTCATGTCTGCTGTGCTGGTCTGTCTCCAGCCTGTTCTCTTGCCATGAATCACCTCTCACAGGGGAGGCCTGGGAGCAGCCCTTGAACTTGCTGTTCCAGCGGCGCTCAGAGGACTGAAGCGAACAGCAGAGGTGCGAACCTGCTGCCGCCCTGCCACATCCGCCCTTCCCCGTGGTCTGTGCCCCCCGTGCGCCTCCAGCTTTGCCGGGAGGAATTCTCATCCTTACGGCTACTCCTTGGCCTGACCTCTCTGTTGGAAGGCTGCCAGCAAAATTAGAAATTAATTTCAGGTCTGGCAGCGGTTTTACGTGATGCAAGTGCTTGTCTGCTGGGAACGTTATTCAATTCCCAGAGTCACTGGGCACTGAACAGACTGTGCAGAGGAACAGTTTTCAGTCAATACTGACCTGAGGTGGAGATGAACCCGTCTGGAAGAGATGAGAAGCTCTGCACAGCTCCCATTTACAATTCTCTTTGACATGCTGATTCCCTACCACTGGCCCATCCCTTCTTTCCCAGGATCATTATGAAGCAAACTCTGTTTCATTTAGGTCATGACCTTATGTCTGATTTTTCAGAGAATTATGACCTACTTTGTGGCTGGGATTTGTGCTTGTTTTTAACTCTTCAGATGGAGTAAATAGTAAGTTAATTACCAGAGGACAAACTTTTTAAAAATACTTTTAATGATTTATTTTTAATAGCTTCTCACTGGAACCAGTGTAATGTAAAAGTATTTTGGGCCCTTCTTTGTAAATCTGTTGCTTTTACTCCTAACCTTGATGAAGTGTTTTATACCTCACTGCAGAGTATTACATGAAATTCTGCCAAAATGAAACCTCTGGCCTGAAACACTGTAAAGAGTCCATAGCTTAGAATAATGCTGCATCTTGCTGCTGGCTAAACCGATCTAAGCCTAACCATGTGTAGAGAAGAAAGGAAGAACAAAAAAGGAGATTCCCCCTCCCCACGCTCTTAATCCACCTTTCTCTGTACTAATCTGAAGATGAGCTTGTGAATGGTCAATCAGGAGGCCAGGGCCCAGTTTGCTGAGCATCTGGCCTAGATCTTCAGCTGATGTATATAATTTATATTTTGAACCTCATTGCAGATTGTGTTCCTGAATATTGACTGCTATGAGGCCCTATTGAGCTTCAACAAGCCATTCTTTTCTGTTCTAGTTCTTTTCCCGGATTAAGTCCAGATAAGCAAATTAAAGCATGTCACAACAAGACAGGCCAACATAGCAGCGTTTTGAAGCTGTGTTTTGATTTTTGCTGGAAAGGAAGTAGGCCACCGATGCTGTACCTTAACCAAGTCATGTTGCAGTTTCCCCAAATTATATTTACCCCTTTCCTAAAACAATAAAGGCGCTGCTGATTGGGCCGTAACACACTGCACATTTCTGAATAGTGTGGTACATAATAAGCAGACCTCTAAACAGGGGGTAACCAAAGACCTGATAGAGACACAGCCCTGAAGACCTTAATTAGCTGCAACAGTCTCTGACCTTGGCTTTGTCCAAGCAGAGCCTCCAGGACAGGCTGTAACACATTTATCCAATAAACTTGTCACACGAGAAAGGCTGTGCAGCAGCGCTCGGCTGGGGCCGCCCGCACCGAGAGGTAAGAGGATCTCAGGTTGTTTACCAGAGGGCGTTGCACAATGCACCAGTTCAAACCAGGCTGGCAGGCTCTGTGGGAGCCACACTGCAGAGCACTTCCCCGGCTGCCTGGGTCAAAGGCTTGCATAACATCAAGAAAAGTAACGTGTATCTTTGATATTATTTGAAGAAGCTTCGTAAAAAATGAAATCTAGTGTAATTTTCCAGCTCAGCACGCGATTTTGAATTTCTAGGATATAAAGAGGAAAAAAAAGGACTAGCCCATTGTATTGACACGGATTGTTTGGTTAATTTTAGATTTTGTGGCACTCTCGGTAAACCATTTCACACATCTAGCTAATTTCTTGATACAATTGCATATGAGCAATAATGCCAGGAAACACAAACTTGCTTTATCCCTCTTTCATGCAGGGCCAAGTAAGAAGCTCTGATGAAGTCAGAGCAGTTACTCCGACGTGAAATGCACGAGTCTCACTCTCACACCACACGGCAATGCTGTCACTGTTTTGTTTTAAACACACTATTCTGCACTGAGTCTTCAAATTTATGGTATTTGACTCAATAAATGTTTGATGGTCTCAGTGTAGCATCTAGTGGAGAAAGGGTAAATAACAGAAAAAAAGCAAAGCAGAAGAGCGCCATTACGCCTGGTGCACAGTGGGGATGAAGGTGTGCCCCGCTGGGGAGGGGGAATACTGGGAACACTCCCTCAAATCATTCAGTGGAACACTTGGCGGGTTTCTGCAAAGCCGCTGCAATTAACTGGGTACAGTGCAGGGCTTCTAATCCTGGCAGAGCACTATGGTATCACTGGCCTGAAATCAGCTCAGGAGAGTCTCTGTGTCTGAGGTACACAATTGCTAAAGGCAAATTGTCCTTTAGAAACTTCCCTACTTAGTTTAAATTTGTTTTCGCTACAGCAATAATGTTTCTGTCAGTTTTGTGTTTTTTGAGTTCATGCTAATACTCTCTCCAATTTAACTACAGAGCCAGAGCTGCTGTTCCCCAAATTTTGTCCTGACTTAGCCTTTACACAACCCAAACGATGTCAGTGTAGCTGCAGCAGCTGGTCACACTGGAAACAGCACAGCCAGATCTGGCTCACAGAGCACTTGGCTCAGGACTAGTCCAGAGCCCGTGGTGCAGCCAGCCCTTGCAGGGCTTAGGGAAGTTGTGAATGCACAAGCAAAGCAGGAATTGTTCCTGCTGCCTTTGCATATTTAATCTGGGTTTCAAGGGCTTAGCTTTTGAGACATACCAAATCTCAGCAGGTCCTGAAAAATGGGGTCCTCTGTCTAATTACTTAATAGCAGCAAAAAAGGCTTAGTGTAACATTTTAAATATATATTTTTTTATGAATGTCATTATTATATCCTGTTTATAAACAAAATAGAGTAGTATATCCATGGTAAAAGAGAAGAAAGCTTAATTTTCAATAACTGTGACCTTAACAGAGTAAAGAATAGAAGGCTTGTTTTATAATTATTTTCTTTAAACTTTATTGTGACTTTTCAAGTGCATAATGTCTTTAGTATTTTATGGGGAGGTGAACAAAGAAGCACAAATCCATACACCAGAATCTGCCTCTAGGCACAATTCATAGTGGAGACTCCTCCACTGTTAGAGGGGGGGAGACAGCTATGAAATTAATGATGGGTTTGTAGAGACAGTTCCTCATGATATGGCATGAAAATGTGCTGCCTTGGGCAAGAATACAAAGTAGAGGGTATGTCCCTCATTAACAGTACCTCTAGAGAACACTGTGATTAATCCAAAATTATCTGAGATACAATTTCTTTGCAATTCATGAGGCCTCTGTATGTTGCCACGTATGTTTAGCAAGCAATTACAGAAGAATCTGCATTAGCCTTGTGGCACTAACCGATAGGCAACAGATTCAAGGGTTCTCCATTCTGTATTTGTCCTTGCTAAATGTTGGAAGTAAGATAGATCAGATCTGCTCACTGGAAGGTGTAAAGGGGGATTCCTGTTTTCTTACCTTGGTGCAAAGAGTAGAGCTGATAGTGCTGCCTGCAAGCTGTGGGACTGTCCAGCTGTTTTCCAAAATGCCTCCCAGGTCATCTCCTAAAGTGTCCTTCAGCTCTGTCCTAATCTCAGTCCAACCCCTCACTACTTGATGTTTTCCTGCTCCCCTGAACTGCTGAGGGTCCAGTCTGGTGATCCCAGAACAAGTTCACTGCATTGAGGGTAACTGTCCTGTTTTTGAGTACTTAAGAAAGGGCAGCAGGCATCACCAAAAAACCCTTCTCACTGCAGTCCAGTGAATTAGCCTGAAGCTGGAGAGAAAGAGCTCCATATTTTTACCTTTCTACACCGAGAGGAATTAATGCACACTTTCTACTGTCCTAAAGGTGACTTGGGAGTATCAGTAACAACATTACTGGTAAAGCCAAGCATTCAAAAAAGAGTTTGTTTCCAAGATTGTGTAATAATATAGGTACATTTAATTTTCATTCTGTTGTTCTTTGGGTGTTATTTCTGACTTTTTCAACTTTCACGTTTCCAAGTCCCCACAACTATTATGACTAGAAACATAGTCATTATCACTCTTATAATCAGTACCATGGCTGTTTGTAACACTAGCACATGAAAGCTAAGATTCTTAGATAACAAGCAAATTTTATGAGCTGTGGGTAACACTACAGACCTGCTATAGATCAGATAAAAGCCACATTAAATGTGCAACTAAATGCCAGCCTTGGTGGCGGTGTCACCAGAGCCATGAAGTGATGAGAGATCCTGTCCTCTGTGTGTGGTCCTTTGGGGTTGAGTAAGGGAGGTGCAGGCAGAGTAGTGGTGTAAGAGCAATACTGTGCTTTATTGGTTTCAATGTTGTCTGTTCATAGGGCTGCCAACTCACCCTTTACTCTTCTTCTATTCTCTGGTAAGCCATAAGACAATTTCATGCCTGTGAAAGCATCTTTCCAGGGCTCTATTCACCAAGTGGCAAATAGTTTGAAAACTTCTGCTGGGTCTCTGGTCCTCTTGTCTTTGCTGAAAGTTTCAGATGTCATCTGGTACGCTACATCCGTACTATTTTTAGGATACAGATATTTTTAAATAAAAAGGAACTCATATGACATTTTGCACTCTTGATCTGAAAATATTTTTCTGCCCTATTAGAAAATGCAGTGAGATGAATTTTCTGTAAATGTTGATGCTTTTTATTATGATCAGTCTGGCTAATTTGTACATGATCAGCCCAAGATTTCTAAAATATTTTCTAGTTATGACATGAACTTTGGAACCACCTCAGGAAACCAGAAAGTGAACATTCTATGAATCAAAAATGTAGAGCAGGTTGTACAGTTCCTGGAAGAACTTAACTGGTCAAAAAATCTGTCTCGGCAATTTTTTTTCAGGGAGGCCAGAATGTGCGTGTACCAGCAATTTTTTGCAGGTATGTTTTGTTTAGCTATGTTGCTGCTGTGCCATCTTTGTCTTTTTCTTAGGACACGCCAAATGAGGCAGATTTCTGTACCACACTCTAATCCAAGGTCCAAGCAAACCACAACAGTCAATAAACGCTCTTTTATTTTTCTCTTCAGAAGTATTTGTAAAGTACGCTTACTTTGGAAACATGTGATGTTATACTGCAATGGAGAAAGACATTTTCAGGACTGGGATTACATTTCTGGCTATGTTTTACCAGCAGAGGAAAAGCCCTGCATGCTGCTGGCTGTTGGCAGACAATGCCAACCTCAAAACCGCAACTGTGAAACTGCGGCGCAGTGAGAGGTGACACATGGTCTCCACTGTGTCTCACATGAGTGAGGAGTTCTGTGCAAACTTTCACAGAGAAACCTGGGAAAGGCTGAAGTAACCAAGAACTACAGTCTTTTTTTTTTTTTTTTTTTAAATCCACAGGGGAAAAAAAAAAAAAAAAAAAAAAAAAAAAAAAAAAAAAAAAAAAAAAAAAAAAAGGCCATTCCAGAGAGACCATTTTCTCCTCTCTTCTATCTGTATTGGTATTTTTCAAAAGGTTTCTTGATGTTCTACTGGAAACAAGCCTGAAATATGAAACTGCCCATCTGAAAGCGTGAGCTCATTCCAGTGTTTGCCTTGTCGATCAAGGAAGCAAAACCAACTCAAGCAACTTCTTTACCAATGTCCAGCGTGTACTGCTTATCTAGACAAGCTATTGTCACCTTAAGAGAATAACGTGCTGTGGCCTTCACTCAGGGATCTTAGCAACAGTAATGTAAATAGCATCGAGTACAAAACATAGCAACGTGTGCATTTACATAATTCTTATTAGAACTAGTGCTATCTGACTTGCAGCTTTGAAAGAAAACTGTCTACTTTCCTGATAGTTCCCTACAATTCAGTCAAGTACAGGTCAAGGTAAAGTTAGGGGAAAGTAAAATAAAGCCTGTGGAGCTGAAACATGTATGTGTGAACTGCTCATTTCAAACATTACTTGAATTTTATTATCACTGTAGAAAGAAATCAATAGTAGAATTGAACTAATTCCTCACAAATGGAGCCCACTTATACTCTGCTTTTTGCGTGTATCTTTCTCTCCTCTCAAATGCTCCAGAAATTTTCTGCAAAGTTCCAAATCCAGAAGGCTTTAGTGGTAGTTGTTAGTGCTGGGTTGCTTAATTATGGACTTAGAAGAAGAAAAAAAAAACTATTTTAAAACATGCAACACAGCTCAAACCAAAGTTATAGGCCTGTTGCAGAAATTACTGGGTGAGGTTCTTTGGGCTAAGTCAAAATGAAGGTCTAACTAAACCGTCATTTTTGGCTTTGTATCTATGCAACTGGTTTGCTAAATTAAGATCACTGGATCTCATCTCAAAATGTTCATTAAATCCCTTTTAAGGTTCTAAAAACGTTCATTAGATGTTTCATTGATTTAAATGTTTTACTGAGATTTCTCAGGTTCAGTCCCCACAGGGTTTGACAGGAAGCAAGAGGTCTGAGGTGGGGACATCTTTCTGCTGCAGCTATAATATAAGAAAGGCTGACCCGAGTCACACCGAAGGTCCAGGTAACCTGGTGCCCTGCAGTTCCCTACAGTGGAAATATAAGGACAGAGCAGTTGAAGTTTAATTTCTCCTCCTATTTACCAGTTCAACCTCTTACTATCTAAGAACAGAATTGGAGGCTCTCTTCATTTCTCTGCAAAGCAGCCTGTTTTTCTGTAAATTTGTCTAGGAAATTCTTGCAGCCCTAAGTATTTTTTGGCATCTAAAAGATCTCATGATGATGAATTATCCAAATTAAGCAGATGTTGTTTAAACAGTACTTCCTCTTGCTTGCTTTACACTTCCATATGAAAAAAATATTATTAGATTAATCGTTGTTATCATAAGAAATGAGTAATTGTTCCCTGCTCACCTTTCCCATGTCAGACTTGATTTTTGATACCTGTATTACATATCCCCTTTCTCATCTATTTCCTAAGTAGTTCCAGAGTAATTGATCTGTCTTTGAAGGTATTCCATCCTTCTGATCAATCTGGTCACTCTTTTTCCTGTTTTTTTATGTTTTTCCAATGCTTAAGATGTTAGCACGTTTCAAGATGCAGAATTTTGTCTTGTATTAAAGGAAAGAACATAGTTCCTGAAGATTTATACAGCATTTTATTTTATTGTTGCTTTTTCATTCTCTTCTGTCCTTTTCAGTCCTGACTGCCTCTTTGAGCACTGAGATAACAACTTCAGAAAACTATCCATAGTGACTTCAAAATATCTTTGCTGACTGATACAACCTAATTAGAGCCTACTATGTTGCACAAGTAGATATTTTTTTGTTTTCTTCTCATTGACGTGATTGTTGCATTTTAGCTGCTATTTTATTGCCTACTCTGTCTTTATCACGATGTTTTTTCTTTTGGCTACTTTGTGTCAGCAGTTTTGGTTTTGATTTTCCTGAATAACTGAATCCCTAGAAAATACTGTCCAATCCTGTTTCACTTACCTCTTGTGAACAGGTTGTAAAGCTCAGGCGCTTTTGGAATCTCACTGGTTACTCCCTTTGTGATCATTTAGCCATCCATCTTCCCTTTGGAGCAGTTGCCAATCACAAAGAGAGCTCTCTTCCTGGGTTTTGTAAAACTGTTAGGGGAAATCTTTAGATGTGATTGCTTCATCCAGGCTGCATGTTAAATGTTCTCCACATCATGTCCATCACTCCTTTATCGGTCAGACTGGGAAGATACCCCAAACATGCTCTGTCTCCCTGAGTCTCACATATTTGGATTTCCTTTCAGTGGAATTAGACTGAGAGTAAAAGCAAGCTGGGAGGAGGCGAGGAGGAGGAAGATAGCAGAAGATGGTACAAACTTGGTCTTCTTCCAGCAGGGAGTTGATTATGGCTGAAGACTCACAGTGTCCCAGTGTTTATACAAAGTCTACATAAGCCAGCTCCTCTTTACCAATATTTGCTGACTTCACTGACATTTTTAAAGCACTACCAGGTTTGTAGTTTCCGCTTCTTCTCGTTACATGGTGATGAGGCGTATGTAACACTGACTGGGTTGTCATTTCTATTTTCTCTGAAGTCTTGTCTAAAAATTTCTATTCCTCCAGAACTGAATTCACTCCAAACCATAAATTACAAATCACAGTTAATAGTTCGGTGATTTCAGATCCAAGATCCTTTGGAACCCTGGGTTGAAAAACACATTGTCCCAGCAGTCAGGTACTGTAGAGTTTACTGACTGGCTCCAAAACCACGGGTGCCCATATTTTGCAAATATGTTTTTTCTGACTATGCTCCTAAAAAAGGTTTTGTTGTGGTAATCACCTCAAAATCTGCCATAAAGAACGGTGATGGAAAAAAATACTTCATTTTCTCCCATTTTCCCTGAATGCTTCTGTTATATCTCTGTTGCCTGCTAGTTCCTCACATTCTCAGGCAGATCTGTTCTTGATGTGTTTGGGGAAAAAAAAATTAAGCTTCAAAATATTTTTAAACCTGGTTTATTGGGGGGGGGGGTGTGTGTGGTTTTTTGTTTGTTTGTTTGTTTGTTTGTTTTTTCCAGTTTATGCTACTTGCCAGAGTTTATGCTTCCCTTTTTGGACAGAAGCAGAAAATAACAGTATTCCACGAGTGAATGCACAAGTGGACTTCACAAAATCACTCGTCTGTTTGCAGTGGGTATTTAGAAGTTCAGTCTTGTGGTACTTTGAAGTGCATTAAAGGCAAAGAAGTTTGTCAAAGGCTGGCTGGAGAAAAAAAGGACTTGGTGAAATATTGTCCAGAAATTGTAAGTACAGATGTTTCCATTATCTTTCAGTTTCAGTACATTTCTGAGCATTATCTATTGCATATATTTATAAAAGAAATACATTCAGCCTTCAGACTGGATGGTAGCTGCAACAACCTTTTTACCACAAATTATTATTTTGCAGTATTCTAAAACTTAGTACTGTGGAGCCCTATGGCACCACGTATTGCACAGACTTAAAGAGAAAGTGAGTCCCTGTCCCAAGCAGCAAAATTCTTGTGTCCCTGTAGCTTAGGACACTGCTGAACACTCATGTTCAGTATTTATGTCCATACTATGCACTATGGATATATTAAGTGATCCCAATGCCATGTTCCAGCACAAACTTCTCTGCCATTTATGCTGAGCAGTGGCACTTCCCACATGGGATTTGGCCAACTTCAGGGCTGTTCCCTAAGTAACGTGTGTATGTTCTAAGGGCTGAATTAGGACCTTTTATAGAAAATGTATCTGCTAATAAACCTACATTACTCTTGATCAAATTTAGCATTAAGTGCCTTGTCTCCTCTTTTCACAGCTAAACTCCACCTGTGGCGAGAGCAATTAATCTTGAATTGCTTTAATGCAGTGTTTAAGTGTGGCTCTTCTTGGCCACAAAGCAGTTTGCATGTATTTCAGTGAGAGGCTTAAAATCCCATTCACATTTTTAATATACATTTTTCTCACATAAATTATCACAGCTTGGTTGGCAGGTCTTGCATGAGTAATAAGGTTGTTGGCACAAACACATACTATGGATCTGTTAGGTAAAGGAGAAGCTTTTGTTTGCTTCTATATTTCCACAAGAGGTTTAACTTGTACAAAACAGTTTATGATACTGGTGTTTTACTAGCAGGACACAAGCCACAAGATAATATATCCTTCAAAACGCATCAACAGAGTACAGATAAATCCCTATATACTGGTTTGAAAATTAAACTCTTGCTATGCAAAATAGCTTCACAAAACGCAGCTTTCATTGCTTATGTGCACGGGCCAACAACAGCTAGAAACTTGCTGTTATATGAAAGAGCTATGCTCCTGAAAGAGAATTGAGCTGAATGCACTTTTTACATGAGAAAGGAATGTGCTCTTTCGAGTAAATAATGACAAAGTGACATTTCAGTTTGTGTTCTCTCTTTCATTCATAATTTTGGGAAGTGATTGCTCAGTGATTGGGAAGTGATATAACATGTAACTCAGAATTCTGCAAAATAAGGTTTTTGCTGAATTCTGCATTGAAAGGTCTGAGCAATATCTGCACTCAAACATTCTGCAGTGCCATTTTGCTCCATTGCTGTTATAAGAGGATGAGCTGGAGAACTTTGTCTTGCTATCTGTTTAGTGCTCTTGCAATGTAGGCCTGAGCTGAAGTGGGAATCTTCCACTGCCTTGATTTAGGGCTTTGAATCAAGCCTTCTGTAAACAACAAAATTCAGAAAAGACAATGTATTGCAAGGAATTAACTGTGGAATGTATATATAATATCTGTATGTGTCACCAATTTTGTGTTAGACCACCAAAACAAATCCCTTTGTAACACTGCAAAGTTACATCTGCCAAAACGAGCTTGTGTAGTTCTACGGTCACCACATTGAGTGGTTTGGGCTGCTCCTCCAGCACACTCTGTTGAAAGTAATGTATTAATTATTGCACTTCTCAGATTGAACATAACAATATGTTTAACACAAACCATGCACAAGGATATGAATATGTGAGAGGCAGAATTGGAATCTTAAATGCAAGCAGATTGAAATGTATGTGTGCAATTTGCGATTAAATTCAACTTGATCTGAAAGAATTATCAGGAAACCAAGACAACTCTGCAGCCAAGGATGCCTTTAATGCACAGAAGAACATATGCCCTGCTCGAGAGGCTGGCAGCAGCCCACAAATGCAGGATGCAATGGCTGGATGTCTCTGCTTGCACCACAGTAAGCCTGTCAATGGAACTACAGAGATGTTCAGGAAGAGCTGGAGAAACAGGAAAGAAATAAGAAATGGCATTACAGATGTTGTGTTGTTTTGAGGCTTTATGAAATCATCAGTCTAGGAATTGCTCAATCCAGGGAAATCATTTGCATTTCAAGTTTCTTGATCTTTTAGACTTTTGTTAATAAAATGTAATTCTCAGCAATTTATAGCTGGTTTCTACTCATTTTCATCAAGAAGTCTATTATTTAAAAGTGCTCCAGAGATTGTGACCTGAAATTTCTGCTTGACTGCTTTCCCCAAATTCAGTCTTCTCACCCCTGATTCAAACTTGTTCCTGAAAGAGGTCATGTGGAGTATCCTGTATATCCTAATACTCACTCAGGAGATGGGAGGGGGAGGTTTGGAGGGGTTACAATTGCTTTATCAAAAGTAATGGGGGAAAACACTGCTAAGAGGGAAGGACTATTCAAGCAAAAGTATAAGATTGGCACAAGAACAATTTAGACTGGAAATGTATATAATGTTTGCAAACATCAAACAAATGAGATTTTAGAAAGCTTCCTAATTAGAAGAGAGCATGCAAACTCCTTCAGTATTACTCCACATCTTGCTATGGTTAGGAATTTAATTGTGAAATCCAAGAACTCATTCCCAAACACTGGACTCAGTAATCTTAAGGGTCTTTCCCAGCCTAAATGATTCTATATATTCTATGTGTCTGTTATTAGGTAAAGAGCTTGTTGTGAGAGGTTTATTTTAATAAGTGGACATTAAAGACACCTTTAACCAAACCCTTTCATACGCAGTGTTAAGTACATCAAAGGACCGGGTTGTGTTTAAACCACGTCTTTGAACGTAAACCTTCCCGTATGAAATTTTTTATGTGGCCAAGAGGCACAACACATCTCACACTCTGGAAAGCTGCGGCAAGGACTAACAGGCAGTAATGAACCTCTGGGACATTTGCAGGGTGAGGCTGGGTGGCCATGTGACCAAGACGGAGGGTTACGATATTAAGACACCCTCATTGCTCCTCTGACGCTCATTTTTCCCTCCGAACGGAGCGGGTTATTAGAGCAGCCTGCGGCTCCCACGGGCACACCGTCCCTCAGCAGGACCCCGTCCCACGGGCGAGGTGAAGGCGGCGGGACAGCGGCGGGAAGCAAGCACAGGCAGCAGCTGCCGCTGAGGGCCGTCCGCATCAGCGCACCGCTACAGGCGTGAGTGACGGCTGAGCTAACCAATCCGTGCTCACCGCCGCCTTCAGCCGTGGTAAGCTCAGCCAATCAGACCGCCAGTTGCACTCTCGGTCCTGCCCCTGCCTTTTACGGATACACGACGGACCAATGGAAAGGAGAGCACAACGCCCGCCCCCCTTCGGGTCTCGCGAGCTCTCTCATCGCCTCCCGCCCGCTGCTGGGTGACTGCGCAGCCGCCATGTTGGTTGCTATGCTGCCCGCGTGAGGCGGGCGGGCGGGAGAGAGGGCGGCGATGAGGGGAGGAGGCTGCAGGTCCTCCCCCTCCTCCCCCACGGGCGCTCGCTTGCTCGCCGGCAGGGAAGGCGCCTCCGCAGCGCCCCGCCGCTCCACCTTCCCCCCGGTCCCCTTTGCCTCCCAGCCGGGGCTGCGCGCGGGGCAGCCGCCGGTCCGTGCGAGGCGGTGCCGCGCCCCGTGAGGGAGAGCCCCGACCCGTGCGGCCCCTCCGGCCGGTCGCCGTGAGGAGAGGGGGGAAGGAGAGGCCGGAGGGTGGGGGTGTCCTCCGCCTTCCCCCCGGGGCTCCTCCGTCCTCTTCTCCCCCAGCTCTTTTCCCCCCTCCTCCCCGCGCTCCCTCGGCCCAGCCGCCGCAGTACGATGCGGCGCTCGCCGCCGCGGCGGGGCGCGGGGCGGCTGCTGTCGCTGCTCCCGAGGCTGCGGCTCGGGCGGGCGCTGCGGGAAGACTGAGGGGGGGGCGGCAAGCGGCGCCTCCGCTCTCGATCCCGATCCCGCGGGGGGTGCGGGCGCCGCGCGTGCCCGAGCGTCTGCGGCGCGCGCGCCCGCGGAGGCGGGTTGGGGGTCGCGCGGGGCGGCAGCGGCGCGAGCGCGCAGCCCCCGCGCCTCTTCCCTCCGCGCTCCCCGCTCCATCTGGAACCAGGACGTGGATGTTACATGAAGGTAAAGGCGGCCGCCGGCGCGCTCGGGGCTCCGGGCTGGGGGCGGCGAGGGGTGCTGCGAGCCGCGTCTCTGTGCTGTGACCCCCCCACCCCGTGCCTCTCCCCCTCGCAACTTCGCGCTCAGGTCGCCGCGGGCGGAGAGCGACTCTGCCCTGAGCCCTTGCGGGGGAGGACGGGGGTGGGCGGTGTGTGTGTGTGTGTGCGCGCTCTCCCCCTGGTTCCCCCCTCCGAAAAACGGGAGAGCCGGCTCCCCTCTGGCGAGGGGGGTGTGGGGGCTGTGTGGAGCTGGGGGGGTGGGGAGGGGGTCTCGTAAACAGCCTCGAGGGGAACGAGCTGCTGGGGAAGGTCGGGGTCTCTAAAATGCGGTGAACTCTGCCGAACGCCTGAAACGGATTTTTTATTTTAGCGTGTTTAATAAAAAAACTTTGCGATCCTGTGCTTTCTAGGCACATGTGCGCGTTGCCCTGGTTATGGGCAGGGAAAATAGGTTTGAATGCTGTCGTTGCATTCCTCTGGTACATTTTTAGTGTCTCCCTCGAGCAGAAGGCTTGTATAATCGCTGTGTCTATATGCGACAGAGGCTTTCCGTGTACCTGGTGATGGGTTAACTCGTGCGTGCTGTTGCAGCACCGGCTGGAAGAGACATAACGTCTTTTTCCTTTCAAAAATCTCCAAGAGCTAGTAGCTGGAACTAGATAGCTGCCAGCGTACGTGAAATGTTCCCACCTGTGGTCTGTTCGAAGAATATACATCGTTCAGATGTAAAATACACGTGAACGAACTTTATGCTGCTATTTACACCCATCCAGGTCTTCAGTGTTCAGGCTAAGCTGTTACAATTTTTTTGAGCTGTGAGATAGAAAATATTTGTCTGATTTGTGTATTACAGAAGTGCTAATGGATCTCAGCTGAAGAATAATTGTTAGACTGCAGTGTGCACATGCATTTGCTCACCCACGGGGCATTTCTACTGCCCTGAGCTACACTCAGAGTTCAGTGTTCAGGGGGTTTGTGAGTGCACGTTTGACTGCTTGTTTTGGCAAATAAGTGCTCGGTGCTGTTGGGAGCCACCGACGTGTTCACACGCGTGCAGACATTGTGTGCTCGTCACATTGTAAATATGTGTTGCAGGAATACAGGAATGAGTTACATTAGAATTGGTAAACCCTTTTTTGATTAGAGTTGTATATTGTAGGAAAGTTTTCCAGTTCATTGCTTGAACATAATATATTCAGTATTTTAATCTTATGGATGCCATTTTCTTGACAATGGATTTCTTGCTTCACTGACCTAAAAAGTTGTTTTTACGTATTGGCATGACTCTGGCTTGCACCGTGTTGATAAACTATGATTCTGGGTGATAAGCTTACAGATATATATACATGTGTGTCAAAATGTTTCCCAGGCAAGTTTATACTTTATAAACTCAGAAATGTACTGTTGGTCTGATTTTTTGGCTATAATTTTGTTGTCGTTACAGTTTCTTTGTATTTTTTAGATGACGTGTGTGTTTTTAATTTTAGTTTTTTAAAGTCAGATTAAACATTGAAATACAAATGCATTTTCCTCACAAGCAGAAATGTATTAAATATTTTTACCTTTCAGTATGTTTTCCTTATGTTTACAGTTAAATTTGTTTGGAATCAGATTTACCTATTTAGAGTTTACTTTGATGGCTACTTCTTGTTCAGCAAAATTGTCCGTGAACTGTGTTGTTTGTTGCCATGCTTTACAATGCTCATGTCCTGTTAATGTCTAATTTAGGTTGTACATAACAGTATTGATTGAACACCCTTGCTAAAAATACTCTCAGGGCTGGGTACACTTACACTATATCAGCAGGAAAGTTCAGCCAATACTATTTTTCTGTGACTAGAATTAATTAATTATTAGCAGCTATATTTGTAAAGCATGAATAAAACCCAAAGTCCTGTAATCTTAGAAGTAATTAATACCAATGGCTCTGTGGAGTGGGTGACAGCTCTCTGTTAATGAGCGGAGTTCATGCAGTACTATTTACATGTCACTGCCATTAGCATATTTGAAATATATGGTACATTAATACTCAGGGTATATAATTTTGGCTCAGATACTGCAGTGGCCCCTGTTTGGGCAGATGGATCCTCCTGCACAGAAGTTGCTGCAGGAACTTGAGCTCAAACATTGGTTCAGTAGACATCAGGCCTGTGTTTGTCGTTTGTGTTTGGGCATTTGCCGCCTGTGAATGTTTGGTTGTGTTTGTGTGATGTCATAGGGGCTCCGGGGCTGGCAGCCTGATACAAATACTGTGTGACATGATTACTCGGGGATAAAGGGACTTTTAAAAGATTGCTTTCATATTGTTACAGCACTGCTGAAAGGTCCTGAGCAGCATCTGGGGGTTCCATTTCACTGGGACATTATTTCTGGTTGTTACCTTATGAGGATTTTGTTGAGTGTACGTGGGAGTTTTGTGCATTGGTCTGTGTGTGCATATGGAAAGTGGGGTGCACACTCTGTGCAGAACTGAGTGGAAGTTACACTGGAGGGTAAGGTAGCCAGGATGGGTCAGCCATAACCTCACCTATATGTGGGAAAAAGAACTGCCTGCTCGGGGCAGTTTAGACTTTGGATGTAGTCAATGGCTTGGGTAAATGTCTTCTGAAAATTACAGTAGATTGAATATTCTGTTTTTACTTTTCAACTGGTCAAAACTTTAATTAAAGCAAACAGTAGACACCTGCATGGATGTGGGTTTTTTGTTCTTTTTTTGTGTTGGAATAGATGTTAGACTATTTTCCTTAAATGGATAAATAACATATTTCTGTGGTTTGTCTTCTTACTACCAATAGTTTGATCCTCTGATTCATCATGATTATGCCTTGCTCCTCCCCTCCCCCGGTTTGGGTTTAAATTTGGTGCAAGATCATATGAATCCCATGCCCTTCACATCCTGTTTCTGTGTCACCTCATTTCCATTCTTACCAATTATAAAATGGTCAAACAAGAGAATCTTTCAACAGATGGTTGACTGTGCCTTTTTTTTTCTTTTTCTTTTTTTTTTTTTTTTTTTTTTTTTAATACCACACTTTCACTCTAGTGCTGTCACTTTTCATAAAATGGCCAGGCAAAAATTCTCATGGGTATTAATGTCCTCCAGCCTAAAAAACTGTAAAAATGGTTTGTGTGTGTATATAATGTGGAATTGTTCCTGGGGGAAGAAGGAACTGTGAAGGTGGAAGAGCAGAGGGAGAGGAGAATGGCCCAAGCAGGAGACAAAACCCCAGGAGCTCAGCAGTGGGCTGGAAATACAACAGCAGGTCTTTGCTGTCTGGACCAGCTGTTCATATATGCTTGTTTGGGAACAGAGGCTGTTTTTCCTTCAGGACTTGTAATCCACTGAAGTAGCACAAAAACAATTTTCTCTAGGCTTTTGAAAACCTTTAATTTCTAAATTTTTGGTGTTCCTTTTAAGTATATGTGTATATATATATGTGTGTAATTATTACAGTATTATATATGCAGGTTCATATTAAAAATCTCTATCTTTATTTTGGAAAATTTCAGAATTATTAGAAAACTATTGCTGTTTGTCACTTAAAAATCAATTGCATCAAGTTCATAGCAGTTAAAGGCTTGATGGAAGTTTTATTGATGTGCTGGCATACCAGAATTCAATGTGCAGATGTGTAGGTTAAAGTAATCTGGTTAACAGCACTCTGGAGTCTGTGCTGGTTGTATGCAGTGTCCCACAGAATGTTACAGCTGGTGGTCACAGAGATGCTCAGTAGATCAGACAAACAAGACTTGATGAATTTATCTTTGAAATGTGAGAATTGAACCAGCTTCTGCTTTCTTTTTTGAACCAGTTTATGCATCTTCAAAAAAAGACTTGGTAGGAAGATGCAGTTATAGACCTCTCTTGGCACACTATTTTGTCTCACACTGCAATTACTTCTTGGACAAGTTTACTGTGACTATTAGATGATAAATGCAATTCCATTTGTGTGGTTTATGAGACACTGCCATCTCTACAGTTACATGAGGAAGGGGGAAATGGCTAATATCCATTTAAAAATAAACAGTCTTTTAATTATGAGTATTAATGATCTGTAATGAAAAATGCTCTGGGAAATATTTTCACTGATTTGGGTGTGAAGAGAGCTCTTCATTGCCACTTCACAGTTTTCAGTCTGACCCTAAGATTGATGAGGAATAAACAGACAATCCACTTCTTATGGCATGTGCATTCTTACATTGCCTTTCTGGGTATTTCTTATCTTTTCCAGGGTAACTAGATTAGAGAGTGATAACTGAATTAGTCTGCATGACCAAAAGCCCAGATCTTCAAATGACAATCAAATTTAGTGCTGCTAGAGATCAACATTTTCATACTTGGATTTTTTTTTTTTTTTTAATTATAATGTTGTAGATTAGATTTAAGGAAGATGTATTCAGTTCTCTTATTAAGCTGGGTTTTGGACTTTAAATGAAAAATTGCTAAATATCTGCTACTCAAAACCTTGTTCTGACTGGTGCTTTTTCTTAGGAAACATCAGTTTAAGTCTGAAGGTGTCGAGTTCGATGTGATTTTGCTATTTTGTTTAATAGTTTTAATAAGCTGATTGAAAATAAAAATAATGTAAGTTCTTTTCTGGTGTTTGCTAGGAGTAACAATTTTAATTGATTGTTTTTGTGCTGTTAGCTGTGCTTGGGTTAAGCAAATGATCCTCATTTTGTCTCCAAAAGGTTATTAACTTTTAAGACGGTTGAGTGTACTTTAGTTTTTTCCTGAGTCCTTTGGCCGGATTTTTGCATTTGTGTACCAACATCTCTCTGACCTACAAGCTACTCACCAGCCCAAAAACCCAACCAACCAAACCTGTAAAAAATGTTTTGTGTCTGCTGCAAAAGACAGAAATGAGAAACAAATTATATCAGTGTCGATTACTGAGTGCAATGAAAGTTACATAAGCAGTGTTTTCTTAGAAGAGAAAATGATTCTTGGTTAAGTCCTTTGCTTTTTTTATGGTGTGGGTCGGGTTTAAAACCAGAAATTGAAACTGTATCTGCAGCAGATCACTGTCCATGTAAACCAGAGCAGCAGCTGGTAGAAGAGCCTGCTGTGGCTCCTTTGTCTTGGAGATGTGCTGGCATACTTTGTCTTGGAGGAGGTTAATAAATGAGGTTTCTGTGTTTTCTGGACGCAGTGGAAGGTGATGTTTGCAAGAGTTCAGCAGGTGGATTTGATAACACTGCAGAGTTGTGTTTTTAAAAGGAGAGATTAAAAGGAGCGCACCAGAGCTTGCGCTCTCTCGTATTGCCAGCAGAGATGTTGTGCTGAAGTAACTTCATACTTAATTCAGGCTTGAATAGAACTAGAAATGTTGTTAATTCCTGTCCTTCAGGTGAAGAAATTACCACATGGTCAGTAAGAGCAGATGGAAAATGTACCACTCAGTGGAAGAACAGTTATTGCTATTCATGTTCTCTAAACTTCCCGCTTAGCACGGTTTTTTTATCTGGGCCAAGTGGTAATTTCTTGATGGTGCTTTCTCTTATATTCTCCTAAGCCAGGAAGTTGCAAAACATATTAATTGCAATTAAAGCTCTTATAACTGATTTGGGAAAAAAAAAAAAAAAAAAAAAAAACAAAATGTAATATATTTCTCTTGGTACAGAAAAAGAAAAATGCTTCTCCAATTTTACAGCTATGCTGTAATGCTTTTTTTCAATGCTTTTGTTTTTTAAAAAATGATAATTTGGGAGAAGATTGCATAATAAAACTGCATTTATTTTGCTTCTATTAACCTTGTCAGTGAATTCAAAGGTGTTTTTTGGGAAAAGACCTGCAGTCTTCCCGTGAAAAATTGGCTTTGGACAGAGTTAAAATTAGCATATGTCACTTTGTATTTGTCTGTCTTGATACATGCAACAAGCTTTTAGTGTCATCTGAAAAACTGAGACATATTTTTGTCTTTTGATGTGTAAATAAGGTTAAAGATGACCAATGCTGATGTCCAGTGATGTGTTGCATTGTAAGTTGGTTTTTTCCCATGTGAATTGTGTGTGTACTGCATGCGCCAGTTTTGTATTGTGTTTCTAAACTGCTTATAGCCTCAGTACTGCTCCTAAAATGTTTTCCTGAGTTTATCGAGTGACCCTATTTAGAAAAGCTTTACTTCTGGAGAGGGGATGTGTATCAATTTGTTTGACTTGAAAATAAAATTTTATAGAACTTGGCATTTGAGTTTTAAATCTGTGGCCTGTAACCTCCAAACTGTGAGCCGCTGTTAAGACTTACCTTGGAAGAGGCTCTTGCCTTTTTTTTGGGAGGCAGGCTGCAGTTAGGATTGATGCCACAGTCTGGTTTTGGTACTTGAGTGCAAATGAGGCTGTGGATGTGTCTTGGGAATCCTAATCTACAAGTAATTCCCCACTTATTATGTTTTAGGCCTGTGTGTTGACTCTGTAAGAAGACAGTGCATCCTATTAGCTCGTCCAAGTGCACCTGCTTTCCATGGGGCAGATCTCTTTAATATTTGGAAGGATGTAATGTTAATGAAAAGCTTTAGAGAGACTGGAATGTGTCTGTCTCTAAAACTGAGGGGGTGTATCACCTTTGTCTAAGTCGGGGTAGAGAAGAGGGGCAAGAGGAAAGGGACAGCTGCCCTGCAGTGATTTTAAAATGTGTAGGGCTTTGGTAAACATAATGAAAAAGGAAAGGTAATTTTTTTTTTTAATTGTCAACAAATCTCTTGGCCTGTTGGGAAGTTTGTGCTGAAATAACCCTGGTACACACAACCACAGGAGCAAGAAACTGAAATGCAGAAGTGGTATTACACTGGAACAAACACACCAGATGGTGTCTTACGGGGTCTTACCTCCAAATGATTTGAATATTTATTTGACTTACTTGTTTCCTGTGAGCTGAAATGAGATTACTGATTGAGATTGTTCTGTACTAAGTGCTGATACATTTGCTGCTACTTCCGGTTTTGTTATCTCTTCTCAAGTTTGATATACATGCAGCTAGGTGAGGAGGGACAGAATATTTATGGTGGCAGAAGGTTTTTACCTTTCTTAACCCTTCACTAATTAATATTTTGTTTCTTCTTTCAATATGTGATATATTAAAATATACCATGTAAATCAGATTTGTAAACTACTCAGGCTGGAAGTGGCTTGAATTTTGTAAACCTTCAGATGTTCAAGTTTGGAGTAAGGAAATAATTTTGGAGTTTGTTGTTGGGAAAACATTATTTTTGCTTTGCTTTCCTGAGTGGTGTAATGTGGTTACGATTTTTTGGCACCTTCACCTAATAGGTGTGCTATTACTTAAGAGACTAAAGGTATTGGTGATAATTTCTCTTCGCTTTTTTCATACTGTAGATTTGAGTATTTTATTCTACAGTTCCTGGATCTGCTTGGGGAAGTGACTGTGTGCATGTGTGCCTGGGGAGATGCAATGTGGTGGATGCTCCCTGGGTTCTTTTGGTAAAGCTGTTTTTGACTTTCCACAATCCCCATGCTTACAGAAAGTCTGTGTTATTTTCAAGCTTTGCAATAGTTAAGTTAATTTTATAGAATTGAATAACAGACATAATGAAGATATTAATTAAAATATCGCTGCTTTCAAAAACATGCCACTTGAAAGACTGAGAGACCTACAGTAAGAAAATGAGGTGTGAGTAACCACCAAGGATGTGTATATACAGTTACACTTAAAACAGAATTCCTCAGTAGAGGACTAGAAAATAGATTGAAAATGAACGTCTGACAAAAAGTCCTCCAAGAGGAAATTCCTGCAGGAGAACTTCATTCTTGAGATTAATTAAATGAAAGATTAGAAATTCTCTAGATAGCTGTAAGCTATTTAATAAAGCTGAAGTAAGCAATTAAAAGACTGCGTTGTAGTTACTCGCAGAAGCATTGCCTCCTTTTAATGATCATGGTGCTGTCCCCTCCCCAGTTACATATGTTCTCCCTCCTTTTACAGGAGAGCTATCTGGGAGCTCATTAATGCTGGGTGCTTTCTGCAGGATTTTCATAGAAAGCATCCTTCTCTGAATAAGGGTGATGTAGATAATAACTTCTTTGGCATTGGAAGCACATACGCAGTCCTGAGAAAACAGAAATAAAAGTGCTTTGTAGAAATTATACTAATGAAATGTATGTGAGAGAGTAGCTTGAAAGAGAAACCTGATTAACATCTGAAACTTCAGTTCATGTTCAGCCACCTTTGAATAGAACTTATGTTGCCAGTAAAGCTACTTTGTCAAATCAGTTTTCTGTTTCTAAGTTACATTGATGTAAGCATTTTTCTATCCACCTCTATACACTATTTTTTTCCGTTGTCTTCCAAATAGATTCAGTCTAACTGATTGTAGCTACTCTGGTATCTGCAAAAGGCATTTTCCACTGAAGTCTTTCATCTTCATTTGAAGATATTTTGTGTTGTAGTATGCCATGATAATTGTGTGTGCTCCAGCAGTTGTGTACAATAAGCTGGGATGTGTTCTAAGACCAGAGATCCATCCCTGGAGAGCAATGCTTGGTAGCAAATCATGTCATCAAGGACAAAGATGTGGAACTGCAGGTTCGAAGGAGTTGCCGTAGTTCAGCAGAATGAGTGTGCCATGAGTAATTAGGAAAAATAGAGGAAAAAATATAACATAGGTATTGAGTAGTGCTACAATAATAATAATTTTAAGTTGCTTCAAAATAAGATACTACTTAAGTTGTTGAAGAGCACTCTGGTAAGATTATTTTAGAAGTACTCATTACTTTCCATGAGAAAACAAAATGTGGTTTCTGTTAAAATAAAAATAGGCTGATAGAGAAGTTCTGAAGATACTTTTTACTGTTATTCTTCTGCTGTAAACAGAAAGCTACATTCTAAAAATCTGCTTTCCAGACTTAAATGTCTTTTGTAGGTACTAAGAAAGACCAACACTGAAACCTTTTCTTTTGGCAGTGTATAAATATCCTTATTTTCTTGGCTTGATTAACATATATCATGCACTTTGGATATATCTGTATGCATAGTAAGTAAAATATCATATTGGGTATAGTGGACATAGTGGACAAAAAAGATGGAGTGATAGCATTTTAAAATTCTGTAAAATAAAACTATATTTTACTATAGATTATATTTGAAGAGTATTGCAAGTTATTTAGAAATAATTTCTGAGAAGCAAATACTAGTCTTTGTGCTTCCTCTTCAGGAGTGATGGGGAAGTGTATTTTGAATATTGTTTTTGTATTAGACTTATTTTCTGTCAAACCATGACATACATGCTTGCACTTCAAAAAATGTTGAAATGTTCTGTTGACTTTCTGAAACTTTCTGGCAACACGACGCTCTCCATTTATTTTGTCCCTTGTTTAACAGTTTTTGTGTGTTTTCAAAAGCACTTCCATTCACCATTCAAGGGATTCAATAGAATTCTAATAGGAACTGCACATAAATAACTACAGAAATCAATGCTTCAATTCAGCCAAGAGTTTTTTTGTGACTTCAAAAGCCACAAGAGCATTTATTATTAGAAACATACAATTGACTTTTCTTGTATTATCATTTTGCATAGTGATTTGGTTTTTACCACCATAACAAGATGTTTGACAGTTTCATTTGAAAATGATGTATTTACATTCGGCTCTCCAAAACAGTGTAATTTTTATCTTTTCTCTCAAGCTCTATTCATGTTATTTTGCATGTTGCACTCTGTGCAAAGGTTGTTAGTGAAATATTCACTGGTGGATTTTTCCTCAGAGGTCAACCAAATGTTAAGCATAATCTCCTGTTCTCATATTGTAATTAAAATATAAAGATAGTCTTCAAAGGATGGAGTTGTTTGGTTAACTTTTATCTGTTCAATTCATGCAGTGTAGAGCATATCCTCTCCTCCAAAATTTCCCTGTGCTAACAACCACAGAAGTGACCAACCTGTGATCGTGTGAGGTTATGCTGGGAATGCTTTCAGCCTTTAGAGTTCATATTACACCTCAGGCCGTGTCATCTGGAGCAGTCCTTGTGATCCTGAAGTTTTTAGGTGGGTTCTAGGAAGTGATATTTTCTCCAAGGAGGTGGTTTGAGTGCACCAGAAGCTTCAGAAAATTGCTGTTTTTCTTTTGAAGTATTCCAAAGATGATGTGCTGTGAAATACAGCACTCTGTTCATTAATGCTTTACTGCCTTACAAATGAGCCCTTTGAGTGCTGCTGCTTTTGGGCAGCTCGTGCAGTTTCCCTCAGGTAATGGTATAGTGTTACCACCTGAGGTGGGAGGCACGTCTAGAAGGGGAAGAGTTTTGTTCTTCTTGTCAGCAGGGTACTCAGATAAATGGATTTTTCTGTGTTCTAGTTTTACTTTTCACTGTTGCTGATAATTCAGAAAACCAAGTCAAGCTGCCAGCAGGGCCTGTTAGATGACAGTTGCTTTTCCCCATTCTCCCAGTCTCTTAAGTCCTCCTCACCAGACAGTCTGGTTCTGTGTGAGAAGGAGGTGTTAAGAGCTTATTTATGGAATTTCATCTTGAGAACCAACTGATGCTGAGACTTGCTGCCACCAGTCCAGTCACCTCGAGATGCAGACCCAAGTTGCCTCCCCACCTGCCTTGCTGCAGAAGCAGGTGCATGTTTTGGCCCTTGAGAAAGCTTTCAGCTCGATGGAGCTGTAGGGAAGCATGGCCTGTCTCTGGTCCTTCCCTGTCCTCACACTTGGAGTGGAAAGACTCCTGAGATGAAACTTACACTGCACCTTGCAAAGTGTTTTGCTGGTGATGAGGAGAAGGAGAGGCAAGGTAGAATATGGTGAGGAGCAAATGTTGGTAACACAGGCAGTATCATAGCTGCAGAGCTATTGGTGTTCCACGTTGTCATTTGGAATTATATGCATTTAGGATTTAAATCCTGTCATGGAATTATCTTGGAAAAAAAAAAATAAAGTGAAGTTAGAACTTCTGTTGATTCCTACAAGTTCTTCCCCATTTTCTTTTCCACTTCTGTCTAATTCAGATTGCATTTGAGTCAGCCGCTTTCATCTTGACACTTGTGTCATTCAAGGATCCACAAAGTTAGAACGTTAATGTCTGCATTTCAACTGACTGATAGGTACACCAAAACCTATCTTAATTTTGTCACTGCAACATGAAGCTTCTTTTAATTTCCCAGGCTGTTCAGCATTTATCGAAACACGATAATGGAATGTTGCTGGCACAATTTGTAAGCCTAATGTTTGAAATTTATTAAACATGACTTTTTCTTTTTTCCTAAAACACATTCTTGCCCCTCCTCTGTTCTTGTAGGTGCTTTGAATGTAACAAATTTATAAGCTGGAAGAAATAATAATGGGCATCTAAAAATAGTTTGGTTAGGGAAGCTTGGTTCTGCTAAAGGGGAAAAAAAAAAATAGATCTGTCTAAAAGTGAGCATCCCTCTGTATTTTTAGGTTTATCTGTCTTCTGTTTCCTTATGAAAAACAGTTTGACAGTAAGCAAGACAAACCCAATACCTCATGTTTTATTTGACTTGGGTCAAATGTTTGTGAGTATCACCAATCCTCTTTGGCAGTGCTGATGTTAGACAGCCAACCTCAAATATATCAGAAATATTTTGATATATTTTGCATGAAATGTTTGTAATTTGTTTTGAGTGCAACAGGAAGAAATAGAAGCAGAAAAAAAACCCAGAAAACACCAAGAGGGGTAGGAACTGGGGAAGACTGGAAAAGCAGCAGTGTATCCAGCTCATGCAAGTAGGTGCCAGAAAACCTGAAACATGGATATAATAAAATACAGTATTTGTATGGAGGAAGAAGTTACTGCTTGATACAGCAGAACATGTTTTATAGCTCCCCGCTGTCAGGTAATCGCTTTTATTGAACACTGTTTCAAAGTATGTGCAAGTATATACCTTGTTTCTGGAACTGGTCGTTAAAAAATTATCTCAGGGACAAAAATATAGTCCTGAATTTGAGCTAAATCCTTCACTGTGTTTTGTACTTGTCATGGCTTTTACAGAAATGCTTTCTTCTGCCAGGACAGGGTCTGTGAGTGTGTTTTACTCCACCATACCATTATAAAAAACCCCTGAATCTAATATCTAGGTGTAATATTGAGAGTCTTAGTAAGCATTCCATCAGCTGTATATGGATAAAAATTGTGTTTCAAAGTGCTTGAAAGCTGTAATACATTCAATTCCTTCAGTACTGTATGAAGTAACCTGCACCCTTTCTGGTTTATTATTGTGCCTTTTCAGGTGTTTTCTTTTGGTAGTGCTTGGTATTGGAACAGTCTCTTGACTGTTCTTATTTGACCTGCATCTGGCTTAGGAAGCTTAAAACCAAATCCATTTGAGGTTTTGCAATACTGAGAATTATGAGAGGACCTTCATCTGTCCCGTGGGCTGTGCGCCTGACTCAGTATCCTCATATGAGGAATTCCCTCTCTACAACAGCATGACATAGTTGGTTTATGTTTGTATCTTATGACCTACTAAAAATATTCTCTTTCCTTCCCACTTACCTTCTAAGATCCTTTTCAGCAGAATTGGTGTATAACCACCTTATATGCAAGTCTGGTATTTTTGCTGTGAATTGTGCCTGCTTGATAGAGTAAAGAAATTGTCCAAACTTATAAAGGACGTTTTCAGAAGATAGCTTTCCACCTAATTTTTAAGAATAAACGTTGTTCTTATGTTCTGAAGACACTGGTGACACTTTAGAAATGTGGAATTTTTTGCTAAATTTAAGCACGTGTTACTGGGAATGAAGTAGATGGAATGCAAATTTCCATAAATGACTGCATACAGCGTCCAGGGTTTCAACACATAAGGGGTCGTGAAAACTACTGGGATCAATAGAGGAAGCATAAATTGGATCAGAAGCTGACCAAAGAGAACCCTGCAAACTGTTATATTCTAAAAGCATTATTAGTCATGCTCTTCAAAAATGAGTCTTGAAATTAATCCTATCTCATTTTTGTTTCTTCTTATTAAAAGCTGTAGATAACACAGAGTTCAGAAAAAAATTTAGTGTATCAGAGGGCTGGATTAACCCATAGGGAAAATAAGATAAACTCAAGATCTGAATACTCAAAAAATTAATACAATTTAATAATACAAAATCAAGTATTTTAGGCATAAGAACTTCCTGAATTTAGAAATCATGAATTGGCGAGTAGGAAAGAAATTTGGGAATGCTGATAGGGATGTAAGTAATAGTTCCTGATGGAAAGCACAAGCAAGGATAACCCACCTAAAAGTTATCTGTGGTTCACTGTTAGAGCTAAGTGTAGAGCAAGAGCAGTTTCTGCACCTGCTTTCGCATTGGCTAATGATCTTTATTGCTGGCTTGGATGACAAAAGGGAATTGAGGGTAGCAGCTCTGAAAGTCTCACCCACAGCACAAATTGGGGGTGACTGTGACTATAGTGGGGAAAAAAGTTTCAGTGCAGAATTTTAAAATCTTTTGTTTGGCAAACTTGTAAAGGTAGAGTCAAATTAATTACTGTCTCTAGAACATAGATTATGTTTTACAAAATGTATTTATAAAGCTACTTTCTAAGAAATACTTCAGTCTTTAAAGACAGTTTTTCTTGTGCAATTCTTTCCAGACTTTTCTTTTTGTGTGAGAATGCAACTGAAAAGAAAAAGCATTCTATAAGAGCTTTGAAAGGTCTTAATTTTAAAAAGGAATTGCGTGAACTGGATTTCAACTGATAAGATACATTTACAGTTTTAGTGTCAATGTTAGAAACTCGGTTTTGACAGAAATCTATATTATATGTTGATATACTGGTATCTTGATTTACTGACCTTATGACAACAGATTGAAATAATGGCCTCTTACTTGTTGAGGTTTATGCTGAAACCAGCTGAGGTCGGTTTCTCTGGAAAAGAATGCTGCTCCTGGTGCCCTATTAGGACAGACAAAAGGCTGATCAACAGGAACATCTGGATCTGACTGCTAAATGAGCTAATGTGGCAATACCACTAATGACAGCTCAGTCTTAACATTTGTGTCCTTATTCAGATTTACAGCATTTACAATAAGATTATCCGTCTGCTATGCTTTATCTATTTATATTTATGCTTAAAATTTGGGGGAAACCTTTTGTTTCTGAGCAACCGATGTAATTTATTAATTGTGAGGTGCAGATAATGTGCTTTAGAGACTTTAATACATCTCCTCAATGGACTGGTCTGACTGTCTTAAGTGTTTTTTTCAGTGCCTACAATGTGCCAAGGTGAGCTGATATATATTGGGTTTACCTGGCCGGGTTTTGGTAGCAGGAGCAGCTCTGGGAGCTCCCGGCGTGTCCAGCAGAGCCCTTCCCTGGCAGCTGCCGGCCAAGGCTGGGCCCATCAGAGATGGTGGTAACGCCTCTGTGATAACATTTAAGAAGTTATAGCACAGAAATAATTACAGCCAGAGAAGAGTGTTACACCATAATGATTTGGCTTGTTAGCAGAATTTTATTTTGCAAGAAACGTCTGTGTAGACAAATCATGGTTTATTTGGGGGTCGATTTTTGTTGTTTGGTTGGTTTTGATTTGTAATAGATTTGATCTGAGTAAGCTCAGATGAGTCTAAACACAGGCAGAAACAGATTGTGAAGGAAAGACAATTCAGTATGACTTCTGGTTGAAGTCTCATCTGAAGTGAAATAAAGGCAGCCTTACAGTTGAAAAAATGGGTGTTGTTTTGGATGTTGTCAGAGAAGGAAAAGAAGAAAAGAGAGAGGAGGAAAAAGTTGTGTTATCTTTTATTAATCTGGATTGAAAGCTGAACATCTGAAGCCATTTGCTTTGATCTTTTGGAGAAGGCCTTTTTGTTTTTATTTATTGAGGAAAAAGATCTCGTGGAGTCATTTTATACATCTTAAATATCTCATGTATCAAAATAGAGGGAAGCAGAAAATACCAATATGTATGGGACATAATATTTGAACAAGTAAGAAATGAATATTTATCACGTGTTATTTAAAAACTTGTACATGACGTGGACTTACAACTTATGTTGTGAAAAGCAAATTTAAAATATTATTTCCGTGTCAGTCTCTGTTTTAGAAAGAAAACATTGGTTTCTAAGTCAGTTGTTTCTGATGAGTTAATGTGCACTCTGAAAGTCATCTTTCAATTTGTAACCTAAAGCTAACTAAGCTGTCTAATAGACAAATACAGCTAAAAATATATAGGGATATTCCTTGTCCTTTCTCTGTGCCCAGTTAAACATTGGCTACTGTGTATGAATATTGTTCTTCTGTAGCACTTACTTTTCCAAGACCTACACCTGTGCCTGGTAGTCACTTTCCAGAAGATGTTAACTTAGCCATGCATAGCTAAACCCATGTCCCCTCAGCTCTTCTCACTGCTGTATTGACTGCTATTGACTATGGCAGTCATAAATCCCTTGAGCACTGCAGATCCTGTGGAACAAGGTTATCTATGGTATGCAGATTCCAAAGTGTGTTTTAAAAATATAATTATTCTAAATGTTATACATACTTTGGCTTTTCAAGGGAATGTATACATTCACTGGCAACTTAAGAGTGGTATTCATGCACCAGAAGCTTTAGAGCATGTGTACAGGTGGGGCTGCACCCCACACCTGTGAGAGCCTGCAGCATTCCTGGAGGGAGGTTGTTTCACCCAACTGCCTTTGCCTTTTGAAGTCCAGTGCCACCATCTCAGTACAGGTCATGATCTTCTGTCACCAGGGTGTGACAGAGGTGTGTGCTCATTGCTGGTGTGGATTGATAGGTTTTTGATTGGCATGGTGCAGCAGAAACAATCACAGAGGGGCTACATTTAAATAGCTGTTTGAAAGAGCCAATAATGAAATGTTTGGAAAGAAAGGAGCAGATCCTGTTTTCTCTCTTCCTTCAGCTGCTGGTGCTTTTCTGCTTTACCCACAACAGGTCTTTGGAGTCTGTCCCTGTGCAGTTTTCAGGTGGGAGGAGATGTATCAAAAGCAGCCACATAACCACCTTGGCCTTGCCTACCCACCCATGCTGCCTGAGCTGAAGGCTTTAACCAGTTATGTTGGATGCACTGGCATGAAACTCTTCACAGCACAACCTGCGTATTTCCATGCATCAGAATAGCATTCTTTGTCTTTCATTGGCAAAAGTGACAATCGTGATTTCTGATATAAGTTCATCTATGTAGACTTGGACATGTGCAGGATAAGAAGAGTAATTGTGAATGAAAAGTCTAGACTCCATCAGTGTTCTGGTAAATGATAAAACGGAGTGCACTGTAAGAAACTTAAGTGAAAGTCCTGCTGCAGAGACTAGTTGTAGGAAAATGTATTAACACCAGTTAAAAGAGTCTCTTTTTGGAAGGGTCTGCCAAAGTCATTGATGAAGATAAAACCCTATCTTTCCTGCGGTTGTGTGCCAAAGATGATATGCTAAAGGGATCGCAGAATTTATGCCAAGTTCTGTGGTTTTTAAGAATTGCTTGTTAACTAGAGGAGATTTTTTCCTTTGAGTTGCATAAATTAACCTTTTTCCTAACAAGTCGTCTTTTGTTTATGTGTTACTGTTCCTTGTTCATTTGTACTGTCATCGTTGCTCTCCCTCCACCCCTTATGCACTAGTCACTTTTCATACCACAGGGAGAAAAATTTTGCATCAAAAGGGCTGGCACAGCACGTGCTGTAGATAAGATTGGGAGTGCGCTCTTGGATCAGATAAAAGATCCAGAACTCAGTAATCCTCACAGTGATGAATAATATGGAGATGTATAAGATCATGTCCTGTATACAGTGAACCTTTCTTAATGTAGCCACATAGAACTGATTATAAATCCATTCCCAGGTTTGTATGGTTTTAACATGTAGGTACTGATACCTATAACTTTTATTCTGTAGGGTATTTAACTATTTTTAAATGTTCATGGTAAACCCAAACACAAAAGCATTTCTGGTATCTTTCAGTCAAAGAAATACTGGGCTGAAAAAGGAAGGCACTAATGTGTTATCTTTTAAATAGAGTGCATTGTATAAGCTTAGTGTTCATTTTCTAAGAAAAAGAAAGAACGAGCATAAATCTGAAATTGTGAGGATCATATTGTTGATACATATGGATGTAACTATTATAAAAGACCTTATTCTAATGGCAGTACCTGATAAGAACAGCAAGAGATGTATGACCAGTGTGGGCTGCTGCCACTGACTCACTGTGTAATGACAGGCAAATTACTTGGTTTTCTGCATCTTGTTCTATTCCTTTATAAATGAGAAATAGTTTCCCAGTAAAACTCTGAGATCATTGGATAAAAGGAGATTTTTTTTGTACGCCTACTGAGTATATAAATTTGAAGATAGAAAGTGTAGCAAATACCAGGTTCTGTGCAAGTCTTTTACCAGTAGACACAGTAGGATGAGTCTTGCTGCTCATTATGGATTGTATTAAGCCACGTCGTACTTTTGAAGACCTCTTAATGCACAAACAAAAATAAGGGTTTAGGTCAGATTTAACACTTCAGGGCTTATTCTGTTCAGTTTCTTTTTGTAGTTGAGCACAGCTTCAATAAAACTTCTCTGGTGCCTGCATTGGTAACTACCATTCCATTTTGTTTGATACGCCAGACGCTGCACCGCCTTCAGATGAAACAGTACAGGGAGCCCTTCAGAGTAGTTTTCTGTCAATCTCCATCCCCTCTGTCACGTTATGTCTTTGGCTGCATTTTATCACTGAATTTTCATAGTGTTTTAGGGAATTTGACCTTTTCAGGATTGTCTGCATTAATACTATAGTCTTAATCTTTCCCCTGGCACCTCCTGAAACAAAATACAAATTAATGATTCAGGCCCCACAAAACAAATCAATGCCACTTGTTTCTTTCCAATGATTCTTCATTGTTTGCTGTATTGTGTGCAAGTCCTTGTGTGTTCTGTGGTGAAAGGGACCTAAATAATGCAGAAAATTTTAAGGGAGGTCTGTAGCAGATAAGTAGGGAAATGATGCAACAGTTTCAGGTGTATATATGTAAGATGATTTGGATAAACATAAAAAGAAGGGCATTATTTCAGTACTGACATATGGAAGTTAACAGGTTTGATGTGTGCTTTGTTTTTTTACTAAAATCATACTTTTATTGCGATGGTTCATAAGTAACTATGGAAATGGTAGGGAATACATGAAACTTCTGATCTCCAGTGCTTCAAGGAAGAATTTGCTGTTGTCTCTTTCTGTGATTTGCCCTCTGTTTTTGCACCTTCATCTCCTTCCATTCTATTTGTCATCATTTTTAATCCCTTTTTCATCACATGAAATGCTTGCATTACCCTCTTCATTAAAAAAAAAAAAATCCCATCGAGGATTCTAGTTATCATCACCCCATTTTATCTGGTTGTGTTCTGCCCCAGATTTGGTAAATACACAGTCAAAAGCTTCAGTTTTAAATTTATGTTCACATTTTCCTCACCTTTTCACCATTTCCCACCTTTTTGTTCTTTTCTTGAAACAGCTTTTAACAAAATGAATGAGTGAATGATATTCACTTGGCTGGGTGCTAATACCTTTACTCTTTTCCTTGTTTGGATCATGAAGGAAGCCTTCCTCTCCTGATGGCCACCTGCTGCCCTCCTTGTGCTGCTGCAGTGCTTTTGCCGCTGCACAGTGAGTCATATTGGGGAATTGGTCTGACTGAAGAATAATTTTGCCAAAATTGTGTTGCTTCTTATTTCCCCACTCTGGTTTACCATATGGCTGTACAAATGGCTATGTCAGCAGTAGGGAGAGGATGATGCAAGGCTGGAAGCTAGAGGCCAGACTCAGGAGTGGGTCAGGGATGCTGTGTTAGCTAACACTGCCAGGTTATGTCAAAACAAAAAGAGTGTCACAGTAAAGTCTAGTTGTCTGTGATATTGTTACATCCTACTTCTGGAAATACTGATCTCTGCTGCTTTTTTCCTTAACCTCTCTACCTCTCCCCCTTACTGTTTAACATGTTTCCCAAAGCTCCTTGTTTATCTCTTTCGTAGAATAAGTGATCAATAACGACATCAACAGAAAGCTTCCATTTCTCAGTATGCACAGGAGGTGGAGCCTGTTGCTCTCAGGATAGGTTGAAAACCTCTTATTTGAATCATTTGTGTGGCCATCATTAGTTAAACCTGTACTGTCATTTGTACATACCCATAAAATAACTACGGTGAGGTTTAGACTGTTGGATTTAGATAGTATAAATTTAAAAAATATTATTTAAATCAGTAGTTGTCCAACCAGTAGATGCACTCTACCAGTAGTACAGTATGGTACGTGCCTATTGTGAAATTTGAAAAACTGAAACCATTTTGGTAGAATCATTGCTAACAAAAAAATGTAATGCAACCTAATCTGCTTTCCTAGTGTCTTTCTAGCAGTGACTGGATATCTTAACAAGAAGATATTTTATGTCCCTGAAATCAATCACAAGATGCTCTTGTCAAACAAATGCCCTAAATAATCCCTTCCTTTTCTTAAGTCTGCAAAGATGCACTTTGTTACTTTGCAGTCAAGTTATTAACAAGCAGCATAAAAGTGTTGAGTGTTTTTTCTTGTTTCTCTGTTTATTGGGGGATGTTAGTTTTACTCTGCAGATATTAAACTGATACTAAAATGGTGAAATATACAACTGAATTTAAGTTACCTGCAAATATGGTAATTTTCAAACCTGAACTGAGGTTCAAGTGCACAAAAATATGAATTCCCTTCTACATCCAATTCTGCATGCTCCCATGTAAATAGACTTGTTCCAAGCCTGTATGTAATGGTGTATCTGCATGTGTTGAAGTCTCAAAATGTCTCAGCTAATGTAAGAGCATCTTTTTGTTCTTAAAAATTCATGTATATTATGTTCCTTCTATTCCTGTACTTTTTCAGAAAAATATAACAGAAAAAGTGGCATTGTTTAACAGTGTGATGCACACCATGGAGACAGTCTCTGCACCTTGGTGTGTACAATCTCTCAGAAAGGAATGATTGTAGTTCACCTCTCATCAGTCATATGAGCTGTAGTTCATTGTCTTGTCCATGCCTTCTTTCTGGTTATCGTAATCCCAATTACTGGCTTTCCAAATTTCCGTTTGTTTCTAGCACAAAAGAATCAATGTTGGTTCTTTCACAGACTGAGCTATGAAGTAAAATAAGAATCTGAGCTTAATGCACTGAAACAGACGTGAGCTCACTCACTCACGTCAGGCTACACATGCTCATTCAGTATTGGGTTTTTTCAGTAAATAGGTCATTTTCCAAAGTTTAATACCAGGAAGAGATGCACTGCCCTGATGAAAGTGAACCACCAAATTGCAATGTCTTGAAGTATAATCCCAAATTGGAAATGGAAAGCAAACTGTCTGTGGCACATAAGGTGTAAATAAATATGGCATTTTGTGGGTTCATCTCTGGATCTTCTCCCAAAATATCCTCTGGCCTTATTATGTGTACATTTGGGGATCTGATGCCCATGTCATCAGACTGGCAGCACTCCTCTGGGAGCTCTTTCCATCATCTTCTTCCTGTTCTCAGTAGTTGTGCAATGTCATTTTAGCCTGTATCAGTTCTGTATTGCTGGTGCCTGCTGGTAACATGGATCCTACTGCCTTTTCTTTTCCATAAGCCCTTGGACACTGTTCTTTTACCCAACTGAAAGGGAGGCATGATCTTCATCCAGGAGTTGCTCTCGGATTTCTCTGGTAATATTCTTCTGGAATTGCTGCCAGTGGAGACAATGGTTGTGTTTTCTTTACCTTAATGTTGCTAACAAATTTTCAGCTATTTGTCTCCTATTGCCTTGCCTATGTTTCATATACTTTCCATAGATGTTGTGTTTTTATCTGTAAATGTTCTGAAAACAGGCATTTAAGTAATAGCTCTCTGATCATCTTTAACTCTGATACAGTTACTCTTGAAAGCAATTTTTTATTCTCTTAAGCTCTCAATCATAGTCAGTAGAAAATTGAAAGAAACTTCTTAGTGAAGCCAACAAAACAGGAAAACAAGCTAACGACAAAAGTGAATTTTAGATAAATGTTCAAACACCTACAATTTTAACACTTTTCTCATCCCTTGTGGTTGAGACTAAAAATTCATCAGTCCATGGAACTGCAAGATGAGATATAAGAACCAGATTTGTCGCGGTGTTAAAACTTGCTATGTAATGGTGGCATGGCTACTCCTACTCCAGCTACCAACATCTTCCCATGTCGTGTTTCAGAGGAGCATTACAGTAATCCTACAAAGTGGCTTATAGAATATATAGTGGCAAAAATAGTAGTGGTCAGTCATATATTTTTTTGAATTATTTTGCCACAGTGACCACCATGTGACAGAGATGTACATGTAGTATAGCCTATATACCTGTTAAAAAACAGCCTGCCACAAAATATGCATAGGCTATAGGTTTGGGTGTATGTGCTCTTGAGTTACTTATTTTGGATCTCTTGAGAGCTAGATGAGATTTTTCTGCACTTTCATGAGCTCTGTCAGCACTTGTTCAGTCTAGTTGGCACCTTTTCATTTCTCTCTGTTTTTTTCAGCAGATTTTCGTACAGAAAGGCGGATGATCTAAGGCTGTGAAGAAATTCTAATTTGTGTTTCTCTTTATATATTTCCAGAGGACAGATGGACACGTCTGTTATTTAATAATGCTCATGTTGCATCCTTCATGAAGAATCAGAATAGCTCGTAGCAGTCTGCCTGCCTGTCAGCAGCAGACACAAGCTTCTTGCTGATTTTGTGTTAAATAACAGGGATTTCTGCTCTCTGGGCTCTAGCTTTAGGAATTTGAGAACAGCAAATTCTCAGATGGGCATTGTAGATTCTTCATACTCTTAGCTGCTGAGAAGCTCCCTCAGAGATTTTTGGGTGACCTGGTAAATAAGCATGCTGTGCTGGTTCTTGGAGAGTGGGAGCTACTTTTCATAAAGATAATGTGGTGGTGGTATTAAGCTCTTTACCATTGCTTCTCTCTGTGATGTACATAGCATCATGCTCGTCATTCTTAAAAAGTTGCCAGAGCATCCTGACACCAGTTTCTCCATCTGGAAAGGGCAAGCCTTGAAGCATTTCTCTCCTCTGAATAGTAAGCACTGAAGAACCCTTCAGATACTCTTCAGCTTGAGACACCCTGCCATCGACTACTGCCAAAGGAGACACGGTGCATGGCACTGGCCACCAACTCTTCCATGGGCACTGCATATTCCTGGCAGCCTCAGTTCAGTAATTGTGTGATCCATCTGGAGCTGCATCGCTTTTTCTCTGATTTCAGACTCCAGCTTTGGACCCACGAAGACTGACTTCTGAGGAGAGGACCTCTTACAGCACTGGACAAAGCCAAAACTTGGCAAACTTTGACTGGACTGTAAAGGGGCTCATTCATCTCTTTGCAACTTCCTGGAGCTACTAAAACTTTTCCAGTTATGGGTCACCAGGATCTGCTTCCTGTGATTTAGACAACAGATTGTATGTTGTTGTCACATCTTTCCACCGAAGGTATTAACAATTTCTTGGTACGTTATCGCTGGTGTTAGTGTGCTGACAGTTCTGAGAGTCTTGAATTCTCTTTGTTGTCATCCCATTTCAACAACTGCATGTTGTACCTAGGTGACTACTGCATGGCAACAGACTTGTTCTGAAGTCAGCATTGCTAATGCTGCTGGACTAGTGGCTGGAGTTCAGAAGGTTCAATTGAATCTGGAGTTTGTCAGACAGAGTGCTCTGCATAATCATAATGCAAATGTAGTGGCTTCAGATCTTGTTTTTTATTCTGTTAAAAACGGTAGTTTCTATGTCTGTTCCCAGGTGCAACCTGTTATGAAAAAAGTATACTTTCCTTTTTGTGGGTGGAAATTTTTTGCCTCTTCATAATATGGCAAGCTTGTTCATCTCTGTCACTAATCCCACTGATTGTTTCAGAAAAGACATAGCTGGGAAAAGTGAATTAAGAAGCCAGTGGTTTTTGGTGTGGTGCTCTGCACTTTGTTAGCCTTGCTATTCTGGGCTGTCCTGTATGTCCCTGTTGAGCAGAAGTTTGTTGCTAACTGGGTTTACCAATGCAGTTTTGAAAGTACTGAATTTCTGAAGGTCCCGATTTAAAGTATTTATTGTAGTGAAAGGGTCCCCAGAAGAACTGAGTCTCATCTGTGATACTCTTTTGAGTCTGTCTTGCTGTTTAGAGAGGAAGTGCCTGTATCTCTTTGGTGAGTGTGGTGGCTATTGCTTGTATGATACTAGCATCTTCACTTTTGGAAAACATCTCTTCTGAGCATTTCTGGGAGCATGGGGAAGAGCTTTGTGTCCTCAGATAAGCATGGTACCACTGTTCAGAGAGACCTTCCCTGCAGATCAGCACTGCTGTTGCTTCCACCTGTGGCTCCTGCAGCTGCTTCTAGGGGACCTGGGCTGTGGTGCAGAGCTGCCAGCAGGGAAAAGTGCGTGTGAATAGACTTGGAAAATAGCAGAAGCCAGTTGCTTGGTTTTCTTTGTTAATGTGCACATTCCATATCCTGCCATATGTCCCGCTTCTGTAGCCTTTTAATTCTGGGATGCTATAGATGTAAAGAGTTTGGGGAAGCTAAGTTTAATTACAAAAGAGTGCCTAAAGAAGCAGGTGTGGGAAAGCCATTTGGGCCTGACTGCAGGGGCCCATGAATGAACAGAGCTTTTAAACACAGTGCCCAAGAGAAGCAGTGCAGATGTGCTGACTCAGAGAGCTTGTCGCCTTTTAATGCCATCTTCATTTGTATGTTGGTAGACTGTTCCTTCTCAGTGCACTTTGTACAATTTTTCCACTGTAAAGAAACGATGAGTGTAGTCCTTTATCATCTGAGTGTCTCTTCACACTTAGAATCTTAGAATTGTTTAGGTCGGAAAGATCTCTAAAGATCATCAAGTCCAATAGTTAGATATCAAAGTCCAGCTTGATAGATAAAAAGCTTTCTTCTCTTTTTAGGTGTCAGAAAACTTAGCTGCTGGCCTTACTCATGCCTCTATCAACATGTTTGTGCATGTTGAGGATAAACTTGTACTTAATCAGTTTTCCTTCTGGGTCTTCTGTTCTGAAAGTGGTTTTGGTTTTTTGTTTTGGTTTGTTTGTTTGTTTGTTTTGTATTGTTGGGTTTTTTTGAGGGAGGTTGTCCCTAAGCATTACAAGCTTGAATTAAATTTGTTGGTGAAGATGATAGAAAAAATAAAACACAGGTTTAAGTCAAAATATATGTATGTAGAAGGCTGTTAGGGTGAAAAAATTTGACTCTGCAGGTTCTTCATAGATTTTTGTAATGATTTGGAAATCTTTCTGTTCCACATGTTAAAAAGGCTTTTAATGATTTTTGGTAATGCTGCATAGGTGAATATGTTGTGATTCCATTCATAACCACATGGAAAGCATCTCAGCAGAATGCATCAGACACCTATGCTGTTACTCTGACTGTGGATGTACCTGGCATCTCCTTATTAACCTTGGGAACAGGCTTGGGCATGGTTCTTGTCTCTTGGCTAGTTTTTCTTCTTGCCTCCAAGAGGAACCTGTTTGCATTCTGGGCACATTCTTGTGATTTCTATTGCTGTTCCATCTTCTGTACCCACCCCAAAGGAGCCGGAGTAAGCCGGAGGAAAGTTGAAATGTGATTAGAGAAATGGACATAGTGTAGGGAAGGGTTTGAGTGATGAAGGAAATTGAATAGTTAGAAAGGGGACTGTTAAAGCCTTGAGAAGGAAAGAACGTACATGGAAGAGATCTGGAGTATTTGCAGGAAGTGAATGGTACAGAAGTGAAGGTTTCAGTAATGAATTATTACCTTTGTAGTTTACCTACCTCATCAACCTGTGAATCAGTAATCATCAGCCTGTGAATCTGACCTGTATTTGTACATGCCTTTCCAGGGAAAACAACAGGAGCAAGAGCCAGGCTATTTAAAGATTACTTAATTAATGTATTATTTAAATTACCTAATGATGACTAATGACTTTTAAAGGGCCCCATTTACATGCCCAAAAGTGTGAATTTAACAGTTTTATGTTTTATATTATATTCAGCTTAACAGTGTGCTATCTCCACTGTCCCTTTGTTATCTGTTATTCTGTCAGGAATCACAACATACTTGCTAAGACAAAAAAATCTTGGTTTTCATGTCAAATATTTATAGAAGAATGATTCTCCCAAGGGAGACCATGTGTCTTTAAAAAACAAGAAAGTATATTGAAAAAAATGTATTTTTTTATATTAACAACTTAATGGACTGGGTTTTGACTGTAAAAGTATTCATAAAAATAACTCAAATATTCATTATTGTATCTCATTTTCATTTCTCTGCAAATCTGTGTTGATACCTTTGAGCTTTATATTGTGACTTAATGAACTCTGAACATACGCAAGAATTTTGGTAATGGGAAATTTTGGAACTGTATTTTCCTTTATATAGAACAAAAATGTGTTGAGAAAGCTCTTTTAAAGCTTTTGGAAAACTTTCTCAAAATTTGCTTCATTCATTATTTTTGAGGTTTGCTTACTGTATTATTCTTGCAGGTAATATTTCTCATTTGTTCAAGGTAGCAGTAGTGGTGAATAATCACACCTGATCTAATGGTGACTTTTCTTCTAAGGACTGCCAGTAATTTGGGGCTGGCCCAGGCTGACCCCAGGTTGAATTCAAGATATTCCTTCCTTTGACCATCAACAGCCTCTGCAAATGGCATTATTTAGAGGGCAGCTCTGGACAGATAGTCATTTGTGCTCTGTACTTTGAGAGGTTGTGGCTTTTTTTCCCCTTTTCTCCCACAATAGCTTCTGTTCCCTTTTAGAAAAGAGAAATGAATCTGTCCCCGAATGTTGACTGCTTGGCAGTTGAGCAGAAAAAAAAGTGTTTAATGATGGTTTTGAAGGAAAGGCATTTAAGGAAGCGGTGATTGTACTTGCTGGCAGCTTCCCTTCCTCTGCTTTTATAGACAACAGCCAAAAATCTTTATTCTCACCTTTACTAAAAGGATAAGAAGCTGAGAAACTTGGGTACATTCTGCAAATCTTTTTCTCTGTAGGGACACTTATATTTATGATTGCTGTCAAGAGACTTGAAGTTTTTTGGCTCTACAGGCTTGGAGGAATTTCAGAGTTAGCTTGTCAGAGATTTGCATCTCCACAAAGCAGTTCACACTGCGTGTATGGGTCATCGACATCCGTGAGATCTGAAATGCTGGGCAGAAACTTCTGCTGACAAGTCCTCTGCTGTGTTTGGCTTGAGCCCTAATCACACCTGAGGACGTAGTTATGTCCTAGATTTAAGGATTGCAGCTCAGTTTCTGTGCTTAGTTCTGACCAAGGAGTTATTGCCATCTTTCATAGCAGCTTTCATAACATCAGCATGTCTGCATAAAGCTTGTATGAATTTCCAAATGTTGAAGATCTACTATCATAAAAGTACATTGACTTGTGTAGCTGAGATGCTTCTCAAAGTAGCTTTTGAGTCACAATGTTGCCCCTTGTATAAAAATAACAAATATGGTACCAGGGTGAGTTTTGTACTGTAACTGCTTCTTATGCTGTCATTGCAGATCGGCTACTTGAAGTTTGTGTTCCTTACATGCTTTTGGAAATTGTGAGATGTTTGCTTTTTCTTTCAGATTTACATTACCTTTTTATTTTGACTATGAAGTTCCTTTCTGGTATTTATAGCATGCCAACTTCCCTGCAGGCAGGCTTACTAAGCCTTTCATTGGGTCTCTGCTGTGAGATTTTCATAGGCTATCACATGCTTACAATGTTTGTTACGAATTTGAAACAGACACATCCAACATAATCACACATTATTACGTGAGGTACTTTTTCAGTAGAATGAAAGGACAACTGAGAGCATTGAGGAATTTGTTCAAATCTGTCTGTTCAGACCTGCTGCCATGCATAGCCCCTGGCTCAGCAGAGGTGGGGCTGGGAACTGAGCTCTTGCCTGGGGCAGCTGAGAACTCACTGCAGGGAAAATGGGACAGCCCTGCAAACTTCTGGTTTCTAACAGCCTACGGGCTATAACTGCTTCTGTTCTCTTACAATAATCTCTGTTAACTGCAATATAGTGGAAGAGACTATCCAAATGGGCTTTTTGCTAAGTGTTCTGTAAAGCTGCTGTGTGTTGGAAGGTGAATTGATTTGCATACAAGACTCTTAAATCAAGTCTACAGCTTTAGTCCTTTGACTTCAAAGAGAAAAAGAATGCTGTGTCCTTAGTTTTATTATAGTGGGACAAGATTGTTAAAGGCTAGAACATGGAGGTCTTTACTGTATACAGTTGAATGGTACAGTAGCATAAGTTCATTTTTAACAGTAGCTTTCTGTGCAAGTAGGATGATTCTCTGGCATAGAGAGCTAAATTAATCACTGGATTAAGACTTCTTCTGAGAGCAACTATTGTGGTTGGATTATTTTATTATGAAGAAGTAGATGTCAGTTATAGACAATACAGTAGAAAAGTTAATTTGTGTTACACTTACTCAGAGTTTAGTGACTAGATATGTTATCATCCCTGGCAGCATGGTTTTCTTAGGGTTAGGCTTTTTTGGGAAATAAAAAAAAATTGTTCCGGTCTTTCATACCAGGAGTCGGAGAAGATTTGCAGTGATGACGTGTGGACTTCAGTATTGGGCTGTGATTATAATCAAGTTGGCATTTAGAGTTGTGGTAGAGCGAGAGGTCAAAACCTGAACTTGCCCCCAGCCTCTCGGCTGAGACCTGGCTGTGTGCTCTCAGCTGCAGCTACAGTGATGAGGCTCGGGGTGGGGATTTGAGCCATACTGCACTTTTAGTGACAAAGAACCTGTTTTTGCACGGTCCTTCCAGACCTCTGGTCGTCTTACAAGGAAGAATAAGGGGTAACGTGATTACTGTCAAGGCATCGGCGGGGCCGAGGGGCCCTTCCCGCCTCGGTCTGTGGCAGGAGGTGTGTGCTTGTGTCCCAAGGGGAATCAGTTTGGTCAGATGAAAGAAAGTCCTTGGGAGCAGCAGAGAACTGAGTCAATGAGTTGAGCCCTGTGACATGCAGGTGATTAAACTGCATTTGAGGTTTTGTTCTTGCTTAGAGGGGCTAAATGCATGAGAGAAAGCATAAATAGCCGTGTGATTAAATAGTAGCATGACATGAAGCCTATAAATAGCCTTTTATAATTTTGTAGTACTTTCTCCTTTTAATAGCCTTTTGCTCTTTAACTTCAGCACACGCAAACTCTGCATGTGTGGGTTCATCTTCCCTTCTTGGGAATATTTTATTCCACTGGAGTTGTGATGTTTCTTTTATTGCTTTTAGTAGAAACACTGATTTGTACCATGGTTATGCTCCTGTTTTTTCAGCGGATGTGAAACTTGATACTGAACCTGAGCCAATATGATAAACAAGCATTAAAGCCTCTGTGTCTTCCTGAACATGAATGCATTAGAGGAGATGGTAGAAGTTGCTTTCCTTTTAAAAATAAACTTATATAAATAAGTAAATAATAGAATAATTTAATTTAATTAATCTCAGACCAACTGAACTGAAAGTTTCTGGCTAGTTCTGAATGGCAGCTGATTGTAGAAGTTTCCAGCTTCAAGCAAGATGGTCAGGTAATTTTTCTCAGTTGATACTTTACTAGATACAAATACACTATACATATGTACATTTTAATACATTTTCTTTATAGAAAATGTATACCCTATATCTGGAAAGTGATTTGCTAATATGTTAGTGAAAGAAATTTAACTTCTAATAAAAGGTTTGAGGTTGAATAGATAAGATGTATAATTCAGAAATACAGTTTGTCAGTGAATTTTAGTTTCACTTGGTTAGCATGGTGTCTTCATTCTTGGAGCTGTAGTGCATTATAAACTCCATCTTCTTAGCTCTTCTGCCTTTTCCAATTGTATACCTTCAACTTTGTGCCTTTACTTTTTGGATTTAGTAATGTAGAGATTTCTGCTCCCCCTCTCCCCCCACAGTATATTCATAGTTAGCCCTGACAGTGTTATGTTGCTTTTCACACCATTAATGGTGTCTGCTATTTTTGTTAAGTTAATTTTGTGGAAACTATCAAGTATTTCTGTGTAATTCTCTAAAGAGCAAAAGCTAAAAGGAAGAAAACAGTCACATTCAGAAACAACAAAACAAACAAACAAAAACTTTAGGGATGTTTTAGAAATTTGGTTTGATGAGACCTGGTAGGAATTATAAACTTTTATGTAATTTCAAATCTTGTCTTTCCTCTTGCATTAGGTTTTCTTGCCTTGTTTGTTTGTTTGTTTACAGATGCTTCTGTAAATTTGTCAGTTTTTTTTTCAAGAGAAGGAAATACATCCCAAAAGGAAGAATATTTCTAGATACTCTTAGAAATATGTATGAAGATAACTTATCTTACTTGTTTATGTCTGAACTTGAGTGTAGTTTAACAGTTTTCAAAACTCTGAATGCATGAAGATGACTGCAGGGTGCCTGCAGTCTGCCCTTAATGTTTGAGCATGTTATAACCTCTGACAGGGTGTGACTGTTGAGGTCAGTATGCCACAATTTTGGAAAACTTTTGATTTGGCTCAGAGTTTCACTTTGTAAGAAGTACAGATACAATTGTTACAAAGTGGGTTTGTACCATTTACTAATCTAGGGAGTATAGGCGTCTTTAAGATACTTAGCTAAAGAAACTAACCCCACAAAACTGTGATTTTATATTTCCTGTTTATAATTGTTCACATGCAATGGAATTTTAAGTTTTGATTGTTTGAACATGTGTGGTATTTTCATTGTCAGATTCACTCAGATAATTTTGAATTTCTAATCTTGAACTGGCTTGAAAATGGAAATTGTTTCCTATAAGAAAGTCTTTGAGAGGAGGCAGAGGTAAGTCAGAAGAATACTTAAGCTGAGGTGAAGTTGTAAAATATAGTAAATGAAGAAATAAATAAAAGGAGGCATTAAAATTCGGGACGACGTGAAATAGGATGGTTCTTTTGTAACTGGGCAGTTGCACCAACAAAACTGATTTTGCCTCTTGCTCCTTGTTCCAGTTCCCTGGTGTGCTTTGGGGTCTCTCAAGTGCACACCCCGTGACCAACCAAAACGTGCCCTGCTGCCTTTCACAGCCCAGGGCCGCAGCGCTGTGGAGAGGCTGAGTGCCCCCAGTGCGAGGCAGGGTGGCCGAAAGCATGGGGCACGGATGCAGTGAGGTCACTTTTCTGGGCAGCGCTGCCACAAGGCATCCCTTGGTTTGTTTTCTGCTGGAGGAAGAAGCGGAGTTGACAAGCGTTTTCCAGGCAGGTAGCCAGCTAGGCATTATTTTCAGTGTTTCCCGTGGAAAATCAGTGCGTTTTGGCAAAACTGAAATTTTCCACGTGAAAATTTCTATTTTATGGAAGTGGTGTTTCTGATTAAAAACTAATTTTGATGGAAAATGTCCAATTGGTTACATTGAGCCATAGAACTAGCATCTGCTGTGTTTAAATTTATTGAAGATAATTTGGCTTAGGTTTAGCAGCTCTGAACAAAATATATACAGACAACTTTTCCTCCCCCGTCTAATACCTTAGTTTTAGTGCCAGCCAAAATTCAACTTGAAGTTGGCTATGGGTAGAATAAAAGCTTTTTCTGAATTTTGCCAGTTTGTTTTCAGTTCAGGCTGCCTTTAACTTCAAAGGCTTCACAACACAGATGCCATGGCTGGAATTACAGCTGCCAGTTCCACTGCCTGCTCTGGGCTTGCAGGTCCTTCAGCGTGCAGCAGTATTGATCCGTGGGTGCTCAAGTGGCTAATGGCTAGCCTACACATTTTCTCCATCATATGTTTTCTGTCAGTGTCATTTTCAGATAATTGTGGTTGAGGCTTGGACAACATACAGGATGTGAGGCTTGTGTTCATTTACAGTAACACCATTAGAATGTGTAACTTTGCATCATTTGGTGTTTTACCTGTTTTATCTGCTTAAATGTGTAGAACTGTTAAGGACCATCAATCGTTATTTGCATGTGACTTTTTTTGATTTCTTAAAATGTGTTTAAAAAACCCTCTTATTTTGATGATGGAAAAGCTGAAATCAAAACCTAATTTTTCTCGATGCAGCATGTAGTCGGGCTGTTGCTCAAGTTTAGAGCTGTTAATAATTAGTGTCATGAAAGGGACTCTGCTTGGTTGTTCTAGCTACAGGCAATTGTGCATTGTCATTAAAAGCTCAAAAATTTAAAGATTCCTTTTCTATACCGAGAAGCTTTTGTTTTCTACTGAGTCTGTAAAGTACCTTCTTTAATAGGTGAGGAAATGGTTTTTTAAGTCATATTGCAAAGGGGTATCAAAGTTTGGATTTGGTGAGTTTTGAAGGGGGGGAGGAGGGGGGGAGAATGTGCATATGTTCTTTTCCCCCCCCTTCCAGCGAGATATTAAATATTAAGTTGTTATCACCTGGTACTTCTGTACTTTATCTGAACTTGCACTGATTTCAGCCCTTTTTCTTTTGATAGGTAAATATTTAGGCTTCCTGATCTTAGAGTTGTATCAGAGCCAGATTTTCCTTTAATGAAAGATTTATTTAAATCTGTTTAACCTAGTTGAAGAATACATTTTAAAAAGTACTGCAGATTTATTTTGAGAAGTTTCTATCAAGATATTTTAGTAATGTTTCGTTATAGTCTTCATTTATTACATCTTATTATAGCATTGAGTCATAAAAGCAAGAATAAGAGATCCAGCTCCAGGAATGGGAGAAGAGACAGATGTAGTAATCATCTGCGTGAACGTCATGGATTACCATTTTTAATACTATTTTCAAACAAGGGCAGGTTGTGGATAGAATCAAGTTTAAAATAATGGAGATGGAACTCACTTGGAAAACTTTTCTATTTATTCCTAGTAATCTCTACACATGATAAACACCTCCAATGTCAGGAACTGACAGATGCATACCAGGAAACAAGGTGGTTTTATTTCTTAAAAATGCATTTGCATATTTATTTAATTTATAATATTTTTTTAAATATAGGAGGATAGTTGAAGTCACCATTTAGTGATATTTAAACAGCGTTCCTCTTCCTGTTCTTGTTTTTCCTGGCAGACTTATCCTCTACTGACTGCTTCAGCTATCTGCCCTTCGACAGGGCTTGGTTGGCTTTTTTAAAAATAAAGTTACATTTAATTTTTTCCTTGCTAGCTTTGCCGTTTCCATGCTCAGTGGCTCGTTGCAGGGGCGTGGGCTGCTGCTGCCGCATTGCCTGTGTGTGTTTGCTGCCTGGCCGCCTGAAGTGGTGAAAGCGGGACCGTGGCCGTGGCCCTGGGGCCTCTCCCCTCTCTGTGGCCTTGCTGCCTCACAGGCTGGCACTGCTCTAGCTGGTGTTGTCATATAACAGCCTAGGATACCAATGTTATTAGTTAAAGATGTTTCGTGATACCAATCATGTTCATGATACCAATATTGTTATTTAAAGCCGTTTCTAGCCTCAGCTGCCTTCTCTCTGTTTCTTCACACCAAGGCATGGCTTCTCTAAACCATTCTGTAAAGCAGTCACACTGTGATCAGGTGGTTCGTGAAGATCAACTATAGTCCGCTGCTTAACAGGGGGATAGGTGTGCTGTTTTCTCTGGTCTTTAAGGTGTGTTGGATGTATTGCATATTACTGAGAAATTTTCTACAGTTTTGTTCAAAGTAATCTCTGAAACCTCATGTGAGGTTCTTCACACATCTTTTTCAAATGTGTGTGTGACTAGTTCCATAAAAATTCCCCTGAGTAGCACCTAGAAATGAAAAGTCTCCAGGTCAGAAACAAAACAGCTGCACAAATTCCTGTGGTGTTTCCACTCTGATTGTGGCTTCAGTGTGTCACCTGCAGGACAGTTGGCTTTGTGTTGGTTGTGAATAACCATACGTGCTTGCTGTGAAGCTTTGCTGAAAGGACTTTTTTCTTTTGTCTTGTGAAAGTGATGGAAAGGTCCTGTCTCTTCTGCAGTATTGTTATCATCAGCTCAGTGGGTACTGAGCCATGAGCTGGCAGGAATAGCTGGAAGGAGACTTTCTGTTGTCATTGCATTTGCTCACTCTTTGGCCTGTAAGACTGATGCAGTGAAAGGGGAAATGGGGGCTGATGAAGTAGGATGGGGGTGAGGGGAAGGGTCTGACTGTTCTAATTCTAACTCTTTCTTGACTGCAGACTTTTCGTGTATTGGCTGAGTTTCTTCAGCCTCTCTGACACTCTGAAACTGTAATGTGGTTTGGACAGGTGTTCACTAAGACTAAATTTGAAGCTTAAAAATGGGTTTAAAATGAACCATATTGAGCTGTTTGGAATTTATAAGTCTGTTTGCCTTTTTTTTTTTTTTTTTTTTTTTTTTTTTTTTTTTTCCCCACTTCTTTTTTCCTTGGTGAAGAAATTTTAATATCTTTTCTGGCTGTTATCTCATCTAGAGTCCTGTATAGTGAAGATGGAAAGGTTATTGTTTGCATGTGAAACATGACTGAGCACAGAAAGGGAGGACATAAAGGGTTTAGGTTCAAAATAATTGTCAGTGTTGATGACATGGTTTCGGAGAACTTGGGGTTTTTTTATTAATATTGCTCCTAAACTGCCGGTAGGTGTTGTAATCTCAAACTAATGAATTTTATCTTGCTTTTATGTGTTTTCTGAAATGTTGCATACAGGAGTGAAGCAAAGTAGATACCAGTCTTCCTGAGCTGTCCTACTTCACACTCAAAACAAAAAGGAATCAGCTGAATTTGAGATGTGTTTTTGTGACTGTGGTGCATGCAGTTCAAGCATAATGAGTATTGACATTTAATTAGATAGAAGTGTAATTTATAATAGGCTTCTCTGTTAGCTGTGCCCTTCTTGGGGGCAGGGAGGAGCAGGAGAGGGAATTGTCAAATTGTCCAAATAGTTTATTTTTCAGAGAAAACAGTAGCATGCTACTGTACTATCTCACTAGTTTGCTAGGTTTGTGTGTACAGCCTCCAGCTGTCTCTAACAGATCCTATGCAGAGTGACTGAACAGTCATTAATTATTATTTTTGTGTTAGAAAGTATGAAAATCTGGGAGTGACAGAGCAAGGTGCTTCATCTTTAACCTTTGTCTCTATCAGTAATTATGTGATTATAACAGTGAAAATCTTGCTTGATAACACACAGCAATTGTTTAAATTTGAAACCCCTTTTCAGCGAAGTAGATCAAAAGCATTATTCAAGGAGATCTTAGTTTAAAAAAAAAAAATCCTCTGGTAATTTTTTTAACTGAGAATGCTTATTAATTTAGGTGTCAAGACTACATTGAAATCCACAACCAACCCTATGAAATCTTTGTGTTCATGAGATGTATTAACAGTCTTAGAAATTTATCCGAGTAAGTGGCTAGAATATTAAATTAGTTCTCTGCTACTGGTTCATGTATAGGAGAAGCTGAGAGTGGAGGAGAGAGGCTAAATTCAACTTCTTTTCTCTCAGCTGTTGAACTTTGGGCCCAGAATTTTCAGAAACTGTCATGTATACGTTAAGAACAAACTCATTTTTTGTTAGATTTGGCTTTCCTTATGACTGAGGATTGAGGATGTGGAAAAGGAGGATGTAAGAGTAGCTTATTAATTGAAATGCAGGTGAGATAATGGGTGTTTTGAGGAGAATGAATATGTTTCTCTTTGTGGCTTTCAGAAGTGAAGTAGAAATTCCCCTTACTGTCATGAGGGATTTGCTCAAGCAGCTGAGTGTCTGCAGATAGTAGAGATCTTGGAGGAATGTGTAGAAGCAGCTGCAGATCAGCTAAATTTGTGTTCTGTTTTCACACAGGAAGGGTGGAGACTGCTCAGGGCCAGGCTGTAAGGAAGGATTCAGGAATCCCTGAGCCAGGAGCACGAGAGTTTGGAGTCTGGGATCTGCCAACCCCGTGCAGGTACCCAGCTAAAGAGAGCACAGTCTGCTTACCCACCAGTGGAGAGAAGTTGTGGAGGTTTAGGGAACTTCAGCTTCCTACCTTCCAAAGCCAGTATCTCCTTGCATCCAGTGCTCTCTTTCCACCACTGTCTGGGAAGGTAGCAGCACTGAAGAACCAGTGGCTGTAGTTACATTGTACGGTCACAGTAACTATCCCAACTGGTCAACACTAAAGATGTGATATCCCTCTTCTTCAGTGAAGTTCTAGGAAAAGTTTAATAAGGGGCTCTATGATAACTTCTCAGGAGTATGTTCTCTTCCTTAAGTGGAATGAATGTGGTCAATTTATTTATAACTGATATTAAATAAACTTAGAAATAAAACAGAAGGGTTTGATGGAGACAGGAATTGTTAATGACTGTTGCCTGGCTAGAAGTTTTGGTGGAAGCCTTGCAGTTGGTAACTGCAAAGTGAAATAAGTCAATGTTCACGTATCAGTTTTAATGAATAATAAAGACTTGCCAATATTTGGTCAGCATTAAAGCAGGAAAGAATCACAGAATTATAGAATATCCCGAGCTGGGAGGGATGCACAAGGATCATTAAGACCAACTCTCGTTGGAACAATTTCAGGATTATAGTGCACAGGTCGATTCACTTAAATGAAAATGCATTTCTGCTCTGCTTTTATTTATAAGCAATGCAATAAGCAAAGCTGTGCACTGCATCAGAATTGCTGAAAGCTTTCAGAACAAATTTTTGAAAGATAAAAAATTTGAATCTTTTCTTTGGACATAATGGGGAATACCCTCAGAATAGTGCATGGCCAGCTAATGTTTAGCATTTTCAAGCTAGTGTAATTTACATTTAATGTAGTGTCACTAATGTATTTTCAAATAAACCTATATGAAGATGGGCTCTAGGTGTACCTCAGTGTTTGTCTGAATTGCAGTATGTTGTATCATTCTGTTTAAACCTTCAAAATTGTCTTTGTACTTTTAAAAGGAGGTTTTTTTGTTGTTCATTTTATATATGTATAATTAAGTTGTCTGGATAATTTTAGTAACAATGGGATCTGCATTTTACTTAATATATCCAAGTGGCATCATGTTATAAGGACACGGGTCTTCTATGAGTCTGTGACCTACTTTTCTACTTCTTGTAGGAAATTTGTGTACTGTGTTGGACCCAAATGAGCAGGTGGGCCGCAGTGCAAATCCGTGCCTTCTGGGTTGCTAAAATACGAGCTCCTAAACAAATGGAAATCTGGCAATGCGCGAGCTTCTTTCGTTGCTTTAGATGAGCCATGAAAAATGAAATTTCTCATGTCCTTGCATGCACATGTGCATGCAGTAATGTGTTAAGGTGGTTGTTTTTCTGTACATTACATCAAGAGTTCTCCTAAAGAAAGTTTGCATCAAGTCAGCAAATTGGCTGCACTCTTGGATAAATTAAATTTCAGTTAATTACCTGCTTAACCAACTGCTTATTTATTAAGCTGCTTAAAATCTGTTAGTTTATTGTAAGCCCAAGCAAATTGTCGTTACACTGTATACATTTACATAAAAGAATAAAGGATGCCGAAAATTCACTTGTGAAGCTTCTGTGTGCTCTTTAGTGCCCTAACCAAGCCAGTATTGCAGGAATGTTCTGCCCTTTGATAGGGAACACTCCCTGGAATTGCTTCACCACTTGAAACCTGAGCTCAGGCAGGAAATGTACAACTTACTCCCTCCACAGACCTGAGAGGTAAGTGGAGTTACTTTGCACGAGTTCTGTCCTTCTCCAGTTGCTGTAGCAGCATGTCCTTTAGGTTAACTCACATACCTAAGTATTACATGCTTAGCAGGGGACACTGAAAAACTATGAGCAGAAAACCTTCATCGTGTGCAAAGATTAAGTCCAGTTTAAATAATCCACTTGTATGTATAAAAATATTTTAGCATTAATTGCCCATGGCACTGCCCATGACATGGATATGCACACACAGTAGTACCTTGCTTAAGTTAACCTGCTGTTTAAGCCAGTTGTTCTCAAACTGGTTTTTTGGTTTAAGTCTCAGCTTTTGTTTCTATTCTTTTTTCTTTTGGGGATGCAGATTTTACTTTGGAGCTTGAAGCAGTCCTCTGTTCCATACTAACATTAGCTATAATTTATTGCAGAAGTATGCAATGAGCGTAGCTGAATTTCTATCAGATTTTCTCATTTTATATGTCAATATTTGTTAGGAAATCAGCTGTAATTTGTAATCTTATTTGCAATAGCTAGCCATCTCACTATTAATAAAGTTTTCAAAATATATAGCAAGAATGGTAATATGTGTTTGGGAGACTATCATTATTCTTGGTGCATGTATTTCTGAAAGAAAGAAGCAGCAAAGATGATATGGGTACATTTCGGGGCTAATTCTGTTGTAAAACAAGTGTGTCAGTAAAACCAGTAATTGCAGAGTCTATCTGTGCTTAACAACTACATCCTTTCTGTTAAGTGTACATGTGTTGATAGAGGTTTAAATATGGGTTGTGTGCACCTGATTGGCCACAAAGCAGTTCTGTGTAATAACCCTAGCAGATCTTAGAAGGGGGAGTATTTTTGAAAGTGTGTGTGATGGTGAAGGTGTTTTAACATATTCCCTACATACTTCCATACTTTCTTTGCTGACATACAGGAAAAGAGTAACTTTGAATGTGGGTTGTAGAAGATAGTCTCTTGTCACCTTCCTGTCTGTTACTTTCATGACTGTTTCAGTTTTGTAGATGCATTTCAGGATTTCAGTCATTATACTTCTAAGACTGTGTTCTGTAGTTGCAAAAACCCCCTTAGTTTCATGCAAGAAACTTGTCTGCCATGAGATGGTGGGTCAAACTATTGTGTATTTTATGAGGGACATGGAATATAATGTTTCATTGCATAGTCTGAAAGTACAAAACCAGTTTCTTAAGTCCATGAAGAAAACATTCATGAATGACTGATGTCCAGCACAGTGGGACTATGAGCTTCACCCAGCGAGATGCTAAATTCCAGACTGTGAAACAGCATCAGAAGTGTGTGTGTCCTATTTGTTTGTTTCTTCCTTAAAGAGAGTGGAGGTGTTGCCTTTCCAGTCTGCAAGCAACATGAACTGTTGTTCTGGCCCAATACAGCTGCTCCTATTTCCATAGCAAACTCATAATACAGTGCCTACTTTCTTGAATTTGATCATTTCATTTATGTACACGGAGAAAAATCCAGTCGTTGTCTGTAACTATGCAATGTTTTTTGTTTGGCTGGAGCAAAGGTGATCTGTGTTACAGCAAGAACCTTGATAGATCTGCAGGTTGGGTCTGTTGAAGGGACAGAGTGAACAGTTTCACGGTGTTAAAGGATTTTGAGGGCCGCTAAGGGGTGATTATCTCATTGCTCGCTCTTATGAATTTATTGCTGTGTCAGAAACCTAGTTTTCTGTCTAGTTTAAGGCAGTGATGAGGAAAGATAAAGTACTGCTGGTCTTGTCTTGACCAGCAAATAAGACAAAAATAGGAGAAAAGGCAAGACTTACCTTTTTTTCTCTTAAAACATGATGGTTTCTAGCTTTTAACAAGTCTTTTTTTTCCCCTCTGCTGCAAAACTGTGTATTGTTGAGTTAGACTCTCCTAGCTCACTACTAAATGGATTTGTGAGGACTGCAATACTTGTTTGAAAGCTGAACAGTCATTTGTGCACTAGTGATTGTATATGTGGTGATGATTATGCTCACTGTTTCTTGGTTGATTTGTTACTTTTCAGATCCTCGTATAATACACCTGTTGTTTCTGTGGTATGGAGAAACTGGTTTTAATCAAATTGTGTGCTTTTCTGAAACCTTAGTTTCAGCTCAGCAGCAAATGCCATCCTAAAATTTTGGCTGTAGTTCCTAGCTGTGTAGCTGCACTGATAATGCCAACCTTTATGCCATTATGACTGGTAAGGCTTTTAGATCGTGTCTGTGTGGCAAAACACTGTGAAATGTTACATGGTTGGCTCAGATCACTGGTATCAGATCAGAGGTTCAATTCCTCTTCAGTGTTTAAAGGTTTTCTCCTTCTTTTTATTTTTGAGATCTGTAGAAGGTATAGCAGAAGCAGCCTCTCCATGAGGAGTTGTCAGATGGACTTTGGTTTTAGGCTTTACTTGAGAGTTTCAATGTTTGTGCCACAATTTTTCATAAATTTGTCATTAAGACAGTCATAAATTTAGCAGCTGGTAGCTTTATCTGGTGTCTTCATTGTTCAGTTTTTCATGTTGGTTTAGCAAAACGAAAATAAGCTTGCTGTAATTCTACATGAATACAAGATTTCAGTTCTGAAGCCAGTGACTGAGTAGCCAAAATAAATACGCTGTCTGGTGAGGAAGCAAGTACTTGTTAATCTGAAAATGCTGGGTAAGTCAAAACTGAAGCATTTGGCAAGGATGGATGATCATGAAGCAGAATTTTTTTATGTCTCAGGTGTGTGGTCATACTTAAAGAGCTGCAGGTGTGATCTAGGAAAGCAAAATACCTCAGGGATTTTTAGAGCAGTTGCTCTGGAGGTTGTCTGCTGGCAGTGGAAAGATGATTGAACAGCAAAGTCCCAGCTTGGTCCTTGGTTTTCCACTTTCCCATGAGAGCCTATGTATCTAAGTTACCAACTATTTAGAAGAGATTGATCTTTAATTTCTTACCTCTCCCTCTTCGTTCATGTATATTGCAGCACAGATACTTCTTATGATCCATTCAATCTCTCTTATCACTGCTGGGATGTTTGCTGTCCTCTGCTAAATTCTCTTTTTTTTTAATCATCATATGTTCCCATCCTCCTCAAATGTGAAGCTAAGTTGTAGATGTGTTTGAAGGCTTCATGATCTGATGCAAGATAAGGAAAATCAGTCATTTTATATTCGGTTTTGAATATACCTGTGTTCTTTTGCTACTCTTAGGGTATTTTAATTTTATGTCTCAATATATTCTGTACTTAAGTTATGAAACTGTCTGTTTGCTTACGCCCTTGTCAAAGGATGTAGAAATAGTTTGCTGAGTGTGTAATTAAGTGAATCACAGGCTCTGATCCTGTGAGGCACTTGAGGAAGTTGCTGGTGTCACTGGATAGAGCTGATAGCTTCAGGTGGGCATAGGAGGACTTTGCTGGACTGGGGCTGGATGATAATCATCAGAATCTTAGATCTGAAGAGCGAAAGTCAATTCTTGCATATTATATATCGGCTCTCAGCTTAGGGCGTAGACTTGTGATGGTCACGGTTACTTACTGAGAGGATGAGAATTGTTTGTGCTCCCAAACTAAGTGTGTAAATCCAATAAATTGACATAGACAGAAGATTCAGTAGTTTGACAAACATTGAACTAAAAGGGGGGAAATAAACAATGCTAATGTTTTTGTTACCACTGTGCATTCTCATGTTTTATGATTTCACAGTGAATGCACAGGCCTTCCAGAATAATGCATCAAAGTCTTGTGTGTTTGCTGCTTTCTTTTTTCTCTATCAAGCTTTTTATGTAATCATTTTTTTGCTGTTTTGCACTGAAATTATCTACTTGCATCTAATATCAGGAAGCTGGTAGCCGTGATGCCCAGCAATTACAATGCTTTTTGAATGGAAAACGTTGTTGTGAATCTTTAAAAACAAATCAAAAAACTCAATGAGAAAACAGCAAACCCACAAAACAACCTTAAAACAGGGAGGGTGTGGACAGTGGGCAGAAAGTAAAGGACTGAGTGTTTTGGTGTAAGGTTGTGTTGTAGCATGTAAGATAACTGCCTCTTTATTGTCTACTGTGAATTTAGAATTCATTTTACTTTTGTCTGTAATGGAATTTTAAAATAATGGACTTGCTGTGTTTTCACCTTTCTTTGAAGTGAGACATTCTTGCATTTGCTGCCTGTTTTTTTTTTTTTCCTTTTTAAATTTTCTGTTTGTTTTGCCTGCAGACCCTGTGTGGACAGTAATGACCGCACGTTTCCGATTGCCTGCTGGCAGAACCTACAATGTACGAGCATCTGAGCTGGCACGAGACAGGCAGCATACAGAGGTGGTCTGCAACATCCTACTCCTGGATAACACTGTACAAGCTTTCAGAGTTAATGTAAGTAGTGGGCTTATTGCAAATCACTATCTGGCTTATTGCAGATCAATATCCCGAGCTTGCTTCCCTTTGCTGTGTTTGTATGGCTGGAGTTTGACTTACAAACAGCGTTAAGCAGAGAATAGAAGGGGAAGTTGGGATCAGGCAGGCAGGCTTGTACACGTGCACAGTGTTATTGCGAACTTAGTCATTCTGGCATCCTCTGTGCTGCTTACACATCTTCATTTCAAAATCCAATGTACGAAGCAGAATTTATTTCTACTAATTCTCTTCGTGGATTCAAGTTGTCCAGTGGAAATGGAGGACAGTTTTGCTATTGAGTTGAATGAAGCTTTTGTTTTGCTGCACTCTGGTTTCTGTACTTTGAGCACAAGTGAGGTGGAGTGGGAACTCCTCCCGTAGCTGTGTAGCTGACTGTGTTTAATCACCTATATGGTTATACTTGGTCACAGCTGCCATCTTAGAGTGTCTCCCTGCTCTTTGCTTTTCCCAGATAATATTCTTGTTCTGATTTCCCCCACCTAAGCTCACCATCTTCTACTACACTTATGAGAATGACAGGAAGGAAAGTGGAAAGCTGGTTGCTGAATACTGAGAACTCTTAATGGAAAAAAATCAACACCTTTAAACATGAACCTGAAATTTAAAATAGGTTATTCATTCCATTTTCTAATGAAAATGTACATGGTGTTGTGTCTATGTTACACAAGTGCAACCCTTTCTTTCAGCTTCCTGAGGGAAAAAAATAAAAACCCATGAAAAATAGGCAAGGACCTCACAAATCAAAGCATTTAAAGTCCTCTGTGTGTGAGAAGAACCAGAACTCAACAGGAAAGAAGCTGTAGGTTTTCCTGTGGAAGTAGAAGTCTGCTTTTACTTTAAAAGATAGAATAATGTGATGGTGAAAGTTAACAGGTGGCATATTAATTAAATTTTTTCGAAAGGAAATTGAACTTCAGAAAATAGGAGTGTAGGAGTCTCAAATAAAGTTGTGGTACTTCAGATGGGAAGTGAGTGACAAAGTGAAGCAATTGTCAAATCTATGTGGACAAATCTAATTCATACCATGTGAAAAAGTTCTGATGCTCAGTAATTATATTGCATTCTCATAGGGAGTGTTCAGCAAGGATATTGATATATTTAAATGTTTCAGGGAAGATTTGTAAGAGGGATTGTTTTTTTCTGTTCTGTAATCAGAGCCTGCAGCTGCTGATCAGAAGTGGAATCTGTTATCTGGCAAAAACTTGTAAGGATTCAACATCTAAGGCTTAAGGTTCAGAGGCAGATCTGGTGGTTGTTTTTAGCTATGTCAGTCAAGATGGAAGGGTTTAGGATATTCTCTTGAGGCATTTTTGTAATTCATTCCAAAATGTTTAATTTTTCTGGACTTATGAGTAGTAAAGTGTGGGAATTTTGGATGATGGAGCTGAGGGTCAGATTTTTAAAGACTTTATTTTATTAAGATCAAGCCTCCTTTCTGTTCTGGGATATTTTTTTCTATATCCTTTCGCCTTTTCTGTACTGCTTAACTTCTCATCCTTGCTGTCAGTTTCCCAGTCTATACTGCCTGCCAAAAAACAGTATGTGCAAAATGTAGCTGGATATAAAGCATTAGAAGTGCATATGAAATTGTAAATGTTGTCATCTTTGCTTTCAGGTGCATGAGTTCTCCATTAAAGTATCTGTTTCGTGTTTTTTTCTTATGAAAAAAGTAAGAATTGAGAAAAATAAGGAGTAGTAGGCCATTAGGTATGGGAGATGTGCTTCTTTTCAATCCAGGTGTTCAAAAGCAATATGTTTTCAGAGAGTACTAGTGCCTCTCAGAAAAGCAGAATTACCAGCTATAAATCCTCAAATGTCTCTTCTGTCTCTTCCAAGAAAAATTATGTAATATGTTCTTACCACCTCCCTAGTGTACTAAATATTTTAGTTGCATGGATCATGCTTTACTGCTTATACAGATCAGCCTGCAAGTTTGTCTATTAAAACTGAGTCTAGGGAATAAAAATTTCCTTGGTGCTGAACATCTTGATCTCATGTCTTAGCCTCAATCTTTTTTTTCTCACAAATAGCGAGTAATAAAGTATTCATTCGTAGCAAATGTAACCTACGTGCTATACAGGTTCTCAGGTTTTATAGCTTTGTTTTACTTTATTGTGGTTGACACTATACTTAGCCATAAATATTTATGGGCTTGTTTTCAAAATAGGAAGAACAAAGATAACATCAAATAAATTAGCACCTTGGTTTTTTTCTCCTGGTGATTGCTATAGGTATTCTGTATGCTAATGATTGTAAAACTTAATCATCTGGAGGATGCAGTGCTGTGTTAATAAAAATGTAGTCAAATGCTATTTCTTCTCCAACAGCAAAGTGCTGATCACAGACAGTGTCTCTTGATAGTTTACGTGATGTTCTAAGTTCACATTTCAACCAGCCCTTTCCATTGATCTGCAAAAAAGGCACCTTTGTGCTAAGCCTTACCCTGTAGAGAGCATAACAAATCAAACCAGACAATCCCTGTGGATTGTAGCCAGAGAAAGGCTGCATTGGTTCCCAGCAGAAGAATCAGTTGGAATTAACCTGTGCATGTATTTGAGCAGTGCAAACCCTTTCTCTAAAATGCTCTGCTTAGCAAATGGAGAAATCCTCCTTCAATCCTGAAAAGCAGAATTCAGTAGAACATATAGCTGGAAGAAAGGAGGCTGATGTGAGTTAACAACATGATCAGGGTGATTTGCATTACCGTATAACTGTTTCTTCGAGATCAAATTACTTTAATTAGTTTTAATTACTTGTTTGAAGACCTAAAATTATATATTTTCTGTGCAGGCTGGCTTACTTCTGTTCCCTGAAAGCCAATAGATGTGGGGATAACACTAAACTTGAGGAAAAACTAAGTCAAGATAAATGGGGTGGGTTGTTCTGTGAGCAGGATTAATGGTCATGGACAAATGTTTCAATTTGGAGCCTTTACTATCCCAGAACTCTCTTCAAACTTAATGAATTTACACTCTAATGGAAGTAAAAATCTAAAAACCTGTAAAGTAACTCAAACCAAACAAAAAAAAAAGAACCCAAAGCACTCTGCTGTAATTTTAGAAGTTAAATTTCTTAGTAAAGACTAGCATCAGCTCTAGAAGGAAAGGAGACATTTGTGCACTGTTGGGGAATGCACCTCCTGGAGCAGCAACCCAGGCATGGTGGTGAGCTGCAAGGGGAAGGGTTTCTGTGTTGTCAGTAGTGAAGGAGCAGCAGAGCTGTGACCTGCTCCAGGAAAGCCCAGAACCTGTCATCCCCTTCCTCTGTCATCAGAAGCCCAAATATTTTGGGGCTGACAGGGCCAGCAGTGTCTCGTGGTGTTTGCTATGGGTGCAGCCAGTTCTGTTGGCAGCAGCAAAACCAGAATGTCAGTGATGCAGACTGAGAAGAGGGGGGCAGTTGGTGAGCAGGCATCAAACCTGTGTAATCGCAGGTGTCTGCCTAAATTTTCACACATGGTGCTTGTGAACAAGTGACAATCATTTTGCAGTTAAAAGTGAATCTGTATATAGCTCGTGGTACTAGATAATAAGTACTTCATCAAATGCAGTTAATGTATTGATGTCTAGGGTTTATGTCAAATTTGTCCTAAAAGGCCAAAATTGGTGAGATATTCTGCCTCCAGCAGTGACTAGTAAGTACATATAATCCTCAAATTCTTCAATTCAGAAAAAAAAAAAAATGGACCTTTTTATGTCTAATTCTTGCGGTTTTGTCCTAGTTCCCATTTTTCGTACATGTTTTCATTATTTCTTGTTTTATGAGGAAATAATATTTAACTTGTATCTGTAGCAACAAAGCACGTTTCTTTTTGTGCTCATCTACATTTATTGGGTTTGCTTTTTTATTTAAAAAATCAGATATTTAAACTCGCTATCATACTTTTTATAATTTTGAGCAACTATCCAACGTTATGATAGTATTGCAAATATTTTGGATCTTTCTCAACAAGCAGAATTGTGACCTTCACCTGCTTTGGCAAGCTGCAACATCATTACATAAATATCAGAGATGGGTTAAGCTAAGGTCTCGTTTTGCTAGATGCTTATCTTTATTTTGCACATAAAAAGTAAAACATCGTGTTCCAAACACATGCTTCATGTTGAAACCTGTCTTCTCTTACCAAATTTGCTGCTCAAATGCAGGAAAAAAACCTTCCTTGCGGTCATGGAATGATGTTCTGGATTTCTTAATTCAAACTTATCAAAAAACTCTAAGCTTTTTCGTTAGGAACCATCTATTCTGGTATTTAAGAAACAGTATACATTGGCAGGATTGGATTGGAAGAAAGCTCCAGAGATGGTATCTGCATGTTGTTAGAGGAAGTAACATGTCAGCTGTGGTAATTGCAAGGCTAAACTTAGGTTCCAGACATCTCCCATTTTCTGGTAGTTACTGTTCTAAGTTCTTAGTTTGTGTTCTTATTTAAATCCACGTGGGAAAAATGCCAAGAGGCAATTAGTGTTGCTATGTAATTTTAAAATTAGCTTTATTTGCTGTAAAAACTGTACTGATTATTGGTTTATTTCAAAATATAACAGAAACTCCTAATTTAGTAAAAATAAAAGTGACTATATTTGGATTGTATGTTAAAAATGCCTTATGCATTTATGCCGTTGTACATTTATTGTGCTTTTTTTTTTTTCTTATTTTTTCTTTGCTTTTTTTTAGTAATTTGTAAAGTAAATTTTTCAGTGGTGGATTTTTTAGCAATGTTCCTCCTACATTTTGTAAGGAATTTTCTCTATATCATTAAAAAAAAAAAGGGTCTTTTGCAAAGTAAATACAGGAATCCTTAGGTCACTTCAATTTAGCCAAATTTGTATGGGACCTGAAATACATCCCTTATGTAATTTCTATTTAAAGATATTTGCAGAGTTATGGGTATGATTGTCCTCCTGGGATTATTTCAAGCATAATTAGTGGATAACTATTCTCTACTTTTTTTTTTTATTGTGAAATAAATTACCATGTTTCTTGGAGTTTTTAGGCTCAAAGGGAGTTTATCCAACTTCAGTATAATTTCATCTGAACAAAAAAAGTTAGTTTTGATAGGATGCTCTTAGATGTTAGCAGATGTCTGGAGGTAGATTTGTAGATTTTTCTCTTGTATGTGTGTTAATTAAATTCTTGCAACCTTGTCTTGATCTTTTAGTTTCATACTTCCATTTTAACAGCTGTAAAGGTAAGCTGTTATATAATCTCTGTGTAAAACAGGGTCCTTTGGGAGCAGAACAGCAGGTGTTTTTTGTTTTAAAACTCTAAAATACCTTACTGCCCACAGTAAACAAGGCAAGATGGATCAAATCCACTGTAGCTGCAATAGTACTTGGAACACAGAAGATTATTAGATGCTTCTCTGCTTGGTGACAGAAAAGTGGAAAATCTGGGTGGAAAATGTATCAATCATCTCTTTCATATTTCTTCTTGTTTGACAGTTCTTGCAGAATTTTGCTTGTCTTTTGTATTTCAAGATGCTATGACACTTCCAACTTCTTTGGGAAACTCCCTTCAGATTTCACCAAATGTATTTATTGAGTCCTGTCATAATGACACACTCAGAGTTTCAATTACTATGTTGGCAGTATTTTCAGGTTAGGCAAAAATTGCAAGGTACTAACAACTACAAATTCTTTTTATATCAGTTTGTGGGTAACATTTGTCCCTGTAGTAGAAATGAAGGTTGTTCACTTGACTCTGAAAAGAAGTGTTACTTTTACTCAGTTACTTTGAATTAATTCATTCAGAGTGAAGTGCTATCTTAGAACGTGTGTAAATAACGCTTGTTGGTTAGATATTTGGCTGTTTCAGCTGTCTTTGCCATTAAACTTTGGAAACATTTTCAATATGCTGGCTCATTTAAGTCAGGATAGATTTTCAGATAAGGAAGGATAATTTGTATAGACCTGTGCATTTGAACTCAGTGACCCAAACAAGATTCTCGTTTGCGCAGAGTTCTTTACTAATTCCTGAACTTTTTTTTTCTTTTCTATGCTTTTTTAAAATATCAAATTTGGCTAATGAAAGGCTTTCAGAAATAATAATATAGCTAGCTGAGAAGTGAGAAGTTCTTACTGTCAGAAAATGACTGAGAAGAAAAATGATTTCCTTACATATGTTTCAAAAAGAGATGAAGCTAATTTAAAAATAGTGCTGGGGGGATACACTTTGTGATACTTAAAATAGTGCTGCTAGAGCACATCTGAGAGAATTTATATGTGCTCTACCTGCCTGAAATCTGTGTGTCCAGTTATGTATATTTATTGATTAAAGAAAAGGTCTGTATTTGTTCTCTGCAGAAACATGATCAGGGCCAAGTTCTATTGGACGTAGTCTTCAAGCATCTCGATTTGACAGAGAGAGATTACTTTGGTTTACAGTTGGCTGATGAATCTACTGATAACCCTGTAAGTTGACTCTGTTTTACAAGTACAGTTTTAAAACTCATAATCATGTTCCTCACTGCACTTTGTGTTGTTTAAAGAAAGGTAAATAGAAACCATTGCAAGAGTGTGCTGTCTTCCCCAGCTGTCATTTGTGTCTGCACCATCTTGTAGTTAGAATAAAACTACGTTGCAATAGTCACAGTAAAATATTGACTTCTGTGCTTATGAAGTAATGTCTTTTATCTGAAATTTGCCCAATTGATTTTTATGAAGCTTTGCTGTACACAGCAGTGTTCTCCTGCAGAAACGATCAAGATTTGGCACTGTTCAGTAAAATTATTCTGTAGTCCTTAATCCAGGAGGCTGAGTGCTGAGTCTCTGGCTTCCAAAATCCAGTTAGTGATGTACCAATGATGACACTCAGGCCAACAGTTTGAGCCAGGGGGATCTCTCCCTGGATGTGGCAGACCTGCAAAATCCAGAATCAGTACTGGAAGTAAAACAAATTAACTTCAGAGTTGGGTAAATGAGCCTGATTACAGCTCTTCATATAGGTAGCTCTTCTTAAAGAGTAGCTGACAGCTGTTAAACACAGCATAGTTCAGTTCTGACCTCTCTCAGGCTCCTGTGACTATCATAGAAGCAACTCAAAGTAGAATTACTGCTGTAAAACAGGGGAAAGAAGAGCAGTAGCAGTTGTTGATGATGCTGGTGATGTCTCCAGAATCAGTAATAAGCCTGTGTATGCCAGTGAGGCATTTTGGTAAAAGACCAAGTAAAAAGTAATAGAAAAGCTCCAGTTTCTTGATGTATAAGGCTGTGATTTGTACTTTGTTTCTCTGAAATTGGTGTTATAATTTGTCTCTTTCCAGAGGTGGTTGGATCCAAACAAACCTATCAGGAAACAATTAAAAAGTGAGTAATGTATGTATTTCGTCAATTCATCTATTGTTATTATGCTATTTTTCCAGGGTGCCCTGATTAATTAGAAATAACTTTTCTTGACCATAGGAGGATCTCCTCACAGTCTGAACTTCAGAGTTAAGTTTTTTGTAAGTGACCCAAACAAGCTCCAAGAAGAATATACAAGGTAGGTCTGGTTGCTTTGTCAATAAAATACTTCTCTAGAACAGTCATTAATTTCTTTAAGGTATAACATGGAAATTTTCTTTTAACTCATTCTTGTTGAATGTACAAGCTTTTAAGTTTTGTCTAATAATTACAAATATGAACTATGCAGTTGTACCAAATCAATACAACAAAAAGCTTCTGTGAATAAACTTAGGAATTTATATGCAAAGTGAAGTAACTACATGAAGCAAATACTGCCAAGTAGAAACAGAAAAGGGAAAATAGAGAAAAGAGGAAAAACTTAATCCCAGTATTTACCAATAAGTACACATTTAATTCTATCCTTCCTTGTGTTCTCCTTTGTGACTAAAAGATTGCTGAGCATTCTGCATTTTTTTTACACCTTTCTCCCCAGTTTTCTGCTTAGTACTAATAAAATTAATCTCTGTGGTTGTAGTTGCAGTTTGAATCATGTAAGCTTATTTTGATAGCAGTGTGTTGAAATATGTTGAAGAAAATGCTCAGTGTGGATCAAAAATCAGAGGCTTGTGAATTGCAATTAGACCCTGAAGAAATGCCTCAAATTTTCCATATTTTTAATTACTTCTGGCCCTCTACATAAATGGCATAAATTGACAGATTGGAATTTTTGGATGTCTGCTATTCTGAAAACAGGTCAGCCCCATTCAGAAAAAAATATTGAGGATAGCTTCTGAAATCTAACTACCAAAACTTGAGTGACAATTTCAGTCCACATTTGTTTATCATTTCCTTTGATTTGTCATAATTATGGACAAAATTTTGCACATATCTTTGCAGACAGAATTCACTAAAATGAGTCCCAAGTATTCTGGATGAGACTTTGTTTTACTGAAATATTTACTCTAGGAAAATTTGGCAATTTACATTATCAAAATAATGAAGAACATGTTTTTTGAATTAAAGGAAAATATGTAATACTCCTGAGGAGATGAAAAAAAAAGATAAGTATTGATCAGTGTGAAGTAAACCATAAAGAAGACCGGAGAAGTGCTGTTCTCTAAACGCAAAGCTATAAACACAGCTTTCTTTTAAATGAGAAATAATGTATGGTTTCTGTATCTAGGTCAGCTCTGCCTTTTTTGCTAATAGGCCTAATTGCCCCTGAGAAAACTCATTTGTATTTGGAATTATTATAAAGAGAGCAATATTATCCCTGGGTTTTTTGGAGTGAACTTAGGATATCGTGTCACAAATACATGTCCTTTCACGTAATCAGTGTTCCCACCTCAAAAAAGGGAAAGAAAAGAAAGTGCGAACTTCCGACAATTCTGGCAGAAGCTGAGACTGTTCCAAAATGCTCAGTTTTTACAAATTCCACGAGAACAGAGGAATGGCTCTACACATGGAGCAGTATGAGGAGATGGCAGGGAAAGGTTCAGTGCACTCTGTGCTTCCATGGGAGCGAGGCAGGTTTGAGCGCCCCAGGTCAGGAGCGGTCAGCAGGAGCTCAGTGTGTGCTGGAGAGCTTTGCTTCAGGAACTTGTCTGGGGAGGGAATGAAGCTTCATTAGTGCTCCTCATGGCAGGAAGAATTGCTTATTAGCCTTGACTCCATTAGCAATATTTCTGTCCTGCCCTTTTCTGGCTCTAGCTATCTATAAGCAAGATGAAAACACGGTAATGCAGTGCTGCCTTTGTTGTTTTAGTGCAGTCTGTTGTTCAGGCTTTTGCAGATCTGCTTTGCTGAAGCTTCTATTGATTTCCCATTTTGCTCAATAATATGTGAGGCTTCAGTGTTCAAACTGGGCTGGTTGGCTAACAAGCCATTAACCTCACTGTTCACTGAAAACAGTGGGCAAAAGATGAACTCTGCTTGGTGTCTTTTAATCGAGATGTCCTTTAAGTACCATGAAATATTCCTAATATAAAGCCTTATAGCAAAAAAGGCAAATAAAATGGAGGTGCAACTGTATATTTGTGCAGAGATGCTTAAGCAAATCATGTGAAGCATATCAATTTAATATATAAATTTTACTTGTAAATAATCAGTAAAGAATTTTGCTTTATCTACCTTTTTTTGTTTGTTTCAATATGCATTTTAAGTTTTTAGAGCATTTTGAGATCTCTAAAGCCTGGGTAATGTCTAAGTTTTAACTTCTTGAGGTTAATACCTTTTAAACTAAGCTTCTTGCCTTTCTGCTCAGTTAAAGAATCTCTAGATGGTTTTGTAGGAGTTGAGCACACGGACTAATCTTTGCTTGTCAGTTCACAAATGTTTTCCCTCATTTTCTGACAAACATGGAATGTTTTACCTTTCTACTGTTATATAGCTTGTAAATAAATTGATTTCTCTGTGTGTATTTGTAAATGTTTGTGGAAGCCTTAAAGTGGTAGCTAATCCACTTTCTGAAGACTACACAGTTGTGAGAAGTCATGTATAATAAAGAGATATATTTTGGCTTTATTTCGTAGTTGAAGTTGTTATTGGGAAATAGTTAATATTCAGTGCTTTTCATAAGTAATGTTGGTGTTTATAATGAATGGATATAGCCGAGTTTTTAAATCAGAACTACACAAAGGAAACCAGATGATTATTGTAATAGTAATAATGTAGGGTTTAAATGTAAAAGAAAGCAGGAACGATGTTTAAATTTGCCACTCAGTGACACTTTTGTTAAAAAATTTAAAAGGCAGTGGAGACAAATTCTACAGTAGCTTTTATCCTCTGTCACAAGGATTTTTTTTGTGAAAATTTAAGCTTTTGCTAACATCCTGCCACCTTGATCAATCTTGTTTGGTTCCCCACTGCAATCTCTAGTTCAGTGAAGCTTTGTGGCACATGTGATTTGTCACTTGATGTAAACATTATACTTATTTCAAATTTTCTAAAACCTCTGAGTGAAATATGAAGGAACTAAATTGAATGAACAAAAGGTTCATTCTGAGACTTGAACAAAATATTTGAGTTTTGTTGGAGAAACAAAGGAAGTAATTTAGAGGGAAATTTGTTTGTACTTTCCGGCTTGTTGGAGTTTTTAAGTCGGGGTGTTTCTGCTGCCCCTGTTTTGTGGAAAATAGTTTTTGTTTTAAAATGTTTGGCTGTTCTTTTCATTATATCCATCTCCTTCCTGACTTCAAAGAATGGGCATGGAAAAACTAGTTGAATTTCTAAAACAAACGTTTTCATGTCACAATTAAAAGAAAACTTTAGAAGCTCAAGGGAAGTTAATTGAGAGGTGTTTGACCTAATAGAGACCACAACTTTTGTAATAACAATGTAATTCCAAAATATTAAGAATAATTAATATATTCTTTTCTTTGATAGAGCAGTATCAAATACTCAGAATAAATTAGTTCTGTCAACCTGGAGTACAAGTCATTCTTATGAGGGTACCTCCATACACAGATGCAAACTTCAACTTGTGGTTGCCGTATAAAGCAGGAAGAGTGTGAAATTTGTAGCCTTTTAGTGAAATATAATATATAACTTCATAGCCTGTAAGTCATTTAATTTCCGAAGCTGTGTTATTATTTTACTAAGCAAAGTTTAATTTCTTTCCTATTAGAGTTTAGGAAATAGCACACAAAATGTCAACTGTTAGCTTTGCACTAACTGAAAGCAAATTACATTAAATTGATGAAAAATGATGGAATAATTTTATTTTTAATTACAGTGTTTTTTTGTTTGCTTTTCTAAATAAGGTACCAGTACTTTTTGCAAATTAAGCAGGACATTCTTACTGGAAGGTAAGAAAATTTTCTTGTGTCAAACGTTAAATGCAAATCTGGTCAAGAAAAAGTAAATAATGAGATTTTGCCTGCAAAAAAAAAAACATAGTAAGAATAAATCACTGTGTATGCAAGTGGAAGTGTTTATAATAATTACCTGTCAAATTTGTCCATAGACTGTAAAAGACTAGGGTTTTCAAAACAGCTAAATGTCTTATGAAATATGTAATTTTATTTATTTATCATTTTAAAAACAAAACAGATTGCCCTGTCCTTATAATACTGCTGCTCTTCTGGCTTCCTATGCTGTTCAATGTAAGTATAATTAATGTTCACGTACTTGTTAGTACTGAAATGCATAAAAAGTCTTATTGATTAGTTTCTAAAGAATGTACATTGTCTAGCGTTGTATTGTGGTGTTTGTGGGCATGGTGCTAATTTTCTCATGATTAGGGGAATTGATTGCTTGTCCTCCCCCAGAATGTTTTACTGAATTGGATACGGAAAAAATACTTTAAAGCCATGCTGTTAGTAAAGCCCAAATCGATACTCTTTTATTCCTGTGTATTCTGAGGCATGGAATTGTGGCTTTTGCCTTGAGAATGATACTAAAAAGTATTTCTTAAGACACTAAAATGTTTTTAGCATACTATACAGTGAACCTCCATATAGGTGTGGGAAAGGGAGTTCTGGTCCTGTCTGGCCAAAAATCCCAATACCCGTCTGGGCAATTTTAAGCCATCCAGTGAGCAGATGAGTCTTGAAAACTGAGATTTAGTTTTCTTCCTCACTCAGTTTTTCTTCATAAGCTTAAATTAAGCAATCCAAATATATTGATTCATTCATGTGTTTTTGTACTGTTAAAGGTACTTACATCCACATTAGTATTTTGTATACTTTGTATGTATCAGAGAAATAGTGTCCATGTTAATATTTTCATAAAAAATATATAGTAATGTTAATGCCATGTTTTATGCATGGTTTTGCGCAGTGGTCACCTTTTTCTAGGTCGATCAATAGAACAGTTTTTCTCAAGCAAAACTCCCACACCTCAGCTGCCTGAAAAATGTACTGCAGATGTTGTCATGCCATAGGGATTTGTCTTAGAAGAGATAAAGTATTTGGTAACAGGAGCTGTGAAAACTTGATAACATTTTAGAGCACTGAGAATGCAATATGGGGATTTTTGGAATATTGTAGAAGTGGTGGGTATGCACAGTGCATTATATTTACATTTATCCATGAGCTCCTGCTGCCAGGAAGTTCTTCAGTGTGCGGAGCTCTGTCTAATGGTTCCTGTACCTACCTAGGAATAAACTTCCTGGATTCTTTATAGATACATGGAAATAGCAGAGCTCAGTCCCATACTCTTGGATTTCACTAAGTAGTGCATTCTGTTATAAAACCTGGTCCAAATTTCTAGTTTTTAAATTATTTAAAGTAGGATCTGTTTGTGGTGGTGCAAGTGTCCTAGAGGTCTCTCCTACCTTCCCTTCCTTTCATCATCCTTCCACTCCATAAGTGCCTTCATCCACTGTGTCAGTGCCACTGGACCTGCCCAGGACCCCATACCATGATACATTCCTGTTATCTATCTGCTTTTCATATTATGTTTCTTTCACTGTAGATCTGTTACATGGATTGCAGATACTTAAAGCTGATTTTTTTTTTTTTTTACTTAGTTGGAAAGCCTCAAAGAATTTTAGCAGATGTTGTTTTCTGACGAATGTGGTTGTAGTTTAGTTCTTGTAATTTTAGGAAGGTATTACAAATTATGTAAACACACTTTTCAGTAGTTTCAATGTAGGTGTATGTATGTGTACTTTTTTCCATACATACAACTGAATGTGCAAAAAATATTTTTCTAATGCTTCTGAATGTATCTTGGTGCAGCATGAGTGGCTGGATTTTGCAGATCTTCATGACAAAATAGCAGTTGTAGTGTTAAAAGAATAAAATTGGGTAATCACATGAAAACAAGCAAATGTAAAATAATAAGCAAAAAATTGAATACTATACTATATATATCTTACTTAGTGCCAGCTGTAATGACAGCATTTATGGATTAATTAGTGTGTTAAAAATTAAACATTTTAAAAACTTCCTTCATAAGTGCATATTCAAAGGTCTCTAAATAATCTCCATGATATTCACTGAGAATGTGACTGTTTATTCAAAAGGGAAAGCGGGAGTTGAAATGTCTTCTCTATTTTTCTTTCCTGTGGATCATAAATTATGTGGGAGCAGACTCGTGTGAATTTGGGGGCATTGCACAATGCCAAGCACATCAGTGATAAACAATAACCTCTCTTTTTAATATTTTAGCCGAGCTGGGAGACTACAACCATTCAGAAAACTTGCCAGGCTACCTCTCAGAATATTCTTTCATCCCTAGCCAGCCTCAAGACTTTGAAAAAGAAATAGCAAAATTACATCAGCAGCACATGTAAGGATTTATATCAGAAGATAGTGACTTTATCAAATCCTGTCTGCTGATGCTGTGCTATTATATAAAACAAAATAGTATTTTTTCTTAAATGTTTTGGGGTGGGGTGCTGTGTTTTTTGGTTTGTTTGTTGCTTTTGGTTGTTTCTTTTAAGATCATGTGATTTCTCTTCTTTTGGAGATTAAATACCTGTATAATAAATACCATTGATGGTCTATACAGAATATCTGTATCTAAATTAGTGAAATAATGAACATGTTAAGTTAAAGGTATTCTGAAAACAGTATTTGTGTGTATTACGTAGGATATTAACTTAGCCGGATATATTTTCTTTGATTTTTTTTTCAGTCTTTGGGACTGTTCTGAGTATAAGGGCTTTGTTTTCATGATGCTCTCACCAGTAAAAGAGTTGCTTTAGAAGTAACAAAGTCCTTTTCTTCAATATTTGCTCTTTTCTGTGTGCAAGTCTGTGACCTTTCAGAAAGAGGAAAAGGCAATGAAGCAATGGAAAATATTTTTTTTTCAGTATGTAATGTTGTAGTTCTTTCCAGTGATAATTCCTTCGTATTTTAGAATTTAAGTGACTTTTGTCAGTTAAATTTAACAAAATGTAAGCAATATTTATGTTTCCTTGATCTGGTCATGTTGTTTGCTTTCGAAACTACAGACTGTTACGTTAAATTTCAGATAAAGGCTTAGAAAATTCCCTTAGCTAGGGTAAAGATATTTGAGTGAGTTGATGGTAATTTAAGTTTGAATTACCAATGCCAAATACAGGACTGTAAAACTAATTCCCAGATTCTAGGGCTCCACAAACATTTGAATTATAAAGTGCATTAAAATAAAATGTGTTGTGGGCTCTTGTCAAGAATTTTGTTCTTTTGGAAACGTAAGTTCTTTTCTGTTAAAATTTTTGGGATACAGTCTGTTTGTCATGGGAAAGGAAATTCAGATTTCAGGGTGGGGATAGGAGTAGTAAAATGAATGCAGATTTTCTGTCTGCACTCACTGGGGGAGCCTGATGTGGGAGGTCATGTTAGAACATTTCTGATTTAGCTGCTTTCTTTCAGAGGGTTGTCTCCTGCAGAAGCAGAGTTCAATTATCTCAATACAGCACGTACCTTAGAACTTTATGGAGTTGAATTGCACTATGCAAGGGTAAGTTTGGATGAACTAGTGTTGCAATGTAAAAATGTCTTCCTCTGAGATTTATGAAAAAATACTGTTTTCTTTTTAGTGAGCCTTCCTGACTTTTGCTTACAAAAGAAAATAAAAGAAAAAAATATTATCTTATTAGGTGCCTAACTGGGATTTATGATTGATACTGATTGAATGTCCACTGTTACACTCTAGTAAGGGTATTGCTTAAATTCGTGCTTAGTTATCTGTGTGTTAATCAGGTTGAGCTTTGTTGCCTTGAATGCCAGTTCAGCTGGCTACTGGTCAATAAGAAAAATGTGCTTGTTAAGTGTGCATTTGATATTTAAGGATCTGTCAGCTTTGAAAATATTTAATTTGGTTCCAACTAGAAAGTTGGAGTAGAATTTGAAATGTACCCACCTAACTCGCTGTATCTACTGCTATTGCATACATATTGGTAGTTCTATAGCAGGTGCTTGATTAGAGTGCAAAGATATTTCAAGAAAAATGTGCTATTTAAATATGCTTACAATATTGTTTGTTTTAGAATCTCTCCTCTCTGTGTTCTGAGATTGCAATTTCCTTTCAGGTAGGAATTGAAATTGCTGGTTGCTTTTAGTGTAGCAAATGCCAAGCCTGTCTATTAGTGCTGCTATTCTTAATAAACCAGAATACTTGTGTATTTATTTCTTCAAAGTTGGTGAAAGACAGAAGATCTAACTTGAGAAATTAAAATTTTGTGGTAGCTTACAAGGAACTCAGAGCAGATATTTGGGTTTGTCCTAAATAAGAGGGAATAATTTAATTTCTTATTTGTCTTATTAAAACACATTTCCTTCCACATTAATTTGTGTATTTAGAGAGAGATGAGAATGAATATATATGAGGTTTCAAAAGATATTTATACTGTTTTTAAGTATTTTTCTCTTTTCTTTTAAAGGATCAGAGTAGCAATGAAATAATGATTGGAGTGATGTCAGGTGGAATACTAATTTTTAAGAACAGAGTACGAATTAACACCTTTCAGTGGTAAGGACAGCTGTTTAATGTTTTATTTGCTATTTCAAAATATTATTACCACTCTTAAAAAGACTGAAATTTACATGTATTGTATCATGTTGAAATTATTTCTCTTACGTGCTGTGGGGAATTTTGTGGTGGAGTTTTGTCCCAGCCTGCATGCTGTGCTGTTAAACAACTTTGAAAGTCTAATGAAACTGTCATGAATTTCAATACTCTTTTTCTTCAGGAATTTGTAAGCATACTTTACATTTAATTAACTATATAGCCAGGGCCAGTGTGATGGTCTAGCTAACAGTCTGTAAAGACACAGTTGAATTGAAAAATATTAACCTGGAAATTGACTGCTCTTACCTGTTTTGTGACCTATAAATTAATTGTAGTGTGTTTGAAATTTAATGTAGTTACGGTACTTGTGAATAACTGAGGTGGATCATTCAGGATATTGTCATCTCTTCATCTGTAAATAATAGTTTTCATGGTATGATCAAAAAGTGCATTTATTGAAGAGAATGCTGTCATATATTCCTTCTCTTAACTGAAATAGTTTTAAAGCTGTTCTGTAATGATGGAGTTATTCCCATTTAATGTCCTACCTTATTTATCAGTCTGCTTAAGTTGGGATCCTGTTCTTCATTCATGTAAGATCAGGAAAGATCTATGAGAAATCCTAGTTTGTACTGTGACTTCTGTAATGCTCTTTAGAAGTGCTCTATAACCTCTGTGGTGCTCTAGAGAAGTTATGTCACCTTTCTGGAAATGCCTTTTGTAGCTCTGCAGAAGGAACCTTCCCTTGGTTTCCTTTGCTGGTTTGGAATCCACTCTGGCAGCCTTATTTCTTGTGAGTTGCTACAGCTGCATTCTGGGTGGGTGAAATCAGTGATAGAAGATTATCAGAACAGACAGTAGTTCACTAGGGCACAAAAGCTGCTCGTTCTAGACAAATGATCAGAACTGTTCATTTGCTACTGATTTTGCATTTTTGTTTGCTGCTGATGTGTGCTTGATCTTTTCTGCAACCCAGTGAATTTCTGAGATATTCTGGTTTTCTGTGCTTAGTCTCAAGGTTCATTGTGGGATGTTACATATTTTATGGTTTACCAAGCTGAGAAACAGTGTCATTGGTCAAATTTTAGTTGAATTTTACAGAGAAAGAAAAAACAAAGCTATATCAAAGTGTTATCTGCAGCCAGTACAACTGAACGTGGTGAGCATTTTACCTGTATGCATTTGAAGAAAAATAAGTCTGAGACAATTACAAAGCATGTAAAAATCCAGTCTTCAAGTTTATTGGGTAAATTAGAACTGGATCCTGCAATGATAAACCTGAAGCTATTATAGCAGTCAGTCAGACCTGCCCTTATAATAGTGACACATTCCAGGAAGGATATCCTTCATGTGCTGAGAGTTTTGAGATGTTGGAGCCAGTTCTGGGCTAAGGCTGCTTTATAAAAGGAATGCTGTAATAATCAGGAAGGATTTATTTCAGTCTGATTTTACTGCTGTTATTTTTGGGAAAACAGCAATAGCAGAAATAGGTTCTGTAAAGCACACTGGTAAATTACTGAGTATGTACAATCTAAGTCATGATTAAGCTACACGTCCTTAATGGAAGTTGGAGGTTTCTGTGAGTTCTGCTTCATATTGTTTGCATGCCAAGGATGCTGATCTAAATTCTTAGTGTGGTTCTTTTGTGTGTGTGTGTAATTACCTAAACAGTTCTTCTTTGTATTCAACCATATCAGCTGACACCAGGGATATTAATTTCTTGCTGTGAAGACTATAGATACCAACATAATTGGTCTTCAAAAAAAATAAAAATCACCTTTCCCCATTCCACCCTGTTAGAGGTTTTCTTTTGCTGTGAGTAATAATCTGAAATACCAGTTTCTACAGTATAGCTCAGTAATAGACCTATTACCCTTTCTTTCTATCCATAATCTTGCTGCTGCTCTTGTGCCACTAGTACTGATACTTCTTTTTGCTTCCACTTATTCTTGCTCCTATGTAACTGGAGCTGTGTAATGTCTTCCCAGTGCTTTATGGATACCTGTTTTTCAGTACTCCTGAGTTTCAAGACAAGTGAGAGGATAGAAATGCATGTATGTGGGAGGAAATGAAGATTTAACTGTATTGCTTAGAGAGGAATCAAGTAAAATGTCTTTGCCCTCTCACTCTTTAATTTGATGTTATATCTAAATTGCTCATTATGAACCTTTTGATCATGAGGAGAAATGAAACAGGAGAAAGACAAGTGCGGAATAGGGGAAAACAAAGGACACTGCCTTTTATCCCATGTGTCCTAACTTGATCTTCCTGTATTGTATACAATCTTCCTTTCCCTAGACTTTGCTACCAGGCACAGAGACCTGGGAATCCAAGGAAACTGAAGACCAAAGGAGATCTTGGAGTATGTCAGCCTTTCCTTTGTTACTAGACCACCAGTTCAGCAGCTGGAAACAAGCTTTCCTTAGCCTGTTGTTTGTGGTTGATGTGTCTTGGAAAAGTTTTGTTGACTTTTGCATTCAGTGCCAGTTGCAGCTTCAGTTGTGCTGTGGATTTCCTAGTTTTATCCCTGAATGATTAGCTGGTACTGTGTGCCTCCTTGGTCATCTGATCCTGCTTTCACATCTTGTACACTCCCTTCTGTGTTTGAGCCCAGTCAGCAGTTCTGAGTCCATCTTGGCTGGCCTCTTCTCACGCTTGCACATTTTCCAGCACATCAGGATTGTTCTGGATTGAGAAGATTGTCCTTTAAGACTGACTACCTGTCCTCAGTCCTGTGACCCAAAGGCAGCTTCTGTAGGATTTTGCCCACCAGAGCTCTGAACAAACTGGATTTCCCTCCCCTGAGCCCATGGTTTAGTCTGCTGCATGCCTCCACTTCCTTTAAGATCTTTAGCTTTGCCATCTCGCAGCTGCTGGAGCCGAGTTTGTCTTTGGCTTCTAAATCTGGACAATCCTTTCCTGTGAGTTGGACTACTAGGAGAATCTTGGGTGACTGGTCCAGAACCTGTGTCAAAGAGGTCTTGCTCAAGAAATTTACTGGATTGCTCATTGCATTATCACCCTCCAAAAGGTTGGGGCGGCAGAGCCCTTGTGAGAACCAGGGCTTGGTATCATGACACTCTTTGCATGTGTTTGAGTACAATCTGCATTCTAGACTAGGATTTCAAATATCTCTTCATTTAAAAATATATATTTTATCATTTAGAATGTCTGAGGTGACTGTAGATGGGAAAATCATACCAGAAAAATAATATTGATGCCTGCCTGTTATGCTTTTCCTTGGATATGCAGCATTGCCAGCAATCAGAGAAAGGAAGCATAGGCAGACATGCCTTTTCCTTGGGCTGAGTATGGGTATGCTCATTCAGTGCCTAGGGTATTAGCAGTGCATAGGAACTCTCTTATCTGCTGTATTTTCTTGAAATAGCTGGGAATCCGCTTTTCTAAGTAATTTCTTTGTACTTGAATGGTGGCTTTTTTGAGTTGAGTTAGACCTTATTGGCTTATGTTGCAGCTTTGAGTCTGTTCCAAATGGTTTCAGGCTTAAAAGTCAGCTGACCTCACTCTGTGAGCCTAAATTATGGGATGAGATTAACCCCCTGTATGTATTATTCTTATTCTCTTTGAGTTTGTAAATCACCAAGGGCAGTAATTTCTTTAGCAGAAGAGGAAACCCCGCAGAGTGAAAGATAGTAAATGTTTTTATAAATAGAATAATTGCTAAGTAAATCTGATATGTTGCAAAGTGTATGGAGCTCCATTTTTAGAAAAGGTTTGTATTAAAATGTTCTTTTAATTGCATTATACACCAAAATATTAGAAAAAATAGTAATAACATGCATACTGATTAACTGCAGCCTAAATAGTCTATTTTTTTTCCTGTTTTTCCCACAGTCAGATTGTTAATAATCGCTAGTGTATATAGCAAATATAAGACCCATCCTACGTTACCCTTAAGCTGTTTTTTTGTGATGAGAGGTTCTAAGATTGATGCATTGCCAGAGGAATAATTTGATTTCAGTAGATAAGATGTAACTCCCCTTTAACTTTCAAATCCTTAAGAAATTAACTCTGATAGCAAGAATTTGTTAAGAATTTTAGAAAAACCCCAACAAACTAATAAATGGGAGAGTTATTGCTGTTGGTTTTGGTTGTTTTTTTTTTTTTTTTTTTTTAATTGTTAACTGAAACTAATGGCAAGGCTGGGAAAGAAAAAGGGAATGGAAGAAGATGTAAATAAGCATAATTTAAGCAATAATGTTCACAGGGTGTCTTTATGTTACTGCATATAAAGACTCTCACAACAAATTAATACATCCCACTTAGGTTCCTGCTCTGAATAATCCCCTGGGGAAAAATGTCCTTATTTGATTTAGTTAAGAAGATAATTTCTATATATAGATATCCAACTTAGGTGTCTGTTAATGTTTTTGCTTCTCATCCTTCCTGGTCTAAAGAGTTTTTTATTCAGCAAGTGATAAATATGCAAGTAGTAATTCCAGTCAATTTGCAGTATTGTATTAGTTGTTCATTTTTCAAGTAACAAAACTTACAATGTTTTTCTTTTTTCAGTTTGAACCTCACTTTTTTCTTGATCAAAGTGATAGTCTTGTATATTTAATAAAATATGCAGACTATCCTAATATTACATTTCTTTGAAAAAGTGTATCATTAGATTGTGATGAAAATACAGCCTGTCTTTTCCCGTTTTTTGTAACTCCTATTAGAGTGACCGTCCAAAACATCCAAAATTACTGTCAGTATTTCATATGTTTATAGATAACCTGAAAGGTGAACACTTCTGTACACAGATTCTTCCATGTCATGTGATGCTGTAAATGGTTTTTTCCTCCGAATAGTGTGATCATTTTTTTTTAAGGTTGTGAGTCCTATCTCTGTGCTTACATCTTACCTTAGCTATTTTACTAAAACAAGTTCTGGTTATATTTAAAGACATGTAAGAACATAGAGAAAGAACATCTTTCAGGGATCAGGTGAAGTTCAAAGGATTTTTTCATATTCTAAGGGATAATGAAAGCAGCCTCAGAACAGAGAACATCTGCCTGGAATGGCCTGGGGATAGAAGAGCTCTTTGGGCTTTGCAGTGGGGAAAAGAAACCAAAATAGCAATTGCCTTGGGTTTAGGATGTAAACAAGTGAATTTGATGGATAACGTAAATATATAGCTCATAAATTTCAAATTATACAAACTATTTTATATAATCTTTGCTATCTTATATTTTGTCCATGGAAATGAAATCTGTTTTCTCTAGGAAGTATATTTTCAGTATATTTAAGCTTTTAACCGTGATTCAGTATATGAAATGTTGTAATATTGTGGTTTTACTTTTCATTTAGGTTGAAGATTGTAAAAATTTCTTTCAAGTGCAAGCAGTTTTTTATTCAGCTTAGGAAAGAATTGGTGAGTACTGTCTTAAATTTGATTTGAAAGCAATGAAATTTCTACTACTGCATGTCTGCATTATACTGACTGATACTATGTTGATTCTTGGTTTTGTCTGCAATTAAGTCCAGTTTCACCAACATTCTGGCTGTTTCATGTTTCAAATAGACCATTACAATGCTTTATATGTTTTCTTTTTAATTTTATTTGCCTCATGTTTAAATACTTTTTTTTATTTTATTTATTTATTTGTATGCAGGAAATGTAACTTGTCTATGTAAGATAAATGTGGAAAAGGTTGAAAGTAAATATTAAATTGAAATTTCATAAAAAAACAGGTACATAAAAAACTAAAGTTAGTGCTTAATGCTGCTTCAGTTTTATATATGCTTGTAAATAATGTTTGATAAACATGTTGATTTGTATTATTCAGATTAAAGTCATACATGTTGACTTTATTGCTTACATTTAAACAGAAGAGATAAGAATTCCTTTGTAGTTCTAAATTATATATGGTAAATTTTTATGCCTGCTTCTATATTTCATCTGAAAAAAGTTGGAGCTGAATGTTTCACTGCTTGAGGTGTGTGTTTGCTACCCCATGAAGCGCCACAGGACCACTGTGCATTTAATTCAGCAAGAAATGGATTGTTCTGTGCCCCTGGGAGATGAGCTTCCATCACAGAGATAGCACTGGGGAAAGATGGAAAAATTTATTAAAAACATGGCTACATGATTAACTTGTCAGATGAGTTAAGAGGTTTTGTGCAATTCTTACATCTAGAAGGATTTACTGTGAGGGTGGGGAGACACTGGAACAGGTTGTGATGCTCCAGCCCCGGCAGTGTTCACGGCCAGGCTGAAGGACCTGGTCTGGTGGTGAGTTGGGATTAGATGATCATAAAGGTCTCTTCCAACCCTTAATGTTCTATCATTCTATGATTTGAAGACCTGAAATGCAGAGTTACATGTATAGACTAGATACAACAGATGACTCTAGGCAGAAATACATCTTGAGTACTACAGAGCTGTCCCAGGTTTGAAGACAATATGGTTAAACAAGAGAAACACCTGTTCTGTCAGGTCTGGTGACTGGTGCTAGTGCTGAGAACAGGAGTCATACAGGTGTACAACAGGTGTATCTAAAAAGCAGATCCTTTAAAATCATGAAGTGAACGGGAGTGTCTGTCAGCGTGAGCAGAAATCATGCAACGTGAGCAGAAAAGTGGTGATAAAAAAAGGTGGATGGGGAGTGTTGTATTGGGGTGATACAGCATTTTTGTAAAACCCCACTGGAGCTACAGGCTTGTTCTCAAAGGCAGGCTGAGGTCAAATTTTGTCTTGATACCAATGTGTGTAACTTCCATTACTGTTGCAGGAAAGTTGTATTTGCATGTGAGAGGAGAATTTGGGGGGTTTTTTGGAATTTAGAAATTATGAACTGCAGTTGTTTTCTGAATCAGAACTTGATGAAAATGCCATGGTAGCAGAGTTCAGGACCTTGAAGGTTAAGATACCTAGTTATAAAATAGGACTGGGTACTGTGTACTTGAGTGTTTCCTCTATTTTCTGCAGGAAAGAAATCTCCTTATAATAGAAGGTAATACAAAGATAGCTTTCTCATCTTCTTTCTCTCTTGCTTTTTAATACTCTACATATTGTTACTTGCATGAGAACGTAGTTTATATAATTAATGTAATTTCTCTTCTGAGACATCTTATCCAAGCCAACAAATTAAAAAGCCTTGTAGTGTTTTTCTTTAAACTCTGTGTATCAGATGAAAAGTGGCGGCAAGAGCTTAATTTTCATTCATTCCAAGTCATGAATATCTTAAGATCAAAGCTCAAATTTGGCTTCCAAAGAAGTCATACTTAAAACTAATTTTTTAATCACAGCTAATATTAAAATTACTGTTTCCAGAGTTGCTTTCCCTGAGTAGATTCATAGGATAAGATAAATCTCACCTATATTCAACTTAAGTTGGGTTAAAACAACTTTTTTTTGTTGCATGATATTTGGCTCACCAAAGCTCATCATTAGACTTCCTCTGTTAATAGTCACATACAAAGGTGCAAAGGCTGAAATGTCTTGCACGAACAGGAAGTATGTTTTAGGATGGATGAATTTGCTCTCTGGTGGTATATTCTTCCTTTTGCTTTTGCTTTCGCTCCCATTAGCAATAAAGGGAGCCTAAATGGCTCTCTTTAGGCAGCAGAAACTAGGTGAAGTGACTCTGATTGCACATTTGGTATGTAAAATATCTCTGGTCTAGTGCTTTTGAGTGCATGTTTTAAATCACCTATTTACAATATGGCTGGGGAAATAACATTCATGGTATGCTGATGATGTGTTTCAAACTGGTGTGTAAATAGATAACAAATTGTACATCTGAGAAACTGCATTTATTTGAAAGCAAAGCTGAGATGCTATGGAATATTAAGTTAGTGGACTTGGGAAAGGAATTTTCCACTGTTTTTTTTTTTTTTTTTCCCCCAACTGAGCTACATAGACATTTATATAATCCCAAAAAGATATTTTTTCAAATACTGCTAGTGAGTGTTGAGAGCTTTTAATTGCAACTGTCCTCAAAAGTGCAAGTGCCTTATCTCATAATCGCCTATTAAATTTCTTCACTGACTTGGCATAGCTTAAAGGCATCAACATAAGTAAAGAATTATTTGCCTACTTTGATTAGATCATATCTGTGTTCAAATAAATCACTGAAATGAAGTGAGATGAAGCAGTTGAATGTCACAGTCATTTTCCAGTGGTAGTATAATACAATCTTGAGTGGAAGCTGGTGGAGTATTCTGACAATCATATGGCTGCAGCTTTTATCCATTGGAGTAGATTTTTTTTTTTGCCTTTGTTTTTTTAAGGGAGAAAAGTATGTCTTGTGTAGGACTTCTTCATCCAATATTAGAAGCCCCCTGAGCCATTACTTCAATAGCAGGTTTTTCCACCTTATCTTACTTTGTTCTGTCTTCTCTGTATGCTGCTTCCCTTTACAGGCTTTGAAGCTGTTTGAGAATAATCCTGTAGTTCAGTTTTTCTAGATGTTTCCCTAAACTTTTGTGGTTCTATTTAGTTGCACCCTTGGCTGTAGTAATGTTGATAGCCAGCATCAAGCTCTTAATGCCATCCAGCATGTTTTGTGATCTTGATTCTTCGACAGCCAAAGAATCTGAGATCTTCTTTTGCTCTTTTGGAGGCCAGATGTCCATTGAAAAATTACTTGAGTCTGGAACTAAATGTTATGATAGGTTTCTGGCCATAATTGAAACCTGGTTTCAGTGAGTGGCCAAGATAATTGATTTTTTTTCTTTTAATTATAAATTGTGTGTCTGAAATTTGTGCTTTGAATTTTGTATGACTTTTTTTGACTGACTTTTAGAAAGAACTTGGTCTGAAACCACAAGGATCAAAGTTTGTGTGTTGCTTTTTGCTTTTTTTCTTTTTTTTTTCGCGAGGAGCAGATACTGCTGGCAGAAGTATCTGTGCTGCTTCTAAGCTTCCACAGGACTTTTGCCCACTCTTTCTGGAAGATGTTGAGTATGGGGAGCATCTGCCATTATAGAGCACAAGTCTTTTTTTGATTCTGAGATGGGGTAGGGAATTTGTGCTTTTTTTTTTTTCTCCCCCTAGGATTTTTCTTTGATTAGCCAAAGCTAAAGGGTCTCATTAGAGAATAAGTTTTTCAACTGAGTTTCTTTCCTTTTCAAGAGATCTGCTCTGGAGTCAGTGTTTCAAGGCAGGCAAAGGTGGGTTTGAATGAATGGCCCCACTCAAGATGCTTATTCAAGTACTGAGCTGTTCTGTGTGAGAGGAGTACCAATATCCAGTCTGCTTTTTGTTGCTTTGTGTTTCTAATAGTAGGAATCACAAAGATGACTTGGTCTTCACTATACCCTACCTCTATTTGTCTTACTGACTGTGCTTTTGTGCTCAGGCCCAGAGCTTCATTACCAGTGCATCCCAGCTGCTTCACTCTTCCTCTCCATAGCAAGCAGACTGTTTTCCTCTCTTTAATAAAAACCACGGACAAAATTACTAAGATAATAGTTTTGGAGCAGAATCCTGCTGTGACCTCTGAGGTAGTCTTCTAACACTAATCTCAACAGACATAACCCCCTGAAATGCCTGCATGTCATTATCAGACCACAGAGCATTCTGCATCTTGCTGGAGCCTTGTGCTGTAAAAGCATTCCATGGGCTGCAGTGCTGCAGTATAACTGTCCTGTTACTTTATGTGCTTTCAGCTGAAGTACCATGGATATTACAAATGTCACGTTGGGGTCTTGTGCTGTGAGCCGACATTGATTCAATCCTGCTGTTTCCAAGGAATATAGAGGCAATCTTATTCTAAATCCAGCAGTAGAACCAAGTCTTGCATGCCAGAATCATCAGCTAAGATGAATTTCAAGTTCCCGAGTTACATTAGAATATTACAGAACCTTCCAGGATTAAAAGGGGAGAGATGAGTGCACTTAGGAGCCAATATAATATATTATTCTTTGCCTTAAACAATGTTTCCTAGCTGTAATTGAGATGAAGGGTAGGGCTTGAGAATCAGTTCTCCCTGCACTGCAATGAAAGCTTTAGAAGCTATGAATAGAACTATTGTTAAGGTACCTTTAAAGCTCTAGCACACCAAGTTCCTGTGAAAGTGCTGTCTTGCATTACAATTAAGTTGATCTTGCTGCAGCTCTGTCTCATCGTGCCATACCAGCTCCTCCTTCATGCTTCATGTCTGATCTACTGATCAGATGGTGGCATGAGATTCAGATCAGCTCCTTTTCTGGAATACAAACTAGGGGAAACAGCAGGTTTTAGGTTTTTTTCCCCAACCCATAATTATAATACTTTGAGTGACATTAAAATGCATGATCACCAGCTCATATAACTTGTCAAATTTTCTTTCCCAACTGTTTAAAAGGCCGACAGAACATGAAAATTTGCTGCATCATGATTACTTGTTGTTAGAATCTAAAATCTTCACTGTTTCATTCCAGATGAAGGCAGTCCATAATTCTACATAGTTGCTCTCTTGCAGAATAATAATCTACCTTGTTTATATTGTTTGACTTCTGTATTGTTGATCATAGTTTTATAACTGCATAGGTAGTGGACTTAATTCCTGTTATCTTATTTCTGATTTCTAATCTTTAAATGGTTCTGTTCACATGTCTAGAAAGTATGGGGAACAGTTGGCAATACTTGGAAATTAAAAACAGAGTCAGAAGTAATCTTTGTAATATCAAATATTGAATATCAGGATTTAGTTTCTTGAATATAATTTCTTAAATTTCATCGATAAATACTTGAAATTTGCTGTTTGTTTTAAATCCATTTTATTTTGCCATAAATTTGTCCTGTGGCCGAAAATACAATGTTGTTCCCAAATATAACACTGGGGAAGGAATTGCAAGTCTCTCTGCCTTGGTTTCTCAGCATATCTGAAGATGAGCAGACCAACAAAAGCTTAACTTGGAAAAGGACTTTACTACTAAGTGAAATCAGTTAAGGTTGCAAAATGCTGGGGAGAATTTAGTACTGTGAAGAGAAAGAAGAATGCTGCTGATACTTCAGACCTACAGAGGTTATTACCAAGTTCTCTGAACAAGCAGAATAGCTCAGCCTGCTTTGCCATTTTGCTTCTTGCATTTCCCAGGAATCAGATGAATCCTTTAGAAGTAGGAACTGTCAGTTGCTCTTGAGCAACTGTTCCCAATACCTGTTCCCAATCTCCAACTGCCACATGTGCGTGACAATTACTCAACTGTAGTTTTGAATAGAGAGGTGCATTGTCTTTGAGCTCCCAAATCATGGAATTCTTTCCATGTCATTTATGTCATACCTTTTAGACTTGTTTGTATATAAGTAAACAGACTTAACCTTTGAGCAGGCTCTTTAAAAGAAAAAAAAACCCAGGGGAACAAAAAAAAAAATTCTTCAAAGAAATTGTAAAGGTATTTTAAAAGGCTTTGTTGTACATAAAGTTAATAGAAAATTACAGTATCACTTAAAAAAAGCACGATTAAAAAAAAAAAAACACCCCAAAGCAAACAATATTTATGTTAGTTTCTAAAGTAACTTGGACTAATTCTTACCTGAACTATATTTTTTTCATATTTTAGCATGAATCTAGAGAAACATTACTGGGATTCAATATGGTGAATTACCGAGCATGTAAGAATTTGTGGAAAGCTTGTGTTGAGCATCACACGTTCTTCCGTTTGGACAGACCACTTCCACCTCAGAAGAACTTTTTTGCGCATTATTTCACTTTGGGTTCCAAGTTCCGGTACTGGTAAGTGCTGATTTGAAATATATGGAAGAGAATATGATTGAGTAGGCAGCTCATCAATAAATACAGGGAGTTATCCAGAATCTATATCAAAACATAATTCAAGTAGGTTTTGAATCCTGCAATTATTCCCCTCCCAAGTTGGCCTGAATTTCAAATGTCAATAATATCAATATATATAATAATGTCAAGCTGTCTTATTTTTCAAGGCAACTTATTTTTTAAGGTAGCTTTAAAATACAATTACTGTATTATTAGTGCTCATTATTGCACTCGTGCTCTGAGATTATCTCCCAAGCTGCATTTCTTGGCCTGTTCTCCTGCTGGGTTATGTTTATCTTAAAAATGTTGTCTCAAAGCTTCAAAGTCTTTGACCTGGTGTTTTTGAAAACTGTCGAGTCTCAGATACTGCATGCAGCAACAGCAACAAAACAGACCTAAATAAATACCAAATACGAGTCACTGAAAAGGAGGAACTTAAAACAATAGGCAAAAAGCTTGGAGGTGCACAGAATGACTGTGCAATAACTATAATCCCTGTAATGCTGGAGTGGGTGGTGTTGGGTTTTGCTGGTTAATACTTTAAAAAAAAAAATAAAAAATCTGTTCAGTGACTGCATTAACTGTCTCTGCAAGTAATGCATAATGCCAGTAGTTTAAATCATGCCTGAAACAGAGAATAACAGAGCTACTACTAATCATCCATCTAGAATGGCAGTAGTGTCTATGACGTACAAAGGGACATGATGAAAAGCTAGAAAACACAATAACAGGCTATTTCTGTCACACTTGTAAATTGCATAGATGTATAAAGAGGAAAGTAATTCAGTGGCTAACTGTTTATAGCATCTGTTTTTTTGACCAGCATTCACAGTACCCATTTGAGAAACAGCATTTTATGATCCTGAACAGTGTTTGAGGCTTGACTCGGTGTTGCTGTATAGAATTTCAGGGAGCTTTTCCATTTCTGTAAGGATTTTGAAGCTGAATCATTGTGGTTACTATTACAGAATAGCTCTTTGATGATGACATTCGACTTAAGTTAACATAAGATGAAAAGGGAAACTGCATAAAAATGAAGGAGGTCATTAAAGTTGCTGAAACAGCCAAAAGGCTGGAATTTCTGCAAGCAGTTTGAGAGCTTGTTGAGAGGCAGCATAACAGGTGTAACATGGCACACAATGAGAGATTAAGTGCACTAGGCTTGTTTAATCTGGTGAGGAGAAAGCTAAGGGGGAATTCAGAGCAGTCCTAAAGCTACTTCAGGGATAATGTCAGTACCGATGGACCCAAAGGTGGTGGTAACAGGCAGGTGAGATTGCACCTTGAAGATTCTGGGTGGACATGAGGGAAAGTGGTTTTTTTAGAACTGTGTTGCTGGAACAAGGTACCTGGACTGGCTGTGGGATTTTTCTTAGTGGAGGCTTTCAAAAGTCAGCTAGACAAAGTCATGGCCAGGGGTGACCTAGTGTTAGCAGGAGATTGGACTAGAGACTTACGGCCAACATTTTTATGATCAAAAGGAAGCCAATAAAATACAGAACTGATAGATCTAGACAGAATTCTCTCCACTTCTGAAAGAATTGGGGTTGTTGAACTATTGAATTGTTACATAAGCTATTTCCATTGGTCTAAAATACTTCTATGCATCAAATGTTAAAGCTTTTTTTTTTTTTAAGGCTTCCAAGAGAGATCTAGAAAACTGTTAGTGAGCAAAGGTGACTTCTGTACACTGTCATTGGATTTTTCAAAGTGGTTCTTTTAGTATTTCTCACCAAATACTCATGAAAAAACATGAAGAGTTTTACTGTGTATTAGCATCCCCTTTAACCAGATGGGAAACAAGTAGGTTCCTTCTTCACAATGGAGGGAACTTACCACTGAAGTTATACAGAGTTTTGCAGTAAAATCTGAAGTCAACAGTAGAAGGTTTTGGTGGTATTTCACAATGAGGGGTAAGTAGGCAATAAAATAGTAGATCAAGTTCAGTGCCCAAAAATGCGAAGTAAATTACACAGAGAGAGAAAAGAGCAGGAACATCAATTTTCTGAAAACCTTAAATCAGTTATTAGCAGCAGTTATAGAAGGACAAATACAATGATAGAGTTATAGGAAAGGAATAGAGGCAAGTACACCCAACTTACTGCTTGTTGGGAGTTAAAAATGTGTAACCCCAGCAATTTACCTGGCAGCAGGTTTGGAAAGATAAATTCCCTGGAATCACAGCATGGCAGAGGTTGGAGGGCAGCTCTGGACACTGTTGAGTCCAGTGCCCTGTTCTAACAGGGTCCACTGTAGCATGTTGCCTTAGGAGAGTATCCAGCCAACTTTTAAATGTCTCCAAAGAGGAAAACTGTGCCATTTCTGAGTAACCTGCTTCAGTGTTAGACTATATACAAACCAAAAACTTAGTTTTGTTTTGGTGGGTGATGAGACTGTTGTTTTGTAGCCCTGTCTTTGCTGCCTGCCCTGATTAAGAGATCTCATATTTCTGTTTGTGCTGATTGCCTCTTGTCCTATCTCTGGGCTGCCTTCAGAAGTCTCTGGCTGTATTTTTTACTTTCCCTTTCTGACATTTGATCCTCCTGAGCCTTTTCTTCCTGAGGCTGAACAGTCCCAGCTCTCTCAGCCTTTTCCCACCCATCAGATGCTGCAGACCCTTACTTGTCTTTGCGGCCCTTTGCTTGACTTGCAGAGCTCTGGAACTCCACCAAGCATTCCAGATGTGCTCTCACCTGTGCTGGGCAAACCTGCTCTCCAGCCAGTTGACACTCACCCTGTACATGGGGTTATTCCTCTTCAGTTGCAAATCTTTGCATTTTCCTTCACTGATTTTCCTGAGATTCCAGCTGACCCATTTCTGAGGTCTTCACACATCTGGTAGTTCTGTAATATGAACATGGAAATAGCTGATTCTTTGGTTTGGTAATGTAAATATCCCTGTAGGAGACTCTGTTCTTGTTCTGAAGTTCTTAATGGGGAAGGGGCTACAAGAGCAAGCATTGCTGGTGTCTTGTCACCAATTCTTAACTGCTGATAGGTACTCAAAAATTGTACTTTTTTTCTAGCAGAGAAATTATGAAATATTATAAAGAATCTTTGATTTGACACAAGACGTCTGGACTTACATGAAAAGTCAGCAAGTTCCAAGAAGATCTAAACTTACTTTTGACAAGTTGCATAGAGGAATACAATCCCAATGTGCTTATCATGTAATTTTTTGTGGTATTTTGCTAAGCTAAGTAGCAACTAAGTTATTAGCAATTCAAGGAATAGTTAAGGAAAAGTATGGAAGAGACACTGTAAGTTTTTGACAGTAGCTATAACAGGAAATATTATTAAGTGTTAAGTGTTACCCAAAGATCCAAGCAGATATTTCTTACTGCTTTGGATAAAAAAGAAAACAGAAGGGAAAGCTTTTGTTACATCTAACATCTATTTGGAAGATCTACATTTCTACCAAATACTTTCTAAGGTTATGCTGTAGTGAAGCTAGAGCAATTGCTTGAGCATGACTGAAAACAGAATTTAGGCATTTTGTTGAGATGGTTCAACTTTAAAGAAGAAATTGCTATTTAATCATGTTGGATTTAGCAGCTTGATTTTGTTTTGCTTTCCAGTGGGAGAACAGAGGTCCAATCTGTGCAGTATGGTAAAGAAAGAGCAAATAAAGACAGGGTATTTGCAAGGTAAGTAATTTATATTCTTTAATATTTCCCCCTTTATTTTCAAAACCCAGAATAGCCTTCAGTCTATGTAGGTTGTTGTTAGATGTATTAGCCCTTTTTGTGCTGTTTTTATTACAAAGAATGGTCTCCTGCTGTTAAAATTCTCCATTCAAATGCTGAGTTAATGGGTATTTTTGTCTGTGATAATAACCTGCAACTGTACACATGCATTTCCTTTAGATTAAGTACAGTGAGTCTTACTTTATCACTCTAGACTCCTTGAGGCATTTTACTATGAAAAGTGAGCTGCTTCTGGAGGTATTTGGTCACAGAGTGGTTGGCTAATCAAGAATATATTACTTAATTTTATTCCAGGCTCCTGAGGAATTTAGTGATTACAATAGAAGACTCAAGACATAAATTTAGTTACTTATTCAGAAATTATGATGCTCTTTGCCAAAGTAAAACAGCTGCTACATCCACCTGGCAGTTTGCTCTGATCATTAGTAGAATCCTTACGGGGAGCGGGCAGTTCTGTCTTTTTTTTATGCTTCTACTTTTACTGAGATCCAAGGTGTCTTTTTGCTGCTTAAGGAACTCTGAAGTTCAAATTTATTCTTGCAGACTTCCAGTAGTAAGCCCAGCAACCTTTCCAAGTGCCTGCAGACACTGTTTTTAAGAGCATTGGTGAATTCTGCCTTGATTTCCTTCCCTGTCTCCACCCTTTCTTTCCCCCTGTGCATTAGAACGTAATTTGGGTTTTGCCTCAGCCCATCATGGATAGACAGCTCCATACTAGGTTTGGGGGCAGAAATTCCGTAACGTGCTGGTTCAACAAGTAGATTTTATAAAACCTTTTTTTTTTTTTTTTTTTTGGTAAAAATATTTTTACTCTATTTAATTTACTTCAGGAATATGAATGAATTTAGATTTGTACTTGGAGCAACTTTTTAGTACTCAGGAGACTCAGTGCTGTGACAAGTGAGCTTTACTTCACTAACTGACAACTATGAATCAGATAAAAACTATTTTTCTTGTTGCACGCTGAACTTAGCAATTCCCCACAAGTCAGGAGAGTGGAGGAGAGCTGATACTTTGTTTTGAGGAATATTTTTATCATTTCAGAAACTCTTCTGCAGTAGATGGCACTCTTCCCTTTGCAGCAAAACCCAGCAAGTGCTGCTGGGGGTCACTTCTAGTTTTTAATATATGGTTTGATAAAATCAATGAAGTTGATAAAATCAAAAGCCATGGCTGGAACTGCTCTTATATTCTTAAATCTAGGGGGGGGAGGTTAGTTAACAAAATGCTTGGCTCTTCTATCTTCAGGAATTTTATTTTCCACTGTTGCTTTTTTATTAAGAAGCAGAACATTTATATTTTGAGTTTCTAAGAAATGTTGATGACTGATGTCTGAGGCATATATGTTTATATCAGTGAAATGAAATTAAATAATGATGTATTGTAACAAATACACTTCAAAAGACTTTTAATAAATTAGCTGCTTCTTCTTCTGTCTTCCTCATGACAATGTTCAATTAATGTATTTTCAATTTTAAATACCTTTAATATTTTCAAGAGTGAAAAAAGCTTGAAACAGAAGACAGTTCTAGAACACAGTGTTGTTCAAGAAACTTAATCTAAGAATGTTAATTCTTTGTCTTCTAAATATGTACATTTCAAGTTGATATACTGAGCGGATGTCAGCCCTTCTGTATTCAGACAGAGGATAAATTTTGTTTTCTAAGATTTTCCAGGTATAATGTGGGTTTTATTCCTGGCACCTGCCTTTCTCTTTTATGGTGTGTCTTTATCAGACAAAGTCATGGTGGTGTTGAACAGCTTTTTAAGCTCTCAGGCAGTGGGCTTCTTTTGGTTGCTTTTCAAGGTCTTTCTTGAGAATCAGGTGGGCACATAAATTTAAATAATTGCTGTTGCTTTTATTATTATTATTACATAGGAAGATTTATTCAAGGTCAGTTAAACAAATGTTTTCAGTGGTTTTTTTTTTGTAGAGTTATCCAGATTTACTCTTCGATTTCTTAATAGTATCTAATTAGAAACTACTTTATTTGAACTAATACTGTCTAAGCAAACCCTTGAATAATTTCATGGTAAGAAAATGAGCACAGAGAATTACACTGAGTTGTTACTTGAGTGATCTGTTTGTTCTAAGTTGAGAAATGTTGATTGCCACAAGTAATGACCAGCTCATCTGGCCTTTGCACACTGAGTGGAACGTGGGTGCAGAGCATGAGACAGGGAAATAAAAATTTTTAACAGCCATTTAAATAAAACAAGCAATTCCAACCTACAGGAAGCAGGCTTAGCTATTTGTTCCCAGGATTTTACTTTAAAATTAGATGATTTTTTTTTTTCCCAAATCATAGAAACATTTACATTTAATCTTTAAAAATGGAATTATTACTGTGAAGGATATATTCTGTAATAAATTGCATACATTAGGTGCTGTTTTCTTAATCTTTGTGCATCATTAAGTTCATCATTCTTCAGACTGTTGCTGCAGTTTAGATTTTTGGGGGGGAGTGGTGTTTGTTTGTTTTTAAATCATTTTCATAGCAGCTGTTCTCTTGGCCTCACTTAATGTAGGATATTCACAATTCATGAAACCCCATAAGAATTCCCAGAAACTTAATAAAAGTAGATAATAAGAGTAAAAAAGGTTCAATCAAGTCATGAATTTAGAGAATGCTTAAAGTTCACTCCTTTCTCTTATAGAGTTCTTGCAAAACATTCTAGGGCTGTTAAGTTCTGGTGTGCACCGGGACTGAGAGGAGTTTGAGTGAGTGGGTGTCAGTCATTTGTATCTGCAAACTCCGTGTCATTACAATACAAACTCTGTTTCAAAAAAATTTAATCTTGCTGCAACTAAGCACTTATTCAGGTCAATTAAATATTTTCTCAGGTGTTTTAAATTGCACATGTCATTTGTGTGATGTACCTTGCAGATTTGTGTGTAGTTTGAGCCTCTTGGTTTGCAGCAGTATTTGTCAGTTTTGCTGAGAAATGCATTCCCTGTACTCCTTGTCAAAATACAAAGCAAGGCTGTGGCTTCAGGTTATGTTTCTTCTTGGGACAGAAGTTATTCTTTAAATTCCCACCTGTATTCCCAAACAACACCTTTGTTCTTTCCCAGCTTCTGCAAGATTTTAGCCCTTCAGCTGTGGGATGCCAGACAAATTCTGTCTTTGAAGGCTTTTCTGTACTGTAGCTGAGGTAATATAATGTCATGGGGGTTTTTTAGTTGCATTATATAATTTCATCCCTGCTACTCAGTTTGGGGTGTTTGGGGAGTTTTTTTGTGTGTTTGATGTAACATTGCAACTCATAAGACTTGGGGCAGGTAAAGTTTTCAGTTTCTGTTGCTACTCAGATAGATGGGAATGCTTCCAGCTTTCATAGGAATGTCTCTGCAGTACACCAAAATTAAATCTGAGAATCGCTTATTCGGTTAAGTATCAGTGCCCTGTGCTGGGTGCAAAAGAAGCATCCAGGCTGAGCAGACAGAGGTGGAATTTAGAATTTCAAAATTTCAATGTTTGATACATCTTAGTTCCCTTCTCTCATCTCCTCAGCTGCACTCTGGCATGAGAAAATTATTTTAATATTGTTAAAGTCAGAGATACAGGACAAATTATACAACCAATCTTAAATGTTAATTAAATAAAATAACTTATTTTTAGATTTAGAAGTGTTGACAGGAGAACTAAAATCAAAAAGCCACAGCACTAAGAAGTTCAGTTCTGCAGTGTGGTAATTTTTTCTTTGAAATTTCTGCAAAGACAGGAAATTGGGGCAACAAACATGAGTGGGTGGGGACTCTGAGGTTAGAGCTGTTAATAAAATAATTGAAACGAAGCTTTGGTGATAAACGCTGCAGCTGTTTATCATGGTGGTGAGGTATTACTTATGAAAGATCAGACCCTATCCACAGAAAAGGTGAGTGGTTTTTGGACATTGGATGTTTCCATAGGGAAGAAGTTGATTCTTTGCTCGTTTGGGAATTGTGTTCGTTTGTTTTATAGATTGAGGAAGTTTTACATAAACATAGTTACGTACATACTTAAGATACAAAGCAGTGGAGGTTTTCAAAGCAGTCAAAAGTATAATTCTTGGAAAAACTTGGATTCTTTTTTCCTCCCTACCCTATATGCTCCTGTGTCTCTCTTTGTAATTTATCTAGTTTCACACAGGCAAGGATTGTGCACTGTTACTGTTGTTGCATGTTAAATAAAGAAAAGCCCTCTCTCCAACTCTCCTACATTCCATTTGTGGCTTTTTCACTGAAATGAGATTCGGTAGTTGCCCTTACATGTCTGTCAGCAAACAGTGTCTGCAGTCCTGTGTGTACCTAATTCAGCATTGGTTATATTATATTCCTCTGTATTTCTCCCTCAGACTGTTCTTTGGGTGGTAGCAGAATGTGCCTCTTGCCAGAGCTGCCTCTTGGTGCTCATCTGCTGCCTGCAAACAGATGTGGGTGTCAGCAGGGTCCAGCTAATCAGAGCCCTGATCAATAAAAGAAGAACGAGAGGCTACATTTAAACATGCATTTTAATTCTGCCATTTCAGTCTCATGGTATTTTAGCTGTTCAGAACTGCTCACATGCACATGTTTGTGAAGAAAGATACCTAAATGGTTTGAGTCGCTCGCATTTGAAGTAAATTACTGAAATCGGAATTTTGGTTTAATTGATCTGATACCAAGCAAATTATTTTTTCAAATCAAATTAATACTCCTTAAATATAATGAAGCATGCTAAGAAATTGGATGTGCTCCTCCTGAGGAATTAATTGATATTTTCCCTCTTTTCAAATATCAATATACTATTAGATTTTTTTTTTTTCCCCAGGTGGAATAACACCTGGAGTAGTATTATTTAGAATAGCCCATCTTGCTTACTGTCTGAAATTTGTCAGCTGTTACACAGTAAGACTTTAGGGCAACAAAGCAGAATGCAATACATGTTTAGAACTGCTTGATGGGGTAAAAATAAGGATAAACCCTCCACAAGCACACCACCGCTCCATTAGTATCAAACAGTTTGACATCTTACTTATTTGTGTATGTGAAGCTTATTCAGTATAATGTTTGGTTGGTTTTTGTCGTAGACTTTTTTGATAACATTAAGGTGGTGACTTGCATTGAGTTTTAAGTTCTCTGAGAAGCAAAAATAGATTTGTAACCAAGTTTCTCGTTTTCAGAGGATGTCATTTGTGTGCAGGTAATTCCGTAATTTCTCCAAGTTCCCCTCTGGAGTTGCTCTTTTAGTAAACCAGTAATAATGATGACAGTAAAGAACAGTTACTATGTGTCACAAGGACAGTGAAGGCAGAAATTATTTTTTGGTATGGGGGTATGGAGCTGTACTGCTTATACAATAATATTGTTACCTCATTGTGGAAAGCTTGAGAATTTAGTGATAGAAAATGGAGGCAAATGGAAATGAAATTATCACAAAAGATTGAAGTATCACTGGAACTAGAGGGGGTTGGCTAATAAAAGAGGAGAAATCTGAACTATGTAGCACCATCAAGGCAGTAGAAGTAAAGTAAAAACCCAATAACACAAATTATACAGGACATGTATGGATTGTTCAAAAGTATTTTTGTTGTTAGCTGAAGAATTTTCAGTTGAAAACAACAAACCACGAAAGTCTGGGTATGTTTAGCTGCAGGATGACTGAACCATCCAATGCAATGCTAAGAAAAAAACAGCCACGGATGATTCATTTGATGCTTTTCAGTATAAAAGGGAAATGTATTTCATGAGAGATTACGAGTATGGTTTCATTTGTGCCTAAGAAATAGGTGAAAGAAACAGCAGGAGATTGTAGGCATCCTGGAATGACTGGAGAATGGGAAGAAAAAGTTTTGTTAATATCAAGAAAGGGCAGCAAGTAGAAAATAGAATTCCTGTTGTATAAAAGCACTGCTGAGAATGACCTTTAACCTGAAGGACATTTCTGGCAGAAAACCAAATGAAGTTCTCTTACCCAGAAAGGAGTTTAAATAGTTAAATAATGTTGCATCTGCCTGACAAGTGACAAGGCACATTCTGGGAGAAAGAATATCATCTTGATGGAAATCCCTGATGTCTAACCAAAATTTTCTGACTCAGTTGCCGTGTTGTTGATTACCTCAGTTTCAGTTCTTCAAAGTCTTAGGGAGTTTTTTTGGCCTGATGTTTTCACTGCTTTATTTTTCCTGAGGTGGCTAAACAGTTGTGTTACTTAGATGTTTGGTTTTTTGTTTTTCGGGGTTTTATTTTTTTGCTTGTTTGTTTGGTTTTGTTCTACATTTTTTCAGTTCAGATCTCGTAATGATTATGCTGTTTGAGTCAGATTGTCTTTGAGTCATGAGAAGTTTAGTGAGTTCAGATTCTGTCTTGCCTGTGTCCCTCACAGCCAGCAGTAGTTTATTACTATTTCAATGGCATTCTTTTCAAAGTACAGTAAATGAAGTACAGTAGATGGAGAAAATACAAACTGCCCATGTAAATACAGCTTTGCATTATTCCATTTCCTTTCTTACATAGCATTTGGTTTCCTATGATAGAAGATCAGTTACATTGTGGTGAGTTTTGTATAATTTTGCTCTTACATCACACAGGTTTTGGTTAGTCATTTTACTTTCTTCTTCCAGATCCCCCAGTAAACCCTTGGCACGGAAGGTCATGAGTGGGATGGATTGGGAAGTAGTGAGTAGGAACTCCCTGTCTGATGACAGGTTGGAAACCCAGAGCCTCCCGTCACGGTCTCCACCTGGAACTCCAAATCAGTGAGTAGCATCAAATCTGCTCTCCTTACAAGTGACTCTTACCTCTAATGTCAGTGACCTACTTGTGTAGTAAAGGGATTAATGTGTTATGTAGAAAAATAGCTTCAAAAAAATCTATGCCAAATGATTCTCTGTAACTCTTAGCTTCAGATTTCAAAAGTTTTTAGGGGTGAGTTTTAGGCGCTTGTCACTTGACCTATAAAAAAATGTAGGATGTGTCACGCTACCCAAAATTTGAGAGTTTGTGTTTTCTCAAGCACAGTTAAAACTAAGTTATTATTTTGGTTTAAAAAAAAAAAAAGACCCTTTGATAAAATCTACATGATATTTAAAAAAGAATTTATTTTGTTTAATATCACTTTTTAAAACTTTGGGGAAAATTACTTAATTGGAAATCCTTGCAGGTTTATTCCTCTTAATTTTTCTGCCTTTCCTTTCAATGTTCACTCTTTTCACATGATAGAGCCTTCTGTTTTAAGTTAGTGAAAAAACATTCCTGATTTCTTTTGGAAGGTGACCAGTTTCCTCAGTGTGCTGAAACTTGCTAAAGAGTCAGTATTACTCAATTTTGTATTACATAAACAAGATTTTAAGATTCTGCAGCATATTATTCACAAGATTAATGTTGTAAATACCTGTAGCATTTAAAAATTACTGAAAAATGTGTAATAATGATGCCTAAAGCATAACAAACCTAATCATGCATGTTTAAAAGAATTTTTAAATTATCATTCTAGTTTTCAAATGGGAAAATTCTGGATTCCAGAAGTGATAAGACTCTCAGTGCAAAGCCTATGATATGCCTTGGAGAAGATGCAGGGGATAAATTGTTCATTTTAATGAATTCAGGTTAAGTTCTGCCATGAGCAAAGTCAGGACTTGTCTTCTTAGGAATCCATTTTTCTTCTTGTTGACTGGGCTGTCAGCTTGTTCATTGGACCATAATAGTTCCAGGCTTCTTTAATTAAAAGTAAATAAATTTATAAAATAGCCCTTAGTGTTTAACACTTACAAAAAATTCAGTACATGTTGATCTGACAACTTAATCGTTTCAGTGATTTTTGAAATTTTAATGTAATTGTGTACAAACACGTGCTTGCGCTGAGAGGAAATAATTTTTTTAGCATCCCATTTTAGTGGGTGGTATCAGAAATGTATATTAACAATAATATTCCCGTCACATTGCACTGCTCTGCTTTCCCTCCTAGCCGCAACTCCGCCTTCGCTCAAGAAGGAGCGCGGTTACGACCCTCGTCAGTCGGGCATTTGGTGGATCATGTGGTTCACAGCTCCCCGAGTGAAGTATTTGTAAATCACAGATCTCCATCCTCCACCCAGGCCAACAGCATCATACTGGAATCATCCCCGTGAGTTCTGCTCTTACTACGCCACTGTAGCCTGCAGGGCTTCTGCAGAGGGGTCAGAAATCTTGGCTTTGAGGAATTTCTTGTTAAACGTGGGCTCAGGGAGACCCAGGCGATCTAACAAAAAGGTGGTTGTTATTTAGGGAGTATTACTCTAGGTCTGTGAGAAAGAGCTAGATGGTGCAGAAGTGAAGACCTGTGTCTGACATATTCCAGGTTCAGGATTACAATACCGTCCCTACCAGCCCAAGCTGTGGGTTTGCTCTAATGTGACCATCGGTGTCTGGATGTGGAACCAAAAGGTGGATTTTTGATAGAATTGAAGAAAAGTTTTAATTCCCCCAAGTTTGGAAATGTTGCTTTTTGTCAAGGCGCAGAAGTGAGCTTTTCAAACTAGGTAGCCAAAATTACCTTTTTGGCACCACAGCATTTGGACATTGCTAGTGTACCTGGTATATTGTTACAGAGTTTATTTTTTAAAGCTCTGTCAGGCTTTATTTTTTTCCAATTATGCTGATCATTCTTTACACTGTAAGCTTAATTATTGTAAGATAAAAGGGGCAAAATAAGAACTATTATTGTGTATTGGGTCCAGAAGTAAGACAAACAAAAAAACCCCCATTGAGTTATTCAAAGATACTGAAATACTCAATAAGCTGGGTTCAGAGTACAGATTAATTGGGAAAAATATTGCAATATATACCATTTTATCACTGCCACTATACCTTCTTTGTATAGCTGTAAGTGTAATGTCAGATATGCCCTCGTAATTTTGTATAATGATCTCTGTTAGCAGGGAAAGCATGCTCATGGTTTCAAAACCAATGGAGAACTGTAGAACAGCACATACCTAATTACATGTTTATAAACAAATACTACGTCTCAGGAAAAATTACTCTGGGAAGCTGTTTAAACACAGTTTTAAAACCTTGCTTAGACTGAGTTTACTTTCAGTTTCAACAACTATGTATAATTGTTAGAAGGGAAATAGAATACAAAACTTCTAAATTTTTACAGAATGGCGCATGATGCTTTTTAAAATAGGCTACAATCGTTACAAATTGACCCTTAGCTAGTTACTTAACTTTCAGGGTTATGTAATATTAATTTGACCTAGTCATGTAAATTCTCCTTTTACTGGTGGACTTTTTAACATATTCATACATCAAAGGACTCTCAGAACTGGAACCGTCCTGAATCTTTTCTCATATTAGAGTTTTGTTGTCCAAAGGCCACTCAGGGTCAGGTTGCTTCTGTTCCAGGGCTTCCAGCTGAAGTCAGTTATGAGGAACTCTTACTGAATGAGTGATACAGTGAAGAAAGCACAACTTTTAAATGCTCTTTTTTATTCATATGCCTTTAAGCGAAGTTGTACAAGATCTTCCTGAGTGTTCTTAGGATTTGTTTGTTTAGTACTTGATTTCTTGACTAAGTCACCATAGAAATGAGTCTTAGAAAGACAGGAAGTGGTTTTGTACAACTCTGGCTGTTCGTTTTCACGTTTTCGCATTTTTTCTGCAGAAAAAGTATCACTCTTCCATCACTAACTGTTAGGGGCTCAGTTTTGGGTTTTTTTTCCTCTTGTTGGAAGCTTAAAACTAAAATTTAATATCCCAGTATAGATCTCTAGTATAAGGTACTTTAAAGAGCGAGGACATTGACTTTCAAAACTATATGAACTCCATTAAGGTCTTTTGAAGGTTTAAGGTGATGTTATTGATTCAAGAATTGCCATTTATTAAGTAAAATAGGAGACAAGGAGTTCATATTAGCTATATCATTTTAAACTATACTGTTCTACAGTCCAAAAAGCTGTTTCTTAACCAATTTGACCTTTCTGGCTGAAAAGATTTTAGTAGTCCATGTGCTAATTTGTCAGAAACTTTTATTTATTGATCAAATTTATATGTGTGAAAAAGAGGAGCTAACCTGCCTGGCAATATTCAGTGATCTTTTTGAGTCTGAAATCAACATAGCAAAAGAAATTAACAGTTTCCATGCAGTTCAGAAAGATATTATGGCTTAGCTAATATACCCTTTAATTGCAAATCTTTTCTCCATCTCCACGTCCTATTCAACACTAAATTGAGAGATAGTGCTTGTAGTTCCCTGAGGTAATTATAACCTCAAATTCCAAAAACAGTGGTAAGTGTTTAGTGTATTAAATTTATGGGGGTTTGTATGGAACTTTTGCTAAATATATTAAAAAGATCAGACCGGATATCTGTAACAAAAATACCCAAAGCTTGCCAGTGCCGGGGTTTGTGTGTTATTTTATTATTATGTAAATTGCTGAATTCAGTAACGGAGAGCTGCTTTGCCTGCAAAATAGGCTGCTTTCACTGCCATTGTCTGAGCATTCATAAGGAAATTCAAAGCTGACTGGGCAAATATAAAGCAGTGAAGTTTATGCCCAAGGCTTGATTGTTAGTTCTCACAATTCATTATGCTAATATATTACAGTACTCGCATTGCTGCTTGTAAAATGCTCCTTTAAGTAACTTTTCAAATCTTTTCTATAAGTTTGTGTGTTGGGTAGGGATTTATTTGTGTTTGTTGACACGTATGTACAGACATCTAGTCAAACATAAGATCCATCTTCTGTTTTTATCAGAATAACTTCTTTTGTGTTTCTGTTCATGTTTTCTGTTCCTTTTTTTTCCTTTGGTTTAAAACTCTCAGGAGTAATTGTTTTCAGGAAAATACATAACTTAAAAGGCTGAGTAATCTGTGCTGGCGAGACTTGAATGAATGCATAAGCAGCTAAAAATCTCTGGGTGACCTTTGTAAGTCTAAATAGAGTATAGCTGCCTTGCAGATTTGTTTTGCAAATGTTGACAATCATCATATTTTTCTCTCCACAAAAATGAATTTAGAAAAGCTGCTTATCTTGAAAAATGAAATGTGCTCTTTTTTCTGTTACTTGCACTGAAAAGTGTTAAGAAATACTATTTTTCTTCCCAACTGTGTTTTGAACATGAGGTTCTTCAGACATCAGACTGAATAATTAGTACATTTTTTTTCTTTTAACACTTCATGAAAAAAATATTTTCTGAAAGTTGAAATAAAGCAGAAAACTAGAGGGAAATATTGTTGGGATCTTTTCGAATGTGCTGTTTTCTTTCATACACTGACAAAAAAGTTACCACTTTTGTTTTCTAAGAATATTGACTAATTTTTTTTTAACTGAAGCAAAAAATGTTTGCCATTTCAAAGTGAAGTGTTCTATTTCCCAGTTTTCATGCTTTTTGAAAGAGGTTCATACTTTTTTTTCTTTTTTTTTTTTTTTTTTTAAATCAGTATACTAAGTTTTGCTCGCAGCTTTTTTTTAATTATTATTTTTGAACATGTATCTGGGAACTGCCTTCCTTGAATTGCGTAGAGCCAAATTATGTGCTATGGAGTTTGATGTGTGCCTTAGGTTTTCAGATTTGCAGCAACTTGAAACCTAGTGCAGTCTCCTACTGAGGCTCTCGCCCTGCTAACAGTTCACTGAGGCAAGACTACAAAATAAAGCAGAGCTGCTCACGTGGCTAGCTGTGTGTTTTGGAGGGAGTTGTGTGCTGAGTTACCACTCCAGCTTGCTGATAACCAAAGGAGCAGTGTGTGTCCTGCTTTTGCCTCTGGGAGTGTGCTTCCCTCCCTGCATGGTGGCCAGCCCGGAGTTAAACCAGAGGGCCCAGGCTTGTCCAAAAAGTATTTTTGGTTGCTTGGTGTAAGCTGTCTTAGCCAAGGGAGGAGCACCAGATCTTCAAGGAAGCAGCCAGGGATGTGGGTGAAAGAACAGACACTCCTATTTTTGGTGGTAGCATTCTCTTTAGATTTAGCTATAACCTGTGAGTTCATTCTTGATGGTTTATGGATCTGGTATCAATGGGCTGTTGTCTGAAATCGTTAAATTACTTAATAGCACCTTTTAATGGGGAGCCTGTGGAGGACGAGATATCCTGCTGGTATTTAGAATCTGGCATTCAAAGCAAGTTATGGGAACTGTGAGCTCGCTGCCCTTTTGAGCTTTTCCAAATGTTCTTCCTAATTCTTGAATATAAATCCATGTAATGAAAGATGAATCATATCTTTATGTAATACAAATTACACACTTATGCTTTTATTCCAAGAGGACTAACAAAAGGAAATCCTCCATATTATACAAAAACACAGAGAACATTGTTATTAATCTAGAATGGAGTGCTTGCAGATCAGAAGTAGTGGGTTATGCATGCTGAAACTTTTTTACCAAGGTCATGGGTAAAAGGTGAACTTGCTGGTTCTGTGTACAGTTACTTGTCAAGAAAAATGCTGCAACAGGTGCAAACACAGGCTGCCAATATATTCTACTGCATTACATTTTTGAGGTTCTAAAAATACCTACAGATAGTCATCTCTCAAAGTCTTGAGTTTCTTCTAATGTTTTCAGTTTATTTGCAACCCTGAAAGAACTGTCAATATCTCATGATTGTTCCACTTCATACTTCTGTTTCGGTACTTAGATCTCAAGAGACTCCTATAGATGGGCAGCCTCCAGCATTACCACCCAAACAATTTAAAAAGAACAGCTGGAACCAAATTCATCATTCACACTCACAGCAAGAACTGGATAACCATATTAATGAAACATTTGATGTTCCTGCATCACCTGAAAAATCCACTGTAAGTTTTTTGACCCAGTTGAACCATGCTGCTTTTCATCAGAATGATGGTCCTATTTTACATAAGTGCTTTTATCAGGAAAAGCTTCTTGAGTCTGGTTTAATTTCTCATAAGAATTTCCAAGAAAGAGACTGTCAAGGGGCCTGTGACAGCAAATACAAAAATATGAGCAAAAGTTCTTTTTCCATGATCAAGCATGCATGAGATGAGTAAGACAGTTGATTGTGTTGACTGAGGTGAAACCTCCCGGATCATTTTTGTGATTTTTGTCCCTCCAAAAGTTTTCCAGTGGTTCTAGTTTTTATACTGGTGCGAACTGTAAATGGGACAAGAAATGTATTGCAGGATGGGAAAACATCCAGATGTAGCAAATACTTTGTAAACAGTTTTGTCAACCTCAAGCATTCAAAATCGAGTCACCTCCCCAAACTGACGTTTGGAAATGCCTTAGTTTATTTATTTATTCTTTTCATCCTGAATTGTAAACCTAGGGTGTTCTCTCAGGCCTTATAACAAGGTTAAGATTCCCATAAAACCCCTGTTTAATTTTGTAGCTGCGGTTTTAACAAAAGGCTCAAAAGTAAAAGTTTAAAGCTTTTGAGTGTTTTGGGAATGTTGTAAAAAAAACTTGGTTTAATTAAATGATGAAACAGAAATTGTAACAGCTTTGTCTTCAACCAGTGCTTACCTGAGTCACATTAAAGTACTGCTCTGTTTTGAAAGATAACACTACTTCAGTCATCAAGTTTTTCTGCCCTGTATTCAGTTATCTTTACCAAATTCACAAAAATAACTTTCACTTGTTTTTTTAACTCCTTTTAGTTCTGCAAAACCAACACAGCTGCATGAATGAGATTATTTTTTCTCTGTGCATTGTCAGTGTGATTGTTTGCTGTGCTCCACTGGGACACATATATGCAGTCTCGCTGAAGGCAGCACACTGTTGTAATTGAACATCTAATTTGGTCTGCTGATGACTTTTTATTTTGGGGATTGCAGAAGAAGGAACAGAGCATGGCTGAAATTTTTGGAATGTCGTTTTGTTTCAAAGTTGCTTTTCTGACCGGAATTCAGGCTCCTGCACCACTAAAGTCTTCTGCTGTTCCATCTCAAATATTTTAAAGAAAACCCCTCACCATTTTGACTTTATAAAGCTATTGAATTTCCTTTGTCTGTTGCATGTACGGAGAGTGTGTGTAGAAAGGTAGTAAGACACATGTGAGAATGGCAACTTTTTACTCCATCTGCAATCCCTAAATATCCAGTCTGAGAATGTCAAAAGTACTTGACAACAGATGTGGTTAGTCCCTTCAGTCAAACACATTAATGATGGCATACAGTGCTCTCTGCACATTTTGCATTATAAACTTCTGCTCAAAATAGAATCTTAAAGCAGGAGATCACCATTTCCTTTCTGACTGGGGAATGCAGTGGCACAAAAGCTGCCAAACACCGCAGGTGAGCACTTGGTTGATGTTCATTCTGTCTGAACTCCCGTGCCAGTGGGCATAGGCTGAAATGATTGGCATATGATCAGGCTTCCTAAGACCCTTCCTGTTCATTAAGATTTCTTGTGCTGTTACTTTCCCAAATTTTTCACTTTTTCATTACTGTGAATGCCCTGGCGAATTCTGTTTTGTTTTAACCAAGAAGTGAAGACATCTGCAACTGAGTTAACTTCTAATGAGTCAACTTAGGTTTTATTTTTCTGAGTATGAGTCTTCTGCTTTTCTGTAACTGATAACTTTGAAAACTTCATTGAAACACACTTCTTTATTCCTTTGCATCCTCCTTGTAGGAACTATAGTAATACTAGCTAATGTTCAATCTGTGAAATATATGTAGATGGGAACCAACTAAAAATCCCTTCAATGGCACGAAGTTGGTATTTTTCAGACTAAAAAGGGAGCTAGTAGTCCTCAGTTTATTGACATTTCCTTTAACAAGGTTGTTGTCATCCAAAAAAAAAAAAAAAAATAAACAAGAAGAAAGCAGCTAAAATTTTCGGAGTTGAACAATCAGTGCAGAACATATGTCACACCTCATATTCCACTAGACTGAAACAGAGTAAGGGACAGGGAACCAGGATTTCCTTGCTTATTGCTGGCATATTGCTGTTAATAGAAACAAAAGGATTCCTTCAATTATCTTCCTTTTCACTGTATTACATTCTTATTGCAGCTCTTCACTGTGGTCTAAAATGAATTTGTGACATTTCCATTTAGTAACCTGATTTTATTAGAGTTTTGAAGCCATTTAGTCTTTTCTAATGTTCTTTCTTACTTTGAGCTTGCTTTGACAAAACAGAACTTTAACTTAGTTATGTCCAAAACTCTTACATGTGTAATTTTCCCTTTTATGCAAACCCAAGATGTTTGTGTTCTTGCTTGATAATTTCTCAAGTGTCCAGAAGCAATTATTTGATAAGGAAACTGCAGAATTATTAGATTACAATATCCTCAAACTCTAACTGTGAACAAAATGTATACTAATATAATATAATTTTGTCTATTAGCCTAATGGTGGTGTCCCCCATGACAATCTTGTTATGATCAGAATGAAACCAGATGAAAATGGAAGGTTTGGCTTCAATGTAAAGGTAACAGTACATCTATTTCTTTTACATTTATTAAAGTTATTTTCTGATATTTGGGATTCCTTACTAATCTATTTTGTTTTTAAAGGGTGGATATGATCAGAAGATGCCAGTAATAGTATCCAGGGTAGCTCCAGGAACACCTGTAAGTTATCAAAAATGCAGACTTGGTAGCAATATCTGTGTATCTCGAAGGATGTACTGAAAATGATAAATTATTTCATAGCTGCCTATGAAAATTAGTTTTTGCTATAACATTATCAGAACAAAGCAAATTACGTGCAGTAAGAATTTGATGGGGCTGTTTTTGAAGTTCTTCAATCCTCAAAAGTATTTTTTTCCTACTGAAACAAAGTTTAATTTCTGAAAATTACAGGGCATTACAGATGCTCAGTATGTACTGGTACTCGAGCTGTGCCATCCTAAAAATACTTCTACTTTATTGCTTTTTTTAGATATAGACATTCAGTAATTTCACATAAATTACATATTGAAAGAGTGGTAAAAATAACTGAAATAGCAAATGTCTTACTTTAGTGGCAGATGTAGCAGAGTAAAGCCAAGATGTAGATTAAAACCAGACATTATGAATCATTCATCAGGTCTGATTGCGTGTTGTTACCGATGTTTAGTGACTATAAGAGTGTCTTCAACCTAGGCACAATATTTGTCAATTTATTACCAGAAACACTGACCTGGTATTCAGCTGAGGTCAGCTCTGGCAATACCTGTTAGAGTGGAGTTAACCATTTATTTCCTGGGTTTTTTTCCTTTTTTTTGCTCTTTGAAAGTATTGAAATGTTTGCCAAAATAATTTTCTTGTATCTTGTTAATTATTATCCCTGAAATATTTAATAACTTGAATAATTTTGGATTTAAACATTAGCTCTGTAGGAAGAAGATAGTTAGTAATGGCTTGTGCACTTTCTTTTCTGCAACAATGTTTAGACTGTGATTGTAATAACAGTTTTTAACACCTGATTCCTCTCTCTGAGATTACTGGGAGTTGTGCTTTGGTTTTTGCCATTACCATTGCAGTATTTCAGACCTCTGAAGCATTTAAGCCCGTGAAATTGATTTGGACACGGTTTTGCCACGTTTCTCCCCTCCCTTCAAAGATAAAAACGTCCTGCTTTTTAATTTCCTATACAAATGGTGATTCAAACAGAGGAGCTCTCTGCATCAGCTGAGGGGTAGAGTAACAGCTGCTGAAAGACACGTTACAGTGCCAGTCACCTCCCAGCTGCAAATGGGAATGGCACTGCCTGTGTATTGTATAACACTTGGATTTATCACTTGAACACAGTGCAGCAACCATAGCAACAGGGCTCTTAGGATTCGAGAGCCCAAGGAGAGTTACTTTAAGTTGTTATTTTAAGGTAAGAAATTGGTAGTGGCTTGTGTTACAGATGGTTTTGGTTTTTTCCCCCACCTTGCAGGCTGATCTGTGTGTCCCTCGTTTGAATGAAGGGGACCAGGTTGTGCTGATTAACGGCAGGGACATAGCAGAGCACACCCACGACCAAGTTGTGATGTTCATTAAAGCTAGCTGTGAGAGACACTCAGGGGAACTTGTGCTCCTAGTTCGACCCAATGGTGAGTGGCTCGTGCATCATAATTAAAAATGAAAATCCACACCCTGCTCTCATTTTCTAACCTCCATTTTGTGTCCTGGCGTGAAGTGTTTAACCTGTAAGAAATTACTCCCTTCCCTGAAAAGGAATTGTGACAACACAGTGTATTGATCCCATAATCTAAAGAGCTGTGTATAACTAAGTGTTGAAAACTAATAAAAAGGTCAGACACCAAATATTTTTAACAGAGCTAATTTAAATTTTGTTCTCACTCTCATTGATAAAAATGTCCAGAAAGCTATCTGGATATTGAGTGTATTTTATAAGGGTATTGTTATTCCCTTAAGGAAAATGTAAAACAAACACAAACAAAAAAACCTCACCAAATATTCAGTGTTTGGGTGACTTTGGAGGTATATACAGTGTATATACAAAATCCTTCCATACATTTTTAACACAATCCAAAATCACTGATAACATTTCTACTTGAGGAGTCTTGGTAGAAGTGCTAAATGCAGTCTAAATAAAAGCTTATGCAGTGTATTCACAAAATACACTGTTGGATCATAGCCAGCAGATGGGTACTGGATTTAATTCTGCTGCACCTCCTAACTATAGTAGAGTTGGAGAGGAAAAAGCAAAATGAAAAATATTGATCTTAATTGGATCAACTGAAATTTGATGTACTACTTCAGACAAAATTTGAGGTACTATTTTAGCAGAATGTCTCATCCACTTCATAAAAAACTTTCCCTTATTCAGTGATTTGCACTCCCCACTTACATGTGCTGTCATTCTGTGTGTAAGCTCTCTTGCAGCTTTTGTGTGCTTACTTTCTTTTCAGTCAAAATTATGAGCTTTATTTGTAAATTTTCTAAAACTATCTTTCCCCTTGCGTGTTGATTATCTTTGTATCTACGAAAACTTGTGAGATGTAGAATTGAGGAGTTGCCAGTTTCCTTCTTTGTAGTGCTGTAATACAATTTAAAGACAGGCTTTTGAACAGCATATGCCTGTTATGTGTAGCAGAAGATGCATATTATTTCTGAGCTTATAGGCAAGACACACATAGAGCATTGATAGCTTTATAATGCCGTGTATTAAATGCAATTTTCTCAGGTGGTCTGCATATCTTGCCCTGATTACTGAAGCCTGAAATGAGTTCTAAGTGACTTGTAAGTAAAATGTAAATGAAGATATAATGACATCAGAGGCATGATGTGAGAATCTGAGATTAGAGAGTTATATCAGGCAAGGCAGGGTATAATGTGAGTTTTGATCAAAATTTTAGCTGTCAGTGATGGGCTTTCACTTAAAATTACTATTACACCAAAGAAAAAAATATTTTTATCATGGATTATCATGATCAGTAAAGGCTACCTGTCCTTGCTGATGGGGACTGAAATCAATGTGCTAATAAATGTGGATTTTTCTACAGGAGGAATGTGGTGTTTTTTCTATTAGTTACAGCTAACTTTAGTCAAACAGCATCTTCAGTCTGAGCATTCACACCTTTGCTTGTTCTAGCTGTCTATGATGTTGTGGAAGAGAAGCTGGAGAGCGAGCCTGATTTTCAGTACATCCCTGAGAAATCTCCACTTGATGGTGTCCATCAAGATGATAATGCTCTGAGGGAATCCATGATTCAGTTAGCAGAGGGGCTTATCACTGGAACTGTCTTGGCTCAGTTTGATGTAAGTACAGTATTGCCTGGAGCTGGGTGCAACTTCCAAGTCTTTTGGGATAACAGGTATTTTAAAGAGAGCAGATTTTCAGTTAAATTTCAGACCAGTCAGCATCCTTTAGCAAAACAATTGTCTTACACTCTGAAAGGAAAAATAACCAAGGAAAAAATCAATCCTGTATTGCATATGCAAACTTAAGAATACCTAAACCTAGGTTTTAGTTTTGTAGATAGCTTTATTGATTACTTACACTTTTTGTGTGGTTATCAGGGACATGCTAATAAAATATTTTCATAAAGATGAAGCCTGAAGAATGTCTGCCAAACTATGTGTTCTGTACTCAGGCCTTCATTCCATACCTAAGTTGCTGTAGAAACTGAATGACGCTGGGCTGTTGATATTCTGTGGGCATTCTCAATGACAGAAGACAAAATAACCACTGAAAAATCCCGCCCGAATTTTAAAGGTTAATGTAACTGTGTAATTTAGAAATAGTTGATTTTTGTTGACTTAGTTGAGACCAGTAGTGCATTTTCTGTGGAGCATTAAGCTGTTGATAGCCGTGGTCTTTCTTCAGCACTGACTTGTGCTTTGGTGATATCCATCTTAAATGCAGGAGATCAAGATCAAGTGGGTTACAGCAGGAAACAGTAGGTTTGTAAAACACAGCTGTGCAAATGTCACGAATTCCTCACCAAATGGAGACCTAACATTATGTTTTGCAGCATATATTTATAAAATATACTTTATATACTAGTCTTTAAGAGCTTTGGTAAAATTTCATTTTATATTTAGAAAGAGCAGATTTTTCCAAGTTATTTAAAATTCTGCTTTAATATAAGTTTTCATTCTCCCTAGCAGGTTCAATGTGTAAAAGATTTTTAAACTGCTTTTTTTGAACCTGGATCGTTTCACTGATATTTTTTGTAGCACAAAGGTTGTGGTAATGCATGACTAAGGCATGAAAGGGTAGGAACCTCTCAAAGGCAATTTTGTGCAGGAAAAGTGCAAGGTAACCAGGATTTGCTCTACAGTTATTGTAATACAGGACATATGGGGGGAAAAAAAAAATTGCCCCAAATGACCAAGTGGAATGACAGTATCAGTGAATTCACTTACCATTATACAATGGTTTTGTATAACTGCTTTTCCTCTGGATCAGTGTTCTAATGGAAGCTTCAAATTTAGTGTTCACTTTGTCTTTAAACAAAATTTGGTTCCATCTTTTTAGAACAAATTCTTTTTAGGCAAATAATATAGCAGTGAGTCTATTGCATCTGTTATGTTCTGAACATCATCTTTGTCTTTTAGCAATTGTATAGGAAAAAGCCGGGAATGACAATGTCTTGTGCCAGATTACCTCAAAACATTTCCAAAAATAGATACAGAGACATTTCGCCTTGTAAGTATTGCTATGTGTATATGTGCTCTAAAAGTATTTTACTGTGGTTAATAAATAAGTAACATCTTTCTAAACATTTTTTTCAGATGATGCTACACGGGTTATTTTAAAAAGTAATGAAGATTACATCAATGCAAATTATATAAATGTGAGTAGTATTTTTTAGAAGTGCTTCTGACATTAGGTAATTCTATAATTTTTCAATGAAAAAAATTGATTTAAAAAATCCATTTTTTATAAATCTAGTTCAGGCTAGAATGGCTACTAAACCTCTAGTCAGAGAGGTTTCAGCGATTCAAAATTTCCTGTAGATATATTTACTTCCTATATTTACTTCCTAATGTTTGGTGGCACATCTTTTGATAAATATTCAAGTCTAGCCCTGCATTTAATGTGAAAAAATGCAAACTGAAGCCAGCCCTCTCCAAAGCAATTAATTCTTCTTTTCTGATTACTTTTCTGACAGTTGTGTTCAACAACAGTAAAGTTTAATTTGGCATCAGTTTTTTACACCTTGTTTCTTTCATTGTTAGTAACAGTAAAATTACAGCTACTTACTTCAATGAAGAAACCCCAGATATTAAATTCTGAGATCTGTGTTTTAAAAGCTAGTGTCAAAAACCCACAGAGCAAGAAATATTTGCACCTGAATTATTTGCCAGCTGCTCTGTAATTTCTTTTTTCAACCATTAATCTTCATTATGGCAACTACATGACTGTCAGTTCATTTGTAAAGTGTATTTGAATCTTTGTAGTAATTTTGCATGTGAAACACTTAATGAATTTTTATCTGTGCCAATTCATATTTGCTAGCCTTTAAGAAATAGAATTAATGTCATGGATGCTTTTTGAAAAATTAGTTACTAAACTGTAAATGCCTGATGCCTGACTTCCATTTGCTGTAGGAGTTGAAATAATGACTTTGTCTTCTCTTAGATGGAAATCCCTTCTTCCACAATAATAAACCAGTACATTGCTTGTCAAGGTCCATTACCGAACACTTGTCCTGATTTTTGGCAGATGACTTGGGAGCAAGGCTCTTCTATGGTTGTAATGTTAACAACTCAAGTAGAACGGGGCAGAGTAAGTAAAACATTTCCTTAAATACCACTTCCAGAATCTCCTAAAAAACTGTTAGTGACTAACCTTTAAAAGATTAGAGGAATATATTGTGATGGTATATAATGATGGGATAAGAGGCAGTCATTTTAAATTAGAAGAGTGTAGGTAGAGTAGATAAAAGGAAGAAATTTATACAATGTAGGTGGTGAAATAATGGCACAGGTTGCCCAGAGAGGTAGTGAATGTCCATCTCTGGAAACGTTGAAGGTCATGTTAGATGGGGCTCAGAGCATCTCAATCTAGTTGGAGATGGACTCATTGCAGGGGGGTTGGACTGGATGGCCTTTAAAGATCTCTTCCAACCAGAACTGTTCTATCATTCCATAACTGTTTTTCATAAGAGCAGTGCATTCCTAGTTCTTTTGCAATGATGAGTCTTAGATTTTAAACCTTCTGGTTTGTTAATGCAGCTAATATTTAAACTTTGTTCCGTGCTGAAAAGCACTTAACTCTTCATGTATTTTCTAAAATACTTTCAGTCTGCTTTGTTTGATTTGTTATTGTAAAGTAAAAAGCATTTAGAATTTACCTTCATAGGATTTTTTTTCTCAAAACTTCAAATGAAGGAACTCCAGGAAGTTGCATCAGTTTTCATAGTGTACTTCTCTGATATGTAGTGAGATTAATTTTTTAGGCAGCCTAACATAGCTTTGTAGTGTTAATATCCCATGTCAGGATGGCTCTCTTATCAAGGATTTTCTTAAAACTTGAACTCTAAACTTTTCCATAAAATGTTGTTCTGCTTCTATAAAGATCTGTTTAATCATGTGAAATAATCATTGTCCTTTAATTTGTATATAAAATGTGTTAGAATACTAGTAATAGAGTAATTAGAGTTCAAATTAGTAAAAATAATTGTGTATGGTGCTGTAAAAGGCCTCAGATGTGTTTTATGGCTTGTTTGGTTTTGGTTTAACATGTAGTTTCTCCGTAATAGCTTTGGATTTTATGCAGTTTTATCCTTTGGAGTTAGGCAAAACAATCGAGTGTGGTCATACAGTGTAATTCTAGAGTTACTTGATTTAGTCTGGAGCATTCACAGTAGCACTGGCTGGTTAAGTGTGTGGACAGTAATGACTGGAACAATAGTGTAGTGGAATTCCTCCATATCAGGATTTCTTTTGAAGATGGATTTACACTGGGTTGTGGCTCTTCTGATCAACTTGGATTGTAGTTCAGCTGTCTGTATATTTTCTGACTTTTTAATAACCATGTATTTGTTCTGAGGTCAAGACTCTGAATAGAAGTAAAATAATTGAAGGGAACTTGCAGTGTTTTAAAATAATTTTTTAGTGACTTAATGTCTGCATGATGCTGCCTGCTCCCAAATAAACAGGATAAGAGGGAATTTCAGTACAAGTGCCCTTTTACTTTGAGTGTTCTTTGCAAATCTGCTAAGAACAGACTTGCAATAGCAGTTCTCTGAGGTTCCCCCACCCCTTCAATAATGGTATTTGTGGAGTTCTTTGGAGAGCTGCTTAATAATGAAATAAAAGGACTTATCTGTCTTATACCCATAGGCAGACTCCCTGCTCTAAAGCTGATCATGAGGCTTCTGACATCACCATCCCACTGCATGCCGGGATGTCTCAGTGGAGCAGGAAGTCTGCAAATCTGGCTGCTCTTAAAGATTCGCCAGGTGGGTTGGAAATGCAAAAGTACACTTGAGCTGAAATGACCTCTGTAATTAGGCATTTAAACCATATAGCAGAAAATCGTAGTGCTTGAAGTTTTTATTCGCGTTTGAGGACTTGATTGGGAGTCTTTGAAGTCTGCCATCTTCATCCCCCTATTTTCTGCATTAGCTTAGCAACTTTTTTGTTGTTTCTTTCTTTCTTTTTTTTTTTTTTTTTCCTTTTCCCATATAAATGTACTTTGAGAAGATCAGATTAGGATTTTGGAGGTCAGAAATGTTTATAAAGCAGCATCTTTGTCACACTTGAGTGATGGAATGTTTATAGATAAACTCTTTAAAAAATTGTTATGGAAGTTAAAGGCATCCATCTTCAGTTAAACTAATAGCAAGAGCTGGTGCATGTGTCCTCTTGAAAAGAGAAACAGGAAATCTCTGTGATACCTTATTTCATAAACAGTAATTAGGTAATGAAGTCTCTTTGGTAAGTACATAAATAGTGATTACAAAATGGTCAAAATAATCTGTAACAAACAAAGGTATAAAAACTAGAGAAAATGAAAATAATACTCTGAATTTAAACACAGGCATCTTTGAAAATGTGTTGACCTTAGGTTAAATGCCATCAGTACTGGCCAGAGCCATCAGGAAGCTCATCATATGGGAATTTTCAGATTACCTGCCATTCAGAAGAAGGAAATCCTGCTTATGTCTTTCGAGAAATGACATTGACTAATCTGGAGGTAAAATCTTAATATATTTTCATGTATCAATCTGCTGAATCCTTGTATACTACCTAAAACATCCGTAGGTTTTCTTTTCAGCTTGATGGCATAGCCATGTAAATAGAACTGTTTATTTATAGAGCCCTCTAGAAAACTACTCCTTGTCATGTACTTTCCTAAGAGAAATCCTGTCCATAGAATGATAACCTTACGTAAGCAAAAATACCACAGATTCATTTTTCATAAACATATTAATTGGATCACATGAAGGATATATTATCCTAGAAATTTTTACTGGTATCTTTCATAACCTGGCCAAAGAAAAAGAGCAATAAAAGAAGCTGAGAAACTTGTTATTCCCTTGATGTTTTCAGAACATGAAACATTAGAGGTGTTTCATCATCACACCTGAAAGTCTTTGTAGAGGCAAACAGTTCTTACTAATTCCATCTTGAACAATATGTGCAAGAAGGTGGAAGATAAATCCTGCTGAGAGATGAATCTGGAGTGATGACTGCATGTAAACAAGGATCTTTTTGAACATGCATTGCATGATTTGCAGGCCACGTGTAATTTTCAGAACCTCCCCAGCTAGTATTTCAATTTCAGAAATGTTTGGAAATGAGTATCTGGAATTTAGTTCACATACTTATTTCTCACTGCTTGAGTTAGCGGTTGAGAAGCCGGTTTTATAGAGCTGCCTTTTAGTCAATTTGCAGTTCAAATTCCTGCCCTGTGTCCTGTTGAGACAATTGCTCATCTGCTATCAGCCATGGAAGCTCTGTAAATGATTCTATGCCTGAAGGCTATTCAAAATGCAGTAGCTCCTCTTTTGAAATTGGACTCTGGTTGCCCGGGCTGTCCCCTCCCTTAACCAGAGGCCCATTGATTATATTTGTGATACCAGATCAAGGGCCAGGAGCGAGTGGAAAACAAAGTCATTGTGCCTTGTAGGTGTAGGAGCTGCAGATCAAGCCAAAACTGCTGCTGGTCACATAGGGTCTGATGGAAAGCTTTTATTTCTGATCTCCCTTCCTACCCCATTCTGTCATTTGATAATGTGATCTTGTCTCGTTCTGTGAAATTTGGTTTGTTGAGAATATGACCACCTTCTTGCACATCTAGTGTTCAGTTAAATTGCTGGTATCCTTGAAGTGCTTTGCTATTATATGCTCTGTAATTTTTTTCACCTGTTGAAGATGTAAGCATTTGTGGATTTCCTTTTTTCCTTTTAAGAAAAAAAAAAGAGTAATTACAAAATTCAGGATGACCGATGGTTAACACAAATAAAGCACTGCTTGTTGCCTGAAGCCACTTTAATTATGGGTACAAGTTGCTATAAATGTACTATTGATTTTTTTATTGTTATTATTCTTGGCACTTTTTTAAATGGGACTTGAATTACCCTTGATTAAATTTCATGTTTCTGATTAGAAAGAGGAAAGCCGCCAGCTGACCCAAATCCAGTACATAGCGTGGCCTGATCATGGGGTTCCTGATGATTCCAGTGATTTCCTAGATTTTGTGTGTCTTGTGCGAAAGAAGAGGGCTGGCAGAGAAGAACCTGTTGTTGTTCACTGCAGGTATCAAATTTTTTTCCAATTTTATTAAATCATCATAGTGAACTTCTTATCATCAAATACCTTTCTGTGCTTTGTTCTTGAAATAAATATTTAATAGTATTTGCTTGGGGGTGACAGAAAAGCTCAACATTGAAATAAAACAATTATTTAACGTGGTAATCACATTGCAATAAGCAAAGTTTTGAATAGCAACGTGGGTTGATCTGTGCATTTTGCTGGGATGTTTTGTTCTGTTTGTGATTTAAATGCTCATGGTAACAATCTCCATAATTCAGGGAAATGGCAAAGGATACTTGGTAACCACAAGGAATAGGTTCCTGTTCTGCAAAGCTCTAGAATAGCTGTGTAAATGATCCAGAGTGGAAAACGTGGGTGGTTTATTAAAAGATTATTAAAGGACATTTTCTCTCAAGTCTGCAGTATTACACTGTGTGGTATTTTGATACATACATTAAGATGAGACATTTTTCTCTACAATTTACCTTTGTCATGAATTAAAAGAACTTTGTTTAGATCTTTACATATACATGAAATGCGACTTTTCTTTTTTATTGTGCAATAGTTTTTAATATTCTCCATTCCTATAGTGAATTTCAAGATCTTAATCATTTTGAAATACCTAATTAGCAAACTAGAATAATGCCAGCTGTTTTCAAATGAACATGTGCTATCACAATTCTTTGGGAGCAATTCTGTGAATAATATTTGACTTCTCAATTCTGAATACTCCCCAGTCAGTGTTCCTGAGTCAGGCATATGTTGTTCTTTTCAGAGAGAAGCAGAGAAGTGTAAGGGATAAAATAAATTTAAAGACTACAAGTAAACTAGACATTTATTGAAGGAGATGAAAGAAAAATACACCTTGTGTATCAGAAATCGTGTTAGTTCTGCTCTCAAGTTGTTTTATGCAGGTCAGGGTGAATCTTGATGACTAGGGAAGCTAGTACCAGAATGCCAGTGTCTTCACTGATACTGCTTCTCAGCTTCCATTATTGATATATTTTTGGTTAATATGGTTGTGAAAAGATGAAGATGGCAGCCAAATACACACCCTCTATGATATAAAGTGTGCAAGTCTGCAGAAACACTGGAAAAACAGCATTGGAGAGCAGGAACAGTTTCATTCATCTCAAGGAGGCACCACCTCAGCTCCAAACTGGTAACTTCTGTGTGTAATTGAAGCTTGTATGAAAAAATTATGTTTCACAGAAGAAAAGAGATGGACTATCACAGTTGAACATAAATTTACTTAATTGGCCCAACTTGGTGGCTGTTGGGAAGTATAACCAAATTCCAGCAGGGAGTCAAGCAGAAGGAGCCCAGGTGTTCCTCCATATGGTGCAGGCACTCTATTTTTAACATCTCTTCAGTATAATAGGACAGGGCATTAGTGCAACAACATTTGTTTTCAGGACTAAGCCACCAGCTTTTGTGAGAGGAATCCAAGTAGCTAATAGAAAATTATTTTATTTTGTACAATGATAATTTAAAAACAAAATGATTCAAACCCACAGAGATTATAAGACAACAAAGACCTTAAGGAGTTGGAAAGGGTTTTGTTATATCAAGCTGCATAAACCACTCATTTCTGATGTTGTGTCATGTGTCATGTCATTATTTTTATCTTTATGAGGACTTACTAGTTTTGTTGAACAGTTTCTAATTCTTGTTCTAGATGAGATGGAGAACCACCCATCCTGTCCATGATTTTCATGCCCTGTCTCAGTGTTCTACCCCATCAGTCAGTGATTTCTTTCTCTAAGCTGGAGAAACCAGCTATCCTACCTTATGCTTGTCAGAGGAAAGTTATCACATTTTCTGTTGTTGCTGTCCTCTGAATCTTTTGAAATTATAAAATGAGTCATTAGGTTCTTTGACAGTTACTGTTTGTTCCTGCTTGGATTTGATAAAGCATTCTGCATTTAAGTTCTATATGTATAAATTCTAGAAATATGAAACACTACTGAATCATTTTATATAACCAGCACATTTACATCTTGTCTTAAAATTCTTATGACATCACTGAAATATAGAGTAGTTTTAATGCCACCTCCTGGACAAAGATTTAAATAGTAGTTTAGCCAGACTTAATCTGAAATAACTCTTTAAAATCAGAACAAGTAACTTTCAAAATTTGAAATGTTTATAATAATCACTTTAGATACAAATGCTTTGATTTATTGTATGAGTTGGGATAATGCTGGCATTTCAAAATATGTATTTGGCCCTGTATTCCAATGTGGGGAAACATTTGTTTCAAAAGTGCAACAATAATTGAAAATTTGAAACTGTTCATTGAATTCAAGGTTAAATATTCAGTCTTTAAGGCTTGCTGCTTTTGGAAAGGCATATGTGTACATAAAACAAGGTAGATGAATCTTTAGATTTGTTTTATTTTTAAGGAAAAAAAGAGTTTGTCTTTAAGCTCTCTTGATAATTTTGTCATTCTGAGATGTGTATGTTATGGTACTTCCTTGTCTTGAAAGGGATTGATACGTATTTTCAATCAATACAATCTAGATCTACATTGTACTTTTTAATAACAAGAGAATAATCTTTATTGTCACCCTACAGAGGTTTCTAGTAATTGTTCTTTTCCTTACTTGGAAATAGGAAGGTATTTATCACTTGAAGGACATGAATATGATTTTATTGGCCCAACATTCCAGAAATCATCATTTCAGTGATGGTCAAACTGACACAACGTGTCCAGCATGTGCTCGTGTTTTGTTACCCTCTAGATGTGCTTGTGGTTTATAATGGGATTTTACCAAACACCTCTGGAAGTTCTGCTCGGGGGAATGGCTGGGTGAGGCGGTTCCTCTTCCAAGGAGCTGCAGTTCTGTACTGATGGGTTTTGCTCTGTTCAGGCGGGGCAGAGGCTGCTTCCAGACAGACACAACGAGTGTGTGGGGGTCAGAGTGAACAACCCTGAGAATCCAGGAGAAGGAAGGTCTTCAAGTATGAATTGTACTCCAGACACCTGATTTCATTTTCCACTTTGTTTTGTTGTTGCTTTTCCAGTGCTGGGATTGGACGGACAGGGGTTCTGATCACGATGGAGACAGCGATGTGTCTCATTGAGTGCAATCAGCCTGTTTATCCTCTAGATATTGTCAGAACCATGAGAGATCAAAGAGCCATGATGATCCAAACACCTGTGAGTATCATCCCTGCTGTTCTGTGTCGCAGAACAATAATTTCCTGTGATCCAGTCATATTGGATGGATTTTTAATGTACTTGTTGATCAAATTGCGTAGATCACCTTTACCCAGTGTAGCTGTAGCCTTGGCTCCCTGCAAAACTAAATTCCTAAGGCTATTGGAAAGGAGCAATTCTTTAAATTTCTACAGAAAAAAACTTGAAAAAACGGCAGCAGCTGTTTCAGACAAATAATGACAAAAGGAGTCAATTTTCAACAGTGTAAAAATTGCTCAGAGAAGACAGCAGGATTCCAAGTGTTAGGAAATGGCAGTAGTATAAAAAATAAACACAGAAAGAACCAAGACATGCAAGAAGAAACTTCAGTGTTGAAATTCAGTGATTTTATGTTGCCTTAGTTGTAATGAAAACAAGCCTTAACAATGCCCTGTAATAACTTAAATTATCAGAGAAATAATTTTTGTAAAAATTAGTGTAGTTAAATCTACACAAGATGCATCAAAGTAATCATAAGTGCACTTAGTCTGAGAAGAGTAACTTACTAAAGGATTATTTGAGGACTTTCATGGCATTTGATACACCTTAAGATACCAGAATTTTTCATGCAGCTGTAATGTTTGGGTTTTATGAGAGAATTAATGTATTATATTTCAGATTTGTAAGAGTTTTAGAACAGATTTAGAAACTTGTTACTGCATCAGTCAGGTATTGCTTATCTCTAAGAGCAGTTTATGTGTTTAGAAAGTACCTAGAAAGGGTGCAAAGGTTGAGAGTTGTGTTGGAAAAAAGACTTGGATTTTCAGTTGTTCCAAACTTTGGGTACTTCCAGAGTTGACTTTTGGGGTTTTTTTTTTTGGTTGCTTTGTTGTTGGTGGTGGTGGTGGTGTTTTTGTTTGTTTGTTTGTTTGTTTTTGAAAGAGTAATCATGAGTAATTGATGTAGTTCTACATAGTATACAGCATTTAGAGAGAAAGCATCTTGAAGAAAAGACACTAGATCCAGTATCAAATCACAATTTCTTGAAGGTAGCTACTCACTGTAGTAAATTTCATGTCCCTGCTGCTGTTCCTCTGATAAAATTGGAATAAAACTTTTTTGTTCTTTAGGGAGTATCAAGGCTGACAGAAAGTCTGTGTGTCTCCATTTCTAGGTCACCAGTCATTCAGTGCCGCTGAATTCATGTTGCAGTACTCACGTTTCAGTAAAAAGTTGTATTCAGGTAGCACAGGAAGGATGAGAAAGGTGATGATGCATGAAAAAGAGCCAAGGATGGCTCTTGCTGTTTGTGACAGTTCTCCAGGATGGGTAACTGTCTTTCTACCATATGTAGAGGGGAAGAAAATGTTATTAGTAAAGGTAGGAGTTGCAGAGGTGAGGGTTTTAAAAAACTGAATTTTTTCAGCGTGCTCAATATCGTCTGGTCTCCTCATTTTTCTTAGGAAAAAAAAATATTCCAAGGTTCAGTGAAAAGCAGGCGTTCAGTGTATCAGAGGGAGCAGGTCTAAAGGAATTGGTTTTTTAAGGTCCCACGAACCTCAGCCGTTCCCGTTCCTCCTTCGGCCCCTGGAGCTGGGCTCGTGTGCCCCGAGGGGTTCGCTCGCTGTCCGCAGGGGGGCGCTGGGCACAAAGGCGGATTTTACACAAATGAGAGAAATGAAACTTTGATATAAGCGTGACAGGATAGCAAATAATGGTTCTGGTGCTGGATGTCAATGCTCCCTCGTAAGATCTGACATCACTCCCTGCTGCACAGAGAGGGCTGTTCCACAACACTGCCACTGCTGGAGTTCTAACCAGCATAGACGCATCTGTGCAGGATGCAATGTGAGTTGTGGCGCTTTGCGTTTATTTCGGTTTGTTTTCATTATATTCTAATGTAATTACAGTCGGGGGTTTTAACTATTATTTGTATAAAACAAACTTAGTCACTTCTGTGTATGTAGGTGCTAGACTTGGATGCATTGAAGACTTAGACATTATATAACACTAAGAAACAGGTTTTCTGGGTTTTTAAAACATGAAACAGTTTTCTTTTAAATCAGATTCTGACAGGGAGGGGCCAGTAATATGGTGAGTTAATGTAAGTATGAAAAAGTGCTTTGAAACTATGGCTTCTAAATTCAAGAGCGTGGAAACCTCAGGTGGGTGAAATTTCAGCAAGGAAATAAAGAGCAGAAAATTACTAAATAGGTGATGTAATAATAATACTGGGGTTTTGGGTATGACTTTCAGAATATACTTCAAAGTGCCATTCATCCTGTTCTTCTGTTGAGAAGCAAAATGCTCTCATCTGAAGTTCCTTTTGTATTGTTTTTCCTAAACTAACTTTGAAGCACAGAGCTTGGCCTGTAAAGAGAATGGGGAGGGGAAATCTTAGAGGCCATTTCTGTTTCCAAATGATATTTTTCAGTTACATTTGTTTTCAATTTACTGAATCTATTTTCCTTTTCAGAGTCAGTACAGATTCGTATGTGAAGCTATTTTGAAGGTGTATGAAGAAGGATTTATTAAACCTTTACAAGCATCACTGCATAAGTAAAGAGCAAAAAACCTATGATATCAATTGAGGAATCTTGTCCTCTGTAATGAACTGGCAACATTCTTTGTGCCATAATACTGCTTGCAGGAAATGATAGTGAAGTACAGCAAAGAATTGACAAAGGACTTTGAAAACTTCAGCACTGTTGCACTTTACGTTGAAACAAAATCAGTCTCTGAAACTTCTGACCTTCATCTGTTTGAAGACTTTATTTTCGTGATTTGCTCCGAACAAACCATAAACTGAAAGAACTAATTGTGTTCAGGGTAATCTACGATATTTCATTGTAGTGCCATATACTGCGCTTCTGGTTGAATTGCTACAAACAAGGCTTGGAATTATTTCACTCTGTTTTACACCCATGTCTCTTAAAACGAAAAACAAATGAAAAAAATACACTAAGCCATGGTCTTTTTCCAGTGCTAGGTTTATTTCCTATGTACAGACTCTCACAGTTTTGTTTCTTACAACATTAGCAATATTGCCAATACTAGATAGATACACACTGCCTACTGATGCAGCACACTTTGTCCTACACCCTTACTAGAGACCAGCTGGTTGTTAGAGGAGAGCTGGTGTCTGTTAACCCAGCAGTAGCTGCATAATGCCCACTTACCAGCATCTTGTATGAAATAATAATAAAAAATTTTAAAAACCAACATATAAATAAACAGCATTTCTTTGGCACAGCTTGTGTGTCATACACTGGTGTATTCTGATTCGTGTGATTTCAGATTATGTGATGGGAACTAGTGCATGCGTTATGTCTTAACCCCTTAAGTGCCTTGAGACTTACAGCGTACATCCAGTGAAAGGCACTCATGATTCCATGGGGGTGGTATTGTCCTGTCATATTTATCTTAATGGGTTCAGATTTTTTAAATGGCCCTTGGTGCTTGGAATGTGTTACCACAAGGGGTCATGGAAATACCATTCCCTCTTTTCCTTATACAAGTACCTGTATGCTACTCTCTCTAGCAAAAGCACCTCTGCCAACTTAACGAATGAGCATTGTATGCTGCTGTGTTGTAATTATTAGAAAAATCTGACACATTCCTTCCAACTAGTAACTTACTAGCATCTTACTACGAAATGCTGGTAGATCATTAGAAGCTGATACATTGTTTTATCCTCTTGTTGAGAATAGCTGTTTTTCTCGATTAGCTATAACTCTTTAATAGCACTGATAATTAAGTTGAACTTACAATCAGATGTGATTTAATTCCATTACTTTCTAACTAACTCATTAAGTCCTTGTAGTTGATTTCAAGCCATGTTCGTACAGGTCTGCCTTTTCTTTTCTTTGTTTGGAGGGGAGAAGGGAGGAGAACACTATGAAGTTATCCCAGAATTTAATTTCATAATGACCCCAGTCACCTTCTGTTATGCTTGCGCAAAATTGTTCCGGTTGGTATGGGTTGCTTCTTATTTAAATAGGTAGAAGATTTGTAAGAAATGTCTGTCTGATACAGTATCTGAGCTCATTCTAAAGATGCATAAGTGTCCCCATTTTAAAGTATTTTTCTAGTATAGGAGAAACCAAGTCAGAAGCAAGGTACCCGGTGTAATATATTGTAAGAAAAAAACAGTCACTTACTTGACTGCCCTGTGACAGCATAACTTTGTGCCCTCTATTTAAAGGTTTTAATTTATTGTATTGGTTTCCTGAAAATGTTTATCCATTAAATTTTGTTGTAAGCTATATATATAGCATAGAATTAAAATGGAAAGTTCTACGCTAAATAATTTTTAACTATTGAAGAATTATATTGTATAATATACTATGTTCTATAGACATTTGAAACAGATCAGCTATGAACTATTAAATGAAAAGGGATTCAGGCAAAGTGAAATCCTGGCTTATGACTTAGTAATGAGCAAGAACCACAATGCCAAATGTCAGAGAGAGTTTTAAATATTTTTAGAAAACAAAATAATATTAGGAGGGCTGTGGCTCTGTTACTTATATTTCTAGATTTGATGCTTAAGGCAATGTTATCCCTCAGTGAAAAATAAATTTTACAAGAATATCTGGATCTGAACTGAACTGCAAAAGAGTAATATGGTAGCTTTAATCTCAGTTATATTTTAAGCCATTTGCAACAAATAAAAAGTATTTTTTATCGTTCTTTAACTTCCATGTGATGAGGTTATTAGCCGAGTTGCTGTCTAGTTAGAAGGTTATATTGAACTCAACACTTAATGTCCAAAAAGTAAAATAATTCATCCATTATACTAAAAAAAATTTTCTTCATGGTTAAGTTGTAAACAAAAATAGCATTTGCCCTGTTATTCTAAGGGAAATCAGAAACAGAGCATTATATAGCATTGGTATGTCACATATTTAAATACTCTTGCGTAAAATTGCCGTAGCAGTTCAAGTTCAAAAGTCCCATTTATACCACAATTAAGTGTGTGAAATCTATTTGTAATCTGCCATTACAGTTTTGATTACAGACACAGGCAAGAATAATAGGTCTCTTCAAAATTTTCCTCTGCACTGACTTGTAACTATCTGCACTGGGGAAAAAATTGGAACAAAGTACCTATTCTTAATTAATTGGGCATCAGCGACTCAGTGGCTTTTGGCATCTCCAAAGCCAGGTTAAAGGTAAAGGAAAAGAGAACAGCACTGAAGCCTTTCTGCACCAGAAATCAGTCATTTAAATTTTTCTACCTGTTGTGGTATAAATGGCCTTTTAAATATTTTTATATGGCCAAAAAAAGCAAAACTGCATAATATTTTACTTTGGGTTATGAAGATCTGTATCATCTTTAAGAGTTTTTTAAAGAAGTTTTTGTATGTTTCATGCTGTACAAAACATGAATGTATCTTTCAGACATAATGACTTATAGACCTTTATGTGATTGGTGTTATGACTGTTGGATTTTATGAATAATTATTTTCATACCATTTGATTAGGAAAAATGTTGGGTGGGTGTGGGAAGGAGTATGTTTGTAACACTTCCATGATACAAATCCAGTGAAAGAAAAAAAAAAAAAAAAAAGTAGTTTTCGTTGTAAATAAGAGCAATATTATGACAATTTTGTGCCAATGTAAAATGTTAAGATATTTGGTTATACTTTTAGGTTCAGATTGAAAACTACCACTACCATCTCTTGTTTAAAATGGATTTGAAGGCTTGAGGGTTTTTTTTGTCAAAAGACATGGGGCTCTAGTGGGGGCTTTGAGTGTTTTCTGGGAGCATTTTTTGTTTTTGCTAAATATGAAATAAGATACAGATATTGTTTTTTAAACCACCTACAGATTGTCAGCCAGTCCACTTTGAGAAATACTGCATTAGATATCCAGATAACTGAGAGCTGAAAAATTCATTTATCTTGAATTTGAAAGCATTTGGTATTTTCATCACTTATAGGTCTTAAGCAGTAAAATACTGCTTTTATGCATTTCATTTTTATCTGTTTTCTCCCAGTTATGAAAAAGTGAGTGGCTGGGGTTTTTTTCTCACTAGATTTAATGCTAGCTGACATTTGTTCCATGTTTCTCTGTTAAATCTCAAAAGCATATATGCCATATAGATAAAGCAATAACACTTCTCCCAAAATATCTGATTACAGTCTGGCACACCATCTAGTAAAGAATGGATGAGAAAGCAGTTGGGACATTAAGAAACATGAGGAGTTTGTTAAGGAACTTGTGTAGCTGGCAACTTTCAGTGGAGACCTTCCAAAAAACTTCGTGGTACCTGTGGAAGGGCCAAAATGCAGCGGACGTGCTGCAGTTGCACTGCCCAGGGAAACGGGCACAAGGGAAGGTCTGGCATAGAGATGTTGGAGCTCCAGGTATGCTGTGGAGCTGGATTATGTGATATTTTTATGCTTATGCAGTGTGTGTGCAGGTGTGTGGGTGATGTTTGATGGCTCAGGGAATTAACATGAGCATGAAAAGCTCTACAGATCCACCAGTTTCCAAGCAAAAGAAGGTTGTCTAGTACATGTGCTGTAGTTTTGACTGTAGAGCTCCTGCGCAGGCAGTCAGCAAGCCCTTCAGCCCTGAGGATAAAAGAAGTGATTTGGTTATGGTCCATATAAAAATTTTGCATATTTGGACTTCCACCAGTATCAGTGTCCTCTAATACCAGTTGCAGTCTTTTTGTAGCTGACATCTCAGGTCCCCAGTTGGCTGGGCTGGGTGTATTTGCCAATTTTAGTACCCATCTTTTGCCTTGAGACTGAAAAGGTTCTTTCCATTGCTACTTCTAGTGCTAGGATCCAGTATTAAGATCTGGTAAAAACATACTCGTTGATTAACTGTGGATCTTGCATGAATATGCAGGGATTTATAATTAGTGGTGATTGGGAAACGGTTAGAAGGAGGAAATGGTTGGTTTGTTTCAGTGTAACTGTTCTGTCCAGTCTCTGTTATCCCACTGCACTTAGTCACTTCTTTGTTTAGAAGTCTGCAAAGAAGGCCAGTTCCTTCTCACAGGATTTTACCTCTGTGCTTGTCACTCCCACAGGTGTCTGCCTTTTCACAGGGCTTCTCCCGCTACAAGTATGAGATCTGGTGCATAAGCTGTAAATTCTGGCTATTGGCTTTGGCATGTTTTCCTCATTGAGATTTCAGTGGTAACAAAGGAGAGATAAATGACTTCCTTTTAAAAAATGCTGAAATACTCAGTTGTAAAAAGGTAGACATTTTGATTAGAAGCTTCATTTTAAAAAAGCCACAAAAATATCTGATTCTATTCCGCTGTAGCAAGAACGGTGGTTCACGGACTGGCTGGCAGCTTGTTGGTTCTTGTATTTCATATTTAGCAAGCTTACACATTTTAAAGGATCATTTTTTTCAAAGTGTTTTGATGTTTGAATAGTAGCACTTTATCTCATGCTTACTACTGACTGAACTATTGGACAAAATAAATTGGGTTTGGAGAGAGATTCTTAATGTGTTTCTGTACAGAGATGATTCGGATTATACCCTGGTACGAATGATTTCTATTGTTCCAACCATTTCTTGTTGATGTATTTCTGAGGGATTTTCAGAAAATAGGTATTAATAAGATAATGGTATCATCTCAATTTTCTTGTCTTAATAGAAATATGAAGCCTGCATTTGGGAAGAAAACAAAAAAAAAGGAAAAAAAAAAGGTGCAAATAGAAACTTACAGGGTACTTGTAAATTTACCTCTGTGATCTCTCTCAGCTAGCTGCAAATTAACTATGTTTACTGTAAATGTTTCTGCTAAGCATTATTTTTAACATTAGATCAATTACCTGGAAATCAGTATTTTTTTTTTTTTTAACTTATTTGAATTTTGATAACTAAAGATAATGCACAACAAAATTTTAGGAAGTTGTCACCCTTTTGTACCTAGGCCAGGGGCCTGAGACATGAGTGAAAGGGTTAAACAGTTTACGATAAGCTGTTTTATTCTTTAACTAGAATATATCCACAAGGACTAGACTTGGAATGATCCGGTGCAATTATCTCAGTACAATGGGACACCACAGTAACAGCCTATAATAATCTTACTGGAAAATTAAGGTAAGAGGGTGAAGGTTTTATCTTATCCAGTGTATCCAGATTTGTTTTCCATTTGGTTTGCTTCATTTACCAGTGATCCCATTTTAACCAGTCAATTTGGCAGGGCTGTTTGTGTAAGGTTTGGGGGTTTTTTTTTGTAGCAGGTGCTATTCTACGTGTAAATACAAAGGCAAGAATATTATTTAGATCATTATTAACGATCAGATGGTGGCAATATTTTTGCCAGTTACTTCTGGTGATTAATTTGCATTTCCAGCTGTGGCTTTCAGTTGTCAAATTTCATCTCAGTTTCATACTGCTGAATGATGGACTGCAAGTGTGGAGTAAATCATCTCAGAGTTGAACAGCTCTTTTGTTGTTTAGACTAACTCCTGTGTACCTTTATTAATATTGGGGGGACGCAAAGGCTCTTCCCATAAGTAGACTTCTGCCTATAAATTTGTTTAAAAGCACATGAGGGGGAGGGAAAAAAACAAACCAACAACCTAAATACTCCATCTTGGCTAAGCAGCCAGGACGGTTGATGGAAAACGATGGAAACTTGAAATTGGTCAACACTGGACAATATGAAAATAAATTCAGCTTTTGTCACTGCAGCTACTGTATGCTTTAAAGGGCCTTATGTATTTGTCCTCATTTTGATAAATGAAATTTCTTGCCATTAAAATTATACACTAACTTCTACCGAAAACCAGCAGTTCCCAGGATAAATATGCTAATTAACATTTAACAAGTCTTGTTTTAGTCTTAAGTAAAATTTCATTCTATTATGTGAAAAAATGCTGTTATGCATATTTTGTGGATATATTTAATTTCAGTTGACAAATAGTTGTCTAGGTACAGACTTGAAAATATATATATAGTTTACTTGTGGATCTTAATTGTTTAATTGCAAAATAAAGATGTGCTTTAGTAATTTAAAGTTTAATTATTTTTTTTTGTGATTTTCTTGCTACTGTACATATGATTTGGCTGTGCTACATTTATATGTATCTGATGCCAGATAATGTTCCCTTTGTATTTTCCTTCTTGACATTGTATGACATAAATACATCCCTATGGATTGTGCATTAGAATAGGATGCAGATTATCAGGAATTGAGGTGCTTGGCTGAAAAAATATAAACACTTCAAGATTTGCTCTAATGGAATAATAACTTTTAAATTACCTTTTATACAGTGAATGCATTGGAGATGGTGTTCGGTACAGATGATAATCTCATCAAAAAGCTGAGGGGATGATGAACACTGATACAAAGAATAAAAATTCCAGATGGAAGCTTGTGATGAAATATTTGCTGCCAAAAAGTGAGGAGATGTTCAGAACAAAAGTGGGTAAAGATGATGAAAGGACTTAGGAGACAAGACAAAAATCTCATCAGGGATGAGGGTCTGACACCCCTGTATGTTCTTAATTCCACTGATAAATACAGGACTTAAAAGTGAGGACAGCGTGTTTGGATTTGAAGGACAGAAGTATAAACTAGTGGGAGAGCACTTCAAGGAGAGAAACAGATGTAAGAAGAGGCATTCCAGTAGGAGGAGATTTGTTTAAAATGGAATAGGAAGACTGGATATAAGACAAGTGACAGATAATGCAGTTGAATGTGTGCTGTACATACTCAGACTGTATGTGAGTAGTAAATAGTGAGGAAGGAGGAGACTGTAATCACAGGAAGAGTAGCAAGAGGGTGATGTGAAGTAGAAATTGCAAAAAATGAGCAACTAAGTTTTTGTGTCACTGAAGCTATGGGAAGGAAATAATCCTGGTGCCAACATGAGAGCTTGTGAATTGCTTGGTGGAAAGAAGATCAATTTGAGGAATAGTTGAAGATGGTTAGAAAATTTAGGAGAAATGTCCAAGAATCAGGGAATTCCCTGAATTCTTTGTCTTTGGGAGAATGTGAATTTGTAGAGAATAGACTTAATAGCCAGCCATTTACCTGACACAACTCTACTCCAAACTAAGCGTCTTTGATATGCAAACCGTTGGTTAGTTGATCTGCACTGAGAATTCATCAGGTATCTGCAAATCCGCAAGATAAGTTATTTTTCCATGTTAAATATAGTAAGATTTTGTATGGTTTCTTTGGCAACTTTATTGCAAGCTCCCGCAGGTATTTCATGACAAGCTGCTGACAGCAAGCATAATCCCTGCTCCTCTGATAAAAAGTAGATATCTAAATCCCTCCTCCCGTTTTGTGATTCACCTTTCTGAATAAACAGGCACATGAACGTGAATCTCACCTTTCCTCAAAGCTCACCCTGCTCCTCCCAGCGGCAGGAGAGCGATCTGTTGTCAACAGACATTTAGTAAAATCAGCTTGTTGCTTTGTCGGCAAAGGGTGAGCAATTACCTGGCAGTTTTTAATTTTCCTCTGCATTTCACCAAGGGAGCTCGATTCAGGCACTGAGCTGAGGTGTTAATGCGGGTTTCGCTATGCCAATTCCTCTGCCTGCCAGGGACTGACCGGGTGTCTCTGCCTGCGATTCAGAGCTGAACATAAAAAATGCTGTGTTATCTTTAGCCCAAGTATCTGCCGTCCCAGACTATTAACGATCCCTGTTATCCTGGGAGTTTGAGGGTGTCTGGAGCTCCTTTACTCCGAGCTCTGTCACTCTTAGCTGGCATTACGCACGGAGAGTTTATATTGCCTTTCCTGAGGTTTTCCTCAAATACTGGCTTGGACACATGTTTGTGTAATAAAAACCAACGCAGTAAAGTGCAGCCCTCTGTAGTTGCTGCCGAGGAGCGGGGCTTGTCGCCAGGGGCTGGAGTAACACATAAGAAAAGCGATGGAAGCGTGGAGCACAGGCTGTGCGTCTGGGTTTGAAGGACTTGAAAATACAAACTGCATTTTGTAGCCTTATTTCAGTATATAAATGCTAACAGCGTTCGTTTGTAGACGACTCCGCTTTATTACACTGATAATGCTGCCCTTTCAGGCACTGTTTAAAGATACGATTTTCTTACAAATTTTATGGTTTAAGCGCGCGTTTGCCTAAAGGTTCCAGTTCCCGCTGGGCAGCACAGAGGGGAAACCTCCACGCCGCATTAGCAAAAAGTCCAGAACTTTTGAGAAATCATCTGAAACGCGTCCCGAAGGCTCAATCCCCAGGGGTGGCAGGGTCCCCGGGAGAGCCCCACGGGGCCGCGCCGGGCTCCGCGCTGGCCCCCACCCCCCCGGGACAGCACGTGGTCCGCGCCGGGCCCCCCCACCCCCCGCGGCGGCCCCTCCGCCGGGCGAAACCACCTGGCACGGGAGAGGGGGGTGCCCCTTCTCCAGCGGGCCCCGCCCCGTTAAAGGGGCGATGGGCTCCCGGCGCGGCGGGAAGCAGAGAGTTCCTTCTCCCGTCCGCCTGCCGCGCTCCCTTCCCACCGCCCTCCGCCTCCATCTCCGCGCCGCCACCGAGCAGGAGAGCGCGGCCGGGGGAGCCGCCAGGTGAGTGAGCGCGGGGGGAGGGAACGGCCGGCGCGTCGCTGCCCGTTTAAGGGCCTCCCACGTCGCTCCGCCATGTCCGGCGGCCCGGCCCTTCCCGGGGCTCCCTCACCGCCCCCCGCCCGCCCCCGGGGCCTGGAGGAGCCGCCGCGGGGACGCTCCCGCAGCTCCGCAGGTGAGCCCGGCAGGTGAGGCCGCCGCGGTCCCCGGGCGGGCCCGGAGCGGGGCCGCGGGGCCGGGGCGTTATATAAGGGCAGGGGCGCCGCGGGCAGGGGTCGGAGCGGGCGGGGAAGGCGCCGGGCGGGGCCGGGGCTCGACCCTCGGGCCCGGGGCTGAGTCCCCGCACAGCTCCGGGTGTGGGCCGTGCAGCGCGACGGGAAGCGCCGTGCCCGAGGGGCGCTCGGCAGTCCTGCGGGAGCCGCTCTTGCACGAAGAGCTGTGAGCGCGGCTCTGGGGCGGGAAGGGTCGCTTATCGCTTGTTTTCGATGGGAGAGGTGCAGCGTGTGAGTCAGGAAAGGAGCCGGTGGTATGAAGTGCTTAGTTGCTTCCCAGCTGTGGAAGATCACCGTCTCGGAGAAACGCGCGGTGGCGTTTGTATTAATGAAAGATTGCACAGAAACAGTAGGAGATCTGCACGATCGCCGGTTTTTTCCTTTCGCGTACTTTGGTGTAGTCCCAAAAAGTCACCCAACGGTCGCCAAAGTTCTGGGCTGGGTTTTTTTCAAAGACTTTCACAGCCAAAGACTGTGGGTCCTTAAATCAAAGTGAAAATCTGTTGGACTTTTTGATTTTTCTTTATCAAAGCCTGGGATTTTCTAAGAACTTTATTGCAGGCGCTTTTTTTTTTTTTTTTTTTTTGCGTTTTTTTTTTTTTTTTTTTCTTTTTTTCCCCCCCCTTTGTTTGGGTTTGAGGTTTGTTTGTTTTGGTTTTGGGGTTTTCTTCTATAGAAAACTTAACCCTGTTTATTTTCTCTCTTGGGTTTTGTAGCAAAGATGCTGAGCTTTTTCCGCCGCACGCTGGGACGCCGGTCCATGCGTAAGCATGCGGAGAAGGAAAGGCTGAGAGAAGCCCAAAGGGCTGCAACCCACATCCCTGCAGCTGGGGACGCCAAATCCATCATTACCTGCCGAGTGGCGCTGCTGGACGGGACAGATGTCAGCGTGGACTTACCGGTATGGGTGATCCAAGTGTGTTCCTGAAACACACTTGGTTTGTGTTTTCTGATGTGGATTGCTGTTTGCGAGTTAGGTGAAGGCTTTGCTCTTTGCTGCTGGCAGTCGACCCTGTGACTTGATGTCCTCTAAATTACTGCTTGTAGAAGGATTCTGAAAGGATAGTTGACTTTGGAATTCACTGAAATTCAAGAGTGCTTTGCTTGATGTCATCGTGTCTTACACACTGGCCATTTTCTAATGTTTTAATGTAATTGTTGTGCTAAGGCTTATCTTAGAGAGGGTAACCTGTTGGGTGGATTGGATTTTCTTTTTGGTGAGCTATCTATCTTGACGAAGAAGGTGAACCTCTTGGTGTAACTTGTTGAAGAGGAGGGATGAGCAAAAGTTCTAGCAGGAATTTCTGTGTGGGTTGGGTTTGGTCTGGTTTTGTGTCAGAAATGGATGCAGTTTTTAATGCTAACTTGAAAGGGGAGGGGAAGAGGAAAAATCTACTTCCTTCCCCTCCTCAGGGCAGATTATATAGTAGGGATTGTCTCATAGCATGGTGCTTTATTCGGAGTGAGGTGTTAGCCACTGTTTTACATTTCCAAAGCTTCCTTAATATGCACGTGCCTGCTCTGCTTGTCTAATTATATACCTGTTTTTGGCCAACAGGATGAGCAGTAGCACCAGAAGTGATGTGCTCTGTTTTTCTATTACCATGTGTTATAGTTGTTAGTGACTTGTTTTAAGCTCACAGAGCTGAGCTTTAGGAAGTTAGGAAGGTGTGGATCTTCCAGACCTGGCTAGTTCCAGAGGATTTTGGCTGCAATCACAGTTATCCCGCTGGAGCTGCTGACTAGAAAGAAAAGCCATTTCAAGACTGGCTGTCCCACACACCTCTTTCTTCCCTTTCTTTTTTAATCATGGAGTGTTTAGGTAGTACAAAGAAGTCAGCTTGACTGAGTAGTGTTGTTAACTCCTGTGATATCCTGAACCCCAAATAATCTAAAGTTAGAGAAATTCTTTGGCATCATTATTTGCAAAATGACTGTACAGATCATCATTTATGGAGTGTGGTAAAATTAATTTGTAAATCTCAGAAGCAGCGTAATGAACATATCCAGTGCTGCTTAGTGCCTAGGATGTTTGATTTGAAGCCAGGAATGCCCACAAACACTTTATAGCAAGAGTTAACACTTAAAAAGTACTCAAGTTTAAATTGGTGTCTCTGCATAACCAGCACAGTAATCTTTGGAGCTGGAGTCAGCTCTGTAGGCAAATTCCTGGCAGCTCTAACAACATTTCTAAGGCTTGGAGGAGCATAAATTGAACCTGAGGAGGTGTCACAACCTGCCACCTGGCCTATAAATCTCAGACCAGGGTGCAGTAGTAACTATTTACTTCTACAAGAAACTCTTCTCACTCCAGACTTTTTTCTTTAAAAACTTATATAGATCCTTGACTGTGGACATCAAAGTTATGACTAACAGTAACCAATTATGCTAAATCAGTGTAGCCAGATGTGGTAATTAGTGCATCATCAGTGGCTGACGTGTACCAGTTTCTTCAGTGATTAAAATGTAATGAATTAAAAGTAAATTAAATGTTTCATTTCAGACTTCCTAGAGTGTTTATTCTTGTTTCTCCACTTGCGTCATTCATAATTTGGGGTTGACTCTTAAAAAGGAAAGAAAAAAGGGTAAGGGAGGCAGGGGATGAAGTGGGGGGGGGGTACAAAATCCTGGGAAAGCAACATTACTTTCTAAAATGGAAAGCTTAAATTAAAAATACATATGAATATTTTTTTTTTCTTTCACAAAACTTTTCTTTGAGAACCTTTGTGCTAAGATCTTTTCCAAGGCTGGTACTATTACTTTGTTGGCAGTAAATTTGCTTTAAAATGAACTCTTTCTCTCAAAGAGGTGCCCTCTGGTCTGCCAGTTCATTTGTGCACAGTCACGTTGTCTACCTAAGCACTGTGAAATGGTTTTATTAAAAAAAGAAATAGAATGAATCATTTAGCAAACAGGTTAGTTCACAGCCAGAGAAAGGGCTGTCTTGGCACGAATGAATGCCATACTTTTTAAAATCCATGGCCACACAAATACTTTACAGTGGCATAAGTTGTTGCTGCCACAGGAAGAAAAGATGTTGCTTTCATTATTGCGTTTGTCCTTGTTTTCTCATACCCCTTGGCAGAAGAAACAGTTTTTTAGCAGCCAGGCAGCAAGCTAAGTCAAGAAAATGCTGTGGCTGAAAATAATCGGTATAATTTTGTTATGTAGTTTCCAGCTGGAGCGATTCTCCAATCTGGTTCCCCATGTGCCTCCCCAAATGTGGTGAAGAAGCATTTAGAGGTGATAGATACCAGGCTTAAGTTTGCTCAAAATGTTGTTGAGCATGTATCCTATTCACTGTATGTATCCTTACAGTGCATTTTTTACTGAGAAGAGTATTCTGGATTTACAATCATTGATATAGTTGAACCTGGGATTGCTGAATTTCTCCTTAATTAAGAAAAAGTGAAAAGGAAAGGCAAAAACAAGAAGCAGCCAGAAGGGACGTTGCCATGTAAGCCAAACACATTTCAGAGTCATTAAGTAGCAAAGAGTGATATTTTAATAATATTGCCAATTTGACAGAAGGGTCAGGTTGTAAATGGTGCAGTTGGGATTTAACGTATTAGACACAGAGCCAGGACTTGAGCAGTAACTCTGCTTTTTGTCCACTGATCTTATCTTTGGTGTCTGTCAAGCCACTTAATCTTTCTGCTTTTTTGTGTCTTCTGTTTTTAATTAGAAAAATGCCTGACTTGAACTTTTCACCAAAGCTGAAGTCACACACAGTACATAGACTGGATTCTTTGCAAGAATCGACTGCTTTTTTAGCTGTATCAATGACTGAGGAATGTCAGTGTCATGTATACTATTTACTTGGTATGTTCCAAATGGGAGGCATGAACTTAATGCAAGTTATCAGTGTTCTTTTGGGGCAGATCAAAAGGTGTCAGGTTGTTGGGTTTTTTTCCCACAGCTTCATCTCATATTTAAAGATGTGTATTGATCTGGTAGTTTTCCTCATCTCTTACCATTCTTTTGAAGCTTTATGTTTCTTCAGATGTGTTCAGCCATTTTTACAGACTTATGTGCTTAGTGAAACACTAAGAAGCTTGCTACTTTGTTTATCTTTAAGAAGTTTTTATAAACTACATGTTTATAAATGCTGCTGTTGATGCTGCTCATTACACATTCTGCTTTTCTGTTAGCTTGAATTCAGGGTAACAAAAGTTAGGACAAAAGTTACCTTATGCTTTTTCTTCCAATTGTTTAAGATCTATGGGTGGAATGTTTGCTGAGTAGTATGAGTGGTTAGAGGACAAGAACTCTGTTTTGCTGACATCCCTTATCTTACTTTTCATCCTGTTCCCATGCAAAACTAAACTACATCTTCCCCCACTGCACCTCTGGAATTCCCAGAGCTCAAAAGCCGTGAACAGCCCTGGTTTATTACCTGAAGATTCCATCAGCTCAGTCATACCATTCTTGTCTGTCAAGGGAAGCCCTCAACAGCTGGAATACTGGCTCTCCTGGTGCTCGTGGTTTGTGAGGAAAGACAGGTTGGTTGGGGGGAACTTGAAAGCTGTTTTTATCTGGGGTCACCAGCAACTATGAAATAGTTGGGAACAAAAATGTTGGTCAAGAATTTGAAATAAAGTGCTGTTTTGAGAAACAGAGATCTTCAGAGAATTTAAAAGTCAAACAATTTTAAAATTGAATATTTGTTTCATAAGTTCTGAGCTATCCACAGTATTAACTGGGAGAGGGAAAAGATAATGTAGATGGGGGAGAAATGATAACATAAATAATGTAAATACATGCACTTGGGATGTGCATCGTTTTTTATAATTTCTGGATTGCTTTCTGTGGGATAGCAAGGTCAGCCTTACCAGAGAGACAGATAGTAAGCGTAGGGTCTTATGGAAGCAGAACTCTACTTCGTGGAAGCCAGCGGTGTTTCAGGAAAAAACCTGACCCTGCCTAACCCACAATTTACATAATCTTCTCATGGATAATGGAGTGTTAATTGTATTCCAGTTTCTGTACGTGCAAAGTTTTAGGTAAAAACTTCCTGGTGGTTTAGGATGAAAGACAGAAATTATGAGAATGGATGCTCTCTGAGTAGTTTTTTATCTTGGAATATCCCTTACTTACGCATGCATGAAATTTGATATGGAGGTTGCAAAATGACATGGTTTTGTCCTTATTATAATGAAGTATTAAAACAAGGTCAGGCTGTGTGTAATAGTGGGGTTGAACTAAGCTTAGACTTCTGGAGTAAAAAACGGGATTAAAAAGGCTGTATCTGTAGTGATATTTTAAACAAAATTAAGAAATCTGTCTGGAATGCAGAAATCATTAATGACTGCCAATGAGTTTGTTTAGGGAGAGATGATTTGTGTTGATCCAACTGCAAGATCAGAGATGCGTTGTGATAGTTGATGTTACTCAGTAATCCACTCTGGTGTATCAAAAAACTTGTAGAATATTTATGGCCACTTGCTGAATATTTATGGATTCAAATATGAAATACATAATGCTGTTCCTGGCATGGGTGCTGATTAACAAGAAAATCTAATACTGCTAAAAATGTCAAAAAATCAGTCATCAAATAAAATGAGTGCTCTTAGTTTTCAAGGCTGACCTCTAAAGTTTCAAAATAAAGCTCAGCTGACAAAAGTAGTAATAGCATAAACATTTGAGCATGCCCCTTTATGCGTGTGCTAAGGCTCTAAAGTTTAGTATTAAAACTCTTTTTCCCATGTGATCTTCTATCTGAAAATATTGACGTGCTTTTGAGTGTTCGCTTAAACTTCTAAAAGAGCTTTAGGGGACTGGAACTGGACAAAATCAGTCGTGAGCTGTGTGTTCCAAAGCAGAAGTGCTGTCAGTGTGGTGTGAGAGGCCCGGCCATAGTGCAGGGTTAGCCAGCGCTTCCTGGGGAGCCAGACTGGAATTGTGGGGAGATGGAGCGGGGGATGCGGAGCTGCTGTGCCCGTGTGAGCAGCACAGACTGCCTGCCCCCCAGCATTTCAGTCTTGGTGCAGTGCTCCATGCCCTGGCACTGGTGGAAAGGAGGGAGGAAGGGAGCAGCTGGCAGCAGTCTGTGCTGCTTGCAGAGTAAATTGGCCTGCAGTGTGCTGCCAGAGTGTTTCTGGGGCTGGTGCTGCAGGCTGGTTTAGTTGCCTGAGAGTTTAGCATTCGTAACTCACAGCGAATTTTATTTGAAGTCCTGATTTCCTGCTGAACTGCCTCTGCAGAAGTGCTCAAAGGCTTTCGAATCTCTGGTGCTCTTAATCAGAGTGCTCATGAGAAACCTGCAGGTGGAACACCAAATAAAACTGAAATGTTTGACAATGTAATGGGGAAAGGAATTTAATCTGTAAACCTTAATGCTGAACAAGCAATTTGGATATACTCTGTATCAGAAAGAATTAAAAAAACTGGTTAAATCAAATTGGTAGTTGGAAGATAAAAACTTCCAGGAAATTGAAACAGACTTCCACAAAACAAACTGACATACTGACAGCTATGAATATTTTGGGTCTTTGTCTTCTTATGTAATAGGGTCAATAAGCCTGGGCACAGTGCATTAAAATCTACATAGCACTCTAATGAATATACAGTTAGGATGGATATTAAAATAATTTCTTTGTTATGAAGATTTTTGGGAAATGCCTTCTTTCTCCTGAGAATAAAAGAACAAAATATTTAATCCCAAATGCTTACTTTCCTGTATTTGTGAGACACTGAGTAAATAGAATAATTGATAAGCTGTGTCTTTGGAGGTAGAAATTCTCCCCAGCCTTCCAGCCTGCGGGTTTTATATTCATAAGTGTGTATGGCAGTGTTGTCAAAAAGTGAGGATAAACCAGAGAGAGAAGCAGAACTAGTGTTTTCTGCTAGTGGCGTCTTTAGATGAATGAGGAAAATTGACTGTAGAGTTTGGAAAAGTTATTGGTAGGGGAGTGATGCTTGGAACTTGAGGAGAGGAGCAGCTCCATTTGTAGGTCAGTACTTAAAGCCATAAGAAGATCAGGGTGATACAAATAATGTATACTTCTAACACTGCCTTTGTAAAGATAAGGGGGTTTAACCCTCCAATTCTCTAGCAAACGTTAATGGTGTTAACTATTGACACTGTTTGCATGATATTGAGATGAAATCTTCTTCCTTTAGAGCTCACTGTTGGAGCTTTCTCATGGCTTAGTTATTTGAAACCTGTGGTTTCAAAGAAGAGGATTTACTTCATTAAAAAAATGGACAGGCTCATCTGTTGGTTCCGTGCTGCTGTGGTCTGCAAATATGCATAGGTGACATCCTAGCAACTGGGTAGCTGTAAATCCTGAATAGGGATCCATTCCTTCTGTGTGTGTGTGTGTGTGTAAATGGTGTATTTCTAAGGAAGCTCGTGTGCATATGAATGGTAACCCTCCTGAGGAGTTGACAAAAACCAGGAAGGGATGTTTTTGCCACTTGGTAGCTATTGTAAGACAACAGCTACTGTTAATTATTGTTAATAAAAATATGAACATGATCATTTGAAATCTGAACAAAAAGTACAGCTGCAAAGGCACAAGGAACAGTAAGTCCCATGAAGGTAATGCTTATTCATCTATTTTTTTCAGAGTTCATCTCTTGTATAGGGCCCTCCATTTCTTCACAAAGAAAGAAATAAACAGGAGAGATTATTTTCTGATAAGTATTTTAAGTAGTAAATTTATTAGGTGTGTATTTTGGTCTTTGGTTTTTGGGGTTTTTTTTCAATTTTTGGGAAAAAAAAAGAACTACTTTGCTGTGATTAAAACCTTCAAGTGATCCATTCAGCTGGTGCTCCCCCAGCCTGAGCTCTTCTCCAGTTACTGTGAGCTTGTGCTGCTCCTCCAGTGCTGGTCTTTACTGGCTGCTCTGGTACCAAAGGTGGCTTGGACATCAGGCGGGTTTGGAGCACCTGGTGACTTACCCCATGGATGCGTGTCCATGAGATAGCCGATACTCCGAGACCGTGAGAAGGGGGTCTAAATGCTGCCTTTCAGGTTTTAGGCTATGACTGAAATGCCTGAGCCGAGGAGAATGTCTCGGGATCACCTTACCCTGGCAGTGGAGGGACAAACCAGCGCGCCGAGGTGAACACCCAGCCTTGTTGCTGAGCTGCCGGGGCTAAGCCCGGCCTGTGTAACACCACAGCCAGCAAGTGCAGTTATTGAGAGCAGCGGGAGATGTCATTAGCTGGGAGCATCCCTTTCCTTGGGGGGAGGGGGGCCCGTGATTCATGCCGGAGTGATCAGAAGGTGATTTTATCCAGTGTGGTAAAACCAGGAGAGGTCCTGCCCTATATATATGGTATATTTTATTTGCGTTTTTCTCTTGTTGATTCTCCTGCTGTGAGATGTTTGCTGTTTCTTCCTAGAGAGAATAGCAAACTCTGTAAATCAAGTAGTCGGGTTTTACTGAACTACAAACCCATGAGAAGTTTAATTTGTGCCCTGAAGGGAGGACCAGCACTAACCGTGTGAGTGGAGTTGTTAATAGTTCATCATTAAACAGTTTGAAAATACTTGTCCTTTGAGTGTAACCTGAGCTCTGCTGTAAGGGAAAGAAAGCGGGGAGGGAGCTTGGGACAGCAGCAGGATGAAAATGTCACTTTCACAGAATATTCTGAGTTGGAAGGAACCCAAGCGTATCATTGAGTCTAGCTCTTAATGGCCCATACCGGGATTGAACCCACAACCTTGATGTTATTAGCACCAATGTTGCCATTAGAAAATTAGGGGAAATTTTTCACAAGAACATATAATAAAAGTGTGTCTTTGCTCTTTAAAAACTCTTGAGAGCACAGTTTTATGGAATACAAAGAAGTTCATTTTGATTCATAAAAGTTGACTGGTTACAATCCATTAATATTTTTGGTTGCTGTTTGTTTAAGAGGAAGGACTTTCGTAAGTAAAGCACATGTGACACTTTTGCTGACTTGCACCAAATACAGCTGCTAGTGATTTAAGTCATATGCAAAGCAGTACATAATTAATTCCATGTTGACAGCCCTGGTGATTTAAGTTAGAAAACAACCAGAAGTCCTGCAGATCTTTCCATAGCTGCTCCACTGCTTCTTTAGGGACTTTATCCCACATTAGTCATTCTGGGTCCAATTAATCTTCGAGTTCTCTGCTGAGATTTTTTGAAATGGCGAACGCACTGTGAAACTAATTTGACACTGCAGAAATTGAAGTTTTGCTCGTGGGTAATATGTGTAGTATTCCAGGCTGGAGTCAAAGTGCTTCTGTCACCGGCAGGGAATTTGGCTGAGATAACTGGTTTAATTGCTCTTTTTAAAGATGACCTACAAAGGAATTGAGAGGGATCTCAAATGTTCTGCTCAGTAAGGGGAGATTTTCCACTGGTTTTAGACAAGCTCCTGAAAGTTTCATGCAACATAGAGCGTTTTTCTAGATTTGCTGTTGCATGTGCTGAATTGATTTCACTTGTATTATTATATTAATGTTTAAGTAGAAGATATCCTGTGTTGAGAAAAAAATATCAACAGTCCAATGCCTTGGTCTTTCAAGACTGAGGCTACAGACTCAATTAATGGAAGAAAAGTATGGGTTTGTATGTATAGATGGTTAGCCTTAAGGTTTCTATTTGAGCTGGTGTTTAATAAATCTGTTATTGCCTGAGAAGTATTTTTTTCCTGAGACCAACAGAAAACACTTTGAATGAATTTGATGAGGTTGACATTTAGTATTTGCATTATACAACGTTTTGTAGATGCTCTGTGTTTCTGAAGTTGCTTGCTGGCCCTGATGCCTTCCATTCCTGATATTCTCCCCAGTGCCTGGAAGGAAATAACTGAGAATTTGCTTAGACAGACTCAGTTTATAAACTTTTTTGTTTTTTTTTTTTTTTTCTTTGAGCTGTGATATGTTGTGTTTGATTTAGCTGATATATCAAGTAAACCAATGATGGTGATTGCACAGTTGAATATAAAATACTTGATCAGGGTCGAGGAAGGTGGCAAAAATTATGGCATGCAACTTTACTTACTTAGATATTACTTACTGATTAAACCAGATTATTTCTGAGAACAAAAATTTGTCTGGCCCAGAATTTTGAGAGCTGTACTAAATCTGCTAATTACTTGCTTACTAAATATATGCTTAGAAAGTTACCCCATTTCTTTGTTGTGAATTTATAAATATTGAGGTAAAAGATTGCAAGATGGTGGCTTTAGAGAAATAGAGAAATCCTTAAACTACTGGCAGAGTAAGCAGAAATAATGTCTGCATTTCTTTGCATTTAATTTTTTTAACAATATGACCTTTACTCTGATGTAATAAGTTATTAATATATTAATAATTCTTATTTAATTACATATAAGCATCTTAGGTATAATAACTCTTAAGCTATTATTTCCATTTATTGTTATAAAGGTGCTTTTAGCATGAAAAATATATGTTATGTAGAAACTTCTCAGCGCTATTTATGTGCCTTCTCTTTAAAAACAACTGTTTAATTTTTTAGCTCATCGCTGTAGAAGTGATGTTTCCTTGGGGCCAGAGCTGTTTTTTTCATCAATTGTGTATGAGCATATGAGCTGGCTTTTTGCACCTAGAAGTTAGTTTTATGAACTTGGTTTTGTAAATGTGATATCTAAGTGCTATTTATTCAAGTTGCTTGCCCCAGACTGTTTCCTAGTAGTTGTTAAAAGCACTTGCTAATGGAATGCTATCTCCTATCTCCTAATTCAGTAGGCTTTGCTATCTGCTTCTAAACTGGCCTAGATACCAAACAGTAGTAAATTCATAAGCAATTTGCTGTACTTGGCTCCTAAAGTTTTCCAGTACATTGGTTATTGCAATTGTGCTGGCTGTGTTTCCATTTCTATTGAATGTCAATGAGTAAGGAAAGCCTAAAAAGAAAGATGATAAAATGACATTTTAGCGCTCTGTTGGGCAAGTCAGTGTTGACATTTTCCAAAAAAGGAGGTTATGGAAGTTCTTTATGGATATTCTATATGTTTCTTGTGGGGTGTACATTAGAGAAAAACAACCATCAGAAATATGAGGGGAAGGGAAAGAAAGGTGTCCACCTTATATTTTCAGAAACTAAATTTTTGGAATTAGAATATAATGTGTGGAGAGAAAAAGGTAGATGCTATAATAAATCTCCCTGCTGTGTACTAAATCCTGTTATCTTTTCAGAAAAAAGCCAAAGGCCAGCTCCTGTTTGAACAAATCATGTATCATCTGGACCTTATAGAAAGCGACTACTTTGGATTAAGGTTCATGGATTCAGCACAAGTGGCAGTGAGTAGTTACGCTCTTTTTAAGCAAGAGTCTAAAAGTTAAATCCTAATATTGACAAAAATGCTGACAAGAAAGCTGCCTTTTGTGAATTAAATTTTGTGCTGAAGCTCTGTGGTGTGTGATTTTTCTGTGTCCCCAAGTGTAATTCCACCTGCAGCACTCTAACATATGACCATGCTGTTATCTCTCCCTTTCTTGTTTTCACATGTTCCTGTCACACCTCCTGTTGTCACTAGGTTGGCTGGTCCAGTCGGACCCCAGAGCCTGGTGTGTCATTTAGAAACTCGGTGCTGATGATACAGAAAGGAAGGAGCAAAACTAGAATGTGTGCTTGGCCCTTTTGTTGTGTGCTATACAGAGAGGAGAAGATTTTCCTTTGCAAATGCCATCAGCTTTCTTGTCAGCAAAAGTCACTTTGTTAATGTCTGCTTGAAGAGGGGTATGCCTTTGATTCCTTCAAATTAGTTGTGGCTCAGACCTGCAACTGTAATTTTTTAGGAGGATACGGGTGTGTTTGTATGTATCCGTTTGAGTTCTTCCAAGTCCAAGTTTGTTGGTGTTTTACGGTGTGTTTCTAAAAATGTAACAGATCTTCAAATCAGAAGCAACCACAGTTCTTTCACTTGTGGGCTTTGTTTTGCATCCCTGGAACTTAAACTTGAATTCACTTAGCCCAACATCCCCGGGTAGAATGAGATCTGCATTTTCCTGCTGCATTTGTCAATGTTATTTGTTAGATGTGTAACCTAATTGGTTTTGTGTTTCAAGGCCACTTCAGAATTATTTCATGCTTAGGATGGCAGAGGGGAAGCACAGACAGTTGAGTTAAATATCTAAATTGTTCATGGTCAGCATATAAAAATGGAGGCCATGACTTATATTCCTTTACTTCTGTGAAGGCCTGTGTCCAGAACAGTTTGAAGGTGATGTCTTAATTGTTGCAACTTTGTACATAGTAAAAAAAAAAAAAAAATTACAAACTTGAATCTTTGAAAGAAGCTGACAGCTTTGGACACAGTGCTCCACCCCAAAGCTCTTATAACCTGATGGCTTCTTTCCAAAATTATTGTGCTTGAATTTTATGCTTAGCGTGTAATTGTAGAGAACGTGTTCCTCAGAGAAAATCGTTGGTGTTCAGCATCTGAAGCAAACTTCATGGCCAGTGAGATTAGCTGCTGATGGTCTGTAGTTCCTGGTAGTGAAAGTGGTCTCAAAGCCCTTGCAGAGCAGACATATTTAACACTAAGGAGAAAAAGACCATTACACTAACAAATGGATGGCATTACCAACATGCCATTACCATGCATACCAACAGAAATGAGAAAACAGCCTATTGCATACCATTTTATATTTCTCAAGATCATGTTAGCTGTCCTCAGCATGTGCATTCCAGGATGATGAGTATTGATAGTGAGGGACTCCTTTGCATTTATCTTTTTGCTTTGGAAAAACAATGGTCTCTATGGTTAAGGTATCCTAACTCAGTTTCTGCCATGTGGCTTCTGATGTATTTTGCTGTCTCTAGGATCTCATAAGAATTCAGAGGGTTAGTTTTAACTGGTAGAATTACCTATATTATAATTTTTTCTCTTTCTGATCTGCTAGGAAATCCATTTCATCTTGAAATGTGTTAGGAGTTAATCTTTTCTGCCACAGCAGTGGCTCATGCCTGCTTTTGTCTAGCAGATTATTACTGCCAGTCCAGAGAATATTTGATACTGCACAATCTACCAGGTACAGGGGATTTCAAACTTGGTTTGCTTAATTTTCTTAACTGTGTATGACTGAAAAGCAGCAGAGTAGAGATAACAATCTGTTTAAACTGGACCTTAATGATGGACTATGTATAATGAAGCAGAAAAGATTGCATTTTGCCAGAAGAGCAGAATGCAACAGCCAGAGATAATTAATTGCTTTAAGAAATGAAGAACTGTTGCGATAGCAGCCATTCCTGCAAAAGGAACTGGCAAGTTCTAGCAGAAACCCAATCTGCAGCTGGAAAACAAAGAACAGACGCTAATCAAGTGACTTGTCCAAGATAATTCAGGAGACCTGCTAGATAAATCGTGTAAGAATCCAGTCCCTTACTGCACACAGAATTGTCCGCTGGCTATGAAGGAGATAATCTTTCTGCTACCCAGTTTAAATCTAAGATTATTGCCATATTTGCTAGTTACTTTTACTGATACAAACTAGCAACACATAGTTATACAAAAGTTTTAGAAATCCCACACTTGTTTTAACTACAAGTAAGTTTTCAGCAGGTTATTGTGAAGGACTGAAGGATTGCTTTTTTTCATTCTTTTCTGCTGCTGAAGTAATCACTAGTTGGGTGTTAAAGATTTCCTGGTGAGTGGGGGAAACCCAGATAACAAACTCTTGCTGGCATTTTGTATTTTAGTATTCAACTAATAGCTTTTTTAAAGACATTCTTGAAACAATTAGTGAAGTAAAAGAATTGTTGTTTTCATGAGATTTCTGTGTTCACTCTAGTCTGCTGTTCAGGAAGAGACCAGTTTTAGCCTCAAAATCTTATTTAACAACGCTCATTTGCCCAAACTTCTTGAAATGTTGCTGGGTGGCCATGGGTCAGGATTTGAGGGGGTTTTGTATGTGTTTTGTTTTTAATTTCTGCAGCAGCAAACTATTTTAGTAAGGACTTCCAGTACTCTGCACAGTCTGTTGTTTGTATTGTCTTGTGTTTAGCAAAGTTTATCTCTGATTTTCAGCAACAGACTGTGCTGTGCAAACCCTCATCGAAAGTAAACTTCTTTTCCAGGTCCACTTGAATTCCATTTTAATCACTTGGAATAAATCTTGAGTTTCTTGACGTCTGTGTCTGTCCATTCATGTGTAGGCTTTGGGGCTGGGGTTTTTTTGTTTGTTTCATTCCCACCCCCACTTAAAAGCAGTTCTGTTTCCCTTCTCCCTTGCACACCTCACCACAGAGCAGAGCTCCTGTGGGCAGCAGCGGTCAGAGCCCAGCAGAGTGGAACGCTACCCGTGCCTGTCATGGGCCTGCCTCCCTGTTGCCTTCCATGGAATGTGGAGGAGATGAGAGAAAACAGGAGGGAGATGAAACAGGGGGGCACAGCCAGCCCTGGAGCCTAGAAGGGGCTCTCCTTGCCATTCCTGTATCTAAATCACCTGCAAACCTCCACCTGGGTAGTTTCTATATTTTTTTTGGTGGAGGAAGGAGTAAGTAAACTCTCTCTTACAGCAAGTGAGTTTATGGAATAGGAAAGAAAGATTATATTATTTCTTTGGAGAAAAAAAAAAAAATGGTCAACTCCCATTTCACTGGTAGTGTAAGCAAAATTTATGTAAATATTTGCTTCATTCCTTCTTAAGCTTCCTGCTTTATTTTTAAAATGTATTAGATACATTTCATATAGCTCTCTGTAGCTGCTTAGTTTGAATAGGCAATGAGAGCATTCTCAGCTGTGTGCACAGCAGCAGCAGATGGTTAAACATTCTCATCTGCAGCTAATACAGCAATCAGTCCCAGCCCGGCTGTGTTACAGGCTGACTTCAGCTCTCCGCAGAAGGCAGGGCTGTTCTGGAGGCAGGAATGTGCACTTGGCAGTGCAACCTGAAAATACTGGTTCTTTTTCATACCCGTGTTGCTTTTCTGTCCTCCTTGGGGCTCACTGGGAACTTCATGTCACACAGTTTAACAAAAGGAGTGTTGCTAAGTATATAGTTCATCTGTGTTAGTTGCAAGGTGACATTTGGGACTGATCTGATGATGTGTTGTTCCCTGGGCACGGTGAACCGTGCATGACATGGTGTGTCAGGTAGTTGGCTCTGGCTGTTGAGTCAATGCAATTATGTTGGTCACGGTGCTGTGTTTCCTGTTTAGGTGTCACCTCCTTTGGAGGAGGGAGCTGTTGGCCATACACAGCACTAGGAAGGAGATCTGTCCTGCTAGATGTGTGTTGGATTTCCAGCTTTAGCTTCTGGTGTAAACTCTTCAGCAGAGCGATTAAGTGCAATTATTTTGGGGAGCACAGTGTATAGGTGTAGGTGTTTCAATCTGCCAAGTGTAGCTTTTCTCACATGCTGCTGTACACAGTGTAAGTCAAGCCATTATTTTGGCTTCTTGTCCAGTATATAGCTTATAATTAGCATTAGTAGGTGGGGCAGTAACTTGTCCTCCCATGTGACAGTTGCTAAAATGTCACCTGTGAATAGATTTTTGGGAATTAGAGCTGACTCTGAGGTTGGGACACAGCTCTGCTGTTACTGCACTTGAGTCATCTAAAGAAAATGCCTGAAAGCCAACAATATTTTATTTTGTCTCCCCCCTTCCTGCCCCAAGTAAACATCACACACAGCTGAGTTCCAGAGTCTTTAGCTATGATTTATGCTTCTCTGGCGCATTGTCACTGACTGACCTACTAATCTGTGAATTAAGTGTTTGTCTGGACAGAATGAAAATCTAGTAAAGTGGTTTGTTAGTATTTTTTTTTTTTTCTTTTAAGTAGTCAGTGCTGAAGATTTGGTTTAAATAAGGTGCTACAGGATGTTTCTGTTGTTCAAAACTGACATTTTGTAAATTTGGAGCAAAAAGATCTTCAGTGAGCACAGAAAGAGCTATGCATTGTGAAAGTTTTGAATTAGATTGTTTTAACAAACTACTTGTTATTCACTAACAATTCCTTTTTTGTTCTTCCTGGGAGATTTCTTTATTGATTCAGTGAAATTAATTTATTTTTCAGCATTGGCTGGACAACACAAAAAGCATTAAAAAGCAAGTTAAAAGTAAGTGTTCTTTCCATTTTCTCTTGGGACATTGTATTTAACGTACAGGAAGCACAGCCAGTTGAAATGGGTGGTGGAGGGCAGTGTCCTGTGAGGGCAGCAAGTGACAAAAGCCCTGCGTGCTGCTACTGATTATTTAATGGCATCTTCCTCTCTGTAGCTCTCATTAATTTATTCTAATGTTCTTAATTAAACATGTTATGCGCTCATTAATTATAGCTGAAGTGGAGTCAAGGCAGCTGAAGATGTTCTAGTGGTATAGAGAATTATCCTGGCTATAGGAAAACTTGTCTTGGAGCCTCGTGCATGGGGCAGTCCTGCATGTTTGAATCTGTGTCAGTCCACCACGTCCTCACCTGCTGTGCAAGGGTTCAGTGCAGCCTGGTCGTTGCAGTGATGTGTGCTTGGTTAAGATGTTGTTTAGCAGCTTCCTTGCTCTGCACTGTGGGAAGTCTTCAGGGATTTGTGGTGTTGTTTTAATACAAGAGCAGTTTTGGAAGCAGTCAGAGGGAGAAAATTCCTCCTGTCAAATACAAGAATCAGCAGAGCGATGCACATTTTTAAAGAACTTAATCCACCCTTTTGCTGAATTAACTCGTTGGTTTCCAGAAGAGATGATTCTTCCATAGAAGAGTCTCTTAAATTCTCTTAAAGCATGTCTGAACTTCTGAGGAATAGAAGTTTTCAGCAGTGAGTATTTCCCAGAGCCCTGGGAAGGTATTGCAGAGACCAACAAGAGTGTCTGAAGGTTTAGTCAACTGTGGAGCCAAGATGCACAGCTTTCTTGGTGATGAATAGAGCCCTTAAATATAGGGATTAATCTAGATTCAAGTGCTCTTGGCAGGAAGAATCAAGTTAATGTGATATGACCATTGGGTTGACTTGTAACACATAAAACTATTTTGTGTGCATATTTAAGTGTCCTTTCACCCTGATGTTCTTCACGGACTTCCCTGGCATAAAGGAATTCCTGCCTTAAGACCTCGAATAGAACATAGCCAACCAATTTCAGTCAAGTTTTGTGATGTGATTCTGTGTAATAAATAAATAGCCTGTCTCATCCAGTAACTGTTACTGCTGTCTTGAATGAATTCTGCTTTGCAGTTGGTCCCCCATATTGTCTGCATTTTCGTGTCAAGTTTTACTCATCAGAGCCCAACAATCTACGTGAAGAGCTAACGAGGTAAGAGGGATTCTGTGTGTGGGAGGGGGACCCAAATGAGGCCAGGGAAATGTTTTCTGTGGTATTTATTTAAATAATTCCGATGTTTTGCAGAATTCTCTAGAACTGCTTGCTTACTTGGCTTTTTGTAAATGTAGTTTTCTTTTTGTAACGGGGCTATTTTCTGTGTGGAAATAAATGTGCTATGACACAGAGAGATCTAAATATTTATAAATTACTTAATGCACCATTTTTCATTAGGCAATTTTGGCAACTGATCTGAGTAGCTTATAGTCGATGGGCAGAGGTTTTCACTGAAGAGAACAGACATCATTCCTCTGTCTTTATTTTTCTTAAGCTGTTAGTTTCAACTGCATGCAGTCATCCTGTGTTCAGGCAGAAAAGCATTGAATTGCAAGTTAGAGGTTCTCTTTGGAAAAAGTTCAGTTAGCATTTCGTAGCATGTACGGTCTTCAAAAAGCTTATGGGAAGGGAAAGTAATATTTTACTGCCATGTTGAGCTGAGTTGACACTACTGTAGGTGTAGGTTTGTAGTATCAGGTGAGCAGTGGTTCCTCTTGATTAAAGCATTTCACAAATCCATTCACAAAGCTGCATTTCCGATTCAGCTGAGACAACTAGGGGTGCATTGAAAAAGAACACAACCTACCATCTGTCAGGAGTATAAATCTGTTGTAAAAGGCAACATTTCCTTGTGTTCTTACCGCTGCTGCTGATCCCTTTTGGAGTGTAAACAAAGTTAATGTTTTCATGATAGCTGTAGACATTTCATACCTCAGCCATTTGTAAGGGTGTGAAGTGCATTTGTTTGTAGTTCAGATTTATGTCTGTGTGGATCTTCAATCTGCACTTTAGCCAAATCCCTTGGAGTGCTACCAGGAAGATTATAGTAGCATTACCCCTTCCAGCCATATGTACCCTATGCAGCTTCATATTTACATGTGGTAAAATAATGTGGTAACTGCTGCTTTTTAATGCTTTCCTGCTGATCTGGGAAGAATGTTTTACCTCCCCATTCATGTTCCTGAATAAACATTTAACTGCCTTTAAAACCTGCAACTGTATACAAAATTCAGACCTATATCTGTATCTACCACTGTGCAACGTTTTCATCCATTTTGACTTGAGTTCTGCCAGTCAGACCTTGCCGTGCAGGTTTTAGCAGGGCAGACCTGAAACCTGAGGGCTTTTAAACAGTCTGCCTGCTAAGCTAATCTAATCCAATCCCCCAGAACAGGAGAGCAGCATGTTGTCCTTCTGTCTTGAGACAGTGTGACACCTTGAAAGTAGCAGAAGCAGTGGGAAGCGGAGCTTTGCTGTGGGTTACAGTTCTCAGTGTCAGGGGCTTTCCCAGGGTTCCACCTTCAGACAGCAGGACACCCAGCTGGAGCTACCTTTCAGCTTCCACAGGTGCAGCTTGCTCATGTTCTCAGCCAGTGGTCATGTAACACAGCGTGGAAGTGCTTGAATTGCTTGGTAGGGTTATGTAGCTGATAAGCACAGACTGGTCACACCCGCTGCACACTGGAGGCCTGTGTTTATTTTCATATCTGGGGTCAGTACTAACCAAATTTATTCCCCATGCAGAGGCTAGTGTTCAAAAGGTCTTGGATAATAAATGGTTTGGCAAAGTATTTGCGGGCTTCTGTGGAGTCTGTAGGAAAAACACCTGCACCTGTTTTGTGTCTGTGTATGAAAGTGAGGAGACACAAGCACACATTGAAGCAGAAGTTGTGTGTAAGGCATCTGTGCTAGAATTCAGACTGGATACCGTGGTGGGTGCCAGTGTTTTGTACTTGATGAGACCTCTTCTCTTGCTAAGGAAAGCTGTGTACCGTAATGGAGCAAGGGGGCTGCTCTTCGGGGGTATTGGATCAGAAGAATTGTTATTGCATATCAAAGGGATTTATATTCAATATTTGCCCCATTTCTAAGCAAAAAGAGTAGAGAATATGCAAGGCAGTGAAGGAAGGCTGGCTCTGAAGAGTAAACAAGTTGAAAAGGCTACGAGCTGCTGTCTATTTTTAGTCACTTTGCAGGTGAGTCACAGTCCAGGTTAGATTTTAACTAAGCAATCCATAGTAGAAACTTTTTTTTTTTTGCAAGACGTAAAAATAACCATTCTTTTATGAGATTGGTATGTGTATGCATAATGAAGGAAATGCGAGAGTTGCAAGTTGTTCTTTGCTCAAGTAGAATCAGAAGAGAATAAAAAATATATTTGCTTGGGTATCCTGTTTATTTTTCCTGCAAGACTGTAGTTCAGCTTTTAACAACTTGTACTTTTGGGTTTGCTTCGCTTGAAATGCCTGAAAAACACACAGACCTGACTGATAAAACCTTGAAGGGTCACAGTGCAGTTTCTTTCATCTTGAAAACCTATGCTAAGAGTAGAAAACATTTTTATTTGTCAGGTTCTAATTTACTCCTGTTGACACATTAGCACTGTTACTCAATGACTTATTTCTTATTTAATCCTACAGGTATTTATTTGTTCTGCAGCTGAAACTGGATATTCTTAGTGGAAAGTAAGCAGCCTTTTAAACTATTGCAGTGTGTTTAGCACAGAATTTATTACATTTATATTTGGATAATTAATAAGTTTTGCTTATTAATGTAATTTTTTTTTTCTCTAAAATTCTACTTTTCTATGCATGACTATCAGGAGAGGAATGCTAAAATAATGTAGTGCTTATCTCCTGCTAATTTTCTGAAAATCTACCAATACTTTTTCATTTTCTTTTCTTTCTTTCCAGACATTTGCAGGTTCTTACTGTCAGTTGCATAAGTTGTCTGCTAATGGTGTCAGTTCAGGTTTTAACAGTGCATTTCTCTTCTGGCAGATTGGAATGTCCTTTTGACACCGCCGTCCAGTTGGCAGCTTATAACATGCAAGGTGAGTAGGTGGAAGAAGGGAAGGGTGAAGTTGCACAAACAGTTTTGTGTAGACTCTCATTAACTGTTCCAAAAAGCCTGTCCTTGTTATGTCCATAAAATAGACTGCCCAGACTTAGTGATCCAGTGTGAAATGCAGATCTTTTTGATTGTACTTGTGCTGAGAGTATGTACAGAAAATTACTCAAGAAACAGAACAAGGAGGTTCTGAACATAAGCAGCTTTGCCCTAAAGTTGTCTTCTCAGGCACTTTTGTGCAAATCTGTCCACTTTCCAGAGAAAATACGAGGTCTGCAGTCTTCCTGAATTACTTTGATTTAGTAACACAGCTCACTTCTTTTTCATCTTATAGTTTCTGTCAGGTGTTGTCTTCGTTGTCCAAATCAGGTACAAAATTGGTTTTGTTTGCATTGTGTTTAAAATACCCGCTTTTGACTTCATCTTATTTTTAGGAGCATCTTAATGCTCCATGTCTCATGCTTGTACTTGAGCATTCCTGGTTGAACCGCCCTTGTTGTTATTTCAGTTCCTTCTTCAGCCACAAGATGTGACACACCCATTTTTTTCAGCTGTATAGCACTGTGCTTGAGTCATCTCAGATTTTATTCATCGGTTGTCTTTAACTTTTGATTCCAGATGAGAATGTTGTTTGGATGAGGGTGTGATGTTAACAAATGGGAAGTTTCCCATGGTTTCAAGTAGAGGAGCTCACAAAAGAAAGAGGGGAGGCCTGAAGTTTTAAAAATGCCTGCTAGAGTAGGCTTTTGGGTCCTTACTGGAGGATATAGATATATGGATATATGGCCTTATTCAACCCAATTGATGTGCCATTTGTGTCTGAGCCACGCAAATTCTCCACACATTCATCTTAGGAATCTGTTGTACTTATTCTACATGAGGTAGGACTAAGTCACTGAAATTTGTTCTCTTACAGGTATTTTTCAAAACACTTCTTTTCATGCAGGAAGTGCTAATAGCCCTAAATCATTTGTAGGTATAAGAGTTGGGATTAAAATGTGAAGACACCTGCCTTTTTAACCTGCTCTTTTGTGTGGAAGGAAAACAGTTAGAATACATTCCGCAGTTAAAAATATTAGCATTGTTAGAGCCTTAAGATACAGGTGCAGTAAATAAGATTTTGGAAGAACAAAGTGATCTAATTAGGCCATATATCCACTCTTTTTGTGAAGGTCTTTTCTTTCCTTTCTCCACAGTGAGGCCTCTAGCAGGGCTTTAATCTTACTGTCTGACAGCTGTGTACTTTTATTTAAATCAGCTGGAACCTAAGCTGGCTTTGACAGCATTCCTTTCAACAGAGGCAGGCATTTTAGTGGGAGTAAATTATTATAGAACTACAGACTTCCTCAGTCAGCATTTAAAAAAAAGAGAAAAAGGAGGGGGTGAAAAGACTGTTGTTATGCTTGCAGCATGCAGAATCCAAGAAATGGAGTTTTATATCATGTGGCGTTTCTGTACCTGTGGAATACTGCCATTTGTTTGACTTCTTCAGGTCTTCCCAGAGATGTCTCTATTTTTCTCTACATAAACATCTGTAGTTTAATTTTTCAGACAGAGTAATTATTGGCCTGTATCAAACTTACAAAGTCCAAGTTACAGAATTATTCCTATTTTTTTTGACTGTGAGCTGAACATTAAGAAGCAACTTGAAATTAGTAGGAGGAGCCAGTGCTTAGTGACTCTGAAAATCAGTACATTTTTGTAAAGGTTTCTAATTGTCAGTTTCAGCATTTTAGATATTTATCTGTCTTTAAAACTGGACTTGTTAGCATCTGTGGGAGATGGAGTTGTGTTTTTGATGTAGCACACCCCTCAACTGGTATGTTCCAGTATGTTTTCTACATAGCATCTCTTACTGCCCCTCTGAGCATGCAGCAGTGGACTCGAGCCATTTGACTGACGCTGGAGGACATTTATTATGTCCTTAGATGAAAAGGAGAGCAACAAATAACAGCTGCATGTTTGTGCCCTGACACAGAGTAATTTTAGCAGGACAGGGCCATATGGAGTAATAAAACCAGAAACTGACTTGTAGAATGGACACATAGTTTCTTGAAAAGTGTCCGAACTGGTTTTGCTTTTTATAAATCTTAGGGGTTACTGTTTTAATTCTTTAAGGCAAAATTCCATTGTAACTTTAGTCAGCTATCATCTTGGTAGATACTTCTGTGATTAAAATGTTGAAAACTCTCTGCAAGAAAGAAAAAAGGTGAGTTTCAAGGATGGTGATAAATTCCCTTTATAGGAAGCTTTTTAAGGAATATGTCAGTAATAATTTGTAAACATTAATACAGAGCTTTTGTGGAGACAGTGCAACCATTTGTTCAATGTCCATAATTTCCCTGTCAAAAAAAGGTTAAAGGAGACCTAGAGGAGAGAAAAAAAAAAAAAAAAAAAAAAAAAAAAAAAAAAAAAAAAAAAAAAAATTAGTATTTTAAACTAACTAGAAAAGTGTGCAGAAATTTCTCTGTATGCAGAAATATCTTCTGTGTATATTGAGGGCAGTGCCTAACAGTGTTGTTCTTTTGTAGCTGAGCTTGGAGACTATGATCCTGCTGAACATGTCCCTGAGCTGGTGTCTGAGTTCAGGTTTGTTCCCACTCAGACTGAAGAGATGGAATTAGCTGTTTTTGAGAAGTGGAAGGAATGCAGGTACAAGATCTTCCAGTGAATGCTGCCCAACTGTTTGCACTGATTTTTCTGTGAAGAGAATCTGTTAAAAAGATAGCGCTGATTACTTCTTCTGTGGCCTTGTTCAGAAATAAAATTTTAATATGGTTCTGACCTATTTTGTAAAATAATATAATGTGAAAAATTAAGCTTTTCAAAGGTCTGAGTAAAATGATGAGGTACAAAGTCTTGAAACACAATCATTTTTGCAGCAGCATTTTCAGATTAAAACTTTAAAAAGTGACCTTGATCTTCATTAAAGTGAGCAAGTGTCACCGGTGTTTAAATTTTTCACAAACTTTCGGGAAGTTCTTTTCCTCTTATATACCAGTTTTTCCTTTCTGTGCTTTTTCAGACATCTACCTAACAGCAAAAATTTCATTTCAGGGGGCAAACTCCAGCACAGGCTGAAACTAACTACTTAAACAAAGCTAAGTGGCTGGAAATGTATGGTGTAGACATGCACATAGTCAAGGTATGTTTAACCACAGCATGGTGACCTTTGGAAATGATAATGTTAGCTTTGTGTTGCATTTCAACACTGGTTCTGCTTTAAGGGGGGAAGAAAAGGAATATTGTTCTCATGCAATCTATGTAGTAAGTGATCTGGCTTTGTGTCAACATTCCACTCTTTGGTAGAAGATTTCTAGAAGGTATAGCTTGAGTCCAAGCATATCTGCTCCATGTTAAATGTATGATTGATGTGGAAGTAAGTACTACAGTTTGTATTTAGGAGTTTTGTGAAAAATCATAGTAATGCTAATTTGCTGGGGTGCAGCTGAAGATCTACAGGTAAGTATAGATCTGTGGAGACACAAGTGCAGCAAGTGCAAAAGGTTGTCTTTATTACACAGACAAATCAAGAAACTTTTATTTTCCTCTTTAGTCAGCCTTATTGAAGGGTTGCAAACAAGAAAAAAATCCATTGTATAAGATCATCAAAACACAAGAGTTTTGTTGTATAAGATAGCAGATATGTGTGTAATTATAACACTGGGCAAACAAACTACATGAATCACTCTAGTAAATTGGATAGAGGGTCAAACACCAAAATGAATATAATTTTTATTTTGTGCCAATTAGGCAAGAGATGGCAATGATTACAGCCTGGGACTAACACCTACAGGAGTTCTTGTCTTTGAAGGAGACACAAAGATTGGTTTGTTTTTCTGGTAAGCTCTCTGATTGTACACTAAAATCTGGGTTTGATTTTGGTTTTTTTTTGTTTCTTTTATGATAGCAAGAAAAAAAATGTTTGGGTTGTGAGAACGCCATGAATATGAAGTACTTTCTCAGTGAGTTACTGAAAGTTAGATGTAACCTGCACTTTCTGTTCATCCTGCAGGCCAAAGATAACAAGGCTTGACTTCAAGAAGAACAAACTCACTCTGGTTGTTGTTGAAGATGATGAACAGGTAGATAAATACCTGTTTAGTTAAATCTCAGTCTTGATTATACAGTACTAGTTTACATACTCCTAATCTTTCCTTTAGTTTTGAGAATTAATGTGGATGCCTGAAAAGTTTTTGATTGTGACTTGTGGGGGAGGAGGGAAATGAAGGGACTTAAGTAAAAGATAAACTTTTATGTCATCTATTTTTTACAAAGAGAATGCCTGGTGAAACTAGAGCAGATACTTTGGAAACAGTGTGCATTGTGCAAAAAAATTTAAAGAGAAAAACCCACATACCACATTTAGTAGAATGAATTACTTAAGCAGGTTTCAGAATTATTCCTACAGGGAAGAAATTGCATACACCTCAGACAATTAAAAAGTGAGCATTGGTCATTTGAGAAGATTAGATTTGGAAGTGAAACCGTGTTAGCCTCATCAACAAGTACCTTCCTGTTGTAATAGTGTATTTAATTTGTAGTTATTCAGAGGAGACTCCAGCCCTTTTCAACTTTAGACAATATGACAGTTGTTCGTTATGGCTTCTGAAAAGGTTGATTTTTCTGCCTAAAACATTTTTTAAAATATATACGTTAGTAACATAAAAACCAAATTTTATTTGACTTTCATGGAATTTTAGCTTTGACTTATCCAAGTGCCTTCTAAGTCATCAGCATGCTTTGTGTGCTTTAAGGGAAAGGAGCAGGAGCACACTTTTGTCTTTAGACTGGATCATCCCAAAGCCTGCAAACACTTGTGGAAGTGTGCAGTGGAGCACCACGCCTTCTTCAGGCTCCGGGGGCCTGTCCAGAAAAGCTCCAGTCGGTCTGGCTTCATTCGCTTGGGATCTCGCTTCCGATACAGGTCGGTGTCCTCTGTCCTCTGGCACACACCTCCTGTCGTTCCTTGCCTTTCCTGGGTTTTAGTCCTATTAGCAGCTTTCTCTGTGGCTTTGGGGAATATTACTTAATAGAATTTTCAGCTTCTCCCAAAACTCGTGCGCTGGGACCACAGAAATATGCAAAGGGCAAGCGTGCCTTTATCATCAACGTAATGTTTAGAAAGTCGTTGCTTCTGCCATTTGTCTTGGGGAAATGGGGTGGAGAAGAGATTGTTTCTAAAATTCTTACCCTCTTTTATGAAATGTCTTTTGAGGTGTGAAGTTTGGGATGTTTATTAGAACTAACATGAGATAGTAAGCTATGAATTTAAAATAGAAATGTGATGTTTTTAGGGTGTTAACTCTATTCCATCATTAAAAATGAGTGATTTATTTTGCTACTTTGCACTTTTACATGGCATTTTTAGTGGGAAAACAGAATATCAAACCACAAAGACCAACAAAGCCAGGAGATCAGCATCCTTTGAAAGAAGGCCCAGCAAGAGATACTCAAGACGAACACTACAAATGAAAGGTAAAAGAGCTCCCATTCTGAGAAGCATAATCCAATGTGAGAATCAGGTAATAATCTCCTTTAAAAATTCTGGGTAGGAATTCTCCTGTAGTTGTTTGCCCTTCTCTTGAGTTTTCAAAATTAGAGGTTTTTGACTAATTTTGGAGACCTCATGTATTTATCAGAAAAAGCTTGTGTCCAAAGCATGTCCAAACCAGCTTGTCTGCCAGGTAAAACACCCAAGAAAATTACACAGTAGGTCTTGGTATGAAGATGGAAAACTTGGGCCCAGGAAACAGTGATATATTAATGATAGTATTTAAAATTTATGAATTGAGTTTAAAAATTTTGTCATTGAGATTTTTTTCATTGTTGTTAGGAGCTGCACTCGGTTGTCATGATCTGACAGCATGTGATACCTTGTGATACCTTATTTCTGACTCTTGCATAGGTCAAGTGTCTGCTTTCAGATACTTGCTTAAATCTGGCTTTGGTTTGCTCTTCAGATTTTTTATTTTATTTCCTGATACAGATTTTGTTTTTCACTCATTATACATGAGATGTGTGCAACTGTTGGTCTTTTGGTTGCCTACTTTCAGGCAGTGCTAGGCTATTTTTATTAATCATATAATTAATATTTAACTGATAACCTAATTATAAATTAAATTTTAATTAATGCTTTATATTCTTGCAGCATACACTGCTAAACTGGAAGAAACAAGGTAAAACACATTCCAGTATTTGAATTTCTGTCTTTGATGCGTGGCTGTACTTGAGCACATCTGTAGAAGGAGGATGTGGTGTTGGCCTCTTAACTGTGGTTTTGCCATGGGTATTGTGTTTGTTTGCTTTTTATGAAAATTAGTGTTCAAAGCAAAGCTTCTGTGTTGCTGTCACACAGACAATTTTGCTGGACTTGCTTACTAGCTAGCAAAGACATTTGTTTACTACTGGCTATGATTCTTGCTGGTTAAGAGCTGTAGTGCATGTGCTGCTGTGTAAAGAGATCAGGTAGAAATGTGAGAGAAGGTCTTCTGCTTGAAGTCTGCCTGCTCCAGCTGTGTGACTGAAATACCTCATTCAGTGAAGGTCAAAGACAGGGAAAATACAGTAAAATTAATATTTTTGAAATAAGTTGATGGTCTTATATTCTTTATTACACTTGCATTTATTTTTATGCATGATCAGCATTGAAAGGGAAGCCTTTTGGTTCTTTATTTCTGTACCAGAAGTCTTCCTGGATGCGAAGAGGCTCATACTTGTTGTTGCAATGTAAATTACTCAGATGTATCTGAATCATATAATTTTCATACCCTTCCTTAAGGGAAGAGAGGAAACCAGGTTAAAAGGAACTGCCTGGTAGTGAAAAAACTTAGGTCATTCGGTTCTGGTTTCTGTCCTTTGCCCTAATAACTTGCGAATACTGCAATGGTGAGTTGAAACCAAATTGTTTTTTAAAAAAGTAGATATTCATAGATGTTAAGTGAAGTGGGTAAGGAATGCCAAAATAATATTTCAAAACAACAGGCTTAATACAGCCCAGCATTTTCTGTCTGTAGTAGCAGGGCTGATTCTTGCATGAGAGCAGGAGAAGTCTGGAAGTGTGGGGACAAGGCTGCAGTGTGACTTCCTGTGTTGTTTTTTCTTTCTATACAATGGGAAAATACTCTTCAAAACTGGGCGCCATTAAGATCCTCTGCATGCAAAATGTGACTGTTTGATTAATTAGTGCTCTTGTCATGCTGTGTTGTCGTGCCCTTCTCCGAGTTTCAGGTTGCTTAGGTCATTCTGAGAGTGGGAAGAGAAACCTCATGTGCAGTTTCTCCTCCTGATAAGACTGCAGTCTCCTGATCTGCACTTAGGTGTGGCACTGTTGTGTCTCCACAGCAAGCTATGCCGCTTCTGAAACTCTACACTCCAGTGTTGCCAATTGAAATGCATCATGAAAGATGTATGTTGTTCCCTTTTGTGTTAACCCAGCACAGGGGAATGTGCTAGTCAGAAGGCATTCCTTAGTATTTCTGTTAATTCTGGGGTAGCCTCCACCTTCTCTCGACAGAGAAAGGGTGAAATGGGAAACAGGCAAGGAGCGGCTTGTTCAGTGTTGACAACATGATGTTTTAAATAAAATAATTCTGAAGAGTCACTGAAGTAAATACAGAAATCTATTTGAATTGTCAGTTTGCCAGGTTAGATAGCTGTTCTCCAGACAATAAATCAGAAATGTAGGAGGTCGTAGGAGATGGGAAGCTTTTTTTAAAAGGCTGGAAGTGTGAGGGAAAAGTTTGCTTTGCATGAAATCTATAATGCTTTTAAGTCTCTTAAAAATGTGAAATGTCTCTTGCAGGTTCAGAAACTATCAAGAATAGGGATATGGGTCTTATTTAATTCATCAAATATAGTAAATATTTAATAACATGAAATTATTATTAATGATGTGCTGATTTGCTGTGCATGTAAATTTGAATAGCTGCTTTTAAGTCCATTAGAGGTTGTATGCAGAAGAAACTAATTTTTTGGATAAGCTTTTATGATGTGAAACGTCAAATCAGGAGGGTTCTAGTTAGGGAACAAATATAACATCTACAGCATGTAGGTGAACTTTTGACGATGTCAGATTTTGCTGGGTGTTTTAACTAAAATTATATAATTTTTGCCCTAAAAGTGCCACATCTTACTGCTGAATTAGGAAGACTTTTAAAATCAAACTGGTTTAGGAAAGGAATAGTTAAGAACAGGTGAGTTACAGACAAACTACAGCTTGAAAAAAGAAGAAGTGACTTCATACCCTTAGTTACCTAGAATGAGACAACTGACCTAAAGCAGAAGTTTTTAAGGATTTTGTGAAAGAGATTAATACTTTGGAAATATCTTAGACTCTGTTTCTTTCTGAAAGTCCTTACAGTTCTACCAGCCTGTGAAAGCAGTTTGTTGATCTGATTCAGTTTTAAACTCTTCTTGTCTTTCAGTGCTGCAAACAATGCTATTATCAACCAAACTAATGGATCACAAGTAAGGACTCTTTCATTCTTTCTAAAGGCAATTTTCATGTGTCTCAACAGATTTGAAGATTTTGTTATTTGCTCTTGAAATCCAGTGATTGACCAATTGAATATTACAGTTGACTACTAACTGTGTACAGTGCTGAAAAAAACTGGGCACAGATATCCAGTGCTAGGGAAGTAAGGGAATCTTGCTTTAGCTTTGTGCTTAAGAACTATTGATATGTTTTGTTCACTTTAATGTGTCATCATTTCATTAATGTGTGTATAATAACTTGTGTATATTCTGTCTCCAAAGAGCTGGAATGCCAAGCCAAACCTACCTGTCCTAACAGCAGTTCCTTCTGCGCCAGTCTTAGTGGAAATAGAAAACCTCCCAAGGAGCCCAGGAGCCAGCCAGCAAGATAAGAAGTGGTATGTTCAGCTTTGCTGGGAAATGAATTCTGCTTACTTATGCATGATTCAAGTAGCTTTTCCTTTATCTGTACTTAAATAAGCTGCCATCCTTTTATCTCTAATGTAAGTTGATAATCAAGTTAGGGATGATGCAGCTGATTTCTTCCGATGAAATGCGTGTGGAGAGGTGAGGACAACAGGCTTAGTCACTGCCAATCAAAAGAGAATTTCTTTAGGGGCTAAAGGAATTAAGAAAGAGTAGAATTTTCAAGTCTTGGAGAGAGTTGGGTCCTTCTTGTTTGCCCTAAGTTTGTAACCCTTTGCTTGGTAAAATGGGGCCCAAGGACTTACCTTGATCCTTAGGATAATACAGAATCTTGTAAACTGGTATCTTTGTGAATTGTCTTTTGAACCTTCTGAAATAGGCAAGCTGACTTTGCTCATGAGCTTGGGTAGAATGGGAGCTTGAGGAAAATGACACAAGCTGAAGATAAGAGCTTTGATTTCATGTAATCAGAGTATTTGTTTTATGGATCAGATGCATCGCAAAAGGAAGAGGATTTGTTTGAAGATAGAGAAATGTCATTTATCTTTTCTTAAACTAATTGTGTATTGCAAAGCTATTTTCAAACCAAAACTGGCATATATCAATCCAGTACTTGTGCACAGCTCATCTTAATTTCTTTGGCTTCTCGATGCCTATGGCTTATCCAAGAGGGGAAATTCTGGCTTCTGCTAGACTCATCAGGAGCAGTCATGGTGGAATGGAATGACACCAAAGCTCTTATCCTAAGCAGTTTCAGCCCTCAAGAAAAAGGGTCTTTCTCCCATTGTCAGGCATATGAATCTGCTTTGCTACAGTATTTCTTACAAGTAGATGATACCTGTTTCTAATGATCCTGTGACAAAAGTACTTCAATTTTGTAAATTGTATTCATTTGAAGACTTCTAATACTATCAATGTTGAATGATAAAGGGGATGGTAATTCTGCTTTGAGTTGCATTTTATTGACATTTCAATCAGAACATATGATCAATGCTGTTTTTCTTTCTTTTGCCCTTGATTTATCTAGTATCTGAAATCTGTGCTTGTCTATGGTGGGATCCTGTTGATCGCTCGATTCCTTCCGTGGTGGTGGGTGAAAGGTGGTGGCATCTTTATTCTTCAGCATTCTCAATATGGTTTTATTTTTATTCTTTTGGCCTAATTGCAAGATGAGTGCTAGACAGCTGTATTTCCTTTGGTGGAAATGTTTGATTTGGCTCCTGATCAACTCTTCTTGGGTACCTGATTTGTGCTAATGTTCCTGCTCACGTTTGCAAGGCTGCTGCTGCTTACGGAAATCCTGCTGCTTTGGTTCTGAAGCAGAGAGGGCTCTATAGCCACTCAGTTTTGGGTTTGTTATGCCTGTTTTTAGATTGAGAACGTGAGCCTGTCTGTCTTAACATTGTCCAGGAATCTCAGCTTACATGCCAGCTGCTGCAGGATGTAGTGTTTGTATAGAAGAGTGGGTGTGAATGCAAAATACACCTGCATGTAACCCAAAACAGTGTGTCCTAAAGAAAACAAGCTTCTTGGCAACTGATGCATTTTAATTGAGAGTGCAGTGCTTCTACTGTGTCTGTGTTACGTTTCTTTGAGCCATTGTTACTGAAAGTAGCTGTCTTCTGGTTTTACTGTGTTCACTGGAAACAGTACTGCCTGTAATAAAGGGCAAATCCAGCTGTAGGACAAAGACAACAGTTTGGAGCTGAGTCAGGACTTGAGCTACATTCTGGTTTCCTAGATGGGAAGTGGGGTTAGGTTAATGAAATTGCCAGAACATACATATTTATTGCTGGGGGATGTGACTTGGCTATTGTGCCTGCAAGGGTGTCTTGGTGCTGCTAACATGATCTCCTTTCAGCTGCTACTGTCTTTAATTGGCCTGTTTCTGCATGAATTATCTTTGCTTTCTGTCAGAAAAATAGTCTTCTTTTAGAGAGAGCTTGCCAAAGATTGTTGAGAACACCAAAATCTTCTGGACTGTGGATTTTGTATAGTTGGATTGAAGGGGTTTAGAAGTAAGGTCCCGACCTCCTGGCTTTCTGTGCTCTGCTTGGCAGATGCTTGTATTGGCTACCTTGCAGCTTAGATCCCTTCCTAATGTCAGTGTTTCCTTTAATTTAAAATGTTAATGCTGCAGCTGCCAACAGCAATTTTGCCAGATTGTACTAAGTACTTTGCCAGATACAAAGCATTTTAGTATTTGTGTGGTGGTTTGGGGTTTTTTGGGTTTGTTTGTTTTTTTTTTTACTTCATTCAATTGTCAGTACAGGAAAACTGTACTGGTCTGCAGGATCTGAAAATTAACTAGATTATTAGTTGAAAATCTGGAAGACCTAAAACGTGACCAGTGTCTTTCTAAGATTAGTCTTTCCGTCTTTCCCCAATAAGCTCTTTTTTTGCTAAATTAGGACAGCAGACGAAGATTTAATATTTACTTCCTCACTGTGTGATAAGTAAGGGATTTTTTTTTTCTTTTTGCTAGGGGATGTAGCTTTCCCTTAACAGCATACATGAGGGAAATGGTAAAATAAAAGAATGAAATGTTGGGGATTGGAGCCCTCGGTATTCACGGGTCACTTCCTCAGTGTATTTCACAAAAACCCAAATTCTGAATTTACATGTGGGTGACCTTTGTATAAATCCTGTCTCTTTTCTAAAGGAGGACTATCCCCAAATGTTAATCATTTACCACTGTTGTGAATCCTGCATGCTTTTCTGCTTGCCTGCCTTAACACGTGTGATTTTCCAACTGAGCTGTCTGCTTGGCTGTTCTGGAACATGAGAAGGTGGAATTTGAGCTGAAGGCCGTCTGACCCCTCTATGTGAACAGCAACAGTCCTTCTGCTTTGTTTAGATTTGGCTCATTAAGTCAAATCTTTTACATTACACTGAAGGAATACCTTTGTTTTAGGAATTCCCTTCCTTCAGTAGTTTATGAAGTGCTATTTTCCGTGCACTTTGTTGATATGTGACGATACCGTCTATCAGCCTCTCCTAAAACATACTGGTGAAGGACCCTAGTGCTGTAGAGACAACAGTTAACAGATCATTGTCCATTTCTAAAGTATTTTAAAATTTGGCTGTTTTTGGTTAATTGCTTATCCCTGCCGCTTTGGAGAGGTGTGTGCCTAAGGCCTTCCAGTTTCCTAGCTAGGTGCTCCTGCATAATATTTTTCAAAACACTTTCTAAAGTGATGAGTGTTCTCCCTTGCTCCTCTTTCTAGCTTTTGGAGGATTTTATGCCAACTGTGGCAAAGACTGGCCATAACTGTGCACGGCATTTCTGTAGGTTTGATTTTTAGGAGTTCTAAATTTAAAACTTACAAACCATTATGTCTTCATATGCAAGATTAGAAAGTGGGATCTTAGTTTGTATTGTGACCTTTCCTAAAAGGGTTCTTTTCCAGCTAAATTCTTAAGTTAATGCACGTTATAGCTGCAGGCAACTTCTTCAGTAGTATTAAACCTAAATTGTGGATGATTCGTTTCTCTACTGTTTGCTCCTGCACGGTAATGTTCACTTTTTCTGAGTTTCTATTTTTCTTCTCCTTTTTTTGAAAAATTTGCTTTAAAATCTGCACTTTGAGAACTGGTCGTGCTTATAGATGCTTGTTTCAGGTGTACATTTAGAGCTGCCACTTAAACTCGTTTTCTGCAAATAAAAGGTGCTGTGTACTCAAGGCCTGGTCCTCCATCACATTATTTTCTCCCATCTGTAAAATGCGATTCTTGCTTCGTTCTGCGAAGCGTTTTGAAATACTAAGTGCCTTACATTTGCGAAGCGTAATCAGCATATACGCGAGAGGGCTTAACTTGTCAATTCAGCCTCGTACAAAAGCGCGCACGACGCTGCGCAGAAAGCGGTTTATTTGGCGGTGTCGTCGTGTGCACGTGCGCTCGCACGCCTCTTCCCTTCAGCGCTCACCTCGCGAGAGCCTCCCTTTTCCTCTCCTTTTCGCGTCGCTCTCCTTGTCCTCGCCTCCGCTTCGCTTTTCCAGCCTCTCCCTCCTCCGTGCCCGTCGACTAATTGTCCCCCTCCCGCTCCCCACCGCTCCAGGCCCCCCGACGCCGCCGGCCGCTGTCAGCGTGGTGGAGCCGCGTGGGAGGCGTGGGCCCCGCCGAGGAGCCCCGCGCACGGACCGGGCCCCGCGTTCGTCCGCGAGCGCAACGCCAGGAACGCGGGGCTGCACGGCGCCGTGCCAGCCGCCATCACCAGTCTGTGACACGTGCGCCCCGCCGGAGCTCGGGCCTGCTCCCGCCAGAGGCCGGGAAATGACCTCCTGAGCTCCCTCCGGCATAAGGACAACGGACCCGGAGCTGACTAGAGAGGGGCAAAAGCTTTTATTACGAAGGCCTTGCAGATTGTGCTGTTGGTATTGAGTCTTTAAAGATAAACAACATATAGACCAGAAGCCGCACGTGTCTTTCTTAAAAAACAGTATATACCTATCTATGTGTGCGTATAGATAGGTATATTTTTTAAATTGTGTTAAAATTTTTCTTAATGACCAAAAGATTCTTCTTTCTTTTTTTTTTTTTTTTTTTTTTTTTTTTTTTTTTTTTTTGGCTGGGTTTGAGAGCCGTGCAAGAAGTCATGTTTGTTATAAAAGTACATATGCTACTAGTGGGTTATAATATGGTTTCAAAAACTTAAAAGGAATAGAGGATGTAACTGCCTCTCCTTTTGAACCATGATCATGTAAAAGTATCTTAAGATACATGGTTGATCGGAAAACTAACCTTTTTTTTCTTTTTTTCTCAAGAAGACCTCTTCTGAGAAATATTGTTTGGAAATGTTATAGAATTATTTTCAATTTTTAAAGAATAAATTTATCAGAACTGTCAAAAAGGCAAAGAGTAGTTTTTTATTATTATAATTTTTTGCTTATTACAATTTTTTCTTTCTTTTTTGCTTCTCTTGTCCAGCTGAAAAGAAGCAGAAAGATTTCCTGATAAACACCAGTCCTACCATATGATTCACGAGGTTAATTGTTAAGTCAGAGGTTAAGACTCCAGCTTCATGGCTCATTGATATTCTCAGGGGCCTTTAACAACATGAAGAACAAACCTTTACCCTTGAACACATGGTGTTTTCTGAAGTTTGTTGCTTTAAAATTGCAATATTCTTTTACTGTTAAAAAAAGGAGGAAACGTTGTAACAGAGGGCTTTTAAAGTTAATTTATATTAAGCTTTTAGGATAAAGAAGTTCTTTAAATGATTTCCAAATTATTTCACTATGTTTCAAATTGACACAGAACCCAAAAATTAAAAACCATTTTCAGCTATCCTGACCTGAAGAACCAAGAAGTAAGTGTCAGCCAGGACATAACTTAATATTGCCTGAGATGTTTTCGCCTCCTCGCCCCTGCATCTGATGGGGGAAGGAGTTTGCTAATGAAATATGAATCTCTATTTTACAACTCTGCTTAAAAAAAAAAAAAAAGCTGTAAACTAAAGGTCTGTGACACCTACCAAGCTGATTGGAACAATCTCTTGTGCTCTTTTTAGCTTTAGGTTTTGTACGCTGGATGTTGTAAACTTCTGGAGTGAAGCAAACCCATTCGTTTCTTTCTTATTTATAATGTTGCATTGAGAATATGCAAACGAAAATAAGTTGTTTAACTTTACATTATCATATAACATCTGTGTAGTTGAGGGAGAAGAAGCCACTCATTTGAATGGAGGAATTTGGGATAGTTTTGTATTCAAAATGCAAGAACACTGCTGCAATAACAAATCACTGTTTTATTGCAGAATTTTAAGTTCAGATGTGCTTTTGTCGAGGTCAGGCCACTGCAAATAGTGGCTGAGTCCATGGATGTCGGAGGAGTTTTGTGTAGCTGTCACAGAATTAAAGAGTTGTTGAGGTTGGAGGATGCCTCTGGAGATCAGGCAGTCTGGAGACCATGCCAGCCAGGTTTTGTGTATCTGAGGATGGAGACTTCAAACTCTCCAGAAAATTGTTTCACCAACCTCACAGGAAGAAAAGTCAGGTTTTTTTCGTGTGGTTAGGTTTATGGTTTAGAGTGGAATTTTCTGTATTTCAATTTGTGGCCGTTGCCTCTTGTCCTTTCTCTGGGCCCCCTTGAGAGGAGTTTAACTGTGGTCTTCACTCCCTCCATCAGGTTTTTGTACACATTGGTGAGATCCTCCTGAGCTTTGTCCTCTAGGCTGAACAGAGCCAGCTGTCAGACTCTCCTCCTAGCTCAGGTGCTCCAGACCCTTTGTTGTTCCTGTGGCCCTTTGCTGCACTCCTTCCAGTGCCCCATGTCTCTCTTGTCCTGGGAAGCCCAGAGCCAGGCTCAGCACTCCAGGGTGTCTCACCAGGGCTGAGGGCTGGTGACACCGCTGATGGTCATGGACCGCCCTGGAATTCACAGCGAGTTTGGTGATCAAAGCTGTGGCTCCGGTTTTTGTAGCAGATTTTTTCCATGACAGATTCAGGATGGGGAAGCAGCCTGAAACCCATCTGCCTTTAGAACTTGTTTATTTCATTATAATATGTGTTGCATGTTTTTGACTCTTGCATACATCCTGAGAGTCCATTTTCCTCTGTGCTGGGATTATTTTGGTAAGACTTCATGACTTGGGGAGAATTAATATCCTAATCTCTATTAGGATGGGTGACAGCTCTCAACAGCAGCCAGAGAAATTGTATCACACTGGTACCAGCACCACCAAGCTGCAATTTTACAGGGACAGGTCATGTCCTCTATGAATTGCAATGAGGAAGCACGTGGATGTTTTTCTGTGGTGACAGGCCTTTCCTTAATATGCCCAAAGGTTCTGCAGCCAGCATATTTTCCTAAGCATGTTTTCTTTCCTTTCCTCTAGTTGTTAACTTGTATATATTATGCTATGTCAGTATTTGGAATTATCTTCAAACAAATGGGAGACAGCAGAATTCTTGGAATATGGGACTTACTTGATTAGATACTCAGTGTGTGTGAGCTGTCTCCATTTGTAGGATCTTGAATTCCCAGGACTTTTCTTTTGCTTTCCTCACTTAGAAAAGGGAGCTGCTTTTTGAGATTTTTTTTTGGTGGTGTGGGGGGGGTTTTGTTCTTGTTTTTAATATTGTGCATTTTTGTTTAGGCAAAAATAATTTGAAAAGGCTCAATTATTCTTCTTACCTTCACGTACAGCATTGGTTGCCCTAAAGCTAAGAAAATTAACAAAGAATTTCATGCTATTGTCCTACTTTGCAGAGTCCATGTGAGAGAGTCTTCTGTGTCACTACTAGTCTGAAAAAATAAATGAGCTCGCATGGTACTTCATGCTGTTGGAAATCAAATGTTTCCAGGAGAACAACCTCTTTTGTAGGACTTGCTTACTGTATTTTGAAGATTGTATTTCACAAACTAGCATGAGGTATTGCTTTGCTTTTCAGCTAGAAAGTTAAAACCCACACCACTTTTAACAGAGAGCTTTCTCAGTCATGTTATACATTGGATGCTGTGTGATATATATGTATACCAATATATGGGCCAGACAAAAAGAAGGGGTCATGCAGTATCTACTCCCTTAACTGTGTGAGCTCCCTGGGCATGTAATGACTTATTAATGGGTTGACAAACCTTTACACGCACTACGACTCCTCATTATTTCTATATTCATAATTATTTATATGGTTTGAACTCCTTGTATCTTTTATCAGCATTTCCAAGAGACTATTTCTTAAAATATGACAGTAGAAGTTGATTCAAAGACATAAAGCCCAGCACTTATTACTGTGCAAAGTTCAAAATATCCCTTTGTGTGGGGGTAAATGCAGGTATATGGGATTCAGTCTCATTTACTCTGTTGCCTTAATTGGAAGAGCATCTCTTCCTGTTTGTTAGTTCTAACAATTAAATCTCTGTATCCATCATTCCCTCTCTGCAAGACTGTGTGCTGTTTTGCCTTTTCCCATTAGTGATGCAGAGAGAGACTGCATAGGAGGTTGAGAAATTTTCCTATTATTTGCTTTGCCTGTAGCTTATTGCACTGCTTTAAGAGAATCAAGGCAGTGACCTCAATTTGCCTTTCAGCAATTAATTGACTTACATTACTTAAAATGATTCGTACATTATTAGCACTAGAACAGTGATACCCTGTCATCTGTTCCAGAGGTAAATATATTTAACATTGAAAGGATTCTTTGTGTGCATGAGCTGGAGGGGAAGGAGTTTTTCCTGGAGCCTCTCTAGTGACAATTGTGGCATTGCTTCCAGGTTCCAGGGGCTGGAGAGAGGCATGAGGCACTAACCTGGTAGTGGTAAGGGAGAAGCTGCTCTAAACTGTCAAGTAGAAAACTTCTCTTGTCTGTGCTTAAGGGTAGGGTCTGTTCTGTTGTGGTGGGTGTGGGCTTGATATCATTGTTCTCCTGTTTGGAACAGGGCTTGGAAAAGGGATTGATAGATTTTTCTTCTTAAATCAATATTGCAGCCAAATTGTGAGAGTGATTGTTGATTGAACTGGGCAGCAGTAGAGCTGCAGTTGTATGCACAGGCTCTCTGATTAACCATTGCATTGTGCAGCCGTGGTTTCTGTGTTTCTTAGTTTGCTGTTAGGATAGCTTTAGCTGTTCCCAAGCTCTAGAGAAGTGTATGAGATTCCTGACAGCTTGCACAACATAAGCATCATATTATTTTTGGTTTTATAATTGTTTTTCCTTGTTCATCAAAAATACAGTTCATAGGGCAAAATTAAAAGGAGACATTTCCATCAGAAACCAAAGGAGGTGGAGCAGATGATCCTGACAGGACACAGAGTACATGCTGTGGTTCTCTTAAAACACTGTGACTGCTAAGGTTTCATTCATGGCTCTGCCTAAATTAACAAAACTGAAACTGGTTCTAGGTATGCCTGACCATAAGCATCAGTGCAGTCCTGTGCAGTGCACCCTTCTGCCCTCTGTTCAGCTTACCAGTGCTGGGTGAAGTGCTGCACAAACAGCTTTGTGTGATACCAACTTCCCTCCCCCTAACTTTTCTTTTTCTCTTGTTAAAATCCTAAAGGGTACCTTGAGTTTGTTAAAAAAACTTCAAATGTTTGTTCCAAAAAGTATATTTCATGGATAAAAGCACTTCCCTCCTTCTCTCTTCACTTTTTCAACTGCTATGTGATGACACAGCAGGCAACATGAACCTGTTCTGTTATGAAGTCACTTGTACAGACACAAAATGCTCCCTTATTCATGTTTCTTAAGCTCGCTGAAAGCCAATGTCTGTTAGTTACCTGAAAGAGTTTTTCTAGATTGTGGCTGGTCAGCAGAAGACAGCTTGAAAAAAGAGATTGCATTTGTTAAAGTTTTTTCTTGTTACAGGAAGAGTGGTAACATGATTGTGCATCTTTCTGCCCATCTTTCTGCCTTTGCAGCACACCTCTTGTTGATTTGTTAGACAGCACAGAGTTGCCAGAAACTTGTGTGGATGATGCTGTGGGCCGTCCAGTTGTTGGCTTGGCAACAGGAGATTCAGAAGAGGCTGTTAATTGCCCTCCTCCTGGCACGAAGGAAACTGCTGCAAAGAAAGCAGACTCCGATCGTAAGCAAACTGACAGATTTTTCCCTATTATGTGTGAGATCAGGATTAAATAATTAGGTTGATATGAGATTGATTCCTTAAGAAAAATGCAGAACTGTATACAGTAAAGTGCCAGCAAATCTAAGTGATTAACTCTGTTCAGCCACTCACTGTGAGGATGGTTGGGCAGATGAGCTCCCAGGAGTGCAGTGCTGTGATTTGATGCACACAGTCTGCGGGCTTGAAATTTGCACCAGAGCTTGAGCAAGTAGATTCCCCCATCCCTGTGCTTTTTGCACAGAATCAAAATTATGTAATTGGTATTTACAAATAGTGCAATTTACAAGTCAAGTAACTCCATGGTAACGTTAGGAAGATTATATCTTTTTTGTCTTTTTCAGCATTTGAAGACACATTCCTAAAACTGAAACAGCTGGAGACAGAGCGCAGCAGCCCCGTGCCCACTGAGCGACCCAATGTAAACATAAATGTACAGGTAATTGGCCTTCATTCCCCCTGCTACAGTCCTGAATTTTGTGCACATCATTCCGAAAAGTCCTCCACTTGCCTTCATCTGTTTGCAAGACTTCTAAGACTATGAGTGAGTAATGCTAGGGGATAGTAAGGGAAATACAAATGCTTTATGATGTATAAACCTATGTGTGACAGGGCAGCGAGATAAAGACGAGGGCTAAGGTGCATGTGTGCAGACTGCAGCCTGGTGAGATTTTCTAAAATCGGTGGGAGTAAAAGGCATAAATGCTTGAAATGTTTCTCAGTTGTCTTTATCTGTAGGTTACTACCTGCATGGTGTTGAATGGTTCACCTTCTTTTTGGAAGGGCTGAGCTGCTTTCCTGGCATTTTTCAGTTCTGAGAAAGTTGTTCTGACATTTTGTTTTGAGTCCGGTTTGTTGATGATCCATCCCTCCTGTTAAGTAACCAGTTTGTACCTTCTCTCTGATGTAGGTATTAGTGCTCTGTGTTTACACAAAGAGCAGTGATGTGTTTTGATTTACTGCTCTCCAATCTCTCTGAGCAAGTCAGGCTGCACGTCACAGGCAGCTGAGCCAAAGTACAAGCCCAAGTACCCTGAACAGGGTGAGTGGGCTCTCTTCTCGCTCCTTCCTCTTCACTCTTTCTTCACCAGCTTCCCTCTCCTCTCTCCTCGCCAGGAATCATTGCAGGTTTCAGTGAACAAATGTATCTACAAACTGGCAAACAATTTTTTTTCCTGCCTTTGTTTTGAACTTTTTGTTGAGGTGCTGGATTTCTTTAGGTTTTTAGTTTGCTCTTTAAGTTGGTAAATAGTGAGTTAAATAGGTTCAGGGAAGGGGTCAAAGAAATGCCAGAGCCATAGTGAAAATAAATGGTGTTGCTAGAAGGGGTGGAGAGGCCAGGATCCTCCCTTACAACAGCAGTGAGCTTTGATGGATTCACTGGTTATCAGACAACTGCCCCCAGACAGGATATTCTTCTGGGGTTTTTTAATGAGCTTTAAAAAATTAAATTTGGTTTTCCATTACTCTGCTCTCTCTGATGTAAAAGCTTTGGGAGATTTTTGTGTTTTGGGCAAGCAGAGAGAGTGAAACACCTGGCAGTGTTATCTCTGTTTAGGTTACCCTCCCTTGCAGGGAGGCCTGAGGATTTATCTAACTTCGAGTGAGGCAGCTATGATTTCTCTTGCTCCCTCAATAGTAACAGAACCAGGTGCCAGGAGAGGTGTTCAGCAGTGTGTGTTTGACCTAAGCCCGCTCCTAAGAGTTTTCCACCTCCATGTGAGAGAGGGCTGCTGCTGTGGGTGGTGCTGCAGGCTGCTTGGCTCATGTCCCCTTTAAGGGCTGCCTGGTGCTCCTCTCTGCTTGGCGAGTGCATTACAAAGATTACCGGCTCTCTAAGGAGATTAGTCAGTGGACTGTAGGTCCTGTCATGCTGAAACAGTGCTTCTACATAAGCTAGAGCAAATGAATATAACTTATTTAAGAATATTTTAGCCTGTTGAGCTCCACTTGAGTTCAGACAGAGAGGGGAAAAGCATTTAATTGATTCATTGAAGAGAATGGACCGAAACTGTATCCATTTAAAATCATGATTTATAATAGGCAAGCTGAGATTCCTGTAATGAGCTAATCTAACAAACAGCTCCCAATACAGAACAGTCATGGTCATCCAGCTGCTGTCACATGAGGTGCTGAGTTCACTTTAGAGGTGGGAGATACTGGTGGGACAGCAACCTCATTAGAGAGCAAGAACGTTTGCATAACAGAATTATGTATGATCAACAGTATGCCAATAGGTGGGTAAAACACAGTTCAGCTTTCAAGGGAGTGCAAATTACATTAGGAAAATGTAAGAGTAGATCGTTGGAAGTTTTTTAGGGTAGAAGAGATAGAATAAAACTTTTCTGCCTATGATGTAGCTTACCAAGTAGTCACTTGAGAGTGTTTGTTTAAAAAAGATAGACAAAGATTAGATACTCTCTGCATACTTGAAATTCCCAATGCTTCAGATTGCAAAGACATGTAGGTTACAATTGTGACCTAAAAGTCATTATTAAAAATACTTTCTTTCCTGCCTTTGAAGGCTACTTTAGGAAACACAGAAGCTTTCATTTATGGTGTTTATTTTAAAATATACCTATGGGCTCTTCTCCTGTACTTACTTTTCTTCTTAATCTATTAGTAAAAGAAGTGTTTGTGGTATCTTCTTCTGGCAGAATTGCATGGGACTGCAATATATGCACTAAAATCTTGCAGTAAGTTTAGATCCTGGAGCTTGCTATTATTTCAGAGGGAATGCAGTACTGCAGCATTCTCTCTGAATGTGTGTGATTATGAATTTCAGCACATGTAGGAACTGTTAACAGTGCGTAAGAGCTTTGGTAAAATGCATTGGGGGAAAGTGTTATCTTTCTACTTACAAAGGCAGAGCTGCATCCTGAACTTCATGACACTGATACAATGCCAACTCACTTTGGCTTTGTGACTTAAAAATCTTTAAGTGTTTTCTGTCAGGGCACGGAGATGGGCAGTCATCTTTATGTAATTCTATACTTGCAATCAATCAATCAATCCTGATTGATTTCTTTGATAGGGAAATATTTATCTAGCTACTCCTGTTCTTCTGGAGAAAAAGAGGAAGCGAGGGAATGAATGGCTTCTTTCTTCTCTGCTGCTCACTGCCAAAATCTGTTGGGATGGAAGAATGCGACTTTGTCCTTTCCCAGCTTTCACTACTGCAGTGACTAGATCTGACAAAGAGAGCAAATAGCTTTAAATACACCAACGTTCTGCTTTCATCAGCTTCTGAAGGGAAATGAACAATAAAGGTTCACCCTGTTTGCCCGTGTTTGAAGTCTGCTCCTGAGTCAGAAATGCAAGGACATGAGGGTTTACTTTTTCTGAATTTGTTGTGCTCCGTAAATAAATGGAAGTTGCTCCAAAACGTGCCTGTATTAGGCTTCATCTTCCTGCACAAAGTGATTTTTAATGGTACCGGGAACACAATTCAAAAGTACAAAGGATTGGGATCACATGCCTTGGTACTGCCTTTAATCTTCCCTTGCCTTTTTGCATCACTGCCTAACTCCATGTTTTGATTGAAGAATGCAGTACAAGTGTAGTTTGCCTAGTCCATGGAAACAACAAATATTCCTAATGAGCTAGAATAATGACAAACCCCAGCAACTACCATTTTGTGTGAACAACTGAAATGTCTTGTAAATTAGACATCTTGAGGCATTAGCAGGTGCTGGATGCTTTTCTTTCCAGCTACACATTTTTTTTTCATTTAAAAAACCTGTAAGACACCTATGCTTTTTTTCAAGTGCAAAATAGGGTTGAAAAAAATGGATCATTAATATTGAGGGAAATATGTCCTTGGTGGTATGAAATTTTTACTCTATTAAATTAAAATATTCTGTGATAGTATTGAACTTTCCAAAAGTAGGGAGTCTAATCATTAATAGACTAGAGTGACCTAATTAAATCGATTGTTCAGGTGGAGGAAGCTGAGAGGAAGTTAAACAATAAAATGGTACTTCAAGCACCAGTGTACTGCTGTGCTCAGTTAAAATGATCAGATTTACTGTATTAGTGGAATAATGCATTCAAAATGCTGTACAGGTTCTGTCACACATGGCATCTGCTTCAGTGAGGTCTAGTGTAAAGACTTAAAGATTATCACAGTTGGCTGCTGCAGCTGTACAAATAATAATTCAGTTGTAATTATTCCTTTTGGCAACTCCAGCAGCTTCTCTAAAATAAAAATACTTAAATGTTTAATAATTGTTAATCTTAATGAATTTTGTGAAGGTGCACCTCTTAATATCTGCTGGCAGTAGTCATTAGCAGCACTTGGTTGTTGGTCCTCATAGCTCTTTAAGCTGAAGTGACCCTTGGTATTTTGTGAAGTTCATTGCTGACGGGGTCAAAATTTGAAAATGGATTCTCCTTCAGGTAGTCTCCTATTTGGATATCCCAAAAGGTGATTTAGAGGGAGACAGAAAAAGGAAATGTTTTTCCCCCTCTCTAAAGACCAAGTAACTACAAGCTCTCACCAGTGGCTCCAGGGAATGTAAAAAGCTGAAAGTGGATGGAGAGCTGTGGAGGGACAGGTGTTCACCTCTTTTTAACTCTGCTCTGCTCACTCTCTCTGCAATGGGCTTCATTCCTCCTGGGCACGCTGCAGTTGGTGCAGGTAGGAGTGCAGCAGGATTGTCCCTGCTCCGGGCAGTCCTGCAGCTCTTCTCTCTGGGGAAGAGCCTGCCCTAGACCACGGCATGTGGTGAGGAAAGCAGGACTCTGTCTCCCCCTGCTGAGTCATACCCTCAGAAGGAAGGTCACAGGGTTTAGTTTTCACTCAGCTAATTAACTTCTGCCACTAATCAAATAGCAATTAGTAGATTGAATGCTTAATTAACATTTTATAATTAAGAAATGCAATTCTCATAATGGAATATACTGTAGTGAAAGGTATCTCATTCTTAACTTCTTTTCATTATGTATCTGGGTGCCAATTTGCTCTGATATAATCAGTGGTGGAAGAGGTAGTTAGTAGCACATTAATTAAACTCTTGGTCTAACTTATAAGTGGATTTTAAATTAAAAATCTTCCCAACTTGCATTTGAGAGTAAATTACCAACTTTTACTTAGGCTGCCCTGACATGATATAATGGCTGTTATATTGATCTCCTATCTGTAAATTAGGCAGTTTTACGATGCATTTCATTTCTTGCACACTGTATTTTTAGCACAGCAGTTTGCTTATCCACATTTAAGCATTGTGCTTCTTTTACTTTATGTGTTGCTGTGACAGTGCAACTGAGTTCCAAAATAAAGGAAAAAATTGCTTTTTCATTTCAATATAAATCTTCTGACTTTCCTCTAGCTTCAAAACTTTGTTATTTAGGGATGTTGATAAACTTCAGCCCAGACTTGTCCGTGTGGAAACTGCTTCTGATAAAGATGTTTTCATGTCTAGGATGAAGTGGTGAAGTTGACAGATAAATGTCTTAACAATGCAATCGAGAGCCCAATTGTAGCAGCGAAGTGGCTTCCAGCAGATCTCAAAAGCAATATCTTGAAGGCCCAGGCAGAAGCAGTGCACAAGGTAAACACTCCGCTGAACAGAGCTGTGACGCTCTCAAATGTTTTATTTCTCTTCAATTGCCTGGTGTTGGAGAAGGTGCCTTGCAGATAAGGGTGTTCCAAGAGCCTTGTCCAAGGCAGAGTCAGGCAGCTTCTCAGCCTTTCTTCACAGTGATAATAGTCCTGTGCTAGAATAGTTGCCCAAGGAGGAATTTCTGTCCTTCATGATACTCAGTAGGTAACAGGACAAAACCATGTGCAAGCCCTAGTGAGAGGTCATTGAGACAGGTAACCTCCAAAGGTTGCTTTCTAATCAAGCAATTATTCTGTCACTAGGATCAGGCTTCTTGCATGTTGTAGTAAAATCCTTAGCAAATAAGGATTTGGCTTTGTTGGTGAATTATTTTTATTTCTGCACTAAAATTGTCACATGGAATTGATGTTCTAACTCCCTGAGCTTTAGGTGAGCAGCACGTTTTTGTGCTGGGATAGAGACAGTGTGAATCTCAGAACTGACACAAGATGGAAATAGGTATCAGAAATTTATGTCTTTCTTAATTTTTTCCTCTCAGGTTGGAAAAGATGACAGCATGACAAGTGTCAAGAATTCCAATATTCAGGAGGCTGCTGCCAGGTAGTGAATAGATTTGTAAGAAATGTGTGGTGTAGTTACCCCACTACAGAACTGAGAACCTGCAGTTTAGTGTGGTCTGCTGGTGGCTCAGTCATCTTTGCATTTTACCTTTCACAGGGTACCTTAACCTCATGAGTGTGAAGTGGTTTTGAGATGAAAACCAGGGTTATAACTGCTAAGTTTTATTATATGCAAGATAATATAGATGCTCATTATTCTCCCATACTTGATGACCATTGTTACAACAGCAATTTCAATCAGTAATTATTTCTGAAATGTGAACAGCTTCAGTGTGGGGAGAGGGGATGGGGTCTGTTCACAGTAGGTGTTCACTAGCGGAGAAAAAAAAATTGTGTACAAACCCCTGACAATGACAATTTCCTGAGAATTGCTAAATATGAAACAATTGCCGGGTCCAGTGGGATTGCAGGCATTGAAAAAGTTTAAAAGGTTACGTTGTCTAACTTATTAATTTGTGAAGATGCACGTGTGGCAGACCTCAAAGAGCAGATGGTGATACTTTAAATAAGATGTACCTATAAAATATATATTAGCAGTCCCAAAAGTGTGTTGCAACAAGTGATTCATAAAGAGCTTTCCATGGAAGGTTGTACCTGTTTCGTGTTTTGTTTTTTATTGGTCTGTGCCAGGAACATTATCCTGTCAGGCAAATCACAGAGCAGTCCCCCAGCAACCAGTCCGGTATTTCAAGATCCAAGAGAGCTGCTGAGAGCAATCCCCGCTTCAAACGCCTTTGTTCCGTAAGTGCTTCTGGAGAAACGTGTTTCTGGGGTAGGGGGACCACATGGAGATTATGATGAAAAGGCCTGAAAAGATGAGGAACGGTTGCTGTTCATTTAGGCTACATCTAACTAAGCAGGTTTAGGGATGCATTTTTAATTACTGTTGCAGCAGTTAATCAGTGTAGGCCAGGCCTCGGGGTGAGTATTCTTGCAAGCAGTAAGTGAATCTCTCTCATCTTCTGAAAGGACCGAGATTCCTGACATCCTGCTGCCCCGGGCTCTAAAAAGGAAGATAAGAGGATGACAGGAAAGGCTTCAGGCGAATTAGACACAAGGGGTGAAGAAACTCCTTTGAGATAGAAGATGTCGGTACTGGTGGGTCTGTACACAGCTGTAGCTGGAACTGAGAGAGAGAGCAGTAATCTGTGGAGGTAGTTGGAAGACATTTACATTAACATCAACATCAGTCTTTTGTGTGCCTCCGTGGAACTGGTGTGAGGTTTTGAGCTATCTGGGAAGCAGCCCTGTTCCATGCTATCCAGGCCGGCTGCTAATGAGAATGTTTTCCCCTTTCAGTAACGCCTTGAATGAGGACAATGCTGACTCTAACCACGAGGACCTGCTAATTCCAGCTAATCTGGCTCCAGCTGAGGAGGCTGCTGTTTCAAAGGTATCACCACCTGCCAGCCTGGAGGGTTTCTGTGTCACGTTCTGAGCCGCCGATGCCCCCAGGCAAGCCCAGCAGACCTTGCTGCATGCCTCTCATAACTCTGTGAATGCCAGGCGCTGGGGAATGCCAGAGAGTGCTTTCCGAAGCGGGCAGGGACACTGCACAGATCTTTCCAAAGGCCGTTTCTGCGTGTCCTTACCGGTTCTTGGCATAACTCGTATTTTTCTAAACTGGTTGTTTATTTCACACTGGCGGGGAGCCCCTTACATCCCAACGATTTTATGCTCCAGGAAGGAGACTCCAGGGATGAAATTCTGACATAGGCAGTTCGCATCAAAAGAACCACAGAAGGAAAAGTTTAAATTTAGGTGCTCATTTGTTATATTCAAGTTACCTTAAGGTAATTTTTACTGGACTCCATGAAGAGCAAAAATTTGGGGATTAAACTTTGTTTTTGTCCCTCTCCAAAAGAAAAGCAGAGTCCAATAGCATTGGACCTATGCTGCCTTTACTTGAGCACACCTGACAGGTTGTTCTGGATGACCAAAACACCCTGCCCTGTAGCTGTTGGGCCTCCAGAATAGTATTGTGTAGTTGATCTCACTAAATAATCATAAATTTCACCAAGTTCAAACACCCCACTCCAGACCCTGCTGGATGGTGCAGCACCCCACCTTCACAGAGGGGAAGGGACAGTTTCACTGCTTGCTTACAGGGCAATGATGTTGTTTCCAGTACATTAATGAGAATAAAGGAAATTAAAAGGCTATTAAAAAAGATCAAATGGAAAGACTTGAAAAAATAGGCCTGATAGAAAACGGTGTTCATTAACTCAGGAAGCCACTAGAGTATTCAGTAGACCTGTGTGGTTACTACTGGGAATTCAATTCAAAACTGATTTATTCCATAGAGCACTCCAGATGACCAGGACGTTTCCTTAACATCACTGACAGAGAATCTAATTGACTTTACAGAAGCCACACCTCGGGTAAATGTATTTCAAACCCAAACTTCCTTTGCGCCTAACAATGATTTTTACTCATGAACTCTTTAGTGTCTGTCTCCCAGGCTTGGATCTGCGGCAGTGGAAAGAAGTGATGGACAGGGATCACTGTTCATGGCCTCCAGCTGCAGGGTGGCTGGGGTAGGGGTGTAGACTTTACAGCTTTGCAGGGGAAATGAAGGAACCTGAAGAGTGAAGCTGTGTGCCACTGGGTCCTCTAGTTTTAGTAGAGCTGCAAGTGCCAGCCTGTTTCTTGCACTTTTGGGATACCTAAGGGCTCATTAATACATAATTCAGAAATTATATGGGAAGAGGTATGTACATGTCTCTACGTCTGTATGAATATAGATACACAGATACTTGAAAAGTAAACTTGTAATGTTAATCAAGCCTTCTATATAGAAAAAAAGAAATCTCTTATGATCTATGCTGGCAAAGTGGAGTTACATTGTATGTGCCAAGAGAAAAGGAGAAGGAAGAGAACGTTTAAACTCTTCACAGTAGTGTGCTCTGGATGAAGGTTGTCCACAAAGCACTAAAAGATGGTGAATTCTTTCCTTTGGAAGGGGGCACTGAGTTGAAACTGCTCTCAGTGAGTGTCTGGCTCTGTGCTCAGGGGGTGCCACGTCTCCATCTAATCACTAGCGTGGTTCAAAGGCTAACGAGGGGCAAATATCTGAGATTGTTTTGGGGGAGGTGTTGCTTTGGGAGGCAATGCTATTTTGATAACGTTCTCAGGTTCTCAGCTACTTTCAACCTTTTAATTGAGCTTTTGTTTGCTTTTTATAGGTGTCTTCTCAGCCCATTGTAACACCGAGGTGGATAGTGCCAGTGAGTTACTTGCCCATTTCTTAACAAAGGAAGAAATGAAAGCTTTTGTCATGATTAAGAAATGGGAGTTCAAGTTAAATAATAAAATAAAAATATTTTTAATAGTTTGAAGGTCTATAAAGTAATGTACCAGACCAAAAATAAAGCAAACGAGTTCCACTGGAATGAATCAGCTAAAATCCATTTTTGCTGTATTGTACTGCAGATAAATGCCATAAAATTTCTTAAAGAATTTGTATTTAGTAAAGCCCAGGCCGGAATTTAATTAATCCAGTTTTTGCCATTAAGTAAATCATATTGAAAAGTTGTCTTGTGTTGTCGTGGCTGGTGTTTGAGTTTCTCGTTTCATTCTTCCCCATTCAGACGGGACTGATTTCCAACGGGCCTTTGGGAAATAATGTTGCCTTATCTTTGAAGGCAGTGAAAGGCAGCACGGAGACCCTGATGTCCTCAGCTGCACTGACACCATCCCAGCAGACACCCGAAGTCCTTGTGAGGTGAGGTCTCAGCTCATTCCACAAGTCTGTGTGGACACTTTGATTGCTTCCACCAGCATAGTTCCAGTGGCCATTTAGACACAGTGCCTTGTTTTGCTGTCCTAATGAACTGTACTTCTGTCTCAGTTTATGGCACCTGAAATACCACAGATAAACCGATGTGTGTATATTATAATTTCACTTGAGTTCCTTTCCTTACCTGCTTATGTGTTCTAATGCTCAACTAAAGTCATGGTACAGGAAAAATTTCTGAGAAGTCTCTACAGTGTTTCAGTTCCTGCCAGAGGATTGGTGGGAGTGGAGAGGGATGCCCCTCAGTTATTTCCAAGCTCTAAGTGTGTCAGAAAACCAAACTGGTAGAAACCTTTTCCCTTGCTGTTGCATTCTGCCATGCTGGTGAGGCAGAATAATGGCAGTGATGATCAGGTCTTGCAGTGACCAGAAAGAAGGACAGTGGTGCTACTGCTGCATTTTTTAAATTTCATTCAATTTGCTCTTCTGCAGCTGTCCATTAGAAAGGTTTGTCCATTGGTCTCATCAAGATACAAGGGGAACAGCCAGGAATGCTCTTTGAAGCAATACTCTCTTGTAATCCATCATGGCAGACCTTTTTGAAGGAGTGTATTTACAGAGCCTTATTTTTTTACCCCCCTTTTAGCCCAGTTACTGAGGATGCTACAATAAGAACAAAATGTTTACTCACCACTGAGCTCTAGAAGAAGGAGTCTGAAACTCTCACCTTGTAAAAACTCAAATCTTCTAACATATCTCCAAGGGATCCTTCCACAAGACTTGCTTGGGATCAAACTCGTGCTGAAGGGGAGTCAGACAGCCGACTGGTTTGCCAGGATCCAGGAAGAGACTTCTACATTTATCACAATCTAACTGGAATTGCAGCCTGAACCAGGACGTAAAACCACATGCACATTTGATCTCCCTTGGGAGAAGCGAAATAACCACACTGGAGCTAGTTCTGAACTGAGGAAAAGAAAACAGTTGTGTTCTGCTCGTGCTGGGTTAATTGTCCCTTCCCCTGAGCTGGCTCTGGTGCTGCTGGAAGGTGTCACAGAGCTGTGGGTGTGAGCACAGAGCCCCGATGGCTGTGGAGTAATGAACGTCGCAGGGATGAGGAGAACTCGGGGGGCCACCTCGTGGCCGTGCCCTGCACAGGGCTCTCCGTGTGGTCACTGTCCCATACAGCCAAGGACATTTTCTTCTGTGTGATTATTCCCTCTGGTTTTCCTTTGTTTTACCAACACACACTCTCCTTTTTGGCCTTAACCCCCTAAATAATCTTTGCACACCCTATTACAGTACCTGGAAAGCTTAAAAATCTAGTCCATCAGTGGCCAGCTGTGTAGACTGGATTTGAGCTGCTGCTGGTTGCAACCAGGAAAATGCAAATTACCAATGCCAAACAGCTTGTAGCATTAGCAGGATACAGCAGAGGTCCCACACCGGACACTGATCATTTCATTTCTTACATGATTCAAATACATGTATTTTAGACTAGAGATCGGTATGTTTTAAAAGCCAAAGCAGTGAAGGTGTGGATGCAGCTTATTTCAGGAGCTACTTATTGGTTAGCGTTGTTGTCTTCTAGGATTAGAAAGGAAAAGAATTTTCCTGTTTCTCTTCATGCCGTTTCTGGGTGTTTTTTCCATTCGCTGTGCTTTAGGAATACTTACCAGGTATTTTTGCAGCATGAGGGTACAGCTAGATCAGTTCTTAACACCAATTTGAATCCTGTTCCAAATGTCATCTAATAGTTATATGTGGAAAAAACAATAGAAAGACTAGGGTGAAAACAGGAAAAAAGGATGAAAAATTCCTGTCAGCAATTCACTTTTCTTTAGAAGGAAGGTAAAGAGCATGCGCTCCACAGAGCGGGTGAAGGTCTTTGGGTGCTCAGGTTAAGTCTAGGGTACAGTGCATAAGTTCAGAGATCATTTGAGCTCTGGGTATCATCACATGGACCCTGGGGATATAGCCTGTGAAAAAAGTAACGCAGAGTAAGATGGTGAATCCCACATCTAACAAGGAAGCACAGAAGAAACGACTGTGATCTTTCTTTCTGAGGAAGAGGTTTGTACATATCACTGGGGTTGGAGAGTGTTTTCTCCATAGTGCTGCTGTTTGTAGATACTTAAATGCATGTGGTTCTTAGAAACAAACTTAAATGTGAGAATTGGAACCTGTATGCACAATTTCATTTCTGCCCATTGGCTGTGTGCACGTCTCAGTGTAAACAAAGTTTGGACCAAGCCACTATGGGTTGTGCAAGTAAGCTGTGCTCAGCAAGACTGCTACATTCAGACCAAGGTGTTCATGCTGCTGTTGCTCTTGCGTTCTTCCTTGCAAGATGCTGAATGCGAGTTAAGGGAGAAGACACGTGGATTTTAGATAGCCTGCTGCCACTTCTCAAAACCCCCAAGGCCTTAACAGAGCAATGTAGGGACCGGAGAAAGCTGGTAGGACTGACATAGCAGAGTGACTCTGCAGGCAGTGATTTGCAGCCACTGCCTCGAGAACCAGGATTTCAGGAGTGGTGGCCGGTGCCGTGGGTGCGCCTGCAGCCAGCACCCGGAGCAGCACCCGGGCACGTCCCGCTCCCGCACTGCCGCATGAGCGGAGCCGCTGCCCCGGAACAGGCACAGGTTCCTGCTCCCAGCCCTTCAGCTCTCCCATTGCTGCTTCCAGTTGAGTATTGGCTTTTGTTATACTTCTGAGTCTGAGCCTTACTGCTTATTAAAACATAGATGACTCCTGATTCGAATATCAAATGTCTTAGTTGGGATTAATAATGCAGTTGCCAGCAAAGTTCCTGCAGGAAAAGGGAAGCAATGGCTGCAACAGTCTGCTTCCTGCACAAAGCCAGGACTGTGTGTGGAAACTTGGCACTTGCTATTCATCTGTTTGCTCAGCAGCTGAGCTGGCATTCGCCAGCTACATGTGTTGGGTTTGTAAATAGACAGAATGCAGTAGCATTCTCTTAGGCATGTTTGATATTTGGCTCTTCCTGTTGGGTTCGGGAGCTCTGTGAACTGTCAGCTTGAATCCCTCCCAAAACTGGAATAACAGAAGTTCACAGTTTTCCAGCATTGCGTGTTGAATACCATCCTTAGATTCCTCCCAAACCATCACAGCAAATAACAAGCAAATAGCGTGTGGTGAAAGTGTCCCCTAAAATCTAAATGGTTCCAAATAACCAACTGTTATTTCAGCATGGTCAGGATAGCAGTGCTTGGAGGGGAATGTTGTAATTACACATGTGCACACACAGAGAAACTTCAAAGGGGTGAGGCTTTTCTCAGTTTTCAGAGGACTAATATTTGAAATTTCACATAAAAATGCCAACATTTCAGCTGGTAAATTGGGAACCTGCAATATCTAATAGATTTGGGGCTGCACACCCAACTCTACCCAGCAATAGCTGATACTTGGAGCAAATATTCACTAATTCATCTTGACGTAGCTTGCTTAGCTAACCAAATTATTGCTTATATAGGGAGCCTGGCAAGACCAAGGTGACAGAGGTTTGTGATCTGAACATCTGCAATTTGGCATCACTGTGCTGCTTTGCAGCTAGAGGTACTGAGTTACAACATGGCTGACTAACAGGTAACATAGCATCCCTCATCACCTGCATTTTGTGAAACAAATAATGGTAATAGTTCCTGCAGTTATAAAGTATCAGTTAATGCCTGTGTTTTACTGAGAACAAAAGGATTTTCCTACCATTGCTATACTACTGATAGGCTATAGTGTCCAAGTATTTTCTAAAGTCTGTTTTCCAGTATTTATTTAGAGAGATTTATAAATAAAACTTTTGTGTGAATCTGTGTCAGGATTTTGGCAGGTCTGCCCCCCACTTAAAAGCTGTAAGAGTTGACAGGAATGAATGAATGAATGAATGCTAAGTGATTGGATCTAAAAGTAAAAGTGATTTTACTCCAGTCACATTCTGTGGAGTAAAAGGTTTTATAAAAATCTTGGTATTTATAATAACAACATCCCAGCCCTTATCTCACACTGATTAACCTGAGAGAGATACATTTCAGTCTCGCCCATTTAAGACCATCAGAATCTGCATGTGCTGCCTGCATTTCCAGGCTTAGGAAATGGACGTTAAAATGTGGGAGTTGAGGCTTTCTTACACCAGAATCAAGGGAATCTCTTTTTTAAATCAGTGGTAATAGAGTTTAATATTAGGTAAGTTATATGGCATAAATTACCTTCTTACCTGTAAATGACCATGGTTAATGAATTAGCATGGATGTGTTCGATTTTAAACTTAAATTTTACTAAACTTTGTTGAAGACAGCTATGTAAGGCAGTTTTGGACAATATTTCTGACACAACTCCAGCAAGAAAATTTGCAGCCCTGTTAGAGCAGCTGAGGTGCACAGTGCTGCTACGTGCGGGTCTCTGTACAAACTGCAGTCCTTGCCTGCTCTCCCTTTGTCTGCACCCTGCTCCTTCCTTCTCGTTTCATGAAGCAAAGACACACTGTTGGGATAAGTGTGTCCTTCACAAACAGCACTGGATATATTTATCACATTGTGAACGTATTCTGGTACAATCCAGATCTACTGGTGAAGTGATAGCAGCTCTGTTCCACAGCCAGCTAGCATTTAAAGCTCTGCCTGGGTACATAGTGTTTCTGAGTTTTAGGAAGTTGTAGTATCTGTATACATATATATATATATATGTAGCTGTTAGACACTGTAATGTCACAGCTTTCAAATGCAGCTGGACAATCATAACTTCAACCAAAAGTAGACCAATATATGCTAATGGCCTTTCAGTGACACAGGTGTGATCCGGGTGTGTTTGCTCCAGGTGTTGGCAGCACAGACAGGAGTGCAGCGCCCTCCTTGCAGAGCTGCAGTGGCTCCCGGCAGCGCTGCAGTGACTCCCGGCAGCGCTGCAGTGACTCCCGGCAGCGCTGCAGTGGCTCCCGGCAGCGCTGCAGTGACTCCCGGCAGCGCTGCAGTCACTCCCGGCAGCGCTGCAGTGGCTCCCGGCAGAGCTGCAGTGGCTCCTGGCAGCGCTGCAGTGACTCCCGGCAGCGCTGCAGTGACTCCCTGCAGAGCTGCAGTGGCTCCCGGCAGAGCTGCAGTGACTCCCGGCAGAGCTGCAGTGACTCCCGGCAGAGCTGCAGTCACTCCCGGCAGAGCTGCAGTGACTCCCGGCAGTGCTGCAGTGACTCCCGGCAGAGCTGCAGTGGCTCCCAGCAGAGCTGCAGTGGCTCCCAGCAGAGCTGCAGTGGCTCCCGGCAGAGCTGCAGTGGCTCCCGGCAGAGCTGCAGTCACTCCCAGCAGAGCTGCAGTGGCTCCCGGCAGAGCTGCAGTGGCTCCCGGCAGAGCTGCAGTGGCTCCCAGCAGAGCTGCAGTGGCTCCCGGCAGAGCTGCAGTGGCTCCCAGCAGAGCTGCAGTGACTCCCAGCAGAGCTGCAGTGGCTCCCGGCAGAGCTGCAGTGGCTCCCAGCAGAGCTGCAGTGGCTCCCGGCAGAGCTGCAGTGGCTCCCAGCAGAGCTGCAGTGGCTCCCAGCAGAGCTGCAGTCACTCCCAGCAGAGCTGCAGTGGCTCCCGGCAGAGCTGCAGTGGCTCCCAGCAGAGCTGCAGTGGCTCCGGGCAGTGCTCCCGTGACTCCCGGCAGAGCTGGGGGCAGATGCAGGTGCTCAGCACGGCCCCTTAAAGCCAGGGCCCTGCTCTGTGTCACGAGTGGCTCCGTGTTGTGCTGGCAGCGCTGCCACACCCAGAGAGCCGGGAGCCACAGGATTGCTCTGCAGAATTCACCTCCTTTTGACTGCTTGGCTTCAGCACCCTGCTCTATAAACACACACACCCCACCCTTACCTATAAACTGGACAAACTTATTTTTAAAGTATATAAGAATATTTTTTTAGCTAGATTTGTTTTGTTAAAGCTGCACTAACTACTGTATTTTTACTTTTTATATGTAAAGCTTGGCAATAGCTCTCAATGTATAATTTATTTGTTGGGTTTTTTATAAAACAACGTGCACCCTCTTGCTTCTGTTTCCAACACTGGTGACGTATGAACTGTCTTAGGCGCTGCACTGAGATCTGTATTGAAACTGTACATGGGAACAAGTAGATCTGTAGTCCACTCAACCCAGTCTTGGAATGTTTATACTATAGTTTTGTCTTAAATACACCACGTCAGTGCAAAAGTCTTGCAGAGTCATCTTTAAGCCTCGTGTTACACCTGCACAGCACTAAGGGGTGGGTCAGCTGGGACTTGGGACACGGGGTTGCTGCTCTAAACTTAGCTTGTTGTCAGCTAAAGCATAACTTAGGACAGCACCTGAGCTTGCAGGTAGAGGCTAAAGAATGAAATTCCTTTTTTTCTAGCAGAGCTGAGATTGGCCAGGAGGACTGTCAGGTGTCCAGTGCCTTTGAAAACCAGTCCCGAGTGTGTGCCCAGAAGGGGAGCCCGAGCTGCCCCGTGTGGTTCCAGTGCAGGCCAGTTAACTGAGCACCCTCACTCTTGTCTCCAGCAAGGGACTGGGCTGTGTATCCAAGTACAGCAGCACTAGTGATTGTTTAAAGGAAACGGTTCATTCCCAAGCCCTGACTTTGGCTAAATGCTAAAGGCGGCAGCAAAGGGCTACTAAACCCTTTGATCATCTTTGTTTCTCAAAAATTATGTGGAAAGTATCAAAAGGAAGAGAAATTGTTCCATCCTAATGACTAAGCTCATAGGAAATAATTTCTTTTGTGGTATAATTTGTGTTGTAGGTCAAACTGTGATCCCAGTGATAAATCACTGAATTATTCTTCAAATCCACTTACAACTCAAAACAACTAAACCTTTAGGTTTTTCTATTATTAACTGAAAAAACCTTTGAATATCTGCATTTTAGAAGAAAATATTTCTGCCATTCATGCATTGCATATAATGTTCAAAAACCAAATGTCAGTTAAAGGCAATGAGTTTGTTGAGATGTTTAGCACTGATCAATTTGTTCCCCTATACGCAATTTATGATACAACAGCGCATCTTGTGTCTCAGATGAGGTTGCCAAGAGTGCTGCATCCTTTTGCTTTTGTTCTATGGATTGAATTTCTGTGAGCATATCAGGTACGTGCAAGGTTCCCTCCTTTTCAGGGGCATTCTAAACAGCCAATTTCAGTGGCAGCCCCTTCAGTCCCAGCCAAAAATGGTGTGGTTTGTGTTGTTTTTAAATATTTGCCACTAGCTGGAGTAATTCCATTCATTGTTTCATGCAGGCCACTGCTGAGCTTTCAGATGGCAGCAGCTTTTAGTCACTCGCTCGGGCCTGGGATCAATTCTCATTAACTGCTACAGTTACAGAGAAATATCATAAGCACATCCACAAAGGCTCTTTCTCCCTCTCTGTAAAGGTGACTGCAATGGGAAAAGAGGAGTGAGGTGCTCCAAGAACACTTTCAGTGTTGCTGATAGCACTGGCTGAGGTTTGAAAGGGGATATGACCCAGGAAGTGGCTCAGTGCTGTGAGCAAGGATTGCGTCCCTAGGTCTGGACACTGGAGGGTACCTGAAATACGGGTTGTGCGTGCCCCGAGTGGATTCAGGTGCCCACTCCTGTGGGCATCTGTGGGATGCAGTCACTTCACACCCAACCCCCTTCCAGCTTGAGCTCCCCCTTGTTTTTTGAAGAGCTGGGAATGGGCCACAAGGGGAGGAAGAGCCTCCAGTGGCTTCAGCAAAGCTGCTGTAGCACAGAGCCCCACTTCAGGATCAGGGCTCTCTCCCCTTGCACAGCCAGGCCTTTCCCAGCCCCTGCTCTCCTGTGCCCTGTACAGGGCAGGAACAGTGGGGCCCTTAGGGCCAGCTCGGGAGGTTTGGCATCTTTTAGGTGAGGGAGTGGGTGTGGTGCTGACCGTGCCGGTGCCCCCACCCGACCTGGCACACGGGCAGAGCCCAGGGGAGGCAACAGGGGAGATGGGCACACTCCAAGCTGCTTTCTCCTGCCCGTGCCAAGCCATTGCCTTCGGGCTGGCTCGTGGCCCATCTGCGTTGGCTCCGAGTAAATGTTAAACCCTTCGTGGGGCTGCCAAAGGAAGAGAGTTTGAGGGGGCAGGAAGAAAGGAATGGCAGAGGCTGGATGGCATTTTCCTGGGGCTCTTGCACATCCCCAGGATACCGCTACCTGCCAGGAGGCCTTCGCGTGACTTGGAAACGTCACTGGTTTATTGTTGCCCTTTCCAGTTAAATTTCCTTCCCTCGTCAATCCTAGATAAAAGGCTGTGTGTTACGGCAGCTCTCAGGATAATGCCAAAACAGACATGTCAGTCAGCACAAGGAAAACAAGCTGCTGATTTAAGATTGCGGTGCTGAGTACATGCTCAGCTCAGTCGCTGTATTGATGTCCCTTCCAAACAAACCTCCTCAAACTGGGAAATTCTTGTTCTTGGAGGAGAGATTCAAAGCCTGGGCAGCTGTCAAGGCCAGCTGAAATGCAAGGAAATGACTGGGGCTTGCAGAATTGTGTTCCTTGGTCAGAAAGGTAAGTTCTTTGTTCAGTTTGAACATACAAACACATGTTTTAGATTCAAAGGTGAAAATGAACACACGGTGATAGGAAATGGAGCAGGCTTTATTCACATGGCAGTGTACAATCATCTCTGTTTCCAGGTAAGGGTCACAGATGGGCCAAATAACTCCTAAGTAGCTTTTTGCAAATCCATCTATAATTTTCCTGTTGAATTCATGTGACAGTTACTTGTGAAGAGATGATGAAAGTATCTGTAAATATTCTTGAAATCCGTAAATGGCTTGAAAGTGGTTATTCCTATGAAACTTTTTTAAAATGAACTTTTCTAATATTTGGAAGCATTAACTTACACTTTCAGATAATTTCAGATACCAGCAGCTCTTACAGACAGCTGATGTTCTGTCAGAAGGCTGGTATTTAGTAACTTCTGTGGAAATAAATGCTTTGAATGCTGGACAATATTACCCTTCAAAACAAGCACTTTTTCTTTTCAGCAAAGAAAAATCATATATCAACTCAGGACTTCCAAGTACAGAGGGGAAATGTGTAACAAATATTACATAGGGTGATAAAAGAAAGATGGAGTTGGAAAAGCAGAAGTCCCTTTGTGGCTAAAACACGAGTTACCAGTCAAAACAGCCCGTGCTTTGTGCCCTCCTCTTTCTGTTCCATCCCCACCCTGCTGTGGGAAATCATACCCTTTTGATTCTGTGTTCAGTCATTAAAGCCAACACTCATTTGGCACATCCTTTGTTCTTACAGATATAATGCCCTTCCTATGCTCATTGCTGACAATTTTCAGGAGGCAGTCATTGTTTCACTTCCTCAAGGTCACATACAATCCTTCAATATCTTCTAGAATTCAGTTGCTGATTTGTCTGTTGGGTGCCTTTGTCGTAGGTCATGTCATGTTTCAAATACATTGTGCAAAGAAAACTCAAGAATATAAAACCTTTAAAATCTTAGAGAACATTGCTATTAAGACTAATTGAATCCCTCAAATGTGCCTGTGTTTCTTTCTTATGCCAGTGCAAAATGAGCAAGATTTGCCCCTGAAGTGGCATTTTGTGGAGCCGGTATGGGTTACTGCAGTTCCGATTTTCAAGGCAGCATCAGCCATTGCAATTTGAAAGGGTATGAAGTGACCAGGAGAAAAGTAACAAAAAGAGCAGCATTCCAACAAGCTCCTCTCAGAAATCACAACTTACATGCAAGTTGTGACTTAAATATATGTCAGGTTTTGTTAACATTGTAAAAAATCTGTTCGCAGCAAGTATGAGAAGGTTTAATTATTTTTTTCCCCAGCGTGCTGATAGGAAGCTGAAGACAGTTGCAAGCAGTTGGTTTTCCACCTACTGCCACGGTGGTGGAAATTTATTCCTTCACTTTGCAAGCAAAGCAATCACAAGCAATCAAACTCCATTTGCCTGAAGGATATCTCAGAGAAGCTGGACAAAGGTTTGCCCCCGATGAGCAGCAGTGTGTTGGTACTGCTGCTCTCACCCCCCGTGGCTGCACACCCACAGTCCGTTCTCGCCTCTTCACCCACAGCCTGAGCAGCAGCAAAAGCCTCTCCTGAACAGGCCAACAGATGGAGAGGCTTGTCCTGGGACAAATGGCTCCTGTCTCTGTTTGGGCCTGGTCCTGCCTCTGAAGTTGTCTGGAAGGCAGGGAGTCCTGCTGGCTTCAGGGGCAGGCTGAAGGTTTTCATTTCGATGGCGTTGCTCCGCTCCATGGGCTGTGGGCAGAAGTAGCTGCAAAAGCCAGAGTACCTCGGGATGGGCACTGGCTGGGCATGGTCCTTCTGCTTCCTCTTGCAGTGGCTGGGGAATGTATCAGTGAAATCTGAGGTAGATTGGAAATCCACACCAATTCCTAAGATGCAGTGATACATTTTAGGAGAAAAGTTTCCCTTTGTAGCGCTAGTAAGCTTCTTCCATGTCTGCGTATGGAAATGATACTTCCAGAGGTCATCATTAGGGCTGGAATTTGAAATCCCTCCACCAAAAATCAGCATAGAGTCTCTGCAGACTATCGAAGCATGACCCACCAGCGGAGGAGGTCCTTGGCTGAAGGTAAGAGAGACCAGCAGTTAAGGGGAGACCAACAAGAAACCTAGCGCTGATTTTAGCTTGTTTTCCTTTTGACTCAGAGGGATGACTGCTGAACAGCTGCATTGGGACATCAAAATTACACTGCTGACAGCTGCATCAACGCCCTGCCAACAGCTCTCCTGAGCAAAGCCAACTGGAGCCCCAGGGATGGCAGCAGCACTGCATCCTGATCTGAACAATCCCTACAATTACCAAGAGGGCATCGTCTCCCTCTCCACCCGCACGCAGGATCAAAGAGTAAGATGAATTCGCTTTCTCTGCTCCTTTAGTGTAACAAATAGAACAGTTTACCTTGTTCTGATGCTGGACCAGCTGCTGCTGCCAAAGTCCCACCTCCACAAGTCCCTCTGCTCAGTGAGCCCCATCAGGCCCCCAAAGAGGTACATGGCTGTGTGATAAACCACTGCCGAGTGGCCGTGCCGAGCCCCGGGGCCGCTGCTGTGACAGGGGCTGGAGATGCACAACCACTTCCTTGTATCTGAAACAAAAATACTGCTTATAGATGGATCAAATTTACCCTGACTTCTTGAGAAAGGGTTTACTTCCTGCAAGAGGTAACTACTCAGTTGGAGAATAAGGGTTTTTTTGCTCTAAGCTTATCATGAGTTAACAGCTTAAATTCTGACACTGAACAAGTGCATTTTAAAAAAAATCAGTATTGAAATAAACTTTTAATGAAAATGTCAGATGCTGTGTGACAGATGCCATGGAAATTTTATTTACAGAGCAATTTTCCTACAGTTTTGTCAGTTCATTGACTCTTACACAGAAAGATACTTTCCTGGCTGTTAGAGGGGAAAAATCAGTCAACAAAAACATTATTTCATTAATGTCTATGTTTATTGTCCCTGTGAGGGAGGGAAGGATGAGATGAACCCATCATTTGTTTCAAAATAGTGACAGAATGGCCATCAGGTAACAAGGTATGCATTTAGGAAATCTCTGGGAATCTGGTTTGCAATAATCAGACTGGTAATGAATATGCTAATAAACTATCTCCTGTCAGGTTTGGCTCCCTGTGGTCAGCTGGCGATTTGGGATCAAAAAATGGCATTTATAGACTGAAATCAGGGTCTCTGCTGTATCTGAAAGAATTTAGTAATCCTCAAAGAATGTTAGTGAATAGCAAACAAACAATCTCCCTGATTTTCAGCTGTAAAACTGGCAAATATGGTAACACTTACTTCAGTGTAACAGTCTAATTAATTTCAGACAGCAATTAATTGAATTGACACAATTTATCATTAAATGTTGTCAAAGAGAAGCCAAAACTAACTTAGAGCATTTCTACTGATAAGAATTTTCTTAGCAGAGCAAGCCATGCTCTCCTGCTGCAGCTGTTGTTTCACACTGGATCAAAACCGTATCCTGCTTTTTTAACTTACCAAACTGGAATTCCCAAAACTCCTGAGAAATGCCTTTGATGCCAAAATAACCCCCATAGATGTACATGCTGGAATGGTACACAACTGCACTGTGACCTTTTCTGTTAGCTGGTGCAGAGCTCTAGAATAGTTCAAAAATAAGACAAAAACCTATAAAGTCGTATCAGCAGCAATGTCTGTCTTGGAAATATACTTTTTTTTTTTTTTTTTCCCCACAGATGACCCTGCAGTCCCAAACTTTCTCTTGACTCCTCCATCAAGCTCAGGTAAGTAAAGTGGTAACTGTGTCACATCTTAAAAAAATTTTGGGGTGTAATTTCAAGGTATAGAAGTGATGATGAAGTTTCAGTAGCAAAAAATGAGTGATTCTTAATGCGTAGTGATACAAAACAGATCTCAAAAGACCAAGCCATAAATGCTTCCACTCAGGTTTCAATTAGAAGTGGCAGCAACTTGGTGAGTCCACGTGTTCACACTGAAGAAATGAAAAATGCTGCAGCACTTCACGTTCCAAAACGTATTAGCGTGGCTGCCAATCTGTTTTCACAACCCTACTTTTAAAAGCACCGGCTTCACGTATGGTTGCAATATTCCATTTAAAATTAGTTTTTGTGATAAGGATTTCAGAAAAACAGAAGCAGCAGCAGAGGAGAGGACTTAACTTCTTATATAGGACTTAAAATTTAAGAGCAGTATTTTTAAACACTGTTTTGCAGAAGGAAAAAGCCTTAAGTTATTGAAAGTGCAAAGAAATAAAGTATAGCCACATGTCTCTGAAGAGATGAGATTGGAACTGTTTGGGGGAACATATTTCAAAGCAATCTGTTTAATCAACAAAGCAACAGGCATTTGATTCACACATTCCCTACTTCCTGGCTCCTTACCTCCGTCTCTGCTGGTTCGTTGCAGCTCTCCGTCCATCCTGCGGAATCTGGGGGATTGAGTTAATAAAGCGCAGTTTAGATCCCGCACCGCAAGAGGACACTCCTCCCACAGCAATTGTTCACAGTACACAGCTCATTTCCAAGGAAGTCTCGTCCTGGTGTTTTCTACTGACAAGGCTGAAGAAATCCTGCTAAGACTGCAGCACTGAGACACTTGCAGGAGACACAGTTTGAAGAGTTTTCCTCTATCCTTATCTGATACAGAATCACACAGGTACCACGCTACCCCTGTTTCCTAAAGCTAAATTTCATACTGCAGACGTAACCTGTGATTTTCATCATTTTCTGAACTTGTAGGAATCCCAGATTTCCCTGTGGGTGTATGACTCCTTCTGCTTACCACATACACCTTACTATGGCAGACTTATTCCTTCTTGTTCTTTTTCATAGGTCCCTTAAACAGCCCTCAAATAACAGCCAGCAATCACAGATCTGGGATCACCGTGAAGGAGAGGAAATAGCAGGTAACCCAGCACCAGAGGTACAATGAGAAACCAGTGCAGGCTTGCATGACATAAAGCTATTCTTGCTAAAAGATTTTAAATAACTGTGAAACAGCTAGACACAAAACCAGTGTTGAATAACTAATTTCCAATTTCTGCTGGTAAGTACTGTGAGTAATAAGATGCTTTCTCCTTTAAAATATGTTCTGAGGGTTTTCTTTTTTCCAGCAGGTTATCTCAGAAACTGAGGTTTGAAAAAAAACAATTGACTTAAGGTTAATAGTGAAGTAGCAAAAGAAGCCAGGAAACTTAAATCTTGGTCTGGACACAAGATTTACTGTCTCAAAAAGAACCGAGCCTCTCTCTCTCCCCCCTCCCGATCTGACATCGAAATTACAGCCGCTATTGTACACAGGATTTCCAAAGGGAGAATCCATGGTGTATGACATTGCTATTAAATTCAAATGCTGCACTGTTTTTATTAGAATACACACTTAGGAGATCCCAAATGCTTGTTCTTTGGAGAAAAAAAAAAAAAAATCCGTGTTATAAAATGTTGATGTTAATTTCCCACCTTTTTATTTAATTATATTTGATTTCTCTTGCTCTAGCTTATGTGTTTCTTCAGTAGAAGTACAAAATGAGATATACTTTACTGATCTACTTTGTTCCATGAGAGCTTGGTTCTTAAAACATATGTGACATTAAAAATAAAAATTAAATAATGCATTAATTATCAGGTCTTATGATCAAATAGTAAACATCAGAAGGAGAAAGGGAGGAATGGAAATTCTGAAATTTCTGAATGGAAATACTTTAAAATACGTAAAATTTTCCCATAAAATATTCTCTAATTGAAGTAAGACCCGTGTCTCTGATAGCTTAACAGCCTCATTTTGAGGGGGAAATATGCACACAGTTTTACACACAATACTTGTTGTAAAGCTTAGGGAAGGCTCTGTTACAAGCAGCAGAAAACAGTTTGGTTCTTACTATTTATTACTGCTTAGGGACTTAGAGTGTCCCATGGAAAAGACCGGCTATTGTGTATCATACCAGTGTCATATATCCAGAGAGGAGTTTTTGCTTGTGTGAAAGCAGAATCCACCATTCCACCAAAAATATACAGGCTGCCCTGCAAAATGCACAAATATTTGTCACTTACAGGAAGGCACATAGCATGAAAATAATTTTAAAAGCAATTCTTAAAAGCAAAGGTTGCTATCAGCAAAATATAGTTAACAATATGACGATCTTTTAACAATTAATCCACAAAAGCCACAAACTTTTAATTATTCTCTCTTTATTCCCTCCCAGTGGGAAGCCCTGAAGAACATTCTGCTGTTTAACAGGGACGGCATTTCAGAACCGCTCCTTCCTTGTCAGCCTGGGGCTGGGAATCTGCAGCTCTCTTGAGGCATTGCTCAGGTAACACTGGATTATGCATGTTTATAGAAATATTTCATTGTGATGCAGCTCCTGAAATCCTAAATTCTGTCTTCCCCTCACAGGCAGGGCTGTGATTCTTACTCTCCTTCACTCCCCCGTCCCTCTTCTACGCCAGTTCTGTAGTGAATGTTTTTATGCCGTAGCTGATCATGCAAATGAATTCAGAGCAACTGTTACAACTGCACAGATAAGTCAGAGAATGTGCTGCCAGGGTCTTTATCTGGTATTACTGCTACTTATTGAGCACTGACTGAAGAAAGCAGGGGGGCTGATGCAGAGCTGAATTACTGTTCAGAAAGATTCAGCTACATCCAGAACTGCACCAACACAAAAATGCTTTCTGGGCATAGTATTTCAGTACATAATAACCTATGGCATTTTACTGCACTGTAGGGTAGGAAATAAAATCTCAGGATATGGACAATATAATCTTGGTCTACTACCTTATAAGCCACCATTGAATGTTCTTCCAGTTCTTCTGGGCCACCTCCTGAGCAATCCAACATTTCCCATTCATTTTTCACTATAAACCAAAGCTGAAGTTAAGACAGTGGTGCACTCATCACAATAAACAGCAGGGAAAAGGTGAAAAGGTGGGCTTTGAATGTGGCTGTGCTGCTTAAAATAAAGTGTTGTGTCATCTTTCCTCTGTTCTCCCAGAAACTAAATATATGCATTTTTCTATTTAGCAAATTTAAATGTAATAGTAATAGTTACATTTAAATATAATAATTGTCACTGCTTGTATTTTAATTGTTACCTACGTCAAAACTCGACAATTCCATGAGCATGAACCCCAGCACAATTCTGGTATATTCCAGTAACAACTGAACAGGGGAAGCCATGCATCAAGTCAAAAAAATACAAAGGCTTGTATTTGATAGTGCATTGATACTACAAACCTACGGGGTGTTGTATTCACAAGTTCCCTTTGTGCACCTCTCTATGCATAACTATTGCTCTGTTAGAGAGTCAGGAAAGCGCATTGATACCCCTTGCTAGAACCAGGATATTTTAAATGACTCAGTATTTCTGGTGGAGGAAAAAAAAAAAAAACAAAACAAAAGGAACTGAACAGAAATCCAAACTTTGTGGGAGACACCTGCAAGAGGAGCAAATACCCCGCATCTGCCCAATGAACAAAAAGCAGTTTATGCATCCCTGGGACAGAAAGGCTTTAAATGAGGATAATCTGCTAAGTACAGAGCATCCTCAATTTCACGATGACTGGATGCAGGATCGCTTTAACCCTGACATGGGAGAGAAGGGGCCAGCTCACCTGTGTGGTACCTCCAGAAGTCCCTCAGCGTGGTGCTGCCGTGGCCTCCGTAGAGATAAAGGAAGCCCGTGCACACAGCACAGGCGTGTTTGTACCGGTCACAGGGACGCGGCTGCTGCGCGCCCGCCGCTCCCCGCGCACCGCCGGCAGCTCTTCCCTTCATGCTGATAACAGGGATCTTAGCCAAGGATCAACTTGCAAATTGACACAGGAGGAACCCAAAATATCAGGGACAGGGCCTAAACCCCGTTTGGTCTGCAAAAAGACAAAAAAAGAAAAATCTCCACCTTATGATAAAAAGTCGCTGTGTTTTCTTTTCAATCCCATCAAAGGCAACATTGGACAACTTTGTGATAAGACACTAACGTGAGTAAAGCACCTGAAATTCTGACTCGGATTCTTGTATCAGTGAGGTTGGGACAGGGACATTCCTGGAGCTGGAAGTTCTCCAAGGAATATCAGTGAATTGAAATGAAGCTCCAAACACACCACATTTACAATACCAGGGCTTGGTCTTTGTTCACAACTAAAACAGTACTTAGGACAAACCTGTATTTAAAAAAAATCTTTGGAAAGAGTGAATATTACAGATGGAAGTAATAATGCATTAGCAGTTGTCCAGAATTTGTTTAGACTTTCATCCATAAACCTGATGAAATGAGGGTGCATCTGGAAAAAAATGACACCAGCCTTCCCCATGCCACAAGATGTCACTGTGTTCTGTGAAGACAGAAGTACCAGGAAAACATTCTTCTATTAATTCTCTTCAAAACAGTGGCTCATTGTAACACAGATTATTTTACAAAGCATACCCCAAAACCCCCTCCAGCATTAGACCAAATTTTGGAATTTGTGCTGGTAATGCCTCTGAGGTGGCATGTCACCAAATGAGGTGACAAAGTCTCCCAATTCCAAGACTTTTGAGTGGAAGCCAGATTCCAGCTGCATTGAGAAGCCAGATGGAAATCAACAGGGGAGAGTTATTTACCTAATGGTAATGTGTAAGTTTTAGGGCAAGTTGCACTTACCTTGAGGAAGAACAGAGATTACAGTAAAACAAGCTTATATAAAACAAGTTATATATTTCATATTAATATGAAATTATTGTACCTAACTTAATTTATCATCCAATAATTTCTAAAATTTACCCTTTTAAAGACTGGAATATATTCAGTGACAGAAAGATGCTAGAGAATTTCTTGCAGCATATTCAGACAAGATTAACAACTTCAATTTTGGGGGGGTTTTTTTTGTTCTTTTTTAATGCAAACCAGTATTGTAAGCTATTACTGTAGAAACTGAAGTATATTCTTTGTATGCTTTCTCTGAAGGAATACAAAGATGGGTGGCACTTACCAAGGGTGCATTTCTCATGTCCAGGGGAATTAGCAGATATGAAGTAATGACACATTACCGGTGTGTGAGTCCATAATGCTTTCTGGCATCCCATTGAAAAAGGAAAAGCAGCTGAAGGCATGAAACAGGGATTATCTCCCAAACTCTGCCAAGCTTCTGAGCAACCACAGCCAAATCATTCACTTCCACAGCTAAATGGGGACAGTCACTCCCTTAGTACAACACTTCAAATTTGCTGATGCAGTGCAGTGTAACAGTGCCAAGGTATTACTGCTGTTGATGCCATTAACTCTGAAAAGGGTGATAGGTTACTAATACTTTACAAAGGTAAAACAGGCTTGTCCCCTTGCGGTTTGGGGGTTTTTTCTCAGTTATAAAGCTGGTTATCCTTCTTCCTACATATTTCTGCTTGTTTTCCTTCTTCCAAGCCTTGCCTCCTATTGTACAAACTCAGAGACGATGACAGCCCTGATTTCATATACCAGATTAGCAACAAAGGCCTGTCCAGTTGTTTATCTAGCCCAGCTGAACTCTTGCAAGGCAGGGAGCAGGATGGGATAACAAAAGGCCAAACTGGGATGAACTGAATGGGTGTTTCCTCCCAGTCACACCTTTTGAGCATCAGCTGTCCCTTGTGGATATTTGCCACTTGTTCTCAGCTAAAGCATTCTTGGAAGCAGACCTACAATCCCTAAGAAACATTTAACTGCTCCACTTCAGAGCTGGGGAAATAACCCCATCAAATCAATCGTGAATCTTGCCTTTCATCATTGTATTTTAAACTGCAAACTTGATTCCTACATTGCCCATCCACGGAACCCAGCCCAGCAGAGTTCATCTACTGTCAACCTTAGCAATCCTATTTCCAAAGAAAAGCTGCTCCTCTTCTGAGAACAATGTCACCGAGCCTTGTCCTCTGTGCCACGCACCACTGACCTCAGTTTCAACTTGATACAATATCAGTTATCCAATAGGAAGCTCTGACTTCAGGGGAAAAAAAAAAAAAATCCAAAAAGACAACTCTGAACATTTTTATTCAACTTTTTTTTTTTTTTTTTTTCCCCAAAACAGCTGTAGCACTCACAAAAATGTCTGCTGCTCTCCAAAGTCTTCTGCCATTCCATTCTAAAAATAGCTCCTGTGCAATCAATCCCAATTGTTAAAGGGCTGGAGGAGCGGAGTCGAGGGCCTGGAGAGCTGCAGTTATTGCAGTAACTATAGCACTGAGTGTGTATCAATTAATGGTGCCCCACCACTGTTTCATAATACAAATAATTCAGGAAATGTAGCAAGACAGGAATTACTTCAGGAAATGTAGTTTATGTGTTCATTATATAATTATTTATATTTCTGATGGATGTGGTTTCTCAGACAAATGATTGATTTATTTAAAGTATTGCTTAAATAGATCTTCATTAAAGCTTTTTTCTATCTCAGCCCCTTGATGAATTTCCATCTGTTTTCAATAAACTCAGAAAAGTTTCACTTTTAAAATGATCAAGCTTTTTGGAATATAATGAGGTATGAAACCACTCAAATAGGGAGGGGTCCAAGTAGGAAATCTTGTTCTGTTTCAAGACTTTTTTGTTAATGACCCAGTTTTCTGAACTCAAGCCTTGAACCTTTCCAGGCAGAACACTGCATTTTCTCACTAGGCAACTTGATGTTTTACTGCTTTTCAAAAATAATAACAGATCTTCCCATTTGTACTTATCCTAGAAACCTTGGCTCTAGAGGTGGTTTTATTGTAAGTCTTGTTCTAATGGGACTGCCTGCATGAATGAGGAAACTCTGGAGACTTGCAAGCCCTTACAAAGTTTTAGAAACAAACCCAACTTGTTTAGAATAGAGAAAAAAAGCACTTTTTTCAGCATATCATGTTTACTTGCAGTGCTTCACTATGTGTGATAAATTTAGTATCCTCTGGTTTGCGATTTTATTTTTTTTTCCTAAACTCAACATAACCTGAACTATCTCTGTGGTGGGTGGGTTTTTTTGTGTGTGGTGGTTGGTTTTTTGGGGTTTTTTTTTTTTTTTGGTTTTTTTTTTTTTTTTTTTTTTTTTTTTTTTTTTTTTTTTTTTTGGTTTTTGGTTTTGTTTTTTCTTTTTTTGGTGGTGGTGGTGATGGTTTGGTTTGGTTTTTTTTTGTTTTTTTTCAAAATACAGGAAGTAATTTTCAGAGATGCTCAGCTTCAGAGTTTCAACCTTAAAGTGTGAATGGCTCTAGGACCGTAGGGTGTCTGTGACAGTTCTGTATTATTAGTATTCTGAACTGAAATAAGGCTTTGCCACATGTTGTAGAACATGCAATTATCACAAGACTGAGCTTACAAGTGCAGGAGTCAAGACAAAAGGAAGGGAACAGAAAGAGGTATTGCTTCTTACAGGGAGAAGCTGAAGGACAGAAAGGGGTTTGTAAAATGACAAATCAAAGCAGAAGACGTGGCTCCATCCTGATTTCAGGGTTTAGGAGAAAGAGAGGTACATTGAAGTAAAACAATAACAACCGGGTTGTCTGAATAAAGCTTAGAGCAGGCACGCTAAAAAACTGACAGAAAAACTGAGAGGCTTTTAGTTGAATTTTAACAAGTTTAGGGCAGTACTCATAAACATTATCAGTGCTATATCTTAGTGCTCCAAAATGCTTTTTGACAAAAACAGGTATTTTAAAGAGGGCAACTCTTCTGAAACAGCCACATATAATTACAGTTTCTATACTCTGTAAGGCTCTGTATGTAACTGCTCCTTCTGGAGAGAGCAGTGCCACAGCACCGGGGGCATTGGCACCTTCACTGCACAGCAGACGAGAACCTCACCCAGGGAAAAGCTCACTGCCTGTTTCTGGAGCTCTGCAGGCAAGATATTGCTTTTCTTTAATTCAGATCGCATTAATATTAAAGCTTTAATTTCAGAAGTTCATTATAAATTTATGTTTGCGTATCATTCCAAAATTAAAATTTGCAAATTGACATTATTAATGTACTGTCTTTTGGTTTTTTTCTAGAGGCTTTCACCCAGAAATGAAAATCCTTTAGTAATTAGTGTTTTGTAGCACCATTTCATCTGTTACAAAGTGAACTCTTTAGTAGTAATAAAATAACTTATTAAATACATATAAATATATGCAGCTTTATTTTCTGTATGCTCGGTATATTTCTTATTTGTAAGTAAACAAATACAAAAATACTTGGTTTAAAATAATACAGGAAATATTTCATCTATTTCCCAAATATGGTGAAGGAGTAGGTATCTGGAAAAAAGAAATTTAGTATTTAAAATATTTCTGGGGGTTTTATATTTTTATATACACTTCTAGCATATGAATCAGGAAATTGCCTTTTCCACTGTATTTAAATGTTTTATGGTATAGTGAAAGTTAATGCAATTTTCCCACCTTAATTTTACTTAGTAAAATAAAATTTCATTTGCTGGGGATTTTTTTTTTTTTCTTTTTTCCGTTAGTTGTTTGATAGGGATTTTTTTTTAAAGAATATGGCTTTTTTATAAACTAAAAATTAGAATACATAGTTTTGATAAGCAGATCTCCCGAGGTAATCTGTTAATTACAATTGAGATTTGCAATTAATCATTTAACTGCATCTCAATTTTGAATGAAGTATCTGAGAAAGGACTTCCATAAATACACATCCATGGGTGGCACAAATATAGCCTGCTATGGATATATAAATCCAGGGCAGCAGCAGCCATGTCTGATCAAAAGTTTGTACTCAAAATCAATAAGTGTATGGTTTTATCTATTTATGGTCCTTAATAGGATATTTACTTCAGGAACCTAATCTTCTTTTCAAATCTTATTTAGGGTGCTGTTGGTGACTCCACCCATAGGGAGAACTCAGTCTCTGTTTGGGCTCAGCACCTGCATGGAACGGACACCCTGACTGTGAAGTGTTGCTGCAGCAAGGCGGCTCTTCAGAAATTACCAGAGACAAACAGGTGATTTTGCATCTTCTAGATATGAGCAAACACAGTTCCTGGTCCTCAGGCTTTCTGATAACAGAAATGAGAAATCCCCACCATGTTTGCAGGGCAGTCTTAAGATGTATTTGGCCTTTCACCCTTTCCTTGGAAGTAATTTGTACTGTCACTGCTGGAGCAGGTCATTTCGATGCGCAGGTCATCACCCTTTCCCCAGAAATAGCAGTTCTCAGTGTTCCTAGAAGGCATCATCTGGGGATTTCACAAAAACTAACTAGCTGGATTCTTTCAGGATACAGCAGGCAGGTGCCCTGGAGATTGAATATAATAAATCTGTCCTTAGGTGTGACTGAATGCATCTTCTTGACAGCTTGTGACCTGCTGCTGAAGTAACTTCAAAATACTTTATTTCCTAAGGGAGACTCTACTCACACTAATTCAGAAAATTTTCTAGGTTAGGAAGAAAGACTCTGGTTGACAAAGGAGTCAGTGGCTGCTCAGCCTGACTGCTCTCCTCAAGCACAAATTAAGGTACTGGAGTATATACCTGACAGCTGAGAGTATATCAGTGAAAAGCTATTATCTTCCATTAAAAACAAAAAGCCTGCATTGAATTTTACTTGGTTGCTCTTTAATATGCCCTGACTGAGGAAAAGAAGCATCTAACAAAACACTCGGTCACACTTAAAACTTAATGCCACACTTCATGGAAGGTAGACTTTGTGTTTTTCTTGTCCCCATGACATTTTGCCCTTAGACAAACATGCAACAATGAGATGGAGAAGACATACAAGGTTATGAGAATAGCAGAAACTGTAGCTTGAAGAAATATCAAGGAGGAAAGAGAAGGCATTTGGCAACGAGAATAATAAAAAGTTCCAGCTGGCAGATATTAAAACATCCAGATATCCTGTTAGAATCAGTATGAATTTAGATTATGCTGTATGGGAGAAGTCATGAGAGACTTGTGTGAGAAAGGCTCAGATGGCACAACTGGAATGACTGGCAGTCATGACTGGAGGAAAAGCTGAGTACAAAAAGATCTTTTATAGGGAAGATGAATTTACACCATCAGGTGAAAGATGTTTGCGTAAAAACATGACATAATTGCATAGCTGGAATAGATTGCATAGAGAGCAATAGCTCCATTTTAGTCTGGCAAGGAAAACAAAGGTGTCAGCTGACAAAGAGTAATAATAACTGCGATGGTTCATTATAACCTTGATGCCAATAGTTACTGGGCTGCACCATCAAACGGAAAAAAACCAAAGCCACATCATTTCAATATATAAAAGAGACAGAAAGCATATGAGTAACTTTACACATACGCATTGTCGCTCCAAATTCAAATGGAATTACTCATGTGAATAAAATCAGTGATATGCATGAGCCTGCACAATGTAGCCTAGATACCAGAGCAAAAGAAGGACCAACTCTTTTGTCAGAAGCCTGAAAAAATGTTTTTGCAAGCTGTTTTCATATTCAGACTCCAAATGACAAGGTCCGTTTTGGAGTGGAGTCCAGCCTTCTGAAAAATTCTCACTCCCAGCTGACATGGTCCAGTATTCATCCCAAGCCAGACGCACTTTGGCTTGGGTTTTGGATGGTTGCATTTCTTTGTTTGTCTTTTGCTCGATAGAAGGCATTTTGTGCTTTATGCTCTTTGACTGTGGAAAAGGGAACGAGCAAAAGGAGGGTGGTGAATCCCCTAAACTGGAAGCGGGCAGCGAGAGCTCTGGCAGTTCCTACCACAGACCTCCTGCGCAGCATCGCGGAAGCGGCAGGTCCCTGTCCCCAGCGGTCTCCTGGCTGCCGAGCGCTGACGGCGCTTCCTTCCTTTCACGCGCTTTGTTTCTTTTCGTACCTCCGAGCGAAAGGCACTTTGCGCACAGCTGCACACAGCTGTAGCACGGCTCCGCTGTCCGGCAGGGCCAGCCTGTGCCGGTGTTCCCCAGGCTGTTGGGCGTGCATGAGCTCTGCTCAGTGCCCTCACCGCCTCGGCTCGGCTCCCCTTCTCCCCCCGGAGCTCGGGCGCTGCTCCTCGGCGGGCCCCGGGCTGGCCCCGGCTGCTGCAGGTGCCCCCGCTGGCGGGCAGGCCTCAGCGCCCTCTCCTCTGAGCCCCGCCACGGCTGGGCTTGTCCCCACGGGGACGCGGGCGAGGAAAAGAGAAGGACGAGCGGTCCGGTGAGCCGGCGTGCGGCAGGGGTGCACCCAGCCGGGCCGCGCCCCGCCGCCGCCCCTCGGCACCCCCGCCCCAGGCACTCGGCCCAGCGGGGCAGGAGGGAGATCCCCGACCGCAGCCGCGGCCCCGCCTGGCGGGAGCCCTCGACAGCGACCCCTCCCCATCCCCGGGGCGGCAGCCGGGCGCCCCAGCCCTCCCCGGGCCTTACCCTCCCCTCCCCTGCCGCGGGCGGCGGGGCCGGCGCTGAGCCCGGGGCGGGCGGAGGCGCGGCCGCTGCCCGGAGCCTGCGCGGCGCCGCCGGGGCCGCTCGTCCCGCGGGTGGGGACGCGCCCGGGGCCGAGCGGGCGGGTCCGAGTCCTGTCCCAGTCCTGTCCCAGTCCCGCCCGTGTCCCTGCGCCCGGGGCACGGCCGGACCGGCGCGGCGGCGGGAAGGTCGAGCCGAGGATGCGCGGAGTGCTGCGGGCTGCGTTCCTTGCGGGGGGAACGTCTCGTAGTCATTAACTACCCTGTTAGTCGTGGGGAAAGTGCAAAATCTCGTTTCTGGCCTGAAGGCAGCAAGAAACAAACATCTCTATAACTTTTTGGGTGTTTGGTTGTTTTTTTCTGCGGTAGCGGCGGTGGGAAGGGAAAGGACGGAGAGCGGTGTTTGTTGGTGCGCTCCGTGCCAAGCCCTTTCAAGTCAGCGTTTAGCGCAAAGATCCCTTTGCACGCTTTTCGCTGTGCCGCAGCCCCAGCGCTTGCTTGGACTTGTGTCCTTGGCTTTCTGTTCAGCTGCCACCGGCTCGCTTTTTCGCCTGTTTCTCGTTTACAGCTACATAAGGCTTCGGAAAACAGGAATGAAACTCCCCCACCCACACGTGCATCTATTTTCCATGCTGACATATTTCCCTGCTTTGAGGCGGAGGCTACTGCTTTCCCCTTAGTATTGTTCCTAAAAAAAGAGAAAGAGCATAATTACTTCTTAGGTATCTGCAAGTGAAGGCCAACAGATAGACCCAGTCCACAGCAATGCAAAGCATATGGTGTGGACCATATAAATAATATGAACACATTTTATTTTAATATAATGTGTATAATATATCTGACTGTAGTAGTGATGTGTGTTTCTGAATTTATTCATTCTAGAACTCAGGTGTTATTGAGAGGCCAGTCCAGAGCTACAGTGCAGCACTTTGTCCAGCCTTACTTGCGTTCTCCTAGGAATTAAAAGAAAAAAAAACAAAAAACACACCAACAACAAAACCCAAACCCCAAAACAAACCCACACATATTTCATAAAAAGAACTCTGAGATCATTAGCTAACATTTGGAAGTCCCTCAAATTAACATGCGTGAAGGACTGTGGCCAAACTCCCACTGGCTCCCATAAAAGCAGTAATCAGTCCTTCAAGTAAGATTCTCCACAAAATAACACCCAGAAGCCCCTGCAGAAAGGATTGCCAATCTCACCATCTGACTAGATTAAAAACAGCAGTAACAATGTGATAATTGACAGAAGAAACTTCCCTGACAAGGAATGAATCAGTGTTTATTTTTAGCCTTTCCCCCCAAACGCTTTATTTAAACGAAAGATTAGCTAATTATTTCCGTCGTTGTATTGTCCACACTAGAAACAGGAGGTGGCAGATCTGCACTGGTCTTTGGCTCTTCCTTTGGGGTCTGCACCCTGGAGGGGTGAGATTTTGCCAGTTGTCTTTTCATTTTTAGTCTGATCGAATATGAAGAGTATGAAGGTTTCACTAAATTTAGACACCCCCACAATCAATTTTTTTTTTTTCCTGACTAGAAAGCCCCAGCAAAGGTGTCAGAAAACGTAATTTGTGATTGCGTCTGTATCGCACCTTTGCTCCAAAGCTTCTCTTGCCGGCAAGTCATTAATCTTGTTGCTGCAACTGCCCACTGCAGCCTTTTGCACTGACAGAGCACTTACATTCCAAGAAGATAATTTCCTTTGCCTGTGTACAGGAGCTAGCGGTAAAATTTTATCTAGGAGAAAGCAGCTTACCTAAGAAAAGACTGGCAAAATATTTGTTCTATTTTGTTGGACAAATGTGAGGAAACGGTATCAATCCCATAGGCACAAAGTAATATCTGTGTTTCTGATAATAATCATTTGGATTATGCTATGTTTTGAAAGGAGGAATTATTTTTTCTGCTTTTTTTTTCTGATTTGTTTTTAAATTTTGAATGAATTGTGGATTGCAGCATGGGTTTCGTAAGTAGAAAATTAATCAAACTGCTTTGAAAATATTTGAGGATACTTTTTTGTTTTTCTTGACTTACCTGCTGTGGAATTAAGACACATCATTTACTAATTGTTTCATTCCACCACAGATCTATATGATGATTGCTACAAAGAGCTAATTTACCAGTCTCAGACTTTCCTTGTCTCAAAGCAATTGTACCACACTAAATTCATAAGTCAAATCACATCAATTTTAGTCCTGGAGAATGAGTCTCATTTTCAGCATATGAATCTTTATTCTTCAATGCAAAATGTTTGCGTATATTTTCCACCCTTGTTAATATTTCATATAATTTTCAATATGACTACTTCAGCTAGACCAATTCTAGGTAAAATAGATTATTTGTACTTAGCGTATACTTTTTCATTCTTGAACAGAGTGAAATGTGAAGTAGAAGTAAATGATCATAAAAATAATGTGAAATTCTCAGTTTTATGTGCACCCCACTGATCTCTTTCAGAAGTCAGAGGGAGAAACTCCACCATTGTTTTGCTCATAGGAGCAGCCTGAACCTTCAGCATCTAATTTCACATGCTACTGCAAGAGATGTATCAAAATGGAATTTTACCTAGAAAGAAAAGTATTTCCTGTTTCTACATCTCCTGAAGAGACCTGGCAGAAATGGCTGCTGATTGGGATGAGCTCTGCCATGCAAGTATTAACAGCAACCATGCCTCCACAACCCCAGATAACTTAATTCCTGTTTAGAAGCAAAATGCCTGTAATGCTAATGGGAACATTGTATGAAATTATTTAATCTGTGGGCAATCAGGCCAAACAAATCCATGAATCACTCATAATCATTCCTACACATCTGCATTGCAAGAGATAGTTAAGTACAAAGGAAAACATTACAGATGGGGGGAGGGTGAAACAGAATATGGTAGATCAGTACAATTGGTATGAAATACATGGGGGTTTAACCAGAATTTATTTTATTTGCCATAGGCCAAGTCCAAAAAATAAGTGTTTGGAGCAGAATTTGAGTTCCTAAATCTAAAACAGAGATTGTGGAAAAACCCCAGTGAGCTGTGTCTGACCTTGCATCACACCTAGATTCCCAAACCACGTTTCCTGTTTATACAGAAGCTATATTCTACTCTATAGAGCCTCTCTGTGTGCCTCAATCTGCACCAGTTCAACAGGGCTAAGCAGCTTGGCACTCTTTCATATCTCAGCTCAATCAGGAACTAAAAGCTTTGTGTTGCTTTGTTCAGTTCCCCAGAGAGGCTCAGTTCAAGAGGTAATCTTCAAACCCCTCTAAAGGATGCCAGTCAGGCTGAGTCTTCACAACTGCAGCTGTACCTGTTCCTTCTAAAAGACATTTGTGTGATCTACTAGAGCAGGCACAGCATTTATTCAGGAAGGTCTGAGTTCAGGGCCTGTTCTTTGCAGATCAGAGATCCCAGTAGCCATATTGATGTCTGGGTGCATAAGTATTCACATGAAACCAGCCTCAAAGCTTGATCACTCACAGTCTCAACTCCATCCCCTGCACGGGGCACTCCAGAGCAGGTGGTGAAGCTCAGTCCAAGGATGCTTCAATGAGCACTGATGTGCTCCTCTCAGATCTGACTATTGCCATGCCAGCAGAGGGGGCTGAAAAGTAGCTGGGATGCAGCGTTAGGATGGTGAACAGAGCTCTACCAGGGGCTTTCCCCTTCAGGATGATCCTGCTCTTAAGGAAGCAAAAATCTACATTCATTGTCTAAACTAGTTCAATATGGAAAGCTGTTTTGGCTTGGTTTGGTTTTTTTTCAGGAGTAAGTTACCAGTTTTTAACAGAAATGTTCCTCTCAGCCTAGCAATAGCTACTCAGGAGTTTGAATTTGCAGCTAACAGGTTGGTAAGTAAAAGCAACACTGGTTGCTGGTCAACTCTCCGGGAATGCCTTCAGCAAATACAGGTTTGGGAATTACCACTGGATGGCAATCTTGTGCCATAGAGGCTGTAACCACATGTGATTTTATTTGGCTGCAAACATAGACATCTTCCGAATACCATAATAAATTTAGAGTTACTCCATGTAAAGTATTTCATTTAATTTAGAGTTGCACCAGCATAGCTGGGACAAGAATATGAACTAGATGCTGAGAAGGGGTATTGTGACTGTTAATTCAATTGATAAAGTTTTGAACCATTTGAGACATAAATACAAGAAGCAAGAATAGAGGCTCTGGCTATGAAAGACCAAGAGCACCCAGTGTCAGTTCTTCAGTGTTGTTACAATCTACACTAAAATCTAATCACTGACCTTTAATGCCTTGTTACAAACCAGTGGTTTTACCCTTAAGAATGCTGTATTATACACAGTATTCTTTAAAGGTACAAGAAAGTTCTACTGTGGCTGGCTTAAAACAAGGAGTTACCTTAGTTCTGAAAGTCAACATTTGAAGTCTTTGTTTTAAGGTTTCCAGTCTATGTATTAAAAATGTTTAGAGAGTGTTTCAATAATTTCTAATCCCAAATATTATGCTTTTATTTTGAATTTTTTTTTCCCTCACAGAATAATCAATCTGTAAAAGTCAACATTTTTTGCAGAAAGTATTTAGGTTTTTTGAAAAGGAATCAATTTTGGACTAAATATGCATTGTTAAAAAGTGGTGATTTTTTTCAGCTCTCCAGTGGAATTGAATCCTATTCACAATAACTCTTTACTAAAGATAATCTGTTTAGATTAACGTTCTCTCTGCTTGTTGTGTATCAATGTGTTGTATGGGAGAACACCAGGAAATTTCTGCAAGTGCATTTGAACATCAGGGAAATATCTTCCTTAAATTTGTGCTTCTGCTTCTTTTCTGTTGATACAGATGGTCACACCTCTCTCCCATTAAGAGCTTCAGTTCCCCAACACCAGACTGCACAGTACTCTAAACATTAGGAATATCTGACAAGTTCAAGAATTCCTTCAGTAAAGTCATCTTCTCTACCTTCACTTTCACCAAAACTATCACGAGATCTGTAACCAATTTAAGCCGAGGTGTCTTCTATTTTGGGGCTAGGAACATATCTCTGGTTTCAGCCAGGGAAGGAAGTGCTCAGAGTGTTTTATCACAGCCAGCTCTTGTGATTTACTTGGCATAACTGGAAGAAGGAAACAGTGTAAATATGGGCTAAAGCTTGGGAAATGCACAGTTCCATGGACTTGGGATCTTTAATGTATATTTTTGGTTATTCCTTGCTGTCACTTCAGTTTTCTATTTTAATATGAGAATAATAGCCCACAAATTCTGTGATGCTTGACAGAAGAGTTCCTTCCATGGGCTAAACGTACTCCAAGGCAAACCTGATGGGCTCGGGGTAAGAATGTTTCTGGGTGCCTTTCCTTCCCTCCCTGGTTTTTAATTCTAAATTAAGAATTGACTGTAATGGCTGAAAAAGACAGCAACTTGAATCTATTCAGAGAAAAGGCTGGAAACTATTGTCTTCTCACATTTCTGCCCTTCCACCATTACACTTTGATGCTGGGACTGAGAGCATTCCTAGTTGACAGCATAGTCTGCAATTCCCCTATAAAGAACCTGAGTCTCACTCGCTTTAGTTTATGTACCCTTGCCATTCACTGAATAGCTGATACAGTTGATTTAGTTAACTATATAAATAGTTAATTTAATTTTTAAAATCTATTTTATGACAATTCCCCAGGGCTGTGTTCTTGTTTGTGGTTTCTGTGTACTAGCTATTGTAGATATTGTAGTTGAGAGAGATGCTCTCAAGGAAAAGTTACAAGGTCTAGGTAGTACAAGAAGAGAACAGAGATCCTGGGAAATCAAGGGATTTGCCCAAGGCCACATGCAAGTTTTGTGGCAGTGTTAATCTACCTGATCTGATTATCTAAGGTGTGTAGGCACCAATGCATATTTAGGTGCATGCATCAGCCACAGGAATGCTAAACTGGAGAAGTTAGTTTGGGAAAATAAAGGGGAAAAAAAAAAAAAAAAAGGCATGCTTGGCACTACTTGAAGACTTTGCAAGAAATTTCTACTTTCCCATTCTTTGAATACTTTGGAAATATATAAACTCTTGAGATCTGCATTTTAAAATGTTGTTTCAAGCTGGAATAGCATCTGTTAACTGCAGTTAAGAAACATCTGTTTTTCCATTCCTGGAACTCTGAGCTGAGGCAGCCGTTTTCCTGTCAGCTCTGCTGTGGAGCAAAATTGGTTCAATAGGTCATTCTGTTCTCTCAATTTCTTAGTTCTCAGTTTCCTATTAAAAAGATGGCCAACAACATGAGTAAGCAGGAGGGGAAGGGAGATTCTGTGTAATGTGTGTATTGGCCTGTGAAAAAAAATCCATTTAGCTTCAGACCGAGTAAGATACTGGAGAGAGCAGAGCTATTAAGCATTGGAAAGAACACCAGGGGTTATGTGGAGCTCTAAGATTTATTAGCCCCCAAATAGTTTATCTTTCATCAGTGGAAATAACAATCTGATACAGATCCCACTGAAAACAAAACAACATTTCACATTGCTGGCCACTGGGCTCTGGATTTGACCCTCTCTGGTATTGCTGATAGATGGCCTGGTGGAAACTGGTCACCAGTACACAATAGATTGGTTGCAACGGTTATTGACTCTGATCTGAATAGCTCCAGACTGGATGCAGCAATCAGAGGGCCAGCAGTGGCCCTCTTTTCAACCATCACTCACTCCAGGGGAGTCAGTCTGAGAAGAGCTGAGAGGGAGAATCAGAAGAAGAGTTCAAAGGCCTACTGTAGAGAAGACCAGAAGGATATTGTGTAGGTTTACCTTCTTACATTCCCAGCTCTCTGTGCTTTGACAATGCCTTGGACAAACAAATACATTGTTGAGAACTGCATACAGTTTCCCCTTCATCTTTTAAGAATAGGCTCAAGACTCATAAAGGCATTTAGCTGCTTATACTCTGCCTAAAATAATCAGGCGTTAAAAGCATGAATAACACTGGGATTGTGCACCATGATCTGATATTTAATTGACAATGAAAATCTGTATCATTCAATCAGTGGCATTAAAATTAGGTAACAAGTACACTGAGTTAGTAGAACCCTCTATGTGTATCCTTACTGAAAAATGACAGCACCCTTGTTTTGAAAACAACTGGAAAAGGACACGTCGTGACCTTCTGTCATGAACGTTTTGGTGACTTAAAAAAGCCAACAGGCCATTGGAGGCCTGTTTTTTATATGGATATAATTTGGCATCATTCACATGACTTAAAAAGCAAAACTAATCCAGAGGAAGGGTTTCTTCTTTTTTTTTCCTTAGATGTGACCTTTCCCTTCCACTTTGTGGATTTAAAATACTGAGGAAGTGAGTCCTAATCTGAGGAAGAGTTTCCAAAACAGAATTGGAGATGCAGCATTTTTTGTTGCAGGGTCTTGCAGAGTGCTGATGGTATCAATTAACTGATGGGGGTCAGGAAACTTGCAAAATGCAGATAGGGTGCAGGAAGGGAAAAGGGAGTTGTACAACTCATGGGCAGTTGCAAGCAGCTTCCTGATGCTATTTACTTGGTGAAACATTTTGTTTCCTCCAGAGCAGCATTTGACTTTGCTTTCATCATTGCCAGTCTAAGTCAAATGCTGTTATTTCTGCCACGTCTGGCTTATATTGCCCAGTATTCATAGGCTGATACTGACGTGACCATTCCCTGGCTAGACTGGAGTTATCTAAATCTCTGTGGTGATCTGAACCTTCCAAATCCCAACTAGACTACAGGAAAATGTATGCTTTCATTAAATAAGATCTAGTCTGACTGCCAAGAGAGACTATGCCATTTTACTTCATGAGTGGCAAAAAAATAATAACGCGTATATGGAAAATGCTGTTGTCAATGTACAGTTTGGAATGGAATGCAGTTTGCCCTGTGATGCACGGGTTTCTAGTCTATTTTCCTCAGTGCTATCTTCATCTGCTTTCTTCAGTCTCATCTGATTTTTGTATTTGCGATAGATGCACTTCCTCGTGCAAGGGGAGGCTCAGATTGACTATTAGGAACTTCTTCACTGAATGAGTTGTTAAGTTGGAGCAGTCTGTCCAGGGAAGTGGTGGAGTCACCATCCCTGGATGTGTTCAAAAAACAGGCAGGCACGGCACCTTTTGATGTGGTTTAGTGGGCATGGTCATACTTGTTTGAAGGCTGCACTTGATGATCTTTTCCAACCTCGATGATTCTTGATTTTGTAATTTGTCTGAACACAGTTCCTGTTATTGTCTGTTCGGAACACCGATATCTGGAACTGCTGTGACTTTCAGAATCACACTCAGTGGTGTGATTCAAACGACCAGCACCTGTTACAGAGAACTCCTGCATGATGTGAACACAAACGCGCTTCTGCCCCGCTCGAGTTCCACCTTAGGCCCGCTTTTCTTCGTGGATTCTCGCCTACCTGGAGCTCTCCTCGTGGGAACGAGGGACATCTAGTGGCTCAACAGAACGTAGCCAAGGAAGATGTTCTGCCCCGAAAGACACGTCGTTGTGCGAAGTAGACAGTTCAGTGAAAATTAAGCTAAAGTGGTTGAAATTTTAATTTTAATATATGTAATTGCTTTAGCTAAGAGTCAAACAATCTGTGATTTTTTAAAAATTATTATTATTTTTGTAAAGAAAATAAAAGCTTTTCTTTGAAAAGATGGGCTGGCTTTGAAAAGTACCAGGTTAAATGTATTCAGTACCTAATTTCAGGAGGACACCATCATCCTTCTGCATTAGGAGAAGCTGAGATACAGGATATGTGGATAAGAAACAGAAGGAAATCACACAACACAGCCTTATATATATATTTTGATCACCCAAATGACCAAATTTTTTTATGCATGGTAATTCAGGATGCGATTACTTAGACTAAATGATATCTGATAGCTTTCAATTACAAGAAATAAATATGAATAGCAGTAAATGGAACCTTTTCTTTCTCTACAATGTGTTTCCTATTTTAATATTGAAATAATGAGTTTCTTCAACACATAACCCACTGAGTCATGTTTTCCTCTTTCCCTTTTGTTCTTATCTTAACCAGTAACTGCTTGTCATCCCAATAGGTTTTATTATGAGAGATGGAGTGAACTTAAGAGAAGCAAAAGTATCTGCATTGAATTATACACTGGTTTTGTATTGTGAGCCCATTTGTGCTAGGTTTGCCATTCTGTCTTTTTCTAGTCTGTACTAAAAATCTGGATGAAGTCTATTATGGTGCTCAGACCAGAGCAGTATTTGACCTCTCAACCTGCAATAACTAAAGCAGAGGGACCAATGTCAGGCAGTCAAAGGTGTAATCTCTGAATGTGTCTTGTTCCCATCCTAACCTCACAAAAAAATCCAAATTCCATTGATGCAGACAGAGCTGGAATATTTCGGCTGGGGCATATAACTAAGGAAAGCAGCCTACGTATAAAGAGGGAGGCTTCTCTGCAAATGAGAGGAAATCGTTGCCAAATATTAAGACAGATAATCTGCAGAGAGCAACAAGGAGGCATTTTGTCTCACCTGAAATGCTGATAAAACCTGGAAGCCATGGGAGTGAGAGTAGACTGAGAAAAGACAAATGACTTGTTATTTTGCAAAGATGTGTAACTTGAGAACTTTTTTTAAGAGTAAGGAGTGATGATGAAGAAAATCCTTTGCTAAGAGGATGTTTTCTCTCTTTTCCCCTCTAAATAGACTAAACTAGAAGCTTGTAGGCATTGGTAGTTAAGCTAAGGAAATCAGGAATGAGTAAGCAAAGGGCTCTCCCAGCCCAGCTCCATGTGGAGCCCCTCTGAAGACCCTCTGCTAGGGGTCAGGAAGGGATTTTCAGTCTATGTGTGTTTAAAGCAATATAGGGACAGTTCTTTTAAAGTTGCTCAGATCACATTAGGAGCTTGGAAACTGGGTCCAGTGGTTCAGGCTTGTGTTCATGGGGGTTATTGGTTATTGTTTCATCAAGATATACTGGAAGAAGGAACTTTATTAATGTCCTACAATTAATGAGTAGTGGAGAGAATATGACAGCAGAATGATCTTATAATCATTAAGATTAACGAAAATATTTTACAGTGAGGTATTAGCAGCCTTTATTTGTGATTGAATTTTAAACTCCTAAAGTTTTAGGTGAAACAAAAGGCACAAAGTTATGCTGTTGTGGTCCCATTTATCTCCAGATTTGTTTCAACAATAGTCCATTGTAGAGAGAAGTTGCCATGAGCTTTGAAAGGTTTCTGTTTGGTTCTCTAGTGAAGGCTACATTTAGGATGCCAACATAGATATGCCATGTTGCTGGCAACATTCAAACTAGTATTAGGAAGATGTGAACTGGAGTTGGTTTAGCTGGCAAATAATTATTTCTATTTCAGAAACGTCTGGGAAAGAATGTCAAAGCCAAGGTACACCTGACTATATATATATATGAACTATCCTGATGCAAGTGTGGTCAATGACCAGAATGAAGAAAAAGAAGCAGAATGGCTTTTCAATGAATATCTATTAAATGAGAACTTCTTAAATCTCTACTTCCTTTACCGTTGTGAGAGATTCTGGCTACCACATTACTGATTAATAGGGCAGTACGAAATGGACCTAGAGTTACATGAGTTTTAGAGTGAATAATTTTCCTTGTTAAAAGAGCTAGGAAAAATTAATAGTCCTGTACTGACCTCAGATGAGGTGAAAAGAGCATGTTTTGGGCAAAGATTGGAGTATGCCTTGGACAGATTGTGAGCAGAAAGGGTAAATGGCAGAGCTGAGACTCAGCACCTGACATCCTTCACACGTTAGGTCTGTTACAATGCTGGAAATCAGCCTAGGACTCCTCTGCTCCTACTTCTGTTGATGCTGGAGTGCCAACAGCAAAAAAGCTGTGACTCCTCCACTCAGGCTTCCACTCCCATTGCCCTGGTGCTTTGCCCCTGGCCCTGTGAAGGCATGGGTACATATTTAGTGACTAACACAGGCACACACAAATTTCCATTGACTAATCTTCCTCTGGCAAGGTGAGTCATCACATAGGAAAGGTTGTTTCTGCTTGCTCTTTGTTCGGATTGAATCCAGTCAGAGCTCCAGAAAGGCCAGGACAGAACCTTCAACACCTCTGACCATCTCTGTTTTCCCATGGTAACTCAGGGAAGCTTTGATAGATGTCTGTAGTTTCAAGATTTCTGAAGGGAAATATCTTCCTTGGAAACTACTTTGAAAGGAGCTGGCAAAGTTCCTGGTATGAACTTAGCCTTTTCTCCATCTGTCAAAACAAGGCATAATCCTTCTCTGCTTTGCAACAGTCTTGGGAGAAATCATCAGTTAACATGTTTACATCACTAAAAGTGATTTCCTATTATAAATCACCTAGGCTTCGGTTCTTATGAACACAAAGTCATCTCACCCTTCTTAAAGATCTTCTCCCTCTTTTCACACATCTATATTCTTCCTTGCATTCTGCTATTGCAAAGTGAAATTGCTGCTAGCACTGTCTTTATACACCCGAGAGCAGTTTTAACAATCACACTGTATTTTCCTGAACAATTAAATAGTCAGCAAAGGAAAATAATTCTTCTTCAATTTCTGTTCTTCTTTTTATCAGTATTGGAAAATGTTTTTTACCTCATATTGCTGACTATTGAATTTTTTCATCACTGCTCCAACTCCTTGGTATTGTTATGAAGAAGAATATCTGCATATATTTATAAAGCATTTTTTAGTCCAGCAGTCTTCAAGAGAATTAACTGTGATTGAAACAGGAGTTATCTATAAACAGTGACCTGTATAAATATTATGTGTTGCCTATGTTTGCATGCTGCAGGACCTGTAGCTCTTTCTTCAAAAAGACAGTTTTCTCTGGAACAGAACAGCAGCAGACCAAAAGATCAACACTATTTTAAATGTGAAGTGTACTATCCAACTGAAATTGCACAGGGAGCCAAGAGAGCAAAATGCTCTGGAAGCTCCTGCAATCAACTTCATGCCAGAACTGGCAAGATATTTTTAGCTATGACACACTCTTGAAGATTTATTTAGGGTTGTAAGAGGTACCCAAATCTGGGGGTGGTGACCACTTCAGTTATGGTCCTGCCTAGTCATCATCCAAGTTCTCCTCCCACACATGACCTTGCCTGACCTGTGAAGCAGTCCTTGCTTTTCTCCCTCACTGCCATGATTCCTTTTACTCCTGCTCATCACCGTCTCTCCTACTATAAATGTAAAATCTTGGATTTTCCTCATTTCCTCATGCAATAAATACCTTCCACCTCTTTCCCAAGCTCTAAATGACTTCTGTATCCAGGTTTTCTACCAGACGCTGTATGTTAGTGTAAGGAAACCTTCCAGCCTTATATATGTACAGAGGAACGTGAGTTACACTTCATATGAAGGTGGTCAAACCCTTAAACAGGATGCCCAGGGAGACTGGAATGTCCCACCCTTGGAGAAGTATCTCCGCACACCTGGACCAGGCAAAGTGCTAAGCAACCTGACCTAACTTTGAAGCTCTGTTTTCAGTGGGTAAAGGATGAGGTTATCTCCAGTGATTCATTTTAATCAAAATTATTTCATCATTCTAATTAAATCTTGAGGAAAAAGAGGAAGAGGGAGAACACACAAGAATTCAAGAAAAATAGTGTTTTCTGGCAAGAAGCAAATGGAATACAACAACAAAAAACAAACAAACAAACAAAAACAAACAAACAAACAAAAAACACACACAAAAAAAAAACCCAAACCCAGAGCTGTGCACAGTTATTCTGTTTTTCATGCTCACACTGAAGTAACTCAGAAGAGATGTTAAAATCTGCAGAGAACTAAGAAGAGAATGAACACCAACGTGTCTGTGATTAACCAAGGCTTTTTTCATCTGTTTGACCTCAAAGCTTGGTTAGAAATATGTGTGTTGTCTTCAGAATATTCTCTAGAATATTCTCTAGAATATTCCAAGGCACCATCTGTTTTATTTGCTGCAGATTCAGAGTAGGAGCATGATGCAGGCAGTACCCACCTCTTCAGAGCTTGGGCTGGGCAATGGCCCAGGTGCTGCAGCCAGATGTTCACTGGAGATTAACCCTCGGGGCCACAGAGAGTAGGAGCACTCCAGAGGTGCCCCTGTCTCCTTCATGGCAAGCAGCAGTTCCAGCTCCCTTGTCTTAGGAACACTTAAAAAGTACGGTTTGCAGTCCAGTGTGTGAATACATGAAATGTCCAAATCAAGTCTAGAGCTGTGACAAGTCTTTTAGGAAAGTCTTTTAGAAAATCTTCTCGAATCCAGGTGATCATCTATACAGGTTTTATAGTACTACTAAAAATCAAAGTGAGAGCAGAGAAACAAAAAAATACTTGTAAATTCTATCACAGTGTTTTTAGAAGAACTTCCCAAATTCTACAAAAGTGAATGTATTAATGATCTTAAATCACACTCCTCCAACTCATAAACAATTTGGGAAGTCATTGCCCCCAGATCCTTCATTCCAGAGTACAAGTAGTTAAAAAGTCCCCAGAATCTTTATGAAGAAAAAAAATTATTCTATGCTCTGGTTTATTTTACTACTGCTGCTGGTTTATTTGGGAGATGCATCACCATCAGATAAAGGAGCATTGATAATACCAGCATCTGTTTAATGAATAATGTTTTATAAAGTATTGTTCTTTCCCTATCCTCTTAAATTGAACAAGTTCCTGAAATTGGAAGTCCATTAACAAAAGGTACAAATAGAACAAAGAATCTGGCAGCAAAATATTTCTTCTTTAACAATAGAGCTGCAAGAGCAACACCCTAATGTGCAGCTCAGTAGAAGGGTACTGACAAATAGTGAAACATAATATGCCCGATCCCTAAACTGACTTAATATGATAAGAGTCCTCCAAATCCCAGCAACTAAACTAAAAGCCAATACAGGAGCTTGAAAATGATGATAAACAATAATATATTACTCATGGGTGGCCTTAATGTTGAGTCTCGGATGAGTTGCATGAACAAAATCACTGGAAAATTTTAATACAAAATAAGAATTTTGAAAGGCAAGCATGATGACTGCCATAATGGAGAATGTAGCAATTCCTAACACAGCATTAAAATGTTGCTTGCTTGAAATCTGGGCTAAATTTTCCTGAGTGTGTTTTATGGGATTATATCAGAAACAAAATTATTTTGACAACTTGAAAGAAAAATGAGTGCCTTTAGACAAATTGATAAAGCTGAAAAGGACAAAGAAGCTTCCAGGTGTGCAAATGCTGCTTCAGATCTGAAATAAAACCAGAAAACTTCAAAGCTAAATCCAGGTAAAGATCAATTGTGCTGAGTTAGGACATCTGCTTTGCTTCAAATGTTTATTAATTTATTTTTTAAAAGCTATATGCAATTACTTGGTAAATAAATTTATCCCTGCAAATGGATTATTATTCCTGAAGCAGACTTGCAATTAGAAAAGGATATAAGGAGTAAAACTTAACCCTGCAAATCTGCACAAAATCACATTGATTTTTCGTGAAATTTAAAAACCGGTTTGCTTACATTGCTTTAGAAAATATTAATTAGATTCCTGAATCACTTAGATGCTTTAGAAGATTTTACTTTTGCTGAGAAAGGCAATAAGCAAGTCAGGATTTTGCCAGGGAGTGGATACACGTGGGTCCCTGCTGCTTACACAGACCCAGCTGTGGCTGCAGCCCCAGCTGTGTTGGGGCTGGATACGTTTCAATCAATAGGGCTGGTAACAAGCTCGGAGCTTGAGCTCTGACACAGGCAGCAGCAAGCATTGCTCTGAGGTGGCTCAGTTGTAATAGGTCTCTTAGGGTAGTCCTACTAACAATGCAAACACTTTCCTAAGTTTGTAATTTTTATTTATTGAAGCTTTCCACTGGAAGGGGTAGAAAAGATGAATTAGAAAAGTAATTTTCTCTTATTGGCCATTCAGGATTTTTTAAGTTGTTACTTTTTTAATTATCTACAACTGTTTCCTTGTTTTTAGAATGAGTGCATGATATCATATCCTGAGCCCTTCCCTTTTCTTGTAACTTTCTGAGGCACTAGGAGGAGTCCAGCTACAGTCATCATATGGATTGGGCTGTAAAACTGTAGTGGAGCTCCTTCTGCCACCTCCTGCCTACCTAATTCATACTCCTTAAGAAACTGCTGCTCTAGGAGGAACGACCCTTTAAGCACAGTGAGTATCAGCTGAGAAAGCAACCAGTTATCTAGTTTGTAAAGTTGCATCAGAGAACGATCACTGCTCTGTTTATTTACATTTATGTGCAGCTGGGGACACAAAAGTAAAAGGAAAACTTGCCGTCAGTATTTGATGCTGAAGTGAAGTTGAGAAGGGTGTTCCCTGGCCCAGGTGGGGTGAGAAAAGGAACAGCAGCAGCATGGGAGGCTCTCAGGGTGCTGAGATCAGATTAAAGGTGTGGACTAGGTGTAGAAAGGGTACTTGTATTGTGCCAGGCAACATACTTATTTGCTGTGGATGCAACAGAGAGACAGGAAAAAAAGAACTGCTAAAATGTATATACAATCAGCTGTGTCCAAGCACATGGTACTGGATTAATGCTGGATGACAAGCACCTCTTGTTTATTCTTAATCTGGTTTCATATAAGGAATGTAGTAGTACCAGCTAGTAATAAGCAAAATAAAAGGAGAATAAAAGAAAGAGTTGTCTTCAATAATCTTCAGTCATCCCTAAAGCATGCAGGTCAAGTAAACATTCACAGTGAGTCATTGACCCTTTTTATTATAACTATAACCTGTAGTGGTGTTACTGCTGCATTTTTCCATCTTGGTCTGTAGCTCTGAAATGTAGAGCTAAAGGCTCTGGTACCATTGGTGGAGGGCTAAGGTTTTGTCTAGATGTCTCTGACATGCTAGTTTAGTAGAAACTAGGTAAATATATCAATAATATAGTTATGATTATATTTAATATATGTAAGAGTAAGGTAGTATGATCCATGTTTCACAGCGTAAAAAATGTTATAATGAAAGTAAATAAATGACAATGCATTTATATCTACCAAATGAACTTGTGGAACTTATTTATTAACCCAGAGAGTTGCTTTTAAAAGGATAAAGCATCTGAATTTTCCTGTGTCTGTTTTCCTCTAGAATACCAAATACTAACTTCATTCCAAGGCTGTAAAGGACTTATGACCATGCTTTACATAAAGGCCTCAATCTAGGATTAGATGGAAGCAACAGAAAGCAGGAGGGATATTTTTGTGAATACTTAAGATAACAATAACTGTCTTCAAAAAAATCCTTGGTAGTGTGAACAGGAAACACATAACCTTTGCATATGGCATTGATCCCATTACTTAGTGTTTTTAATTTGCTCATTGTGGATTTGATCAGCTCCTTCATGGGACCACAGCACAGCATTAGCAAAGAGCATTGCTTTTTGTTGTCTGCTAAACTGCACTGTGAGGTAAAGACTCCTCTTTGTTTAAAAATAGCTGATGTAGTTAGGTTTGTGATAGAACAAACCTGACATTTTCTATAACGTGGCTATGATAAGAGTAGCAGGATGCAAAAGATGTGCTGTGTGCTGCTCAGCCTCAGTAGCATGGAGATTGCTATACCTGAGGTGACCATTAGAACACCTCCTCCAGGCTTCTGCCATGACCTGTACAGGGTGCTTCTGATCCAGCTGCAGCACAGAGAGATCAGCTGTCAAACAGGCTTCACAGGTTGTGTTTTTACATACCTACCAATTAGTACTTTTACATGTCTTCCAGTTAATAATTGGCTTGCACTGTGCAACATGAAGGATTTGCAACTCTTTCATTTCATAGAATATCACAGTGGATGTTCACGTTTCCATAGAAATGTTTGTTTCTTGAATTCACTGAGACCTTGGTTCCAACAAAGTTGTGTGGCCATGAGTTCAGTAAAAATTCTGGTTTAGAAAAACATTATTTCCTTTATCTGGATTTAAATTGCTGCCATTCTCTTCCATTAGATGTAAGCTTTCTTATACGTCATGGAAAAAACCCACCTTAGTATTTCAGTTGTGTGATCTACTGAAGAAGAATGATATATTTTTATTCCTACTTATAGTTTGGTCTGTCTAGTTAATGGCAATGATTTTTTTCAACTTATAAACTTATTTCAAGGGCTTCACTCAGAGTTTTAAAACTTTACAAGATGTGATGTAGTCAGGCCACTAGGTTGGCCACTTGGCCTAGATGAAGCCATGCAGAATATCTCAAATCTTCTCCCTGTCCCACATGCCTTTTCCTGATTTCTTACATCTGGGTATTGAGGGCTCTGCACTCTATGGAAAATGTCTAGGTCTGCCAGCTCTGTTCTGCTCCTTTTTCTCTGAGGGCAGTTTATCGGAGGCTCCTTTTGCTAACTCCTTGGAGAGCTGGAATTTTGCTTTACTGGAATTCAGGGGCCTGACTTTACTCTTCACCTAACCCATATCCCTGGCGACTGCGAACTCCACCAGAGTGTGATCACAGCAGCCCAGGCTGCTGCCAATATTGATGTCACCAATTAGCTCACTTGTGTTGCTGACCAATAGTTCCTGTAGTTAATTATTTTGTTGCCATGCTTTAGAAAATCCAGAGAAAAGAGTGAATCAAATGAAAGAGATGCATATATATTCCTCTATAGAAACTACCTGATTCTGCTCTTATAGCCTGTTTATATACGTCTTCAAAAATAAATTTTCCAGCACCTTGCATTCAAGAAATGTTAGATGTGCAGCAAATGTTTAATTAAGTAATCCCACACAGCACTTGTGAGGCAGTCTCCCTCATTTTACAGGTGAGACAGAGAGTGAGGCAGTAAATTAAGTGACTTGCTCAACATCACACGGTGAGTCAGTGCTAATGCTGAAAATAGACTTTATGTCTTCTGCTTTTTTTCCCTGTATTTTAATCATCAAAACAGATTTAACTCTAAAGCTGAATGGACTCCTTAGTCTATTAAAATAATTGTTCTCAATTTCATGTTGGAATATTATATTTTAATCGCCTTGCTTACCACTGAAATATTTACAAAAGTTTTCCTTGCTTAAGACCTTTTTGTCTTTCTTGTTCAGATATTGCTTCAGGTTATCAGCTCAATATGTTTTGTTTACAGTGATCCTGAACTTCAAAAATATTATCTAGCAGATCTTCACACACACACACACACACACACACACACAAAAAAAAGTACACTTTTAAAATGCCCTTAAAAGTCCCAGCATCTCCTTCAGTCAATGTAACTTTTTTCATACTCTCATGAGCATAGGCCCATTCCACTTAATAATGCCCATAGCTTTAATTAATGGAGCTCACTAAAGTTATTGGCCCATAGAAAACAAAAGATAGACTGCTGGTTATGTTGTCATGCCTAAATGAAAATGTACCCTGAAACACAAAAGAGCAAGATCATGTTAAGAAATATGTGCTTAGAATTAGAAGTGCAGTACATGCTGGGTCATCTCTGAATAAACTGGTGGAGAAAGAGATGCAATCCTTGCAGACTTGTTTAAATGAACAGTACCCATGTTCAGATTAATGAAATGCTCCAGCAGCTTTAGAGCTTTCCTGAGCACAGTTCACAGAGTTGTTTATGCTGATAGGGCAGGTACAAATTTTTCTAATCCTTGCTATTTTACCTGTTTAATAGCATTCTTCAGCATAGGATAGAATAAATGGCCCAGAAAATATGTATGTAGGCATAAGACTTAAAGAGGCACAGGAAAGAGGAATGAAGAAATTATATTACCATGGCTTGCTCCCTATTAAACCTGTACAATACAATACTTTGTATCATACAGTATTTTTAGTGTGGGTGAGACAAGCAGCAAGGGCTATGGTCAGCTCCAAGATTTTTATTAAGACTTTTGCCACACGTAATGAATAGGGCATTGTGGCGTAGGCAGCCTTACATCTCAATTGGAATTTAACAACAGAATACCTTAAAAATTCAACTGCTTCATTGCTGAATGCAAATAAAGCTCCTAGGTGGCAGAATCAGTCAGTAAGCATTGGCATGTTATATTTATAGAAACAACTCTAAAGTAATTTAACACGTTGTACTTGTAAAGAAGATTGTCACATCTTGCCTACTGTATTACAGGCTAGACAGAATGTTTCAGGTAAGATGCCAAGGAGAGATATTCCAAAAAGCACATTTTGCTTCCTCTTTGGGGTCAATACTTCTAGTTTACCATGGAGTTTTCCTTTGGGGTTTATATTCTTAAAACGTTAGCTATGAGCATAATTTGCACTTTGCAACTAGGGCTATGTCATCAGTGATCAGCAGTCCAAGACCCATCAGAGTACCACTTCAGCTTTGCTTTCTGTTTTTGTTAGAGAGCAAGAGGTTTTTCTCAGAGACATCAGAAAATATCTTGATGCCAAGTGATGAGCAGTTTGCAAGACAGCACTGTGTCTGTGTACGACTCTCAGGGACAGAGATGCTGCCTTTCGAAAGGTTTTTGAAAAGCAGGCAGGAGTTGTCCAGTACAAATTGGGCAAAGAAGACAATTTTGTGACTTTTATAGACTTTGAAACCAAACCCAAGAAAGCAATGCAAATAACTGATTTTTTTTTTTTCTTTTTTTTTCTGTAGGTCTTCATTTATGTCTCCTTTTATCTGTAGTTCCTATTATTAACCTGTTAAGTGTAATGGTAATAGTGTTTGAGAAGCTGAAAATTTTAATCAAACATTATACAATATTTGTGAAAAACAGGGTTCAAAATAAGATGCTCATGTGTTCTATTCCAGATTGGGAATAGGAAAAAAAAATCTGTGGTCTGTGTGTCTGATCAAAACTAGCCAAACCAGTAGAAATTAATACATGAACATTCAGTTCATGGGTAGAGATTCCTTTTCATTAACAATTCAGCTAATAAGTATGAAGAATGAGTCAGCTTGAGACAAAAATCACTTGTGGATAATCTGAATGAGAATGGGGGATGCATAATACACTATCACATTTGAGAAGAGTTCTGACAAAATAGGGGCCTTGGATTTTGGATGCAGAATTATACTTAATTCATCTATTATTAAAGAGAATAGATACAAGCCAGCTTCTACAAATAAGTAGATACTGTGCTTTTTTACACAATTAATATTTTTTAAACTCCTTCTTTCAGAGAAGACCTCAATGTGTCCTGCCTACCTTAAGTAACCGGATTATTGGTCAGTGCTCTCTGGCAGGTCTATCGCAGCCTTGTTCTGTTGATTCAGCTCAGAAAGAAAACATTTTAAGAATGTCAGTTCTTCAAGTAGTGGGGATTATGGGCATGGAACAGTACGTGTTTGTGAAAGGTATATGTTGCCAGACTTTGTTCCCTGTGACAGCAAGAGGGAAACTGAGGTACGGCCATAGTGCTACTTTGAAGAGTTCATATAGTTAATGTGTTATTCTTTAGATTTCACTCACAGAATTGAGAAAGCATTTGTGGTAATATGGTGCTTATACGTAAGAGACAGAAAATGAAAGGGAAAAGAAAGTGAAAAGAAGTAAGTTAGTTGACCAGTTTATTTTCCAGCCTCTTACACGGGCCCAAGCACAGTGAAAGCGGCAAAGCTAAGCAATACAACTAAAAAAATCCAATACGTGTTACCTTAAACTCTATTAATTATAAAATATGGCACTAGTAATGCAGACAAGGTAGATTTTTTCTAACATTCCTTATTATGTGTTAACATGGCACTGTAAAGGTCCAAGAACCTTGGATCACACAACTTGCAGAATACCCCTAGAATGTTTCTTGCTGGAACTAGGTACAGCGAGACAAGTACAAGCAAAAACTGTAAATATGGGGAAGACCTTCTCTGTTCAATGAAATAAGTGGTTTCTGCTGAAACTGGTTTTGCTTGAGGACTACTTTGTAGTTCCAAGTGTCTTTCAGTGCTGACAGCTGAAGAAGGTAGCTTGGGGCCAGATTGTAATAATGTTCACTCCTTGATCTAATGGGCGGATATGTTTAATTAACCTTTGTTTCTGCAGAAGCAGACATCCTGGCAAGCTGTAGGAAATCTAAAGAAGGGAAATCTAAACTGCACTGATCCTAGGCATATTCTATACATCTAGTACTAGATAAAGAATGTTAATATAGATAAATACTGTTGCCTAGGAGATAGATATGTATAAGCAATTTCTGTAAAAGAAATTTAACGTGTATCCCCTGTAGGACTAACCCTCATTAATTTCACAAAATCTACCTATGGTCTCATGTCATTGGGACACTTGTCTCATGTGTCTGGCACAGTTCTTCAATAGGTGGCCACAAAAGCACGTATTTAAAGTGGAAATATTCTGCTTTGTATCTATTGTATGGAGTTAGACCTGACAGCCTCATTGCTTGTTCCATGTCCTCCAGTGACTTCTCCAGACACCAGATCTTGGAGTGACCCTTCCCAGAGCTTCCTGTAAAGTGCAGATCATAATGTTTATAGCTAGTTCTTCAGAAGGCTTATGGCGAGTCTAATGCAAAGCAGATATCCTTTGCATGAAATTGCTGAAGGCACTGTTTTTTGCTTAAAAAACTAAAGCACTGCAGATTACAATCATACGAGCACAGCAAACTCCCTGGCCACAATGTCCCTAATCTTTCACTAAAAAATCACTAACTTTGTATGAGTGTTTTGAAAGAATGCAAATCAGAGCTTATCGTCTCTGACCTTCATCAGCTCTGCTGCCACAATAGCATCATTGTTTCCTATCTGCTCCCCTTAACAAGCTACACCCTCCATTCCTCCCACTTCCTTTCCATCCCAAACCTTTCCATCTGAGAGGTTTTTTAAAGCTCTGCTTTGTCATCTGGTTTTGCTACTACTGTGGTCTAAATGCCAAATTTCTTCAGTCCTGGTCGTCTTAGTCTCAGTCAGCCAAGTCTCTGTTTTCACTTAAAAGGCATCTTATGAGCTTAGCTTGAATGCTGGCAATTCCTTCTACTCCTGTAGTCTAACAAACAAGGTATATTCCCAGTTGAAAGAAACATTTATGTTGCAGCATTATTCTTACTAAAAGTATGCTGCAGCAACACAGTATCAATCACAGTCATAAACAGTCCTTTTCCCACCTCAGCACTGTGACACAACTCTCCCTCATAATACTGTGCAAAAATCTCCATTGTCACAGTACGTAAGGACTAGTGCTAAGGGTGCAGTTAAATTACTAATTTACTAATCCCATGCTTTGTCCGCTGGGTTTCTGTTCCAGAATGAAGTGTTGTGACAACAAATGGGGTAACCAAGGAAAAATCAAACTGGCTGCAACTGTCAGAATTATGAGTTCAATATAATTCTTCAGCCTGTTCATACTGGTCTCTGTTTGTTTCTAGTAAGGACTGATGACTCCAAAAGCCACAAACTGTGTGTGCAGTTCTTGGGTAATGACAGTTTCCTTTGTAATATTGCCCAATGTCTGAGACTATCCTGATAGGGTTTTGTATCCCTGCTGTGAGCAGTATCCTATTGCAAAGAGAAGGTTTGCACAATGAGAATAGAATAAGTCTTTATGTCCAGATATAAACAGTGATCTCCAAAAGCTCTTAACACTGACCTAACTCAGAACACAGTCTGTGGATGCAGACTGACAGAGACGAATCTTGGAGATTCTAGACCAGCATGGTTCAAAATGCAGCCCTCTGGCCCAATCTGGTCTGCAGGGTCTTCTGTTTTGTCTGAAACACCTCTTCTATGGAAATTCCAGCTAGCAAGCTGCTGCCTCTTCCCAAAGAGAAGGAAAGGAGTGATGGTTATTCTCAGGATGAGCTTCTGTCTCAGCCCAAAGAGAGGGAAATGGGCAAGGATAGCACCCTGATACAGAGAAGTTGTTGCTGTGCTTCTGTCTGAATGATTTTTTGTGCTTGGACATGTGAAAGAAACATTCCTAGATAGCCTGCTGCCTTCTCTCTTTGCTGAGCAGGTAAGAGCAGCAGCACGTCTCCACCACTGCTGTTCTCATTTGCTACTTGTTGGGGGGTGAGGAGGAGGGATTGGACACAGAGTAGGGAGCAAGGGACAGTAATTTCCCCCTGCAGCCTGTCACTCCACCCAGCCTTCCCCTCAAGTCTGATTCACTGCCCAAGTATGACAGTGTGAATGGCAGGAGGTACGAAATCACAGTCCTGAACTCCTATTGATTGTCATCTCAGTCAAGCTAATGGGGGTACCTCTCCAGATTTTGATCAACGACAGTTAATGACACTTTTCCTCCTTGGAAGTAGTAGACACTTCTTTCTTTTGTTAGCATGTCTGATAATAGCAGGGGATTTTTCTGAAGGTAATCTTGGAACAAAACGGCAGCTCCAGGCACTCTGTAAGAAGCCAAATACAAGGGAAGGGTGGAGCAAAGTTGCTATTTGATAATAGAAATAGTCTACAAGAAAGTTTCCTTATCTCTCTTCAGTGCTTGTTTCTCAGAGAATAACTGTGATGAAAAAGCAGCAACTATTCTTTTCTGAATGTAAAATCTTTTCTGATAAGATTTCTGGAAGAACTCACATTCAAAACTATCTTAATTCAAATCCTTTCTATGATGTATTTCTTCCATAACATGTTTCTATGCTAATCCACTAGGCGTTGCTATTTACATCTTTAAAAGAAACAGAGTACTTAATCTGGACTGATTGTAGACTAAGAATGACTAAGTGCATGCATGTTCCATAGGAAAGCATAGTCTCTGGAAAGAATCTATTGCCTCCTGGCAGTAGTTCTTTATATTGTGGTTTTATTACTTATTGTTAGTTATAATCTTCACAAGGAAGGGGCATTTGTCTTTAAGCATCATTTATGCCTTTTAAGGCATATTTGTGTCTGTATCTTTCTGTAATCAGAATCACAGAATATTCTGAGTTGGAAGGGACCCATAAGGATCATTGAGTCCAGCTTTAAGTGAATGGCCCATATGGGGATCAAACAACGATCTTGTTATTAGCACCATACTCTGAGGAAACAAGAAGTAATTTTACGGTACAAATTAACTCCATCTTAAATAGCTGTCAAATTTTACTCCACCATCTCAATGTATATCCAGATTTGGTGCTAAAGTCACTGGAATGGAATATAGTCATAGCTCTTGAAACAGAGAGGACTGAAGGGGAGAGGAGGCCAGTAATACTGCAGCTAATACAATTCATTCCCACTGTCTTAGACTATGCAAACATTAAATAAGGCTTACTCTTGCAAGACAATGCTAAGTCTGTGCTGCCTTGTATTATAGGCTGCTAATATAGCTCAGAAGTGCACATCTGCTATGTAACAGTGTAAAAAGGTTCCCAAACCAATGCTATTCTAGTGAGGTCACAACTTGATGAAGTTACATTTGGTCGTATATTTAGGCTAGTATTTATTCGGGGTTACATTAAATTCTTGCTCTACAGTAGCATTTTTTTTTTTTCAGTGAAAACTTTGTGAAACTTCTGTGATTTACTCTGTGAAAAATTGCATGGAGAGACTATTTCCTCTGAGTCATCACTGGGAAAAATCCATTATTACAGAGGTGGAACCTCTAATTATGACAGTTAAAATTGAAAGAAAATAATTACATCTGTAGGTATTTTGAACATACTCAAATTTTGCAGGTATATTGAACACACCCAAATCTGTTGATACAGCATATATCAAAATTTTTGCTTTCCAAAATTGTAATTAATCTGTCAAAAATTTTACATTGCTATAATAATTATCATAACAAAGTTAATTAGAGATTGATCCTTCCCAGCCAAAATACCCACTACTAGATAAAACATGACGGTTATTTATACAACAGAGGAGACGAAAGAAATAAGATTACTGCATCCACCAGAGAAGTCTGGACCCTCTGTTTTTTCACAGTATGCATATCTGTCTGCTCTGTATTCTGGCAAGGAAGCCCTGCCAGAAGAGGCATAGGATGTTGTAGAGGTAGCAAGCTTGGAGCCAGGAAGGAAGGCAATACTTCCTGACACTCGTTGGCAATCTCAGAGGAAGGAGAGCATCCTGCCTAGTCATGCTAAATCAGCTAAAGGGTCCCTACTAATACAGCAAATCCCTTACCCATCCTTGTTGAAGCAGAAAGATATTCAGATTTCATTAAGAAAAAGAAGACATGATTTTGGATATGACTGTGCAAAGTACCCATTAAACTTCACTCTCCTACACTGTGACTTTCTAATTTGCTCAAGGGAGCTGTGAAATGAAGAACCCGAGGGTTCTTCAAAGACCTGTCTTTGTTTTGCCTCCCTTTATCAAGCACACTTGGTCAGTTTTCACCTTTTTGTGCTATGCCTTGGCTTAAATATTTATGCCATGTCCCATTTAAATTCTCAGCTGAGAACTTCCATTCTTTCAGCAGCACAATTACTGCACACTATTTGATAATTTGTGAAAATCAAATATATTTAGTGTGACTAAGTAGCAGAGTTCGAATAACAATGGTTTGCCTTTATACACAGAACTTCCATATCCCCTCAGCCAAGGTGAGTCCGCAGAGTTCAGCCTCTTGCACCATAATAGTCCTTTACTTCTTGTCCAGTAATTGCCAGTTCCACAGGTAGTTTTTGTACTATTAATGTTTCAAGAACCCACCACAGTTAATCACACAGTTTATTGTTTTAACTGTTTAGAAGTGGGTTTGGTTGTCTTTTCAGACAACTGGTCACAAATGGCAGCTTAAATGGCAGTTCTAAAGCTGTCAACCTCATGAGGTGATTCCACACAAAGTTAATATTAGCAACATTAAATTCCAAAAATCCTTGTAAAACATTTATTAAATAATATAAATTTAAATTGGTATGTGCTTACACCAGTGTAAATAACAAGTTATACAGAGAAGAATACATTTAAAAAAAAAGAACTAATGCAAAAAAAGCCACAACAAAAACCTTAGGAAAAACACTCAAAGAAGAAAGGTGATATTAGGCTAAATTCTCAGACTGTTTCATTACTATTGCTGTTGCCATTTATCAAGGACTTTCAAGCCAGTTCTGATATTTTGTCCCTTTGTGATTGTAACTTTGACCATTACATTCTCAACTGTGCTGTTCTTACCTAAACTACCCCTCTTAAAAGTTTCTTTGTCCGCATTATTTCTGGTAGGATTTGAATCAGCAAAGCAGCACATTTCCTGTCCTTGGTGGGATGAACCCACACTGGATATGAGGAGATTGTGTCAGCACTAACAGGATGCAGACCAGGAAACAGTGCATTTTATTAATAGGAACTAGAATAAGAGTGGCAAAGTTTTGGCAGAAGTAGAACGAAATGGTTGTACATGGAACAGAGTAAGAGCTGGAACGAAAACATTTTTTATATAACTGAAACAAGGCTGCCAGCAGACTGGTTTGGTAGATTTGGAAAACATCAGGAGCATATGAGAAAAAGGTTCAGCTCAAAACCTAGGGTTTGAATGAGAGCCCTGGCTGCCTAAATAACTGGGGCTGTGTCTCCAGCAGGCTGGAAAAGTCTACTTTAGTGAGTTGAGAATACAAATGATTTATGTCCTGGAGCAAGGAGCCATTGACACTCTCCTGAAAAATGAATAGTCAAAAGTTTGGAATTAGCAAAAACGGAATTAGAATTAATATTGGTTAATAATAAAAAAACTGTCTCAAAATCTGCTGGAACACAAAGCATGCTTCTCAGAGAGCTAAAAGCGCACATGGACGAAAATACAAATAGGAAATAGCTGTGTGCTGTGGATCTAAAATAAGATCAGGAGTAGCCACAAGTGTGGTGCCTTATAATGTATTAATCATAGCTCTGTCTGCTACACACTTTCTAATCTGTACTCACATGTTTTCATACCTCTAGCAGCAACTTTAGAGTCTCTCCATGATCCAAACCTGTGACACATTTTTGAAATTTGCTAAATGGAGAAGGAACGTGCATCTTAAAAAGATGATGTTTTATTGGTCAGCTTTAAAGGCTGGTCTTCCTGTTAATTATGGTTACATACTGAAAGAAGTCTCTAAAGGGATAGGTGAGCATGGTCTTCCATTAGCTGTCTGGAAAAGCACAAAAAGTCTTATTTCTTCTGTAGCCAAAAGAAACATATATTTAGCTTGAGGGAGATGAAAACCATCTTTTTAGAGAAATAAATTTTACAGCCTTTTTCATTGTTGATTTGTGACATTGAGATCTGTAAAATCAGGCAGTATCCTCCTTTATGACAGCTGCATTTATAACAACTAACATGGTAAGAGGGTAGCCCTTTTAATAAAGCTTTTAGAAGGGAGAAAGTGAAAGCTGCTGGTGAATTGATGCTGTAGATGCAGCAACCAAGGACAAATCATGGCAATCCCACCTTGTTTTTATACTTACGTCTTTTGGGAACTGACAGGAAGGATTATTTTTGATTTATGCCCATTTCTGAGAACTGGACCAAGTAATTATCAGGTAGTCCACCTGTGTCATGCAACAGCTATGTCAAAAGCCAACAGTCAAGCTACATATCATAAGGATCTTGTGTGTGGTGTTGCCTCATGAGCACAGCTTTAAACCAAGCTGGAAAATTCTGGGGATGAGACAGACTGTCATCAAGCTGTTGAACAAATCTCATTTGCTTTTAACTCGAGTAGACTCCTGTATCTGAGGTCTCCTAAGGCCCTCTGGAATCATATTACAATGATTCCTAACTTTTAATGCTGATAATCAATTCTTCTAACACAGGTGAATGTCCTAAGTGAATCTTTTACTTCTATGTGCAAAATAGTTCATCAGAAGTTTCATTTTTTTTTTTTTCATGAGGAAATTTTTACCTGCTTCTACTTTTTAATTGCCTTGTTTGCATGACAAGAAGTACGAAATGAAACATCCATAAGATATGTAGAAGCTTAATGGCAGAAAACCTAGCTATGGCTCAGTGAAACTGAAAACTTTTGTAAAATCACAGCTGTCTCTGGGCAAGAAATTATAAGAATTGTGAAGATGAGCTCAATTTAATGAAGTATTAAAGATGAGTCCTGAAGTTTAAGGAAATTTTAACTGCAAGCAGAATAGTGCTGCAACTCTTTCTGTCATGGTTCAGACTGTATTTAGAAATGGTAGCTTAGACCCATCTCCACTAATATACAACAAAGCAAGAAAGTGAAAATCAGTTAAGTGGAAAAGGAATTGAGTTTTACCATCTTTTCCTGAATTGAAAGTTTGCCAAGTTACTCCAAGAAAATCCTTGGCGAGGTATAAGAAAAGCCACAAGGAAACTGTTTCTGAGCTAAAAAGTCGAAGAAGCCCAGCTGATCCAAACAAAGGATTCTTTACATGCTAAAGACAGGGATTCAGCAGGTGGTCACATTGCTTAGGCTCTGTGAAAGGAAACTGAAAAGGCAGAACTACATCAAGCTGAATCTAGCATGGGCATGACGTGACTGCATTTTGCATCTGACATGATGGATATCTGCAGCCACAATGGCCAAATCCATGGCAATCTTGCTTTCCAAAGAGCATGAAGGACTGCTTTTTTTTAAAAGAACTGAAGGAAGATTCCACATTAATTTTGATGCACTGTGCACTGTTTCCAGAGAATGAAAAGTTATGATTATGGGCCACCTCTCAACATTGTGACCATTTCTCTAGTGATTAAATGTGAATCAAATGACATTTAGTATTTTGCAGATGTTTTCACACACAGGAATTGGTACAGGAGAAAAAAGGCAGGGGAAAAGCAGGCATTTTACATCTTATGACCTGGTTATAATTCCATTTAAAATGTTAGTGAACAATTGCATAGAAAATGGACAGCCTAAAAAAATGGCAAGAGTTATAAAGGGAATAACTGTAGTTATGTGAGCCAAATCAAGCCAATTCATTTTCTGCTACTGAAAATCTGATCAGGAAAAATAGGCTAAAGGTCTGTTGTTGCCCTTCAAGAGATCCAGTGTTAAGATGAAATTCATGCCTGAGTGCAGCGAAGTAATTTTGAAAAGTCGAAATTTGATTTATTGTTCTCTGAAAGGTTGTGTAAAGCTTCCTACTAAAGATCTCAAAGTTAGACAAAGGTGGTTTGTATGATTAAAGAGAATCATAGTTCTCAAGGACTTTTAGAAGATGCCGACATAGGTTTATTTTTTACTGTAAATTTTAGGTTTTCTTTCTGAATAGATGGAACGTCTTGCATTAATTTGTTCAGCATTTGCATTGCAGACATACTGATTCAGCAGTAGTACAGGTGCAGATTTGCAGTAAATGTTACACACAGATTCTGCTCTCATCTATTAAAATGTCAAAACAAGAAAACAAGATTTGAGAAAGCCAAGAGATGATACTATTCAATAAATTGTGGTTTATCAAAAAATGTACAGAGAAGACATTCTTGGGCCATTCTGCTCTAGGCAAATCTGTAGCACAACTTGCAAGGTCTTAAAACATGGTCCTGCAATGGAAGGGAAAAGCCAGACTAAATTAAAGGAAATACTCACTCTTTCCCAGTAACCAAGTTCTTTTAGGCTGCAAATATGAGATGAATTTGGGATTTCAGTTATTTATTTTGAGGAGATCAGCCAAAGTAGAAGAGTGGGTGGATTTGCTTGTGACTACATAATGCAGTTCTCTTGTGCTTAACCCAGTGTAGCTTCAATGAATTTGGGCACAAGCAGTATTTCTGACCCTTAAACACTATTTAAGTTATGCAAAATCACAACAGTTTCAGTTTTTAAATTACAATTTATATTTACCCACACATATATGTATCTCTCTCTCCTTTCACAGGTTCCTTTCTCCTTATATTTCCCCTTTGCTTGCTCACATTATCCACAGTATCAGAAGTTTCAACTCAGAACATCCTGGCTCTTGGCAATGTTTTAGTCTTCATTTTACTGCAGTGCTCCTGTTTTATTTTTTATAGTATTCCAGAAATACATCAAAATGAAATAACAAAACTTGAGGATTGAAGAGAAGCTTATGCCGTAGATATGAACTGAGAGAGTTCTGTACTTATATTTTGGCCAAGGTACATTACTTTTGTAGACTGAGGACCCCACAAACCAGCACAGTTCCTCCCAAGCTTTTCCAAAGGAATAAGAGATTTACTGTAAGTGGCATCGGAAGACAGAATGTAGTGGCTTTTTTGTTGTTGGTTTTTTTTTTTTTTTCTAATTACAATGTATTTTTAATGAGTTAGCAGATTGAATATTGATTAAACCTATTAATATATTGAATCGCAATTTGCTACTAGTGACATAATTTGCTTCTAGCAAATAGTCTTATCTAGAAAGTTAATCTCTGACCCTTCTGACAGATCCTAAGTGTGTGTTACTGTTCAATGAAAAGATAAAAACCAATGCAAAAGCCCAAATGTTACAGGATACAATACATGCTTGTTTTGAAATTGCTTTCCTTAATTCTCTAATGTAAAGCATGTTGTACTCTTTATCGATTTAACACTGAAAAAAAAAAAAAAGGATGGGCTCTTTGTAGACTGTATTAGTAGACTTTGTAGACTTATCAACCACAAGTAGTGTGTCTGTTCTAGAAAAGAATGCTGTATAAACTAACACATGAACACTCAGCTCAGTAGTGAAAACTTCTCAAAGGCAGCAATATTATCCTATGACTGTATTGTGTGCTTAACGAACTCTCTAGTTGAGGACAATGTAATGCCATAACAATATGATATTTACATTACATTCATAAGCACACATACTTCCTTATAAACTTCATTGGTGGAGTAAGTTCCTATAGGTTTACTACCCGGTTTACCCACTTTATAAAGGCTTTCAACTCTGTATTTAAATACAGAACTAACCAACAGTGTGTTATACGGTGTAAATTTAGCGAATAGTATCTCTAGCAAAGTGCAGCTGAAGAGGAATTTTTATAGACAAAATTTGTAGCCACTTGTTCCACCATTCAAATCACTTCATACAGAACTCCCAGAAGAGATTTTCCATTCAAGTTCAATTTAGATCTTCTTTAATTAGACATTTCCAAGCACAATAGTGCAAAGTTATGTTGTAGGTCCAAGAAAAATCTGATATTTTTTACCCGAGTTGTGTCAGAGTTTATTCTAGAAGGAGTGCTATTCATGAATAGGTAAAATACTGTCATAACAAAAACTGTTACAAAATTCAGTTGCCAAGATTTCTCTGCTAAGTTGGGAGGTGCTTTAGGAAAAAAAAATCTATTGCCACTTAAACGGTGAAGGGGCATCAAAGCTTCCAAACATTTGCAAAAGATGTTGTGATTAAACATGGAAAAGGGAAAACTGCACTTATAGTAATGAAGATAGTAAACTAAAATTTAAGGGCTTTCATGGTCAGAATATGTTTGCATAAAAAAAATTATCTGGTTTAATTTTCATAAGGACATTTTAACTTAATTCTCAGTTACATCAACTTAATTAGAGATTGCAGACAGAAGTAGATATTTAAAAATAACATAATTTTAAATGAAAAATCTTTTTCCTCCTGAAGTATTGCTCCCACACTGCTAGAATGCTGGCTGCTATAAAAGCCAGTAATTTTCATCATTAATGTAATATATTTGTCAATAATTTAATATGGAAAATTTGATTTAAAAATAAGGGGGACAAGATCTGTCAGCACGAATTTTTTTCAAGTATGCTTGCATCACGTTCCAACAGCAGCTGTTCAACAAGGTAGCACTGTTCAACTCAGGGAGGTAAATCCTCAACTGTGTTAGCTGCTTATTATTCTAAAAAAAAGTCTCCTGCCTTACCTATTTTTGTAATAATTCATGTTTTACCAAATTGGCTTCAGTGTGGTCTATAAGACACTAAGGCGCACTTTCTACTCTACATTTCAGAGGTAGTAAAGCTTTACTTAATGTATCTGCTTCAGCAGTTCACTTCAGGAGACATGGGCCAGCTGGAGGGAGTCCAAAGGGGAAGGAGAGTGATTGGCAATTAGGAAATACGACCTACAAAAAACAACTGTAAAATCAGGTGTTATTTGAAAGAGGAAAAGAACTATCAAGAATGAAAAAAAGTAATGATTTTTGAATATTTATCAAACTGGTGCAAAAAAGGGGAAAAAATTAATCTCACAGCTATGTCCAGTATGCAACTAATTAATATGCTTAATCTGCAGAAAGCGACAGTTAAGATAAATGTTGTTGGTTTTTTTCTTACGATAAAGTAGTTCAGTACTTTAAACAAACTGCTATGATAATACCACAATCTTAACTGCATTTTAAAAAACTGCATGCCAAAAATTATATATGTGTAACTGATCTTGGCTTTGGGCCATGGAATGACCTCTTCTAACTCTTTGTAGACCCTTTATTTTCTTTTGATTCTTGGCTATCAAGTTATTTAAAATAAACTTAGCTCCTTCTGTAAAAGTTCCAAGATCAGGCCCTAAATCTGTCATGGTGTTGATAATCATGACGATCAGAAGTGTAACACTTGTAAAACTGGAATGTGAAATCCCTTACCTCACAAAATGTCAGTGAGAATCTCCTTAAAAATGACCTTGTGATATGATCCTGACAAATCCCAGCTGTATCTGAAATGGAAAGGTTATTTGACAGTGAACTTTATTTTAGTGTGGTGACTTCTGGCTGTTTGCAACAAAAATAAAGTGAATGGTACAGTCAAAACACCATAATCTCCTACAAGACCAAAACCAGAGTCATATTTCATCTGCTATTTCTTGTTTCAGATATATTTTAGTTTATTGCTTTATGGGTTTTGAATGCTGAAGTTCATAAATAATGGTGAGGTCAGCTGCATTCTCTTAAGTATACAAATAATCTGTAAAATTTACTTCTTGTTAGGCTATCCATGCCCAAATAGAAAATCATTTTTGACTACATTATTTTTAATTTAGAACAAACTCTGTTTGAGGGTACAGTATGTACATGTACCTCTTCTTACAAGTTATCTGAGCCTAGACTGACTGGCAGCTCAACTCTGTACATACAACTGTGTATTTTGGGAACAAATGGGACATCACAGCATTCTAGATAATACAGTGGGGGAGTGCTTCTGTTTCCCAGGCATCCCTCTGTTTCCCCTATGAATACTATCAAAGAATAACCAGGTGTGCAAATTGAGTAGGAAAAGAGCTGAATATCTGGGATTCACATTTTTCCCATCACCAGTTTCTGGAACTAACTTCTTCTAATTTCTATTTAGAACTGCTCAGAAGGGAACCATGAATCCTAAACTTTGCAAGGAAAAAATATTTACTGTTCAGTCATCCCACCACACTTACTGTTGTTTATGACTCTGACAGTGACACACAGTGCCCTGTTACATTCTTAGAAACTAAATACATGCACAAATAATACTGTCCCCATCTTCAGGAATTTGCAGTTTAAAAGATGTTGTGGCAGGATAAAGCAACAGCCGGAGACAAATTTTTCCATCTCTACTGAAATGTTACTTGTTTAGAAAGTGGAAGCACATAGAATAAAATAAATGAAATGTAAATGACAATGAAAAGGAATTTTCTCCCCTAAATTGTTCTATAGAATTTTTCTTCCTGAAGTACTGAAGCAAAAAATATATCTGTAACCATGGAGATTATACCAGGCAACATGCATAATAATTCAAAATGTGGCATCACACAAATGTTCTTTGTTATGAGTGGATTACTACAAAGAAGTAGATTTCCCCTTATCAATTTTCAGAAGCAGGGTAGATGTGGTTCATTTCTTGACCCTCTTCTTTTGCAAAGAGAAAGGGGAAGTGTCATCACTGTGGTATGTGCAGGAGAGTTGTATTGCATTCAGTTTGAAAAGACTCAGCTTCCCAGGTTCTTGGCAGTTTTTAGTCGTAGATACAATTTGCTGAAATCCACAACAATGACCACATGGCATGAAAGATGGCCATGGAGACAGTTACAGGATAAATAGTAAACAGTGCTAATTAATTTTTGCTTGGGTCTTCTTGTTCATTTGTTTTTAGGACCACAGACAAGCGTACAAAATCTATATTAAAAACTATTCCTGTTTAATCCTAGAAATACCATGGATTGGCTAATTTAAGTGCTAGCTATAAAACAGGATTCCTTCACATTTGGCAAATTTTTTTCTGTGCTTATTCTTTCTCTGCATGGATGGCATCAAATAGCAAATAGCTCTCAGTCTGCCAGCTTCTAGTGCAGGATGAATATTGATGCAGTTCTGATACAATCTATATAAAGCAAAGAATAGCTGTGATCAGGACCTTTCATAATACCTTCATTTCATAATTTCACTTTTTCTCACAAGGAGTTAATTAAAATCTGGTGGTTTGCAGTTTGAGTTAGGAAGAGAAACTGATGATGATGTAAATTCTATTTACTTACAAGCAACATAGAAAATGGTGTTTCCTTGAAAAGAGGGAAAATTCAGAAATTACCTACTTTTTATGCAGTCCTGAAGTACTCATATGTTTTTCAGAGTCACACAACCACTTTTTTTTTCTGCCTCTGCAACTTCTTTTTTCCAATTCCTGGCATTTTTTCCCCACCCTGAAATTACAGATTTTAGTAAATCTCTTTCAAATTCCTCCTCCATCTTATTTAGCCTTGGCAATAGGCCATTGTTTCACCTATCACTTTTTTAAGGCTGATTTTTTTTTTTTTTTTGCATTTCTTTTAAGTGACATCCTTTTTTATGCTCTCCAACTTGAAAATGCAATTTCGCCCAGCCATCAATGGATAGAACTAGAACGTAATTAATTCTTTCCCTTTCTCTTCTGCAGGAGGCCACATAGAAGTTTACACAGTTTCTTAACGTATTACTTTTGTCCTAGAGGAGCTGAACCCTCGGAGACCAGTGGTAACCATAATTTCTATCGTTTCCTAAAGTGGGTGTTATCATGCAAAGCATATTTTTTCCAGAAAGAATAATGTTACTCAACATACTCACTCTTAAATTTAGCGAGTGGAATTCAAATAGGTCAACAATGAAGCCTAGAAAAATTAAGCAAATTAAAGCTATGAGAAAAGGTTTCTTTTCTTTTCTAATTGGCAAGATAGCTGTGCCTGACTGTGTGATTAGTATCATTAGAGATGGCCTGAGAGAATTTGGATTTGGAAACCGATAAAGACTTGAAGAAATAATCACAGTAAATACAGCAACAGCCATTATTTTCTTTTCCTGAGCAGCGAAAGCTGCTCCATGCTGCACACACGTGACAGTATTGCAGCTCAATGATTTAATAAAGCACTCAGCACTCCCAACCCTTATGAGTCAAATCAGGGACATTTCCATTCCTTTGTATTCTGACTTAATTTCTGTATCCTTTGGTAGAATTTGCATTAAAATATGTGCTGTATATAAGACGGAGCCCTTCCGAACTTCTCTTCCCCCTGCACTCTGAGCTGATGAGGCCACACCTCAAATCCTGCATCCCGTCGTGTCCCTCAGTCAGGGAGGACATTGAGGTGCTGGAGTGAATCCAGCGAAGGGCAATGAAGCAGGTGAAGGGTCTAGAGCTCAAGTACTATGAGGAGTGGCTGAGGGAGCTGGGGATGTTTAGCCTGGAGAAAAGGAGGCTCAGGGGGAACCTTGTTCTCTACGACTCCCTGACGGGAGGCTGTAGCCAGGTAGGGGTCGGGGTCTTGGCCCAGGCAATCAGGGACGAGAGGACACAGCTTCAAGCTGCGACAGGGCAGGTTTAGGTTGAACATCGGGAAGAATTTAATCACAGAAAGGGTGATTAGACACTTGGAATGGGCTGCCCAGGGAGGTGGTGAACTCACCGTCCCTGAAGGTGTTTAAGGAAAGACTGAACGTGGTACTCAGTGCCACGGTCTAATTGAAACGCGGTGGTGTTTAGTCACGGATAGGACTCGATAATCCCAGAGGTCTTTTCCAACATAAATGATTCTGTGATTCCTTTGGGTCAAACCGAGCCTGCGGTGCTTACGGGCTCAGCCTCCCGGAGGAGCTCTACACAGAGCTCGGAGACACAGACGAAGGCAGCCGTCGGGCACGGAGCCCCTTCTCGCGGCTCCCGGCCGCTGCGCTGGCGGGACCGGCGCCTCACCCCGCCCGGCTCGGCCCCTCACAGGGCGGGGCCCGCCCCTCACGGCCCTCCCGCCGGCCCCGCCCCGCCCCGGAGCTGATTGGGTCTCGAGAGCCGTGTGACCGGCGGGCGGGCGGGCGCGCGCTCGCGGGGAGCCGGGCCCGGCGGGAGCGGCGCCGGCGAGGGCGGAAGTGCGCGGCGGGGGCGCGCGGGCGGCGGCGCTGCCCCTTCAATGAGAGCCGGGGCGCGGCGGCAGCGGGAGCGGCGGGGCCGGGGGGCGCAGCCGAGACGGGAGCCGGGCTGGAGCCGCCGTGCGGAGCCGGGCCTTAGCCCCCAGGTGAGAGCGAGCAGCCACCTCGGGATCCCCCCACCCCAACCCCGGGCTTGCGGGGGCCTCAGCCGTCCCGGCCCCGCGCCCTCGGTGAAGGCAGGCGGAAGTCTCCGGGTGCTGGCCGTAGCCTGGGGATGTGGCTGAGCCCCCCGGTCTCCGCGCCCTGCGGAGAAGGACGGAAGGAAGGTACGGGGGTGCCCGATGGTCACCGGCCGTGCGGGGCAGCCCCTCTCTCGCGGGTGCATGGGGCGAGGAGAGCCCCACGGCTTCTACCCGGGGGTTCCTCGGCCGTGGGAGAGCACGGGGTGTGGGCGAAGGGCGAGCGGGGGCAGCCGGTGACCGTCGGGCCTGCACGGGAGCCGCAGTGGGAGGCGAGAGGCCCCGCTCGTGGATTCGGCCGCTCCTGCGGCTCCCGGTGGAGCGGGGACCGCTGTGGCTCCCATCTACAAGTGGGACGTGGGGGCGGGAAAGGGCGAGGAGGAGCTGGCCTTGAGCGTTAGTGCAGGCTGCCCTGCCTTCCCTTGGTGCCCTCGGATAAGTGATAACGTTTCGTCTGTGAGAGATAAACAGGGTTTGGGATGCTGTCGGTCTCAGCTGAACCAGAAGTTCCTGGGGGATCTTGTTTTATCTGTGTAGGTTCTCTCTGTGCCCGTCTTTATCCTCCCTGCAGCCTTACCGGTGTAGATTTTGTAGGAAGAGATGGGTGGTGTCTGAGCGTGACCTTACCTGGAGAAGGGCAGGGAGTGAGGTGGGACAAAGCAGCCCAGTCATGTTTCCTGAACAGCTGGTGGAGGCCTAACTCGGTCATTCTGCTGGAGCCCTGTTGAATCGATTCTCTTCTGAGAACAGGAGACTTAGCCTTGACTATACCTGGTGGAAGGGAACAAGGAGACTGCACCTGCACAAGGAGCAGTCTTGCCATTTTCAAAGCTGAAGTGTGCAGTCCGAGTAGTTTTGGGCTTTGCCTTTTTTTTTTTTTTTTTTTCTGTTCCAATGTTACTTCTCTGGTTTCAAGATCCTTGTTTCTCTTCTGAGGGACAGGGATGTACCTGTCTGTTCTCGTCCTCAAAGGTACATTATTTTCAGGAAAAGCTGGTTTTTTTGTTTTTTTAAATGTCGTTACCCACTCCCTGCCACCCCCCCCTATTCCCCTCCCCAACCGCCCCCACCCCAGTTAAAGTTGTCAGGGTGAGAGTAGGAACTAACAACGGAGAAACAGACTTGTGGCTCTTGGAAGGGATTTGCTTGAAGGCTGAAAATTAATTTATTACAGAGAATTTAATAGCAACATCTCAATATTACTTGACACGCATCTTTGTACTTATTCATGTATAGCACACTTGCTAGAATAATTTTAACTACAGATTTTTGCTTATGATCAGATGATACCAACTTAACATGGTGGAATATTTTGCATTTATTTCCTCTATTAAATACTTCATTTAGGAATAGAGTAGCCTTCAGATTAGTCCTGTAAACAAGTTTCCTATGTTAGACTTCTAGTAGTAAATTGTTTATTTTTACTTCTTTTGGAGTAAGCCAACTTAAATCTGTTTTGCATGCCTAGAAGAAAGTGAAGCTGACCTATTTTTGCTAGTGTTATGTATATACTGCAGAGGAATTTCTAGTGTAAAGATTTAGCTGGAATGCTCTTAACTGAAAGCTTAATTTGACCAGACAATATCCTTTCTTGCCCATCCTTTAAAACTCTCAAACTTGTCTCTAATTGTCAGTGCAGTGGTACTACAAATCTGGGTAGAAGAGCAGTTGAGGCATTTTGATCAAGTGAAGTCAGTAATGATGGGACACTGCCTGGACAACTTGGATGTGTACACTGAAATCCTATGGTTTATAGTTTCTGTGAACTAATGCCTCATTTGGACTTTTAAGTTTTTTCAGCTGCTCAATTGGTTTTGCATCTACTGTTATTTGACCAAATGTTGGATAAAATTACTTGCTTCTCAAGGAAGTGCTGGGGTCCGAGCTTCACCTGGAACAAAATTGTGCTGTGAACAGAGCAGAATTGGCCGCATGAAAGGGCAGAACAAGCTCTAGCATCGTGATTTGGGAATCTGGTTCATAGTTTGTTCTTGTCCTAGGAACCTGTTCACTTTCCAGGCAGGGGATAATTGCATGTTAACTCGATCATTTCTTACTAACTAGATTCAAGCTCCATGTGACTGATTAAATGAATTGCTTTTTATTACACAACGAATTCATGTGAATTAATAGCCTGTCTTAGCAGGAGTACTGTGGGAGCCTGTTTTTCATGACAGCTGTGCAGGCACTAAGCACCCATGGGAGTGCCATCTAGACAAGCAGTGCCTGAGGTCAGTTGGTGTCTTGTGCCTGTTGGTGTAGCAAGCAACTCGGGATGGCAGTAGTGGTGCCCAGGGGTTTGAGTGAAAGGCAGTGTCTGGGGAGGCCACAGAAGCAAATAAATGTAGGTGCTTGCTGCTTTTCACTTCCTGTGTGCCTGATTTCAAGTAACTTTGCATGACTGACTTGGGAGAGGTGCTGATCCTAATTATCAGCCAGGTTATATAGCAACTTATATTCTCAAACTCATTCTGTCATGAGCTGGAAATACTATCCTGCTGTTAAAAAAAATGCGTTTTTTAGGTTTTCTCTCTTTATCCACCTTTGAGCCTCATGTCTCTGCCAGCTGTTCTGCATCACTGTCAAGCAGTGGTGATAAGGTTCCATTGCTTGTTGCCTGCTATTGCTTGGAGCAGGAAGGTCAGCAGTTGTGGCTGTTTCACTCTCCTAGTGGTAATAGTCAACTTTGTGGCTTTTGTTGTATGATACAGTGATGCTTGCTTCTTGATAAGAGGCTAAAGAACATGTATTTAAAAAGTCCTTAATAGCTGCTAAGGAGCAATCATTTTGTTGGTAGCTCTTTTAGCTCATTAAACAGAACTAACCAACTTTCCTCCTTGCCTGCCCCAGAAATATCAAGTTGTCTTGTCATTTAAGCAAGATAAGTCTGTATAACTCATGCTTTATCTCTTTATGTTCTTCCAAATACTTCTTTAATACTAATATTAGAGGATCTGTTTTGTCTCTTATGCTTGAGATGTGCAAATGTGTTTTTTAAGACCTGTCAAAATGAAAGTCATGGAGTCGTGTAATGTGAGAATGTTACCATGAAGAATCAAGTAGCTACTTACACATCAGCCTAAATAACAAAGTGCTTGCTTAGAACTTCAACTCTTTTTCTGTGGAGCCTTGAGCCCATGGCTGTCCTTGCTGAAGCTGTTGACAAAGGAATAATGGTTGATTACACGAATATGAGACTTAAAGGAGATGCACTCCTGACTAGGAATCTTTGTTGGATCACAAGTCAAAGACCGAAAAAATCAGTTCTGGGATTATAAGCATTTGTTAAAGTCTTAATCCTGTCAGCTGTTACTTTGTGAATTAGTGATGCTGTCAGTTGAAGTGATTAGTGTGAAATGTTTTAGGCCACTAATAATGCAGCAAAACTGGAGATTTTAATATGTTCTTCTTAAATTTGGAATGTGTCAAACCTAATCTGAAGTCAAAGCATAGAACTGGAAAGCTGAGAACATGCTGAATTAAGTGATTTCTCTGGCTTACAGCTCTTTCTGTATATATTTTTACCTGTAGTGAAACATTATTTTTCAGAAGAGTGCTGGAGACCTAGACTCAGCCCCTATTTTGGGCATGGTAGATGGACATATTAAAGAATGTTTTCAACTTGGATTTAATATTGATGACTTTTTTTTTTCCAAGCTGGTGGTTTGAATCACAGGTTTAACAGAGAAAAGAATCCCACTTTATAGACAAGATTGTTACAGAGTACTGCATTACAGGATTATACTTAACATGACAAAGCACTTTAAAAGATTATTTGTAGGAACTACCTGAATCCTGGACTTCATCCTGCAGAACACACACTAATGTGGCTTTTTTTTTTTTTTAAAGAAGATGTTTTATAAGGTTAATGCTACCCTGCTCCAGAAGACGCTGTCTTGGGCACCAGTCTAAAGCAGACATTTAAGTAGTTTTAGATCAAGTTGCATGCTATTGCCTCAGCTTTCCAGAAAAGAGGTGGTTTTGCTAATTGGGGAAGCTGTTCCCTGATTAAAACAAATTAATTGTAAAGTATGTCGTGGTCTGTGATACAGCCTTTCCGCTAAACTGCTGCTGCCGTTAGAAACTCCTCTCCATGATGGTACTCCTTTGCTATTTAGTGTTCTTGGCTTACAGCGAGATCTCATTTTGGGTAGGTATGGAATTCTCATTAGTGTACTCACCAAGAAGTCTCACTGACTGACTTTTATGGCAGCTTTCTGCTTTTATCTACCGAGTCATAAAATAGACTAGCCAAGAAATTTAAGGAAATGGTGTTTCGGAAGACAGCACCAGTTTCAAGCACACATTCCTATCTCTCTTTGCACTTTATCATGTTTCAAAACACAGTTTAGGAATCAATTTAATTTTTAAAACAATTCTGCAGGCGTTGGAAATTTACTTTTAAGTTTGTTTTATAAGGCAAACTAAATTCAAAGTAGGCTTTATTGGTTGAATCTGTTCTGAAGTTTTAATGGAAGGAAACTAGTTAATTGTTAGGCAGACCAATTGGTAGTGATACTGTTCATCTTTATCTTCATTTAGCTTGTAGAACAGGATCAAGCAGTGTTCTTGTCCAACTCCTTTCCTTCAGTATTCGCAATTATCTTTTAATATCATCTAGTATAATAGTATAACAGGGGCCATAGCGGAACATGAACCTGTTATACTCTTGTAAATAAGTATTAGATAAGGTTTCTAATTAAGTGTTTAGTCATGATGGATTTGCTTTAAGTTTTCTAGCTCTGGTGTACTGCTTGTGCAAGTTGAAAAAAGGGGCCTTCCCACAGGTAAGATTTGTAGCAACTGCATTGCTGGGCACAAACTTGACTTAAAGTTGCTGAGGCTGGAAGACATTTGTGGAGACTGCCTAGTCCAGTCCTGCTGACTATGCTACTCCTGACTCATAAAATGCGTCATTATCATCTCTAGGCAGAGCTTTGTGCACTCCAGCTTTTCTCATGGGAAAGACAACTCTCCTGCCTTGCTGCTCTCTCCTAAGGAGCTTGTGGCCATCCACACAGCAGCAATGTAACCATGAGAACTATTCCAGCTCACCTCTGTGATCCCAGGGAGGTTCTAACCCCTGCAGCTATACACAACCCCCCCCCCCCAACATCTCCAGCTCATTCCCTGTTCTGCATTCATTCGTGTATGGAAGCACCCTGTTGTGCTGATTTCCCGGGAAAGACACGAGCTGTGAGATGAGCTGGCTGTGTATCAGAATAGTAGGGTTTTTTTTATTCTGGTGAAGTGCTCTGCAGAGATAGGCAATGTCTCCAGGAGCACACAAGAATAAATGCACAGTTTATATGCTGCACTAGTTCTGTATGTCCATGTGACCTGTCATTTGCTAGGTCATAAAGGGAAGTGTCCTGAACTAAATGTGTCCTAATTCTCTGTGTTGAAGTCAAGTGGTTCTGAGTTAATAGTCTGCCACCCAAACCCAGAATTACCAAGCACATTGTTGCATTGTGCCATTCTTCATTCTACAGCACTCTGGAGGCTGTGTTGGAGAGCTCACATTTGGCTGTAAGTGCTTTTATAGTGGTAGGCACAGCACTCCATGAGGGAGACCAAGGATAGCACTTCTCCCATAAGTAAAGCTCTCCACAGCCTGGTAGTCTTCTTAACTATAGGGGTACTGAAATTGCATAAGACCCCTATACTGGTGTAATAATCCAGTTTCCATTTGAAGATAGAAATGCTGATTTTGGCTTTGGTGTAAAGTATATTAATACAGTAGTCTGGAAAACTGTCTGTTATTGAAAACATCTGCTCCTAGTCTAGTAGAAAGGCAGCTTCTTGTATGTGCAGAATACCTTGGTATGGTGTTCACTCTACCTGATGGGGGAAACTGGAGTAAAGAAACCTATTTAAAGGTGACTTATCACAGCAGCTGAATTATAGGTACTAAATGTGACTGTGTTGCTTTGTGTGATATAAATGCATTGATTGAGAGATGGAGGGAAAGGTTCAGTGCTTGGCACTTGATTGACGGAGCTTAGTGACTCACAGTACACATCTGTGAACCCCTCAGTGAAGTGCTTAAAATACTGGAAGTACTTTCATGGGCTGTAGGAAGATGATCCCTGAGTGCTCCTAGGGAGCTGGGATTCTATGGTTAAGAGTGAGCTCAGGATGGGGGATTATTACTTGCCTATCTGCTTCAAATGTGGTCTCAACAGTGGCTTACATTTCCCCAAATGGAGATGTGAGCATGAGATGTGAACTTCAGTTTGCAAGCAAGGAATGTAATTTATGGGAAGAGACAGTTGCTTCTGCTGGTATTACCTAAGTGACTTGTGATTTATCCCAGACATCCAGTTCACTGGAGAAGCACGATCTAGTGAGATACATCCTTTGAGGGAGCAACAGTAGCAGCTTGTGGCATGTCTGCAGTGTTTGGTGCCCTGTTTATGAGACCTGGGGGCTGGGTCTGACAGCCCCAGGACAGAATAATAGCAGTGAGAGCTCCTGCAACTCTGTAGCACACTTCTTGGTTGAATTGGTGTTTGTTGGAGAAATCAGTAGTACTGATAACTTTCTTACGGATCATGTAGTTGCAGCTTTTTCACTGCAGTAACCAGAACCATGTTGTAACCTGGTACTGAGGTAAGATTTTGGTAATTTTGAGCTCTAGTGTGCCACTTAAGACACTGTGTGATCTGAGATGTTTGACATGGCTGTTGTACTTGTTAGGCCCCTGGAGATCCAGTTAAAAATTGGTATGAGATTAACTATCTGAAGTGTGTCACCACTGTCTCTTAGTGGTTTGATGGACTTTGTGTATGCTGTGTGTCAAAGTTGGGCATGTTTCTGCATGGGTGAGCTTTCAAAGGAAGTATAGTTGAAATACACTTTGCAAGTCAGTGGCAGTGAGGCTGTTGAACAAGTCTGTTGCCTGAGTGAGACTCTACTGGTATGAGCCAAATTAACTAGTGTGAACTAGTGGTGTCATAATTCGCCCTAAGTAATTAGACAACTAGACTTAGCACCACAATGACAAACTCTTAGCACAGTAATACTAATTAATGGCATTAACTCAGTCTTTGTGCTTGTAGAAGATTTCTATCAGGTTTTCTAGCAAGATCTTGCAGGGTAAGAGCAATGTGGTAGATCTCTCCCTGCTGTAGTCTGACTGCAGTATGTCTTCTGGGTGTTAATATTAGACTTGGAGGCTTTCTGAAAATACTTGGAGACGTCTGGCTAGGTATCTCCCTACAGAAGAAGTGGTTTTAGCTGAAATGGTACTACTGTCTTATGACTTTCACTCTAGGTAACACTATCTTGCTGAAATAAAGAGTATATTCTATCTGGTGCTACATATGCTCTACTAGTTGCTCTGTACTGAGTAATATGGAAAATAATGTGGAGAGTGGTTTCTTAATTTTTCCCCCCATAAAACTGTGTAACTGTGCTGGTTGTATGCTATGTGTGCAATAGTGAGACAATATTATAATTGCCTACATGCAATGGCAATCTCTTGATACTGTTGATACCTGGCTATTAAGAGCATTAGCTTTAGAGCATGACATTGAAACCTTATTTACTTAAATATAGATGTATGTGATTTTTTCAGGGGGGGGCAGGGACAGGGTGTGCTCCAGTGCCTTAAAAGCACTGTTTGAAGGAAGTCATTTTTTTTTCTCCGAGCTACTGCTCAGAAACAAGTTACTTGGCTATTTTTCTTTCACTCTGATGGAATTCTATGAATAACCAAGCAAACAACAAAAATCTCTGAGGAAAAAAAAAAAAAAAAGAAACCCAAACAAACAAATTTAGATATTTAAATTCCTTAAGAACAGGGATATATATTTGCTTATATTTCACTTCAGCATAAGGTTTGAGTTTTAAAGGATTGCTTTAAAGTGTTGCTCTTCTGAGCAGCTGTTCAGACTGATTCTTTCCTGTGACTAAATCTTTGAAGGTTGCAACCTGGCTACAGACTTGGACAGGATTTAGTTCCAGTTTTCCTTAGATATCATGATAATTCTTAGTAAGGTTATTGGCTTGAGATTAGTGGTGATGTGTAAGGTCATGTCTGTCTATTTGTGATGGGTAATCCAGAATGGTCTGTACTGAATGATGTGAGAGGGCATATATTTAAGAATTTAATCTAGTAAGTAAATGTAAATTAAATGTCATCAGATTTGCTCTCCAAGCTGCACTGATACATTTCTGAAAACTTGTAAGAAGAATTGGGCTGTTCTTAACAAGAATGGAGGGAATTGTGGAGAATGTGAGTATGTACAAGTATTTTGTACTTAAAACGGATCGCTGTTGTGGTGGTCCAGATCTGAACAGAGCCTTAAAAGATGGAATTATCCAAGTCTAGCTGTAACCCCTTGGAAAGAGCACCTTGCTAGACTTTGTAGTTGCAAGGACAATAATCAGTTAAAGGAACAATGCACCTGGGAATCTCTTGTTCTTCCTGTTCTACATAACTGTAGGTGCCAAAAATATTTTTGTATACTAAGTCCACTCTTCTCAAAATTACTTGATTTTATTAAACTTTTTTTAGTTTAAGTGAAGAGCTGGAGATGGCTTTGCATGCAAATGTGTCGAATAGTGAAAAGTAAGATATGGTATGGAGACCAGGGTCACTAGTAGGGATTCTTAATCCTAATTGGCTGATATCCAGTGGTTGGATGTCTGATGCTATTGATACTATTAGAATATTTTAGTGTGATATCTGTGTCCTCTTCATACATGCAGAGAGGACTCCTGATCACAACTATATTAAAAATACTGTTTTTATACTCCCTGTGATATTTTCCAGATTTCCACTCTGATTCATTTGATGAAAAACAATTCTGAATTGAAATGGTTCTTCAATCTGTGCCTATCATTTTCCCAGCCTTGTAGGAGAAGAATAATAACCTGGCTTCAGGTTCTGCTTTAACCTTCAACTGCTGTAACACAGTGAACTTGCTAGTCCTGGTCTTGCTTCAAGTGTCTGTCAATTAGCAGTATCTGTGGCTCCTGCCAGAGCATATTTGTGACAGCCAATGTCTGCAAGTGTACACACAGGTCTGGGGGGTTTAGGCTGGTTTAGTAACTAATTATAATTGACTGAAACTGGGGTAATGTAACTTTCAGTGGGTCAAGCAAATGTATTTATTCTGTGTCTTTTCTTGTAACATTTAGGGATATGGCTGTTGCCACTTTGAACAAGAATCTAGCCTATATAAAGAGGTTAGATCCCTTCATGTGTACAGAGTAAAGTAGTTCCTTGCCTTAAATTCTTACTTTTCATCCTGATATTTTAAAGTATTAAATTTTTAAAATCTATTTTGAGCTTCCTGTCCAGTGCCCTTATTTTGGCAACTGCAAGACTACTAGTAGGGAGAACTCCACTTAGGGAGAGAAAATGCCTGATTACCAAAAACAAATCTGAGACTTGGGTTTCACTCCAGTGGTCAGTCTGGCCACTGCAGCAGGGTGGTGGCTGCCACTTGTCTAAGGAGTGAATCGTGAACAGGGTCAGGAAGCTGCTCTGTTTCGGCAGCAATGTAAGTAACTGCTTGGCTGCTGCAGTTCCACCTTCTTTGGCCTTAGTTGTAGAAACTGTTTTTCTCCCTTCACATCAGCACTGAGGCGTGTGTGGCCTTGCAGATGTGACTGGCAGGCCCAGTGGGCTGTGCTGAATGGCTCTGCTGCAGCAGGAGATGGGCTGGAGCAGCCAGGGACAAGGAAGAGGGGACTGAGGGACAGGGAATGGCAATGGCAGCACTGAGTGCTATAAATGGGGCCTGCAAAATTGTCCCAATGTGCTCTGCAAGACACCTCAAGCTGAATGAATTCCTTGATCCAATTAAACATGGCCCAGAAAAATCTCAAGCACAACTGAGAAGGTAGAAATGTCCAGTGTTACATGGGGAAGGATATGAGGATATCCCAAGCAGGAATTTCTTCCAAACCCATCATGATCTCTGTTTAGCTTGGAAACCATTAACTGGATATATGCCAAGAGGTAAGATATTAGCACAACAAAAGAAGACAGAGTAATATTTGTAATTTTTCAGCCTGCATATCCTAAAATTTTCAGTGGCATTAAATATGCCACTTAATCTCCAATGGGTTTTTTTTTTAGTTGAATTACCAGTTGGAGCATTTACAGTCCATTGGAAGCTAATGGAATTTCAGTACTTAAATATTTTCTGGGTAACCTCAGAATGGCTGAGGAGCTCTTACAGTTCATAGCTCAGTGAGATTGTTAATTAGTTTTGTGATCCAGGGAATTTCTGTGACTGCATTCTTGTGGGCATATCACAGAACCAAACACTTCAAAGCCTCTAATTCATATTCTGATAAATGAGGATCACTAAAATACTGTTGCAAAACCTTGTTCTTTCTGTGCTTGCTTTTGATGACATCATATTTAAGTCTTTATAATAGGTTGAATACCCAGTTTTCCTTTAAAAGTAGATATCTGAAGGGTTTAACAAAGCTCCTCTGTCAAGCTATTGGACTAAGGGTTCCTAGAATCCCGTTTTAAAATCCAAAGAATGGCTGCTTTCAGTAGCAGGATAGCAATGAAAAGAAATGTCCAAAGATATCAGCTGCACAGCAAGAGAACAAGGGCTGATCTCAGCAATTTTGCGCTTAGAGCATTATTTCAGTTTTAAATCTCAGACTGAATGGAAGAGCTAGCAGCAATTCCAATTAAAGCCTTTGGAGGGTCTCAGATTCTTTTATTACAGCAGCAGAATAGTTATTGGTAAACAGGTAGACTTAGTGAACCTTCTTTTTTTTTTTTTCCTTATGTACTTGGATGGACTGTAGCAAAGTTTCTTTTTTGTGAAGTGACAAGAGCTTTTTCCTTTGCAGCTGTGGTGTGTTAATGTTTTAATGCATGTGAAAAAACCAGGCATGTTGAAGTGCGGTCTGGTTTGAAATACATGTAGTTATTCAGTCGCAGTCTTTGAATCTTGGTATTAGGTAAACCAGTCCTGTTTGTAAACTGTGTTCTGAGCAGTTTCACTGTTTAGGTTGAGGAGAGGGTGGAGAAAAAGCAGTTTACTAAGCTGTTTATAAACACTTGCCTTGAAGTGCTGAGTTTCAAGGGACCAGCCAAGAATGACACAACATTGTGCAGGGGGCTTTAGTTAACTTGGAGAAATTGTAATCTATACAGATAAGACAAGGGAAGGCTGAAATAGCTGGTGAGTTTAGGGTTAGATACCTTACACTGAAGGTGGCATGGTTTGATTAGTCCTCTGGCCAAGCAGAGCTCTTCAGAAGTCTAAATCAAAACAGCTGATTAGTAACTCCTGTGGTTTGAACTGTAGATTCTATGCTTCATGTGGGCAGCCTGTGGCTGGTGTAACCTTCCTTTCTTAATCTGAAGAACATCTTTCACTAGCATCACATAGCTCCAATTGTGCATAAGGCTGTGTGTTACCTGTTTCAGGATAAATGCAGCATTACCAGAACAGTGGCTTAATCCTTATCTTTTAAAACAGATGAAACAGGTAATTACTTCTATTTTCTTAAAGAAGAAAGACCGCTAGAAAAAGATTATTCTCTGACATGGGGTCTATCTAGCAGTTTATTTCAAAGCAGGATGAATGGTAACCAGGAAAAACCACCTCCCCTACCTCACTCCCCCAAATAAACTTTCAGCAGGTTTGGGGTGTGATTTTCATTTGTTGTTGGGGGTTTTTTTGTTTGTTTTTTTTTACAGCTTATGACACTTAGCATATGAAGTTCAACATGATGTCATTAAACCTGAGGGTAAAATGACAGATGGAAATGAACTAGATTGACTGACTGCCTAATGGACTGCTTCTTGTCCTGTCAGAGGAGGCTGAATCTTGCTGGAAAGTAAACTGTGCCCAAATACGAAGTAAAGAGCAATAGGGGAGAGGAGGCATCTTACCACAGCGTTAGGTGTCTTGTCTGTTCACCTACTCAGAGTGAGCTCTTCAGATGCACTAAGACTCTTTGCCTTAAATCTATGCCCCTAAAACTGAAGGGACTTGTGTAATGTTTTAAAGCAACTGCAGTTGTCACAGGTTCTTCTCGACGCTGCTCGTTTTTTGAGGAGGGGTTGGATTTCCCAAGACTTGTTTTTCTGTGAACAGATGAGTTAATGTCAGTGTCCTGACTGCCTCAAGGATGCTTACTGTACAGAATAGGAAGAAAATTCATCCTTGCCTACTCAGATAACAGAGGAGAGTGCTTCCACTTGTGTTAATAGATTTTTTTAAGCATTTTTTAACCTCAAGGAACTGTTAGATTTAGCTTTGAACCATGTTATGTAAACTGTTTCTTGGGCTGCAGAGGTGGAGATAAAAATAAACAAACAGTTGGCCCCAATGCCTTCTCTTGTTGTTTTATTAGAATATTCCTATTATAATCTCACCATGCCCCTTTCTGAACCAGTGACGTGCTGTTAGCCTGTTGTTCTGTAAGCACTGGTACTTCTGCACTGCCTGGCTGTTCTGGGCTGGAGGGGACCACGCTCCCTCTGGTGCCACCAAAGAAGAGCTGCTTTGTGTGAAGTTTCTGGGACCTCACTGAGTGCACCCTGCACAGGGTCTGCGTTGTGAGCATACTGCTGCGTTCACAGTGTTCATGTAGTCCGGATCCTCCAAAATATTCAAGTGGACTTGGAACAGCTCTGCAAGGAAGATCAAGTACCTTGGCCATGAAGAGCTTTAGATGCAATCAAACTGTAAATTCTTGTGTTATTTGGTGGGTTTTGTTTAATGTTATACTTTGATTATCAATCAGGTGATACTCTAAGGCTGACCTTGTAGTTTCTGCAGGCCATTGTTGGGGTGGAATAGAGAAGGAAGGATTTAAATGCTGTCTCCACTTACCTCTATGATGAACTGAATCGAACTTGTTGGTATTTTTCCTAAAAGACAGCAATTCATTTACCATGACCTTGTAAAGATGTGGTATTTGTATTGACAGGACAGAGAAGTCTTTTCTCTTGGCTATTAGTAAATTGTGCCTTTATTACTGTTCACAGCACAGTGGATTTAGTGCTGCTGCCTATTACATATTCCTAAGTTTGTGATGCCAGAAAAATGTCTAATTTGAAAACTGTGTTACATAACACAACAGTTAAAACAATGTTAGGATATCTGATAAAAGCATACTCACAGGTTAAAACCAGTCAGTTATACTGAAAAGTAGCTAAGGGTCACACTCCAGAAAGCAGCTTATCTACTACTGTGAAAGCCAGACTACTCTTGAGCTAGGACAAAACAGCATTCTCTACAATTTAAGAGCAAGCTGTGTTATTTCTAGAACACTTAAAGTCCCTGAACTGTCTCATTGTGTGGTCAATCTGTGGCTCTTGTTTTTTTGGGTATTTATGTGCAAGCATGCTGAATTCTAGTTTACCATCTGTAGACCATGTGGACAATAGGCAAAGCAACAACTTCTGGAGTTCAGATGCTACCTGTTGTGGTTTCTTCACATTCCCTTGGCAGGGAAATGTCCTCTTCCTTTCTTGCCTCTTTGGTGACTAAGAGGTAAAAATCAACGTCTGTGGCAATGGCTGAATTCACTGTCCCCAACAAATGTGCATTTGTGCTGTACAGGGAGAACCTACGGAGAAGTAGGAATTGTCACGTCCCATTTCTGTACTAAGGAGTGTCTGGGATGAGAGAGCTGAAGTATAACATAATAGAGAAGATTACCAGAGGAAAGTATCTGTCTTCACTTACTGGTGTTTATCCCAGAATGAGCACTTAAAGATGATTAATTTGCATTGCTGTACTAAATGTATGTAGCAGACAGGTGTGAGTAAAAAAAACTCTGCATGGAAAAATACTTCTGCTCAGATGTTTGAAAATGCTGTCCTGAGGGCACTTCTTGATTGTTGGCATGTTTGTTCCTGTATGCATGAGTCAATGAGAACTTAGTTTGATTTGTTGCCTTTCAGAACATCAAGTCATGACAAGGGGAGAAAAAATAGTCACTATCAGTGTATTCCAAGGGCAGTTGACCAGATTGGTCATGGAATCGTCAGTCTCAGAATGCAGGGCACATAAACTGGATTGCTTGGAGTAAACTGCTTTCAGGGGGAGGTTTGCTCTGGACAGTATCCAAAGGTCTCTTTCCAATAAATAATCTTGTGGTGTGTTTGTAGGCTGATGATCCCTTAGTCTCTTGTTAATTTTGTTTAGGGCAGCTGGTTGTCCTGCAGCTTTCTCCAATATACTACTCTGTAACTTCTGTTGTTGGCCTTGTGTTTCCATGCAGCAGCACTTGATGATGTGGCAGTTGCAGTGTTTTTCTAGAGTAATTGTGTCCAGGTAAATTTGAGACTCCTGGGAGGTCCATTGCTTCTGTGCTTCTGGAATAAAGTGTGCTGCTGTAAATCAAGGCTGGTACAGCCACTTCCTGTAGCAGTGTTTTCTGAATGGACTGCTGGTCTCCTTACAGCTCTCTGCCAGGACATGAACAGCTGGGGTCCTTTGTGGTGCTCTGAGGACGCAAGAGTCTCTATCCTGCCATCTCCCATACACACATCATGTGTCTAAAATAGTCATATTCTGGGGGTTTTTTTCTGTGTGGGAGTCCTGACCGGTGACACATCTTTGTTTCACTTATTTCTGCTTTTATCTTCAGTGTGCTGTCCTTTGAGATGCTGCTCTGTGCTAATCAGTGTGGCAGCTGCTACTTGTGCTTCTGATACAACTACTGTGTCCAGTTACTCTTAAAAAAATCCCGACCAAAAAAAAGAAGCAGTATTATTTTTAAGAGGCCTCCAGCATTTAATTACTAGGCTTGCATAACACACAAACAGAGGCTTGTTAGCTAGGGCTTGTTTATTGAAGCTTACTCCTTCATAGCTTAGCAACATCAGGAGAAGAATAGGAACTGAGATTTTTTTTTTTTTTTGCAATAAAGCAGGATTTTTTTTTTTTTTTCCTAAGCAAATTAGATTTGCAGCATCAAAAAGCAGGAAGAGTATAAAATAAATGCTAATGCCATGTCGTAAGACTTTCTACTAGGAGCTTTTGCAACTTGTTCCTGCCAATTTATAGTGTATCTCTGCTGTTTTCTTAGCCTACATGGGGAGAAGATCAAAAGCCAGATCTCTGCCTATGAGCAGATCTAAGGTATAACTGTATCAACATTAAAGAAATATTTTAGAAAGGTGTAATGCTTTATAACAAGAACAGTGAAACCCACTTAATTTCATGTCATTTGATAAAGAGTGAGTTTTTCTTTAGAAATTGCTCTAGACAGTAGTCTTGTAGGCTGGGTTTACAAATAAGAGTAGCTTGTTAGGAACCTTTGACAATTTTATTAATCATTCTATTGTCACAGAGAGAATTTATTTGTTTTATTACCTTGTCCTACTCATACTTTAGGCATAGTTTGCATGCCAGTGCATTGGAGTGGCCCATTCTTTAGGCTTGTGGGGCAGGGTTTTAATCTGGTCTTTGGGTACTTGTGAGACACTTTACCTGCATGCTACCCTGATGTCACCAATGTCATGGATGGGTGACTGTGCTGCTTCTCTCTGCAGATCTGACTGGTTGCCTGGCACTTCGTCTGTGGCAAGCAGGACAATGGCTGCCAGCAAGAGCAAGAACCAGAGTTCCTTGGCCCTCCATAAAGTCATTATGGTTGGCAGTGGAGGTGTGGGCAAATCTGCACTCACACTTCAGTTTATGTATGATGAGGTAAGTAACTTTTGTTCAGCTTCTCCAACGCACTGGTACATATGGCTTGCTAAGCTTTTTTTTTTTTTTTTTTTTTTTTTTTTTGTGGGATGGGAACTAAATGTGGTGAGCAAAAGACCTGATGACCCAACTGGCTGGAGCAGGATGTAGAAAGCTGGGAGATGTGCCCTCTGGAAACATCTCTGGCTAAAGGTGACAAAATTGATGCTTATTTGTGAAAGAACGGTCTACATTCATAATGTACAGGTGCTTGTGTACAGAAACTGTTACTGCTTGGAGTTGAACTTTAATTTTGTAATTTAGGTCAGTTAAGGCTGAAGTCAGAAGTAAACACTCTAGCTCATTCTGAGGTGATGAAGTAGGCATGTTCATAGCATGAATTCTTCCATACTGGTATACAGGAAGCTGGATTAGGCAGCCCACACTAATATGTGAAAGAATACATGATCATGTAGTTCAAAAGTTAGCATTTATCTATAGGGTGTCCACACATACTATAGTAATGTAAATATCTGAACAGGTGATGTCATTAATGAAAGCCAGCCAGTTTAACTGGGCTTAATTGTTGTGTTCTGAGGCTGAGAGGCTCTTTACCTCTCTACTTCTCTGGATGTGTGCTGTTGAACTGGCAGTGGCTTTGTGGATCTGCTCAATACTGAATGAGCTAAAGTATATGCCTGTGTAATTATGGAGCAGGCTTTCGTGTTCAGCAGCTGGATGCTCTCATCTACACCTGTTAGAAGTTCAGATACCTGTACCTGAAGTATTTTCAAATGCATTTTCTTAAAGTGGGAGATCTAGATAATGCCAGCAGATTGCTGGTAACTTATACTGCGACTCTGTTCTTAAATTGTACTGAAGTTACTGAACCGTGTTTTGTGTAGCAAAGCTTGACTAGGCAAATTGTTTCTTTGAAGTATTAAGGGCTTAAATAATTTGCTTTTAATAGTAAAACTAAAAAAAGAGAAGTGGTGTAACTTAGTGGCTGACTGAATTATGAGAAGGTTTTGGGGAATTTAAATGTCACTGAAGTGAAAGAAGGAAGATGGACAAATACTGAGACTGTTTGACAGTAATTCTAAACACTAATCCCTCTCTTGGCAGTTTGTAGAAGACTATGAACCTACCAAGGCTGACAGCTACAGAAAGAAAGTAGTTCTGGATGGTGAAGAAGTTCAGATAGACATTCTGGACACAGCAGGACAGGAGGATTATGCAGCTATCAGAGATAACTATTTCCGCAGCGGGGAAGGGTTTCTTCTTGTCTTTTCAATAACAGAGCATGAATCCTTCACAGCAACAGCGGAGTTTCGGTGAGTAGTTTCTCTCCTAGGCAGGGGAAGTTATCCAGTTCCTGTGTTGCTCTGACAACTCTTCCTGAAAGCTACAGCTCTTTATTCTTTGTCTGGTACCATTTGATCAATAAAAGTGACACCTGACCATTTTTCTCTCAGTAACTGATAACCTAAACCACAGTATTCAGCCTCTGGCTTTAGTTGTCTTCATGCCTGCAACTTAGGAGTACATTATGCCAGCAGCAACTTCAGGCAAGTAACAGATTCTTGGGCTCTTAAAACAGGCATATTCCAGCCAATTTTCAGTCTTAATGGATGTGAAGTTTAATTATCTTAGAACAGTACTTCTGGAATTAAATCTGTCTTTTGGCCAGGTTTCAGATACAGTATTGCTTACTGCTAGAAGCAGGTGCTCTAAGGAAAGGAAGGATTAGCCTCCACTCTCAGGTATGGATTGGTGCCAAACAAGGATTGGCAGCCAAGCATTGCTATTGTATTCCTAGAAAGACACACAGTAGTAGTAAGCACTTCCATTTTTCTTCTTGATATAAAGATTGGCACCAGACTGACCACAGAAACTGCTTGTGTAGTGTGGGGGGTAAATAGAAAAGGATTTAAACCACTGCTCTGGTTTTAGAATCCATGTAGCCACACTCTTCAGGGCAAGTGTTCTAACTCTTTTTGATAATACCTGTTGCCTCAGTAGAAGGTAAACTGGAGATTGCCTAGAACAGCTGTATTACTTGAAGGAAACTTCCCAAAGCATAGGGGAAGTTTAGGAGTTCCTTAAGCTTGTCAGAATTAAAGCTCTTTATCAGTCTGCCTTATGTTCCCTTTGCTTCAATTGTGCAAGGTTAACAGATACTAACTAGTAATGGAAGTGCTGTAGCTGAGGACACTTATTTCTAGGTTTTTCTTAAAGCTAAGGCACTCTAAAACTTTGGTCCAGGTTCTTTACAACCCATGCTGTTCCAACAGCAGTGGAAGACCACAAAATCTTTTACAATAAAGATACTGTTCCTTTGTCACATAATACTTATGTGACTTTGTTCTGCTTCAGAAGGCTGGCAGTCATGGGACACACAAGCAGACCTCAGTTTGCTCTGAAAGAAGCCAACAGTTCAACTGTTACAGGACTGCAAAACTGAGTACTAGGACTCTTAGAAACGTAAGATGAAGGAAAAGGTCAGGTAACACTCAAAGAACACAAAGAAAATGAGAGACAAGTGGAACCACTTGGTTTTGGCTCATGTGCCTAAGTGAAACAGAATGTTAATCCCAAGGTTTAAGGCTTTGAATGAAAAAAGAGTAGGAGTATTTATCTTGGCAGTTTGGTTTTTTGTCAGACTCCTGTAACTAAGTTAATAGTGTCTTGGTTCAAGATTCCAGCACAGCAAAACAATGAAAAAGCAATGCTAGCCCTGAAGATGAAGGGCCTAAGAGCTTTGATGATGCGGAATCTCCTACTTTTCAGAAGTAAAACAAAGAGTGAAATTAGTTAAATGGAATATTTAGGCTGACATGCAAGAACCAGCTCCTTGGTTCAGGAAGGAGTGTGGAATGGCTAGTATGAGTCACTGGTATCCCAGGCCAAACTGCAGATTGGTATTATTGATCCTTTACGTGCCAGAATTCTAATGCTATGAAAAAGTTTAATAGTGAACAAACTATAGGCTTGTCTTTAAACCCTAGCTTTCCTGCTGATGCTGTGCATTCAGTGTTTGCTTTCAGTGCCTCTGTAATCTGAAAATGTGTGAAGGTACAGTTAAATGCAACAGCAGATTGTCTGCTTCAGTGTTAATGCTATTTTAGAATCTCACATACTCTCCATACATTGTTATTTTGTAGATGGAAAATGCAGGCATCTGAAGTAGTGTGGTAACTCAGGGAAATGAGAGGGTGTAGCACTGTGCTCATGCCTCGTTCAGCTCTTCTTCATAACAAGATGAAGCAATCTGGAAATAGAGTGGTAGAGTTCTTCCAGCATCCTAGATGGACAACAGCATGTGTCAGTCTGGTTTCAGCTTGTGTTTTACCCCAGTAACAGCATAGACTGAGAACATGCAACATCACTCCATCTCCTTTCCTGGGCGCCGGTACATCCTCTTAGCATGACAGGCTAATGCTGACAGTTTGAGTACCTTCCTGGAGTCTTTGAAGGAGGAAGGTTGCTAGCATTTTAGTTCAGAATCGTGTAGTAACTCTCTCCTTTGGGTCAAGTTTAGGTAACCATTAGGAATGATCTCTGCCAGCTACTCAGGTTGTTTGCAACCTACTGACTACTGGCAAAGACTTGATGTTGCCCAGACCTATACTGAGATGTGATGCAGACTGTGAATTAAAGATGGTGACTGAATGCCAAGGTGGAACTTGGCAAACATGGCACTTGTACTCTTTTCCTCATTCAAACGTGAACTCCTGCTGCCAGTTGCTCTTCTGCCTTACTCTTCTCTCCTAGAGCCTGATTACTCATTAACTAAATGATAAAACTGCCTTCCTGGAAGTGTGAGGCTTTCAGTAGTGTAAAGCCTTAGCATTACTACGCTAATCTTGGAATAATTCTAAAGCATGCGTCCAACTGTTGTGAAACACCCAGTTGTAAACACTAATAATGTGCAGACCACTTGATCCACTCCACATAAGTGTGGGAGTTTTGTTGCTGCTACTAACACAGATATTTTTATTTTGAATACCTAATGCATTAGGGAGCAGATCCTGCGTGTGAAGGCTGAAGAGGATAAAATCCCTTTACTGGTAGTGGGAAACAAATCTGACCTGGAGGAGCGCAGACAAGTGCCTGTAGAAGAGGCTCGAAGTAAGGCAGAAGAATGGGGGGTACAGTACGTAGAAACCTCTGCCAAAACTAGAGCAAATGTAGATAAGGTAAGAGAAATGATATCTGCTCAATTAGATCAATGCTCCTTATGTTTAGTAGCTGACTCTCGCTGGGGCAAAAGCAAGTCCAGGGTTTTTATTAAAAAAAAAAAAACCAAACCAAATGAACTTACTGGAACATATACACTTAAGCACATACCTACCTTGGGGAACCTGAGATCTGGAACAAGTTGATGCTATTGTCTTGTTTTAACTGTTTTTATCTGAACTAATAGCTTTTCAATAGTACTTTGGGTAGATGGTTCTAAGGATTCCATAAGTATGTTAATTTGTTTGTAGGGTGTGTCCTTAAAACACCAATAAATAACAAGATATGGACACTTAGCACATGTTCTCCCTTTCCTATAAGGCTAGATGTGTCATGTGGTTAATCTTAAACATTTTATTCTTGTTTTCTGCCAAGGCTACTTTGAATTGTGAGAAGAACTTTTTTGTGTCCCTGTCCTTGGTGGTATAGAACAGTTATTCTCATGGTATTTTACTGCTGGTTTCTTGCATAAACAGTGGTGATGGGATATTCTAGAAGATAAATGAATTATGACTTTGAAGTGTTTGTCCTGTATAGAGGACAAAACCATTTCAATCATCCCTTTATTTTGTTAGTAGTGAGGACTTCTTGAAGAAAAGTGTGCCTTTTTACTTCACCAATTCACAGAAGATGATCTGAAATTACTGTTTGCACCCTAAGGGCTCCAAATGTGTCTTACTAATACGCATCTGTTTAAAGTTTACAAATTTTGAGCAGTTTTCTCTTTGGATAAAGAACACTTGCAGCTAGCTGTACTCTTAAGTTCTTCTTGACAGCTTCCTGTTCTTCTGTATTAGTTCACTAGTGGAAATGCAGTTGGTGCACAAGTTACTGGCAGGAACTCGTTCTCTCATCAGAACTGCAGTATATGGAACTCCTGAACTGAGACCTTTTGGTTTAAAAGGCGTGGCATAATTTCAGTTCGGTAAAGAACCATTCTGACTTTCAGAATGTTACCAGAAAGCCAGCATTAGTTGCATAAACTGGGTGATGTGGTGAATAGTGAACATGAATGTTTAGACTTGCTTTAATCTAAAAGCATTGCATATTACTAATGAATGGCTAGCCTGTTCTATATTTAGACTAGTTTTCTGATCAGTTGGGTTTAACAGCAGTGGAGCTGTGTGTGGAGTGTACTAGTATGGTGATCTAGATTTGCTGTTACAGGTCTTCACTGGCTAGCTTGTGTGGCATACTGGTTATCTCTGTATAAGCACTGATTGGTGCATTGAACGACAAGATATTTCTCTTTGTGGTGATTGTGTGTTAATACTGTGGCAGAATTAAAAAAAAAAAATTAAGAGGGTTCGTTTTGAATTATAAACTAATCTACTTTTGGTCAGTAGCATGGTCTTGTTTCCAAGTATCAAAGGCTTGAGTGTTCCTCATTTGGAAAAAAACACACTCTAGTTCTACAGAGTGATGCTAAACTCTTGTTCTGTAATCCTAAAAATAATTTTAAGTAATAACTTTTTAAAAATAATCCTAAAAATAAATACTCAGTAACTGTACAGCAAAAGAGCTCTTGCATCTTAAGTGGTATGTACCTAGATATCACTAATACAGTGGTGAAATTGCCTAAATTTTGGACAAAAAAGAGAGATACATGAAAGGATGCATTACTTTCTCTGAATTTTTCTTATAACATAGTTTTGAGAATTTTTTGTGCCCTGTCACTTGAATGCTGCACCATCATAATTATAAACCAAGCAGGGGAGTAACTATATGGAAAGGACTGGACCAACTGCTTTCCATAGTTAACAGCAGTGGAAATGTTTGCAAGGTACCAACAAATGCTCATGTGAGCTCTGAATGATACTTTTGTGCAAGAATGGTACTCAATAAAAAGCTGTTAAAACAGGGCTGTATAATTTTTTTGATAGCCAGGTAAGATTGTGCAGCTTTTTGTCACTGCTTGACACTAAATAATTCTGATGTTGAGTTTGTCACAGGAATCTTTGTCTCGACTTAGTTGTGCTGAGTACAGTGTGGTTCTATGTCTTTATTTGCTGCTGAATACAGTAGTTTTTATCTGATTTCTTGTGGCTGTTCTTGTTTAATCTTGCTTTATTTTTCCCTCCTAGGTATTCTTTGATTTAATGAGAGAAATAAGAGCAAAGAAAATGTCAGAAAACAAAGACAAGAATGGCAAGAAGAGCGGCAAGAACAAGAAAAGCTTTAAAGAAAGATGTTGCTTACTGTGATGCTTTGGAACTGTAAATATCTATCTACAGGTGGCATGGATAAAATACCACTAAGGATATAGGGCTGGATTCATGAAAGGAAGTCTGTATTGACTCCCTTACCTTTTGCTTTGCATATCACACCTTCAAAATGTGAAAACAACTTTGCAACCATTTCCAGTATCCAACAAAACCTTTGCCTCCTTAAACTGAAATGGGCTTCATCTTCCAACTTTCAAAACTAGAAATAGTTTCAAAACTACAATCCTTCTACTTGGTTACACAACGTACTTTTGTATTAACTCCTTCTAATGTTTCTCCGTGTTTCTCTTGAACCTCTATTGGCCTTAACAAGCACAGCTGTTCAGGTTCAAACACTTTTTCCCGCTGTTGCTGCCCTCCTTGATGGTGCAAACTGCAGAAAGGCTAGATGACACCTAGTAAAGGGTTTGAGTCTCCATCTTCTCTTAGTTGTCACTGATATTTCTTACACTGAAATCTGCTGACTTCCTCCCCACACTCCATGTAAGAAATAGCAACTGACAGTTGAGAGTCAACTTAAAACAAACTTTCTTCTGTGTTCTGTTTAGTCAATACAGCATTCATGAATCAAGCCTATGGACTCAATTCAGACTTATTTAGGAAACGCAAAAATTGATATTTAAATACAGGCTAGATGCATTCCCTGCTGGGGTCTGTCTTCTCATCCTTAAATTAGTGGTTTGGGGTGAGAAAATGACTGCAAGCCTTTTTTTCAAAAGGAATAGTATTATCACCATCTCCCTGAAATGTTGTCTGGGGTTTCTTCCATGTATTGTGTCTCGACTCAATTACACTCTACATCTATCATCCTTCTCTTCCCTTGTACTGGAATAGTGGAAATAGGTGTTGATTTAATCAGTTATGTTTATATTGGAACACTTGTGATGATAGTGTTGGAAAGTGAGAACATCTGCATCTGTCTCCTGTCTTGCTGAAGATGAAAATGTTCAATAAGGGTGGGTCCCATCACACAATCATGACCTGAATTGGTGAGGCATATATGCTACCTCTCAATGATTAGTTGTCTAGTGCGCTGTACGATGTCAAAAAGGAAATGAAGTCAAGCAGTTGCCACATCTCTTACTCACTGTTGGTTTTATATGTACTGTTTCTGATGCACAGCAACCTAGCACATGATGAGTTTTGCTGTCAGTTATGCAGTGGTGATCGTGTCTGTTCAACAAAAAACAGTCTAAAAGGGGAAAAGTCAGTACTTAGCAGGTTCTGTTGTCAGCTGAATGAAATTAACTTTCTGATGCAGTTTAAATTAAGTGCAGTTGCCAAAAATCACTTCTGTCACTGTGGAAAAAAAACTCTATTCTGGTTGTGGAGTTTGTCAATGAATTGTGGCTATCTTCTGCCTCCATTGAATAGAGGAACTTGGAGAGTAGTTGTATCTTGTTGGTAGCTGGATGCTTAAAACACAGTTGCTTGGTAAAGGTAATCTAAGTGGTTGTTCGATGAAGCTCACTGCAGCACTAAATTAACTAATGGTGTTTCTTCCTGAGATGGAGTAGTGAATACTGTTCAGTACTTAGTGTTGTAATTTGAGGTTGAAAAATATTTTTTCACATGTACTAGATTGCTTTTGTGCATTCCATCTCTGAACATTGAAAAAAGTAAGATGTATTCATATCAGCACCTCTGTTGACCTGAGGTTTCACAGGGACTTACCACAAACTCATTGTCTTCCATAACTAGTTCGTCTTGTCAGGCAACTCACTGGATTGGGGAAACTGTACTAAATAAAAGGTGCTGTAATCTTCATTCTTGTCAAATTAAATTCCTTCTTTGTTACTCTTATCTTGTATGGGCAGAAAGAATTGCTGGAATTGCTTCTCTGTGGACAGTGTAATTAATTGTGAAGTTGGCTTTGTAATACCCAATAGTATTTTGAAGCAGAGGCTGGAAGCCTGCTGACTTACAAAACTTGTCACTTGAGATGCGTCACCTGTGTCTAAAGCCTAAGCACCTAATAGGACACCGGAAGCTGTAATACATCTAACAAAGTTTCCTCTTGAACTTCCAGGGATAAAGGTCCATTTCTGACTGTATATTGTGCATAAAGCAAATGAATGTCCTCTTCTGGAGGAAGGCAGCTCAGTTGAGTTTGGTTTTAGTTGAGACTTAAAGGTTAAGTCCTTAATTAACCCTAAAGGATAAACAACAGTTGAGTTCACATTACAAGCTTATCTAGGTCAAGCCCCTCCAAGGCAGGTTGTAAAATGTGTCTAACAAAACTGAACAGACTGTCCTTGCTGTATGAATAATGAATTCAGCAAAGCTCACAAGGAGCAGCTCAGCTGTATTGGCTCAAGAGATCTGCATGCCTTGACCTTTGATCTCTAGTCTTAAACTACCTGACAGTATTTGATAGGACAGATGAATTTCTTCTCAGAACAGCGTGTTCTTACAGTCCATGTGCTGTTTTCACTCAGGTTATTTTTTTCTCCAGCTGATAAAGCTGTGCCACTGAGGTGGACTTGCTTGGAAGAAGGTGCTTGCTGCTTCGTGGCTTGATGCTGCATCTCTTCAGTGTTCTGTTCTTGTCACCTGCTCCAAAAAGACTGGGCCTGGAGACTGAATAAAGCAGCTTTTCAGTGTTCCTCTTCTGTACTTGTGACAAACTCAGTCTAACTTGCCAGTTACAGCTGAAAACACAATAAAGCAGCTACCTTGCCTACTTTGGAACAGTGGGCAGCAAGCTTTCTGACTTGTACCAGGAAGGCAATAAAACTGGTCTCCTGGACTGGAATCCTGTTGCCTCCACCTCATGGTGGAAGTGCCTGAATGTATGCCCTTCTGAACTGGGGCAATATGATTTGGGGATTCTTGAGTGGCTTCCAGGTGTACTTCACTGGACATCAACAGACATCAGCATCAGGTGGGTTGAATGGAATGAATATAACATGGTACAGCTTCCTGTGAGCAGTGTGAATGGAGCTTTGAGTAACGGGACCAGGTACCTCAAATAAGGGATGACTTTGGCAGCAGGGGCTGTGTGGTTGCCTGCCGGCCCTGCTCTGTAGCTGAGGAAACTGAAAGCTGAATTGAAGCTGACGTATTCTATCAGCCTTTGCATGTTGGGTAATTAAAAACCAAGACTTCTCTTTGTTGGTATAATGTCTTAAATCATTCTGGAGCATGGCTGTAGGCAGGTAACTGGATATTTGCAGCTGGAGGTCATGCAAGACTTGACTATGCACTTGCACTTAAACATTCAAGTATTATTCTTGCGCAATGGCTTAACATGAAGTCAGGGAACTGTTTACTGCTACGTGCAATCTTCCATATGTGGCTTAGCTTCAATTGCTCCTGTTTTCCTTCTGGTTTGAGCAGAGCAAACAAGCCCCTGTTATAACAAGGGCTAAGTCATTATATGAAGAAAAGCAGGTTAAACTCCAGGAATGCAAAGGCAGATTTGACTCTTGTAGAGGAGCATCTCTCCAGGTGGGAGTACAGATGCAGCATGAAATGTGTTTTCAATGACTTGTGCCATATGCGTTCTTACACAGACTGATACACCTCTACTGCAATTTCTAGGAGAACACTTGACTTGATGGAGGAGAAAGACTTATACACATATTTACTGGGCATTAAACTTTAGTAAGATGTTAATAACCATCTGAGGTTCCAGTTGAGTCCTGTCTGGCTTAAGTGTAATGCTCAAGAATACTTCAGGTCTAAGGCACAAAACTACAATTTGGAATGCAGTAAGAGGTATGTAGGGGGAAAATATATCTAACTGAATGCTCACCCAGATATTTTTTTAAAGCTTTCCAAATCATTCACCCAGTTCTTAGGCCTGACAGGTCTATCAATTCTTGCTCAAAAAGAGGATACTGTTACCAGTTCAGCTGAGAGCTTTTGTAGACAGAAACTTTCCTTAATTACTATAAGCATATGTTGCAGTGTTCACCTCCTGATGACTTTATGGTTGGGAGAAGGAGGGAAGAGGAACAAAAAAAAAAAAGTTATGATTTTCACCGTAATCTCCACACTTCATGGAAATGGCAGGTGTTCCTCTTGGGAGGGGAAGGTGTTATCTCTAACACCAAGTGAGAGGTTTAGTGTAAGAGGAAGTGATTGTGAAATGCAAGACTTAATGAAACTGCCTCTAAACTATATATGCTATACTATATAATGTAAATTCTTATTTTTTTCCTTACATAGCTTCAGAGCTTTGTCTCTAACTTGCACAAACATTTTTAATGTCTGTAAAACTGGTCACTTTTCATTATCATGCTAATACAACTGATTTGTATTACTATTGATAATAAAAAGAAAAAAAAAAAGAGCTTCATATTTGTTTGTTATTGATTTTTACAGCATTCTAAAAGCATGCCTAATCCCCAAATTCTTGAATGACCCAGCCACTGATTTTCAATATCTATAACTAACCTTTCTATCAAATGTGTAACAAGGTTTTACTGCACACTATGGGAGGGGAGGAAGTGGAGACTGAGACGCTCATTACTGGCTTTCTGGAAATGATACGTGTGCTTTTCAGGACTGAATTGACATAGTAGTTTAGTTCATTCACAGGTAATTTTTCCAGACTTTAATTGGATCAGACAGCTTTGTATCTACTATATAAATGACAGAGTTGTTTTGTCTTTTCTTCAGACAGTCTTGTGCCTTTGAATAACAGAATAAGCATCACTGTGTGGAAAAACTAGTCCTTAGTCTTTTGAGTGTGCCAGACTCCGTTCTCTGTCTAGGTTTGTGGTGAATGAACTGGAGGAGAGAAGCTGAGATGCTTCTGAGGCAGGATGGCTCAGGACAGACTCACTGCTCTCTAATGCCACTTAATTTGGAGTGGCAGAGCAATGGGATTCACAGTAAACTTTCAAGCAGTTTCTGCCACCGTTGCTGTACAAGTTGGAAGTGGAACATTCTCTAGCTGATGAGTTCTGGCCAAGGACTACAGCAATCTACATAATCTTGTTTACACTGTGCTTGCCTGGTGTTTGCCCTGTGTTTCTGATTGCCACGGTGGTTTATGTTTCTCTTCTTCCCAGTGAAGTAATTTTTAAAATATTCTGTGGCAGAGAAAGGGTGGCACGGAAAGTGTCGTGTAGGAGGCAGGAAATGGTTCTGAGCACAGCTGTGTTACACAGCTGTACCCAAAGCCCAGACTGGCACCTTTTCCTTCGGATGGTCTGCAGGTGCTTGTGAGGAGCAGGCTTGCCTTTGGTTGGCAGCAGGATGAAACAGGAGGATGATGACTCGTGCAAAGCTGGGCTTCTGCCTTTGTGTTTGCCTCTATTCTGCCTCAACCAGAACATTTTAATGTGGTTCTGTGAACTAGGTGCTGACAATTCCTGGGATGGTACAGGCACCTCTTCCTGAGAACTGCTGGCTCCATCTTGTGGATTTAGGAGTTCGAAGCTCTGCTGTGGAGAGGGGCTGTTCAGCATGCTCAGACGAGCAGACAAGTTACTGCTATTTATCTGCCACCTGAATTACATGTAGAAATCCACACTAGCTAGATTCTTCTGGTTTTGTTGCTTGGACGTATTATTCTCTCATGTGGTATGAGACTTTGTTCTAAAATTAAATTTTCCTTTTGCATGCAAATGCTAATGTTAAATCTTGCCTAAACATTCTTCTGTGCAGCAGAACACCCAATTTCTCATGAGGATGGTGGATTTACGTTTTCTCTGGCATTAAACCAGTTTGCTTTGCAAGTGTAAGTTTGTTCTGCTTGCTGAGCACTATTTTGCATGCCTGAAAGAATACTTATTGTTCCCTGAGAGCGTGTACTAGTTCACTAAATGTTTTGTTTCTAAGGGTAACTAAAGATGCTGGGCTTTCTTTGAAATAAAGCCTTAATTTGGGGGTGGGGCAGAGAATATTCAATTTAATGTTTTTTTCCTGGCCCTTGGTTTTTCCTCCCCCAAACAACTCAGTGTCTGTTACGGGAATAGGTTCTTCTGGGGATATAGCAGCAAATGGCCCCTTAAGCATTGTAACTCCAAAGGGAACTAAAAAGTTGAGGTGAGACTGGGAGCACATGCTCTGCACTTGCCTTCCTGATAGAGCTGATTAATATCCAGAGTTTACAGTAGGTTCCCTTCAATGAGCTTTGTTACTTGGCTTTGAGGCAGAATCATGTTTTTGATATAATCAGAGTTTACAGGGTTTGTTTTTAAAGCCTAGCGTTTGGGGTATTGGAGACTTTATGCACGTTGGCTTCATAGGCCAAATACCTGAATTCAAGGACAAACTTGTGCACACTTGTAGCACTGAGAGACAAGGAAACTTACTCTCTACTGTTTAATATTGCTCTGTTTTTATTTTAAAAAGGAAAACACATACAACAAACTGAACCTGCTGTTTGGATGAGTGTTTCAACCTGTGGTCTGTAAGAGTGCTCTGTAACATGATTACTCTCCCCACAAAATGATGGCATTAACAATTCTATACCTGTAAACAAGGAAAACAACTGTGGACTGTGGGAAGGAGTAATTATCTGAAAAAATAGCCAAATTCTTCCTTGCTTCCAAATGAAAACCATCATGGCGACATTGCAGTTTTACTCCTAGAAATTTGGCTCTTCAGTTTTAAAAAGTCTGCAGAGAACCGGTGAGAGATGGTCCTGGTCAGACACAGACCTTCCTGACAGAAGTGTCCTTTCCTTTCCCAGAATGACAGGCTTCAGAAATCAGGAACTAAAACTGCTTCTTGCTTGGGAGCTGGTGTTATGAAAACCCAAACCTATTAAGTTGCTGAAAAAAAATGCCTGCAGGATGGACTTGGTGTTTGGTTTTAATTTTCTAGTTTGTGCCCTGTCATGGGTGTGAAAGAACATCTTTCACTCAGGGGTCTCTGTTTCCATTTCTCTACAGACTGCTTGAGGAGTTCAGAGGGTTTCCTAGGTCTGCTTGGGTTCAGGCAGCTTAATAAAACACGAGCCCTTCTTTTCCTTTCACTCCTGGTGACTGCACCCCAATTAGTGCTGAGCAGTGCCACAGTGTGTGACAGGTACTTGCACCCCCAGCTATGGTTGGCTGCCTCATTCCAGCTCTGAAGACTGCAGGACAGCAGAATGAATCACGCTATGGGAAGAACAACTGCTCACAGAAGGATTATGAGCACTAGGAGAGCTGGACGCTTCAGACTTTGCTAATGAAAGCTGCTTCCTACCTGAAGAACAGCAGCAGAACATGTGATTCACCTACTTCTGCAGCCAGGTTAGAGCTTTCTAATATGGTGCCCTGAGTAAATCTGCTTGAATGGTGACAGTAGTGCACCAAACACTTGTGGAGCAGAGGGTAACACTGTGCCTGCTTGAGTTGTTTTGATTTGCTGTTTTTCCCCCCTTTCCCTCCCTGAACAGTACGGAGGGAGGAGGGCAGGCAGCGCTTCTCCTGCGTGGGAATAATGGCCGCATTTGCAGCTTTGCCTCAGGAGCTTGAAAAACCATAAGTCAGGCCTCCAAAACTGCATTTGGTTTAGAAATAATGAGGTGCTTTAGAAAATGATCTTGGAGTTCTCTTTCACAGTCTTTTTGTTTCCAAGCATTTTGAGTACCCTTGCTTTATGTTTGCAAGATTTCTTTCTTCAATGATGGCAGAAGTACTTTTTTTCAATGAAATTTAAGAAGTTCTTATGCTTGCTGATTCCAACACCTGGGGCATAAATTTTAAAATACTGTAGCATTTGGAGAGAAGAGGAGGCCGGACATGCAAACCACCCAACTTTAAGCCCCATTATGCTGGGTCACCATCCTTTGCAGTAGGAATCTGAAGGATTGCAAAAGCCGGAACATAAGGATCCCCTGTTGGTGGTCCCAGTATCTGTCTTGGCAGCTTGCCAGGAGCCCAAGGGATGCACTTAATTTTCTTTATTCATTAGCATATTTTTAATCAAATCCATCAAACCACAATGTTTCCACATGTCTCTCCCATGGCAGATGAACAAAAATAGGTCAGTGCCCAGATGTACCTTTAACACACTGGAGCTCACTCCCCTTCTATAGTTGCAGTTGGAGGACAGCAAATGACTTGTACTCTGCACCTGGTGAAAACTTGTGATGAAGATTTCGCTTCTCTCCTGGAAGAGGTGAACACATGGAGTTTGTCCATGACACAAACTGCTTTCCATCCGCTGCCCAGTCAGAGGGCAGGAAGAGCTGTGTGAATCCTCTCCAACTTGAAACTAAGTTTACAGCATTTGTTTAATAGTGAATAATCAAGCAGGTGCAATGTCCAGGGCTGAATTCCCTGGCCCTAATGAAGTTCCAAGACTGCTTACACCTAGTTTAATAACAGGCTTTTTACATTCTTGTCACCTGTAACCTACCTTCATATACCTCATGCTGCCAACCCATCTCTAGCCAGGCAAGGAAAATGTTGCAGTGTTGAGATCATGTTCACACTTGCAGCTGAGACGTGTCTTGCCTTGTTTCTTATCTCTGAATTGTTCATAACAAGAGCTAAGTAAAAATTACTCTTCATGTTTTTTACATGAGCTTTCAAAGTTGGTTCTGGGTGGGGTGAATATTGCATCAACACCAAGTTAAAACTTATCTTTTGTTCTTCTTTTTTGGAAAGAAATAAGGATATAGATTCCAGGGAAATAGTCTTCCCTATGAGACATAAATCGGGTAAAGTCAAAAGTATTAAATAGGTTTGGAGTTTTTGAAGTGCAAGTCTATGACAAAGGGATGTGTGCTTTACTTTGTTTTCTTTCTTTTTTCTTAAAATCCTTTCCCAGGACTTCAAATTAAAAAAAAAAAAAAGAAAAAGAAAAAGAAAAAGAAAAAAGAAATTGATGAACACATATCCTAAATGTAGAAATTGCAATGGACTTGTAGCCTGTTCCTAGCTGCAGAAAAGCTAGGGAAGTGAAAGGTGAAAAGCTCTGCAGCCCCACCTCTCCCGGTAACCCCTTCCTGCTGACAGCACCATCACCCCAGACAGGCTGCAGCAAGTGACGCATGCACAGGGGAAACTCTGCTGCTGGCAGAGTCTTCCTTTCAGTCATCACAAGCTCCTTTGTGGTTCCTCTTGTTTTTGGGAAATAACCAAGGGGTGAGGGTAGGAAAGGTGTCTTAGCAAGACTGTTAATTGTTTTGACTTCCCAGTTAAAGGAGCTGGGCACTTCCTGCTGGGAAGGCCTTTTGCATGTGTTTGTGTCAGAAGCCCAAAAACAGAGTATAACCTCTAAAGGCTGGAAGTCCATAGTGAGAAGATGAAGTTTTCTCTGATGTGCACCAGGGGGTCTCTGCTAAATAACAAAACATCCCAGTCATGGGGCAGGGGAGCTGTTTATTCCTTGTTGCATGCCTGTAGCCATTCACAGCAGCAGTCCCATGTTATGGGCAAATATTCTATAATGTATTGTTCTATTCATTCAGCTCTTCCACTTCTACTCTAAGTACTGTCTTCCTTGACAGCCACCAACCACTTGGTTACTTTCAATTCTTAATACAGACAGATATATTACAGATGGTTTGCCTTGTCTAAATCCCCCCTTACTTACCCCTTTTATTGTCCTTTGACCATTACTGTTAACAAAGCTCTGCCTTGCTACCTAGACAGAAAATAAGCTCCAGCAGGACTAATTTTGCTGCAGGCTTAATCCTGCAAGTTTGTGCCTTGTCACTTTGAGAGGGAAGAGAGTCACTTGGCACATTTACCTCACAATTGCTTTGCTCTCCTGTAGCGCCTGTTTTGTGGGCAGACCTGGGTCTGTATAGAATTCATCGTGCAGTTGTTTGGACTCTGGGGGTGCTGCTTCTGCTCTTGCTTTGTGGAGTGATAGCATGGCAACGACAGAGATGTTTTAGATTGGGGGAAGCAGGCTTGGAAAAGGTCTTGAGCATCACTGGGGTGTGTTGCAATCCCAGTTCTTGGCAGCCACCACAAATCTTTTCCTTTTGAAGCGATGTTTCCATGCTTTACCTCAAAATGGCAGCCACCAAAACCAAGAGGTTGCTCCTCTGCCCGAGCAAGCCATGGGCAACACAGCCTCTCAAATCCACCTCGCTTGGGGGCTGAGAATCCCTTGGGCTTCACAATTTAGGATCTCTCTTGGCTTTTTTCCAGGAACACAGCGTGGGTCCGTTCATGCAAGGGAAAGGCAGGATGGTTGGCAGCGCAGCAGTGTTTTGTATACACTGTGCTCGGCGCTCAAAAGGCTAGTGCCGAACATGGGGAATTTCACATGGCTCAATTCCCTTCTGCCCCGGGGAATGCGTATGTCTCCTCTCCCAGCAGAGTGCGCTTGCCACGGTGCGCTTGGTGCCAGGGAGGGGACTGCCTCCCTCCTCTTAAAGCTGGTCTCACATGAGTTAGCCAGTTCCAAATGTTTTGGCTAGCAGGGTGGGAAGAAGGGAGGCCTGGGCTTGTGGCTCTCTGAGCTGTCTATTTACAGAGTTGCGGGTTTCTGCTCCCTTTGGTCACGCACTGACTCAGCTGGAGGCTTGGCGAGCGCTCCTGTCCCTGCACCGCCCCATGGCCTGCTCTTTCTGAGAAGACCTGAGCCGCCTCTCATGCTCCCTGGGACTCCTGTCAGGCAGAAAAGGAGACTGAGCCCAGCTCCTCTTCATGAACCATTGGACTACTGACTAAATTAAGGTATGAATAAAAATAGCCTACTCCCATATCCTCCACCCACCTTGAGCTCTTTCAGAAACAGCAAAGAAAAAAAAAATATATATTTATTGCTGCATTTTTGGACACCTGATCTGGAAGGTGGGCAGACTCAAAACACCTGCTGCATTGAGTCCTTAGGGAAGAAATTCAGAGATGTTCATCTAGTAATTGCAAGGGACTGTAGTCTGAGATGGATGCTGCAGGCTTTACAAGGTTTGGAGGCCTTTGGTTTGCCAGTAAAGCCAGCGACAGGCACCTGGGCATCTTAAATATATCATCTTGGAAGTCACTACCACATCAGATTTTTCAAGGTTTCTTTGCATTGTGCTATGACCCAAGTGATTTTAACATAGAAAGTCAATAATTGGGGGTGGGAATTTAGCATCAGTTAAAACTACACATTTCACAAATTTGAAGTTGCTCTAGTAGAAATTGAATAGTTGTCTTCTGTCTCTTTGAACTTTGTCCTGACCTGCATGCAAAACGTGATTTGTACTGGGAGTGACAGGGATTGGACAACCAACAAAGGTTTCCCCAAAGTGAAATCTGTGCAACAGCCTTATTTCTCATGATATTTGCTCCAGTAGTTCACCAGGCTGTGGTCAATTTACTTAGTTGCTGTCCAGGAAATATTGGTAAATAGCATGAAATCATACTGATGATATTAAACAAAAGCACCTTTCCAGTGTGACTGCACACCATTGGCAGCTCGAGTGCACATTTTGTGGTGGGGGAAATGCCCATGACCCGAGGAACACCTGAAGCTGAATGAAGCAAGGGCCCTCAGAAATGCAATCTGAGCCATCAGACCTAATGCTCAGTTTTCATGTCATTATGAAGAAACTACATTTAACACATACACAACAATATACAGGGGTAATGTAATGCCTAAATGACTGGTTATCTTAAATTTTCTCTAACTCTGACATCTGGAAAAAGCTGTGGCTCTACAAAATACCATCAATTGCTAATTCTTTATACAGTTCTAGCACCTCTCACCCTGAAGGACCAGACCCCTTGAACTCTGGCCTGTGACAACCTTCCCATTCGCCCCGAAAGACCACAGTAATTGAGGTCCTCTTAGAGAAGTCCAGCTGTGTGATAGCAGCTGCTGCCTTATGCTCCCCTACAGGGAAAGTGGGGCCTGTTGTGGGGTGTGATGGGACCAACTGGATGCAGAACTTGCATTTTCTCTCAGTGCCCTTCACTGTTCTTGTAGAGGTGGCCCTGCAGAAGAGGGTCCCAAAGGATGCAGCATCTGATGGAGTGAAAATCTGTGCACAGTTCAGAGCAAGTACCAGTTTACAATAACCTCTAGTAAAGAGGAATTGTGTAGAATAGAACAACTAATTGGGTCTGTGTCAGGGTGCTTTAGTACCAACGATAAAATTTGGCCAAAGAAACGAAGCTCACACCTTTCAGTTGCACACAAATAAACCAATATTTCCTAGGGATCTTTCACAACCAGTATTGGTGAGGATTTATCACACATAATGTCCAAACCTGAATGCACCTGGCCCCAGTATGGGATCCTTTGTGATTGTTTTTTGGGGTTTGGGTGGTTTTTTTAATATTCCATTTTCAGCTGGAAATTACTGATGTGACCAAAGTCCGATTCCTTTCAGCAGTTTCTCCCTTCCTCCCCCCACCTTTTCGCACTCCCTGAGGTCTGACCATCTGGAAATCCTCCTCCACCTCTTCATCATGTGTGAATTTCCACCTAGGGCTGAAAGTGTCACTGTACTAAAGTGTGATGCATTAACACATTGAGGCAGAAAGCAGAGGGGAGTTGGGGATTATAACACTTCATGACCCACTCCGCAGTCGCTCTATGATTTAATCATCTTTATCAGCTTGTATCCTTTTCTTTGTATCCCATATTTTCCCTGTATCCTTTATTAAAAAATTTCCATAATTAAAAAAACCCCAACGCTCTACATAAACACGTAGAGTGCAGAATCTTCTATTGAGACTAGGATCGACTGAAAAAGGCAAATGTCTCAAGGAAAACACGCCTCACTCGAGCAATCTGGGGAACCTAGATCCTTCTTTCACAATGAAGCTGAATAGTTATCCATATCTCCTACTGCGAACTTGGGTTTCTTCCTCCCAACTCTCATGCATATGATCTGAAAAATATATATGTGTATCTAAAATATAAGTAGTAATAACATTATCTTGTACAGAAATGAAACAAACTCTGCAAACCAGATGCCACGCTGGTTTATACTTTTGGTAGAGTGGAATGGAAAATTCAGTAGTTTGGAAGTCAGTTAGCTGCCTAGCCTTCTTCTAACTAAATACTGAGGGTTATTATGCTTCAACTAAATATATATATGTATTTTGTGGCTTGGTTGCTGTAATCATCTTGGATGTAATAATGTTACTAGCCTCAGGGCTATATTTATTAAGATTTTAATTTAAAATCTTTCTGTCCTTCAGCATTTAAACAGAGGAAAACCCCATGTGGAGTAGCCAAAAAGAAAAAAAAAAGTTCATCCTTTTCTTTTTCATGCATTCCCCTCCCCTAGGCTCTCTCTCTCATCTTTTAAGCAAAAAAACCCTAGAACAACACTCTTTCCTGCTGCAGCTCTGCACCCTGCTAACACTTCAGTACCTGTGTAGGTTTGTTAGACCCAATGTCTGCTTAGCATGATCCGTGTGCTTCTGCTCTTGCCATCTCTGAAGCGGTGGTTTGTTTTCTTATCCTGGTGTAATAGTATCGGTACATTTCACAGTAATATTTCCACATATTATAATTTATTCTTAATCATGTTCTTGGTAAGTATCTCAACCACAGCTGTAAACACTGAGGGGGCAAGATTATTACTCAGAAATGGCAAAGGGCTGTGGAGAAGTTTTAAGGTTATTCTTTGTTAATAAGCTCCCCCACTTCTGAGGAGATCATGGCAGGGAAATAACAGAACAAGAAGACCTGCTTGTAGCCTGGAGAGTGAAAAAGCTGTCACAGTGTAAGTGCTTTTTCACGTTTTGGAAGAAATGGCAGAGGTTAGCACCCAAGCCGCAATAGAGTTTGCAGCCCATTTTGTTTTAATCCCACAGCATACTCAGGCACTGACTTATGACTGATAGATACTGAGCAGGGCAGAAGGTGATTCAGAAATTTTTGTTAATAACCTTCTCCTGTGACTTTGCGCGGTAGCACAGGCCCTTGCTTGGAGTCAATGTCCTTGCAGAAACGCGGTGGGTGAGGCAGTGTGAACGTTCTGGCTAGAGGCCTGCAGTGACTAAATAGCACTGGGCAGATGAGGGTGAGTTGTGGGGGGTGGGGTAAATCTCAGCTGGGGTAAATCTCTAGAGCTCCACTGACTGTGACAGTGCTACTGCTCTGGCCCAACGGAAGAGGCTCTGTGCTTGAACCGGGGCACTTTGGTGCTCTTACAGGAGTGCCTCGATCCTGGCTCTAGCAGAGAGTCAATCATCTCACAGTCATCTTTCAAATCTCACTCTGACATTCTTTTGCAAACAGCTGAACTGCACAACAGTTTTGGTTTAATATAATAAGGTTCATGGAAACAAAACTGTGCAATTTAACTATGAACAGATTGAAAATTACTTTTGACATACAGCACCCAGGCCATGCTGTTGTGTCAAGCTCCGTGGAAAAGATGAATTCTTGTATGCCTCTTTTCTTCATTTCGAAGCAACTTACAGAGGACTGAATACTGTCATCCTAACTTGCAGCCAGTGAAAATGGGGTAAAGAGAGAGAAATTCAGGCCTAAACCCAGGACTTCTGGCTGCAGCCTGTCCACAGGAAGTAGGGGTAGACATTTCCTCTACATGGTGCTACTTGCTTGTGGGGAAAAAAAAAAAAAAAAAAAAAAAGAAGTAGCTTATGTTCAGGTACTCATGGAGTGCTACTGATTGTCCATTGTGACATGACTCGACTACTCCATTTCTCTTACGGCATTGCAAAGCTACCAGCCATTTTTTGATTCTGAGCTTCATTTAAAACCGGAGGGAAACATCTCCATCTTGTCACCACTCCCCAATAATAACCGCTTTTCTCAGGACAGCTGATTTTGACATTGCTCCATCCTAAAGTTCATTTTCTAGATCTGTCAGATACATCGGTCATGGGTGGATGTACAGGAGAAAAGCACCCGTGGACTTCTAAATGCGCTGCCTCAGTAAGTAGCGTTCGAATTACAAAAAGTCAAGTTTTAACTATTTTGTTTACCACTTAAATGCAGATTTTATTTTTACCCACTTTGCTACTTTGCAAGCCTTTTGGTGTGAACTTAAACAAACATGAAAATCATGTTCTTTACAGTATGTTAAAAGTGCTTATATGTTAAAAGTGCTCACCACAAAGCAGACACTTCTTTGTTGGGCAACCAGCACAGCTTTTTCATGTTCTCTGTGTGTCCTCACCCGCCCCAACCTATTTAGGTCAATATAAGCAACTTCAGAGGAAGTCACTGCCTGGTTATGAGGCCACGGCTTTGGACGGCAGAGGACAGACTGTGCGAGGAAAACAAGAACGCTCGGGGCCGCCAACAAGCAGCAGATAGCTCTTGGAGTTGGGTCCCTTCACTCCGGAGATTGGAGCAGATCCCTGAGGTCAGCCCTTCTGGCAAGGGGACGCTGCTGTGTGCAGAGACCTGACTGCACCGCACCACGGGCACGAGATTCAGCCACGCTTCGTTCCCCACAGCGAACCTGGGGCTCGGCTGCAAACCTTCCCAGAGCGTGGAGGGGTCACTGAAGAGGATCAATCGGTCAACACGTTGCCCATGAAGCACAGCAAGGTAGCTGAGGTGAGGGGAGCGGGACTCCAGCCACGCTGAAGCAGGTGCCATGGGAGCAGGAGGCTGAGGCTGTGAGTATATCCCTGCCACCCTGTCCTGCTGTCTCCCTCATGTCCCCCACCCTGCCTGGCACTTGTGCTGAAAGCTGGCATTCAATAGGTGCCCTTCAAAACCTGTTGAGGGCTCTACTGTATCTCTCTGTGACTCATCTTTCAGATTCTCATTGTACCTGCTCTAGATGAAGAGTTCCCACTTTGGGCAGGTCTTTTGTTTCTGTGTGCTAACCTGCTCTTTTTCCAAGTGCTGTTTCCAAGGGTAGGACCCTTTCTTTCAGAGAGCAAATCTCTGTTAACAAACAGTTTTCGATTAAAGAAGCATGGGCAGGAGCAAAGAAGCCAGATTAACCTCTTAGTGTTTTTATTTTTTCATGAGTTAGGTCTACCTTTGACAGCTCAGAAAATGTCTAGGTCATTCAGACTGGCATTTACCTACCTGATTTTCAATAGGACTTTTATACAGAATTACGCTGCTTTTGAAACATCCACTGTCTTTGTCATAGTTGTTCAAGAAGTAATTTTGTGTAGTGAGGAATGAGTCTGATTATGGATACATAATTTCATCTGAAGCTAAAGAATGTAATGAATACAAATTCCAGATAGAGCACTGCACTCCCAGCCCGCCCCTGTATCCGTGTGTCTCAGTTTCTCTGTATTTCCTGCAAGATGACAATGGCTACCTTGTAAAAGCTCTTTCAGATATGAGGCAGAAGTATATACTTCAAGGTCTAGCCTTGAAACTTCTGTGGGATAGCAATGCTCTTCCCAAGTGCCATTTAAAACAGATTGCGTTTCACTACGTGCAAAAATCCCCCATATAGATGCAGCTATATGAGCAAAAAAAAAAAAAAAAAAGTGCTTTTGCCAGTATAGCCTATTTTATTTGGGAAATGCTTGCAGAAAAAGATGCTTGTGCTAGTAAAACTTGTATTTGCTGGCGATCAAAGGAGAAGCATCTCTAGTGCAAACCAGGCCTCTCATATGTGAAGCTTATGTTCAGTTCAGCGATCAGTACAGTAGAGAAAATCCTACCTCAAAAGGATTGGTAAGGTTACCTAATAGATATTATTAATGGTTTAAGAGTATAAAAGGTGCTTTAACTAAAGGTGAAAGGCTAGATCCTTCACTAATGCAAATTGTTCATGGTCCCACTGAGGGCATGGTGGAAACACAGAGCACTGAGGGAGCTTCCTTGTGCCACCGCCACCTGCTCAGGTTCTAGCTCAGGGCTGCACTGACAGGCCTCTCCAAGAGTGACTTCTGCATCCTCACCCCTGAGAAAAATGTGCACAAGCAAGTATCTAGGTTATAAAGGAAGAAAGAATTGTATCTAGGAAGGCCCTAGATACAACTAGGGCCTTGAGCAGGGAGGTTGGATCAGATGACCCCACGGCTGGTCCCTTCCAACCTGACCCATTCCGTGATCCCATAGCAGCTGAATGTCTCGGGAACATGCCGATTTACACTGCCTGAGGATCTCAGTTTATATTGTTTTCATTATACTACTAGCTTTTTATAGGCATCAGATTCCAGTCATGAGACTTGATGATTCTACAGAAAATACCCTCCGACGCTGTACTTTCTCACAGCAGGGCTCCCTGCCTAATCGTGTGCTTGCCCGTCAAGCACAAATCCCAGCCATTTCCTTCCCCGTTTTCCCCTGCATTTAATGTATGGAAAAGCATGACCCTGAATCAGATGAATAGCAGCCGGTTTGAGAAGGTGTGTGTGAAAATGTATCCTCACGCAGATGAGCTCAGAACAAACAGAATAGAGGGGAGGAGGGGAAGAGAGCGGAGTGAGGGGAATGTGAAACTACCCTTTCCCTGATAGTTCAGCCACTGCGCGTAAGCAACAAGTTTATGCCCAAGGGAAAGAACTGAAAGCTGAGGAAATCTTAAAATTAACAGAGCTTTATGGCTCAATCAATAGGCCGTGCTCCCTGAGCAAGATTAGAAATCAGATGGCACATTTCTTTCTGTCAACCCTGTTTGCTTTCCCCGAAGGCTCTTCTGCCTGAAAGCATCTGAGGTTTGATTAAGTTCTTCTCTAGGAGAAAGCCAGAGAAGGTCCATTGTGTGAGAACTGCCTCCAGAATGCTGCGTTGGACACACTTTAAATAACAATAGAGGTTATTAGAGTATTAGTTTGTTAGTAATTGTGAGAGAAGATAAGTCTTCCCGATATTTGAATATGCAAAATTGCTTTGGCTGAGAAAGAGAGGGGGGGGGTAAAAACCCCAAAAGCCAGAACATGCCACTACAGTGAGTAACAGGGATGATTAAAAATCCCCATATGTAAAAAAGAAAACCTCTACCTTGTTTTACTGCTAGAAATACCTTCTAGCACATAACAAGCAGATTTGTTATCCCCATCAAGTCCGTATTTTCCCTCTTTGGCATTTCATTTTCACTGGGGCAATGATTTTTTTTTTTTTTTTTCCCCAAAGGGAGAAGGACTGTGTTTGCACCTATTTCTTGTTTGACAGTGACCTCTATGAACCAGTCATCACTGCCCTGCCTGTTGTTTTCTTGTTAGCTCTTTGCTGTCAAATTAATTACTGTGAAGTACTAAGCTTGTTGCATTCACGTGCTCTTATTAGCTCAGAGGATGTCAAAGTGATTGGATTTTTAGCATTATTTCTTTTTTTACATTCCAGGCTTTCCATTCAAAACCTGTTACTGGCAGGGAGGAAATACCATACCTAATTCTGATCTCTCATCGGAGTAGCTCCAGTGATGCTGAGGGTTTACAAAGCTGTATATGCAATTAAACTTTGTTTATATTAAACCCAACATTAAAAATTAGATTGGGTTTGCAATGTGACTTTCAAGCACAGCATTAAACGTTTTTCCTTTTGCAGTACAGACCAAGAAAGAAAATATTTATGAGAATAGCACTCGCCCCCTCCATTCTAAAATCACAGTAATGAGCTGATCCTCCACTTGACCCTCTTCACGCTCCTGCGTTGCTTGTATTAGTGACAGCAAAGAGCGCTCACACGAGTGCAGTCCAGCGATCTATGAGAAGTTTTATTCTTTTCTTCTTCCACAAAATGAAACGAGCAGAAGGGTCTTCTTTGCTGTCATGCTTGAAATTTGTGTGTCCTGCATCTGCCCCTTGACAAAGCACCATCTGGCTCGGTGAAAAAGATGAAGGTCTTGAGAGCTGTCTTCATCCCTGAAGGTAGATTTCTCTTTGTTATTAAAAAAAAAAAAAAAAAAGAAAAAAAAAAGAGTAGATGCGATTAGCATGGCCGGCAGCCCCGGTGCTCTCAGCCCAAGGTGGGTGCTCCTTCACGCAGCGCAGAGCTCCGGCTCCAGCGCGCACCGCCCGCCCGCCCAGCCCCGGTCCCCCTCGCCCCTGCGGGACCTGACACCGCAGCCCGGCCCGCGGAAACCCCCCCAGCGCCGGGTCCTCGGGTGCGTCGGAGGGCTCGCACGGGGTGCCGGCCGCGTCCCCGTCCCCGTCCCCGTCCCCGTCCCCGTCCCGCCGCCCCGTGACCCCGCCCGGCCCCGCCGCCGCTTCCCCGCGCGGCCCAGAGGGGGCGCCCTCGGCCCAGGCTTCCGCGGCGGCGGCGGCGCGCGCGGGCCCCGCGCAGGTGAGCGCGGCCCCGCGGGGGGCCCGAACCGAACCGAACCGAACCGAACCGAGCCGAACCGAACCGAGGGAGCGCGGAGCGGCCGCGGGGACGGCGGGACGGGGATGCCTCGGTGCCGCCGCTGTGCGCCGGGCTTCTCCCCCCGCCTCCTCGCCCCCGCCCCGTCCCTGGCCGCTCGGCCCCGGGCAGGGCTTCTGGCGGGAGCCGGGCGGGAATCCCTCCTGCCCCGTGCGAGGCGTGTCGCGGCCATCCCCTTTGCCTCGCTGCCCGCTCGCCCGCTGCCCCCCGCCAAAGCCCGGCGCTGCCCCGCCGAGGCGCGCAGGAAAACCCGTTCCCCGTTGCCCGGGCGCGGGCAGGGCCGGCGCTGCTGCCGGCTCCCCGCGGCGGCTGCGGGAGCGCGGCGGTCCCGTTATTTTCCCCTCCCGGCTCCGCTCGGCCGCCGCCCCAGTCCCCTCCCCCCGCTGCCTCCGACAGGCTCCGCGTCCCTCCTGCCCCACGGAAAACACACACAGTCCCCGGCACCCGCCCCGGCTACCCGGCCCATTCAAACAAACAAACAGAAACCCGCCCCGTCGCAAAGCCAACCGACGGTAAAGTTTCTAATGACTTCTTCTTTCAAGTGCTTAAAAGGCAAGGAGCACCGGGGGAGGGGAAGAAGGGGGCATCCACCTCCCGGCCGGGGCGGGAGAGGGGCCGGAGCTGCAGCCGCTCGCAGTCCGTCCGTCCGTCCGTCCTGCCGGACGACGGGACGGGGACGCGAGCCGGTATGCGGTGGGTGTGTTTGCAGGAACCGAGAGGGAGGGAGGGGACGGGGGGGGAGTTAAAGAAACAGCATAGTTAATATTTCCACATCAGGAAGTTACTGTAATAGCCCAGGGGCCAAAAGACTTAACTTAATCTCCTAAATAGTGAGGAACCCATGGCGTCTCTGTTATAGGTTGGAGTTCCCACGTGGTTTTAACTCCTGTATAAAAGTTTCAGTAGAAAGTGCCACAATGTCGTGATTTTGCAGGGGGGAAAAATTAGCAGGAGGAGATCAGAGAAGATAAACGAGGAGCAAGCAGCTTCCCCGAGACCTTTCACTGCGGATCCGAGAGAGAACATCAGACGCGTAAAAAAAGAAAAACGAAAAACAAAAACCAAAAAGCCAAACAAAACAAAAAAAACCCCAAACAAAACAAAACACAGCGTTCAAGCCAGCACAAGGCGAGCGAAAGATCAAAAAGACGCAGAGAGGGAGACAGATTAACTGGAGCAGCAGCAGCAGCAGCAACAACAAAAATCACACTTAAAATAATAATAACAATAATAATAATAAAACCCAAACCACCAACAAGGGAGATATTGTTTAAAAGAGCAAGCGAGGGAGCGAGCCGAAGAGCTGGTCTGACCGAGTGGATCCGTGCAGCTTCTCCTGGGATCGCCGGGATCGCGCCGCTTCCCCGCTCCGCGCCGCGCAGCGTGCGGTGCCCTGCCCGCGGCGGGGGTCCCCGGCCGCCGCCACCGCATCCGCGCCGGACTCCGGACCCTCCGCGCTGCTTTGAAAATAAAAGCATCTCGCTAATAATAAGAGGGACGGCAAGGGGAGAAGACTCGCAACAGCGGAGCTGCCAGCCGCGCACCCCCTGCCCGCCGCCCCCGGCTCCCTCCCCAGCTATGCTCCGGGTCAACTTTGATGGCACGTTGAGAAGCAGCGGGCGCTGAAGGGGGACAACCGAGCGGCGCGGAGCCGACCTGCTCAGAGACCTGCACCCACGGATTGTCTTGCGGGGGCGGAGTGGGCGGGGGGGTACAAGTGGCATTTCTCCCCCCCCCCCCTCCTTCCAGGCTATAAATTGGATTGTATATAAATCTGCTTCGTTTATCTCCCTGGCCCCCCTCAATGACGCCGGACTAGAGAGCTCCTCTCCGCGGCCCGCCCGGACCTGCCGAAGCGAGCGATGGACCACGAGCGACTGCGCCCGGGGATGCCCCTCTGAAGCGACGCGGGGCACCGGGGCAGAGCGGCGCCGCCTCTCCCCTGCTCCCCGGATCCCCTCGCACCTCCGGCTCGCTCCCCGCTCCCCCTCCCTCCTCCCCGGGCTCCGCTGCCACCCCCTCACCTGCTGCCGTCCCCCTCCCCCGTGGAGCCGGGCTCTCTCCGTGCACGCCAAGCCCGTTCCACCCCCCCCTCGCCGCCAACTTCGCCCTCGGTGCCTGCGCGTGCAGCCTCCCCCCTCCGCCTCCCCGGCGGCACACGCCGCTTCCCCGGGCGCCCCCTCCCTCCGCCGCGGCTCCCCCCCTGCGCGGAGCGGTTGCGGCCCCCCAGCTTGGCTGCCACCGCCCCCTCCGCGCCGCGGAGCGCTCGGAGCGGCGCTGCCTGCAGACGGGCTCCCTGCGGCGCTCCGGGGCGGCCCCCAGCTCGGCCCCCCGCTCCTCCGCCATGGACGGGGCGGCTCGCCGGGGGGTGCTGGCCGCGCTGCTGGCCTGCGGGCTGCTCCTGCTGGGCGCCGCGGCCACCCCGACCCCGCCGGCCCCCGCCGGCGGCTCCCCGCAGGACACATGCACCTCCTGCGGCTTCCGGCGGCCCGAGGAGCCGGGCAAGGTGGACGGGGATTTCCTGGAGGCGGTGAAGAGGCACATCCTGAGCCGGCTGCAGATGCGGGACCGGCCCAACATCACGCACGCCGTGCCCAAGGCGGCCATGGTCACGGCGCTGCGCAAGCTGCACGCCGGCAAGGTGCGGGAGGACGGCCGCGTGGAGATCCCCAGCCTGGACGGGCAGGCGAGCGCCGGGCCCCCGGCCCACGACCCGGTCTCCGAGATCATCAGCTTCGCCGAGACAGGTGGGCGCCGCCCGGCCCCGCGCCCCCGCCGCCCGCGCCCCTCTGCCCGACCCTCCGCGGCCCCTGCCCCGCCGCGCTCCCCGCCTGTCCTGCCTCGCCCCGTCTGTCATTTCCCCCCTGCTCGACCCCTGTCAGTCCCCCTGCTTGACCCCTGTCAGTCTTCCCTCTCGCCTCGCCTGTCCTCCTGCCCACCTTCTCTTTCCGGCCGACCTTGCCTGGCCCCACGCGCACCCCGCCTGTCCTTCTGCCTGGTACAGGCACCTGGCCGCCTAGCTCACCCCCTTACCCTCCGCCTCATTCGCTCGCCCCTCTGCCCCGCGCCGTCTCGCCCTGGCCCTGCCCGCGCCTTCCTGTCCTCCCTGCTTGTGCCCCTGTGCCCGGGATTCTCCCCGGGTTGTGCCCTGCAACTCCCCTCTCTTGTCCCTCCATCCCTCCGCAGCCTCTGTGCCCCCGGCTCCCCTCCGGCGGTCCTTCCAGCTGCACCGGGGCTTATCTCCGTCCCTGCGTGTCCCACCGTCCCTCCTCTGCCTGTCCCGCTCCATCTCTTGCATCCTTTGCCCTGCCTGTCTTCCCTGCGCGTTCATCTGGTTCACTGCCTGCATCTGTCTTGCGTTTGCCCATCCTCTCTTTCAGTTTGTTTCCCATTTATTTAGCTTTCATTTGCGGTATTGGCCTTGTCTGTTTGTCCACTGTATGCGGTGTGCTACCAAGTGTGCCTGTCTCCTCTCTGTCCGTCAGTCCGTTTATTAACTGCCCTCCATCCCCATGGTACCAGCCATCTCAGTCCTGTCCAGCCATTGCAGTCATGTATCACCGAATCCCTTCAGCACAGCTTTCCAGTAGTTTAACCACTGTCCCTGTGAACTTTGCACATCTGGCTGGAACACCGTCACTCTGCAAATTGCCTCTCTCCTGTCTATCTGCCCATCTCTCCTTTCCTTCATCGCTCTATCGCTTGGTTAATTTTTCTCTCTCTATCTTCTTGTGGCATCTATATATCATTTGTCCACAAAATAAATCTCTTTCTATCCTGTATGCTGCCCACTCATCTTCTTTATCTACCCTCCCACTTACCAAAGGCATATACATTTACAGTATCTATGGGATCTGTTGCATTATACATATGCTTGTTATATTCACATACAAAATTTATGAGTGCACACAATCTCACACAACACAAGTGATGTGGATCGGTGCAGCAGCACCGTACTGTTCTTTTTCTGTCACTGTCACCACAGTTTACGAAAAAGTTGTGTATTTACTAACATGCGAAAGGCTTTCTTAGTGTGCATTTTGGGGTTTATTATTTTTTAATAGGATGTTGTTGGGAGATCGGGGGTGGGCTTGTACTTCCATTTGGTATTCAGTCAATCGCTGTCTTTTGTAACACTTCCAAAATTGACTTTATGTAAAACGTAGACAAACACAGTGAAAATTTTTGTCACTGAACTATTACAAGGTACTGAATGGGCTCTGGAGGCACATTTGAAAGGCATCTAGGGTAACAAATGAAGACACCGACTACGCAAAAAATCCCATTCAGAGATTGACAAAAATGCTAGAGATTCTTAGGGAAGGAAAAGGCAGAAAAGATCTACATTTAGCTCTGTACAGACGGAAGCAAAACCGATAAGGGCAGATGATAAAATGCCTTTGCAGCAATAATTTTATATAGCGATTGGGATGCTTTTATTCAGGGACTCCTTTATTACGGTCTCCGCCATAAAGGCCGGCACATTTATCACCTACGCCAAATTTAGTTAGGACTTACAGTACAAAATTGCAAGGAAGGCCGCTGGTATTTCTGAAATATTTCATGCAGCAGGCTCTTCTGTTTACAAATAAGGGGTTATGTCAGACATTTGGTGACATTTGGTTTTCTGTGACAATTTCTCTCCTTTAATTCTGGTGTTGCTGAAAAGCGTATTGAGAACAGCCAATAACGGCGTTACAGCGGGAACAACCGCTTCATTGCCTTGCCTCGTATGGGAGTTCATCATTTCGGGGAGAAAAGGCAGAGATTGAAAAGATTAATAATAGCAGATATTCTACCAGACTAAGTGGGGGTTAGCTTGATCTGTTGGACGAGCACGCACATTACTGAAATATTTTCCGTTCTGTCTCGTGAATCCTCTCCTTTAAACCGTGACAAGAATATGTGCAAATCGAAACAAAATCCCTGGTTTGGCATTGGCATTTTAGTGTTTATTGAAAGAGCTCTCCCCATGAGAATTGGCAGGTAGCTGAAAGTTAAAACTATTCCTAAACTGATGAGATAGCAGCGTCCTAGTCCTAGTGCCGGTCTTTTACAAGGTGCTACTGTAGCATCTTTAAATCTGGCTTTCTGGAAAAAGCATAAATTCTGGAAAGCTCTTACTGATGTCTGTGGATCTGACACATCCGGCTACAGCCTCATGTTGAAAGTTGCTGTGGGAAGTCCCCTTTTCAGTTAATTCTGATTGCAAATTGGGGATATCTGATGCGGTGCGTGCCTTCTGACTGGCACAGCCCCGTTGCCGTTTGCTCGATCTGCTGTGCTCTAGCGTTGTCCCCGAATCCAGAAAAGCGCACAAGCTAACACTTCCTTTTTGATTTAATCTTGCTGATCTCTCCTTATCTTGCAGACGATCTGGCCTCATCTAGAGTCCGCCTCTATTTCTTCATCTCGAATGAAGGGAACCAGAACTTGTTTGTCGTTCAAGCCAGCCTGTGGCTTTACTTGAAGCTGCTTCCATATGTCTTAGAGAAAGGCAGCAGGCGAAAAGTAAGAGTCAAAGTCTATTTCCAAGACCCGGACACTAGCAACAAGTGGAATGTGGTTGAAAAGAAAGTTGATCTCAAAAGAAGTGGTTGGCACACTTTTCCCATGACAGAGGCGATCCAGGCTCTGTTTGAGAGAGGAGAAAGGAGACTGAACTTGGATGTTCAATGTGAGGGCTGTGAAGAGTATTCAGTGCTGCCAATTTATGTGGACCCCGGGGAGGAATCCCACCGGCCTTTTTTAGTGGTGCAAGCCCGCCTCGCCGATAACAAACACAGGATCCGGAAAAGAGGCCTGGAGTGCGATGGCAGGACCAATCTATGTTGCAGGCAACAGTTTTACATTGACTTTAGACTCATTGGGTGGAATGACTGGATCATAGCACCATCAGGTTACTATGGGAATTACTGTGAAGGGAGCTGCCCGGCCTACTTGGCCGGTGTCCCGGGGTCGGCTTCCTCCTTTCACACCGCTGTCGTGAATCAGTACCGAATGCGGGGGCTGAACCCGGGCACCGTGAACTCCTGTTGCATTCCAACCAAACTTAGCACAATGTCAATGCTGTACTTTGATGATGAATACAACATTGTGAAAAGGGACGTTCCCAATATGATTGTGGAAGAATGTGGTTGTGCTTGATTTAAGGTGTGTTTTAGGGGGGGAGAGAGAGAGAGAGAGAGGGAGAGAGAGAGAGAAACATTCCCGTACAAGATGGTGTTGGAGGAAGTTTCACTGTGTATCCAGGCATCAGTGTTGGAAAGTCACTGTGGAAAAGTTTGACAAAAAAAAAAGAAAAAAAAAGAAAAAAAATAATCATTTCACTTTGGTGTCAGGACAGTGGCAGTTTGTGGATCATGGACACTTATATATTCTATCACTTATAAGTTAATGCTATGAAATATCTTAAAGACACACACACGCACACACACAAAATGTGGGCACACACACAAACACGCGCTCATACACACAGACACAGACACACACACGCACAGACACACGAGGCAGCTCGGAGAAGGGACATGAGCACAGAAAGTCAGTGACCAGTGACGACGGACCTAAATGCCTGCCAGTACGAGTGAACTGCTGAGCAGCTGTTTCCCCGCCTGCCGGCGAAGCCAGACCGAAATGAGCTCCCTTTGCTCAGGCAAAAGCACAGACTGTGAGAACACAACGTATTCTTGCACGCAGGTGTCAAAATGACCAAAATTATAAATTTAAAAATAAAACAAAAAATAAAAAAAAAAAAAAAAAAAAAAAAGTTGACTGTCACCTCTTAGGTCTAACAGAAAGCTGCAGGACACCTGCCTTGGGAGGCGATCACTTCCTCTTAATTTAAATTTATCTAAACAAAAACATCACAGATACCCGCTTCTTCCTACAGCACTTCCAGCAAGGAATTGCGTGGTTCCATCGGGGAGAGAGAGAGAGAGAGAGAGAAAAGGGGACAGACATGTAAGAAACTGCTGTGTTTCTAACACCTGGCCGTTGCGGAGTCACGAGCTGGGCTGGCGTGATCCGATGCTTTCACTGCCCACTAGCAACCCATGGTTGGCTACACCCGCCGTGTCTTGGAAAAGGGAATCGATACCGTATCTGGACTGTGTTGACTGTTGGCATCTCTCACTGTCCGAAGAACAAAAAGTCAAAAGTTGCAATCTGTGTTCTTCAGTGGGGGACTCAGCGAGGCTGCGTCACGTGGGGGACGAGCAAACAAGCGATGGCCACCACGGCTAAACCAATGAACCCTAGAGAGGAGTGACAGCGACAGAGTGGAGACGTTCTGGGAAATGCAGTGCGTTTAATAACAGGCGAGGAACATTTTTACAAGTCTTGGAAAGGAGGAGAGAGGAGAGTGCTTTCAATTTCCTTACCAGGAGGTGTCAAGGATGGCCATAAAGATCAGAAAATAATGATACAGCATAGCACTTGCAAACTGCTTGAATGCACGTATAATAGCACTTGCAAATTTCAATGCCTTGAAAAGTGGTACTTGATAGTGCACTTATCTTTGCTCACTATCTAGGTAAACAGGTGCCGCATGAGCTATGCAATTTAAAGTGTTGACCCATACTAGACAAAACTGGACTTATGATATGACTTTTTTATATTTTTTTATACTTGAAATTAAATCTTTTGCTTCTTTTTTAAAGCGAATGATTGCTTTTAATGTTTGCACTGATTTAGTTGCATGATTAGTCAAAAACTGCCATTTGAAAAAAAAATGTTATTTTTATAGCAGCAAAAAATGAATACAGTTAAATGTATTATACATAAATTTTGGAACCAAAGAGGCCAACATATTAGTTATAATTTTTATGAGATGGCAAAGCCATCATATATCATGTAGTCATACTGAGCAATCCCTCACGAGGCCTACCAATTGTTTCAGGGTACAAAATGGATTCTGTTTGTTCTATTCAGTGTCTTTTCTATACCATACGCACATGGAATGTAGAGTGAAAAAAAAAGTGACTATTGTAGAATACATTACAATATGTGCATCCTTTAAATCCAATTTTTATGTTTATTTAATAAAGTTCCTTTTAGGTTCTGTTCCATAATAATTTAAAACCAAACAATTTTCACTTAGATTTGCTGTTGAAGTATTTTACATTTGTGTACAGTTTAAATAAATAAAAAAGATTGAAAACTGGATGTGCTTTTTTTTTTTTTTTTTTTTTTTTTTTTCAGCGTGTAACATCTGGAGGAACTCGCTTACTTTCAGGACTGAATAGGCTGCAGACGGTGAACTGTCGCATTAGACCGTAGTCATATTAGTCATTGCAGAAAGCCTTGTCTGAGAGCTCAGCTGCGATCCTAAAAATGTTACACTCCAGTTTTATTGCTGTCTATACATGTAAGCATCTGCTTCTTCCTCTCTGCAGCAGTGCAGGGGCTCTGGGTGCAGGAACGGCACTGTTCCGCATACCTGCAGGTCATTTACAGCAAGTTCCTGGTTCACCTGCTGTGTAAGAATGTAACTTCTTCTCTGGGTCACTCCCTGACTCCTTAGAAGAAGTAAAAAAATTTATGTGGAAAGCGTTTCCAGGAACAAAAGACCAATATTAAGCTCGATTAAATTTTTTTTTTTTCCAAAACTAGCTGACACTAAGAAAAAGTATGGGGTTTTTTTTCCTTTTTAGTAATATATCTCCTTTTTACTAACAAGCCCTCAAAAATGTTGAGAAATACTTAAGTACTCAGTTCCACATATATCCAGATATTGATTTAATTGATCTTCACAGATAAATTCTTCCTCCTGGAGACCTGAGCAAATGCCAGCTGAAGCTGACAGAAGGACCTCTGTTGACATAGCAAATGTTAGACCTGACCTTAAATCCTGAAAAGTGTTGAAGAAGCAAGATCATGCAACTGATGGTGGGTTCTAGTTACAATTCACATTCAGGTGTTGCTCTGCCCAGCTCTCCTGACAGCCAGCCACCGGGGTTAAACAGGAGACCTGTAAGAGTGATTTGCCGTGACTGTGTCAACAATCTGCTTCTCAGAACTTTGTCCTCCAGATCAAATTTTTTAACATCTCACAGCTTTCTCACCACCTTGAGCTGCACATTGTCAAAGACACTAACCATTCACTGTTTCTGGTCCACCTCTCAGCAGCCCTCTCTCTGGTTTTCATTCCGTGTGCTACTGATGAGTTCAATAAATTCCCCTTGAAATCAGTGGCCAATACCCATCCCTTCACTCTGCAGGCATGTTTGCCCTAATATGACACTGTCATTATAAATAAGACTGAGCAGCCCTTGAAAAAATGGGATATATTAAGAAATCCTACCTATTGAAATGCAAAGCCCTGGAGGTTGGCTCCAGTTAGGTTTTGTTCTTAATTGAAAGTGTTTGGTTCCTGGGGTCAAAGCCAAACCCTGCACTGGACATAGAGACTCCTGTGCTCGGGAGGAGACCAGGGTGTCTCGGCGAGGGATTTGGACCTGCAGCCCTGGGGAACAGGGAACTGCTGGCAGCCGGGATGCTTCGAGCTCGGGCTGGCCAGGAGCGAGGGGCGGGAACAGGCTGTGCTCTGCATCCCACTGCAAACCCACAAGCAAGCTCAGGATCCTGAACTCTTCCACAGAGGCCATCAAAAAGCACCCATTTTCTTGGTAAAAGTCTTTCCCAGCTTTCTTCCCCTGTCCCTGCCTTCTCTGCACCCTGATATGTAGCTTAGAGTCACGGTGTTTATGGGACAGAAACAGAAATGTAAGGAAGAGCATGACTATCAGGATAGTGTGAGAGGCATCATCTGAGAGCGGGAAAAGCTGGATCATAGTCCAAGCTCCCAGGTCCTTTTATTTTGTGTGAAAGAGACTCTAGAAATTGATGTGAACTGAACATGCTCGGAGTTTTCTGCAGCACGGAGTCTCTGCTCTGGGCATTCTACAGACAGTGAGGTGTTCTTGTATCCTGGTGCTGACAGCAACCTGTCACACAGATTTCTAAGGCTAGTATGAAATAAAATCATCTTTAATTTTGTAGGACCAATCTGAGACAGTTTGGGCATGATTTTTCAGAGATGTGACACAGCTGCTGCTCTTGCCAGCTTTTTACAGGGGAGTGCAGGAATTCCGCTTTATGCAGCTTCCACCTCCTGCATTTTTTAAATCAGGCAAAATGAAAAATGAGATGCCCAAGCATGATGGCTGCTTTTCAAAAATTTTGGGGCTTTCCCATCTGTCATTCCCATCCTTATAAAACTGAGCATCCAGTTTAATTGCTTTATGCCAGGTTAGGTACTCTGCCTCAAAAACCAGCTGGGTCACATCCACACCCCCCTCACCCAAAGGTGACTTGGTGACCCTATCTTGTCTTTGATAGGCTTTGAACTCAGTTCTGTAAATGCTAAACCAGTGTCTTCTGTCATGTGACAGAATCAATCTCTGGAGCTGGAGAATCTTCACCCTTTAAAGTATTCTAACACGGGCAAAACCCCATCCCGGACCTCCCACTGCTGTTAATGAGGATGGTGTGAACACGGTGACTGTCACAATGTGATGCAACAGAGCACTTGTCGGATTAACTCTGCATACATCACGTATTTCCACACATAAGAGACACCTGCTCCAAAATTGCCAGCTCTCACCTTCTTTGCTTTGTCACTTGTGAGAGATGAACTCAGCAGCTGAAAATTAATTGCTGCACTTGCCCTGCCACTGGAGAAGAGGGAAACCCCTCACTGAACGCACCCTTCGTAAGGATAATTTTTGTATGGAGTGGTTTCTACTGGAGAGGGTGGGAGAACATTTTGCAAAATGGATCAGAAATACAAATTTCTAAGAGGGGAGTCTGTTTCAGTTAATGCTGATGTCAGTCTACGGTAACTCCCCTAAAGTCTGCAGATGTCATTCAGGCTAGCACCCATATGAGTAAAGGCACACCTGAATCTGGTTTTCTGGAATTCCTGATTGGGCCTAGTGCATTCTCAATTCTCAGTATTTCTTAGAAAAGTAGTTTTTAGTTTAGAATTAGCAGCTGAAAGTTTTAGCAAAACCAACACATGCTGGGTGACAGATCAGAACAAGAGTAGAAGATCTCTAACTTTGTCATGAATCTCCTTACATATACTGGAATTTGGCCAGGAATTAGCAATCTGCATCAGTACAAAATGCCCCAGTAGCTTTCATTTGCTTGCCTGGTCAGTAACCTTGAACTAAAAGCTGGATTTACATGCCTGCTTGTGACAGTAGGGGCCAATTTTATTTGGGTAACTTCATTGATTTCAAGGGAATTGTTTCTGATTTGTACCAGAATAAGTGGGAGCAGATTTAGGTTCTTTAATGTTCTTCCAGTTTAGCTCTTGGAATAACTTATATTTCATTATTATGTGTTTATGTAATTAGTGCAATTATATCAAATTATATAATTGGTACAATTACTTGGACTCATGTAACCACTGCATATAGCATTTCATGCTGTAAAATCTTTTACTCTGGAAAAAAAAAAAAAAAAAAGAAAAAAAAAGCAGTCAATATTACATGGGAATCTTAATTTGTTTTTAAATTCCAGTATCAAATTTAGGGCTTGACCACATGCAAGGAACTTCTGGTTCACATCAGTGGAATCTCTGAGCAGGCAGCTTGCAGCCTTCACCATAGATATTGCGTTTTTAATCTGATTTGGCCAATTCTATTCAACAGAGGCCCTCCTGGAATGTGTGCAGCTCTAACCAGCCTTCCTTGTACAAAGCAGAGATGTCAGGCTTTTACACACACACACACACACACACACACACACACACCATATGACCTGAGAGATCTCAAAGCCATCAGAGCCCTGAGATATGTGTACAGCTTTTTTATACTTGATCAGATTTACTGTCTTTGTGATCTGCTGCTGAGAATTTTTAACTTTTTAATTTTAATTTTAAAATTTTAAAAAAAATTTAATTTTAACTGTTTTGTTCCCCCCCCCCCCCCAAATTTGCTTTCAGGCTACATTGTTGTGAAAGCTTGGAAGTGTAGGGTTCTGCTCTATCTGTGGTGGGCAGAGGGAGGTTATTCTGCCCCTGTACTCCACTCTGGTGAGACCCTACCTGGAGCCTGCATCCAGCTCTGGGGCCCCCAGCATAAGAAGGACGTGGACTTGTTGAAGAGTCCTGAGGAGGGTCACAAAAATGATCAGAGGGCTGTAGCACCTCTCCTTTGAAGACAGACTGAGTGCACTGGGGCTGTTCAGGCTGCAGAAGAGAAGGTTTACAGCGCCTAAAGGGGCTTGCAAGAGAGCTGGAGGGGGAATTTTTACAAGGGCATGTAGTGATTGCCAAGGAGTGATGGCTTTAAACTGAATGAGAATAGGCTTAGATTAGCTGTAAGGCACAAATTCTTTATCGTGAGGGTGGTGAGGCACCGGAATGAGTTGCCCAGTGATGTTGTTGTTGTGGATGCCTCATCCCTGGAAGTGTTCGAGGCCAGGTTGATGGGACTTTGACTTTCAAAGACTCATAGAATGGTTTGGCTTGGAAGGGACCTTATAGATAATTTAGTTCTAACCCCCCCCCCCCCCCCCCCCCCAATATGGGTAGGGACATCTACCCCTAGACCAGGTTGCTCAAAGTAAGCACATCCAGCAAAATAGGAAAAAAAGGTAAAAAGGAAACTGATTTGATTTCTCTGGGTCAAACCAAGGAAGACCCAGGGTGAGAGCTATGATTGATTATCACCTGATGGACCTCTCCTCAGAGATCAGCCCTCCCAGATGCTGTGCATTTGGAGTTCTGTCCTGGCCCAAATGCAATCATTGAATGCAGCTGCCAGTGCACAGACCCCAGGGGAGGCACTGCTCTACCTAAGGACATCTCCACAGAGCCTGCATGCTACTGCTCTTTCCCATTTTGGACCTGCTTTTGGAGAGGGTTCACCTCTCTGTGTGCTCTCCTGCAGTCTGGCCTTTGAAATCAGGCTACAGCACAGCCATTTTAGGGCTGCAGCTTGTGCTGCCTCACTGCCTTCCTCCAGCTGGTAAGTGTGCTCAGTGCCTGTTATTTTTATCTTGAGCTTTTGCTTTGTTTTTGAGGATAATTACACATTATTGCTGCAATATGTTATAATAAGTGCTATGAAGATGACTATTGTATCCAAGGGGAAAGAAGATGTGGCTGGGGAGCAAACTTAAACCTGTGTGTCAGCAAAACGAACGCGCTGTGTTTGGGCTGTGTCCGTCAAGTGGTACCAAAGTGGCATTTAGGCTTTGCCCAAGTGGAGGCTGCTGGACTGACCTCGCCCCTCTTGGCTTTGTTGGCTGGGGTGGCTTGTACCCATTTCAGCAGAGGGGTTTGTGAGGAGCTGCGGAAGAGCTGCGGCAGCTGGGCTTTCCTGCAGCCAGAGCTGAGCTCCTCTCACGGTGATGGGGCAGCCGGTCCTGGGCAGTGCGGCGGGAGCGAGGTAGGAGAGCTGGATGCTGGAGGCGGTGTCCATTTGAGGAGAAAGGGTTATAAATAATACTGCATCTGGCTCCCGTGAGCTGAAGCAGACTAGGCTCCTGGACTTTTGGACCCCCATGCACCATATCCTATTCACTATTCACTATATCCTCTGTAATCTCATTTGGTCTCATATGGCCTAGTTTTGGGTCAGGTTTTGGAACAGGTCCTCAGCTGTTGGGACTCCAAAGTTATCAAAAATACTTCAGGACCTTATAAATTAAGGCCTTGGGCTCTTGTGAAAGGAAACAAACAGTGTTATCTGTCTTAATGAGAGTCGTGTATGTGTATTTTGTATCCAATTGTATGTATTATCTTTAGCAGTGATACTTCATAAGCCCATATAATTTATGAGGTGGTTATCAGTGACTCATAAGTATTTATTTATGTCTTATATGCATTGTGTATGTCTGGCTTGATCAGGGTGGCATGTTTGCATGGGTGAGCACCATTTCACCTGTAAACACACAGACAAGAAACACAAGGCTTTATCTAAGCAAATTGTCTTCTGCTATGTTAATGCCCTGTAATAAAATTTATTTTGGGGGATCCTGACGAGAGATTGGAGGCAATGCAGTGTAGCTACTGACTGTTTGAGTGGATTTCTTGTCCCTTGTGTGCCTCATCCTTGGTAAGTAAGTTGTCTTGCATTCAGCATGCACTATGTAGGTGCCCTTGTGATGGCTGGAGAGAGGCAGCCTGTTCTCAGATGTGGCTCTGCTCCAGTCTGCTCCACATCCAAGAGAGCGCAGCAAACCACTTTTGCTCAACTCGTGTTTTGAAATTGCTCAGAAACTGGTTTGGTCTTTAGCATAGTTTGGAGCAACCTTGAGGCTGCCTTTAGGATAGCTGCCGGGGTCCCCAGTATAAAAGCTGAGAAAGGGCTGGAATACCAAAGTGTCCTGACCACATGCCTTGTATTTGGCCACGCATCCTATACTGGGAGCTTTTAGGTGGCACTTGGGTGGAGCAGAACCCATCTAAGTCTCTGTGCTGAGTGTTTCTTATTAAGTACGTGATGGGCACAGAGATGCAGGATTTAAACCAGCTCTGTTTCTGTTAGCTGTGCACCACAGTGGTTGAATCACTATGTTAACGGTGCGTGACAATGAATCAAGCCCTACATTTCATTTTATGGGTGGGTTCCACTTACTTTGTTCTCATTTTCTCCTCCCCTCCTTTTGACAATTTAGACATGTGCATCTTGGAGAACATTGCTTCCAGACTGTATCCCCTTGAATGGGGTTACTGCATCAAGCAGGGAAAGTAATGCTGTATTTATGTTCTACCCTAAATGAAAGCTTTTTCTACTTTGCATGCCGCAAATAGACTTTTAATTATGGGGAGCACATGCTGTAAGTGCACTCCAGGATTTGATTCCATCCTTTGTCTGTTAAGCTTGTGGATATGCCAGCTCTTAGAGTAATCTTTTTCTTCGGCATCACCAGTTGCCATCCATAGTTAGCAGATAAAGCAACAAAAGGAGTGGAAAACCAGTCCTTGTGCTGATGGTCACCAGTTTGCTGCCTCTGGTAGACTTGAGGTGGTATTGACTGTTAAAACAATTCAGATGTGCTCTTGCTTTGCTGGGTTTAAAAATCTGTTGATGTTAATGGAGGGTCAGATTCAGTTAGTCACACCTATGTGTGATAGGTTCAAAATCCTATCAAATTGGAATTCCCCAGCCAATTACAGTCAAAAGCAAACTGCAAGACCGTACAGAGCAAAGCCTGTGGTACTTTTGGTGTAATATCAGAGCCTTAGCTGAAGGTACTATTACTCCATGAGCTTCTGTTCAGTTGCACCCGTTTGCACCAGGTGTGAGTTTATCCTGTTGGCTTTTAGACAAACCCCTTGCTTGAGATCAATCAGCAGTCGGGCTCCTGGTGCTCTGTGTATTTCTGTAGCTGGTGATAGTTATTGTTCCTTTCTGCAGTATGTTCATGGCATCAGGCATTATGACTCATGTCATAACACCATTGTGAGCCATTTGTTTAATAATGCAGCATCCGTGTTGTGCCACTCTAGCAATGTTCTTAATTCTTTCTATTATTAACATCTGTTTTGAAGTGTTTATACTTGTAATTTAGCTTTTCAAATTCTCACTGGATATAAGCTGATGCAAGAGGAAAACATCCATAAACACATCTAAAGGAATCTGACACTTTATTGGCCGTACCTGATCAGAAAACCAAGAAGTGTTTTTGTTTAGGACTTTTTTTTTGGTTTGCAATAAATGGTAATGCAGGTTTCTCTGGCACCTAGAAAGGAAAATGCAGGTGCTACTTCTTTGTTGTTTCTGGTTTTTTACTCCTGTGGGACTAGTTGAATTTTAATTGTTAATAGTATCTTTTAATTTAAAAAAGCAGATGCTGTAAAAAAGGTACTTTTTCCAGTCAGGCAAATTACTAATTTGTTAGGGTTGTAGCTGTTTTAGACAGGGCCGTATCTACATCCTGTCTATAGATCTTTGAAGCTGTTTGTGCATCCCTGGCACTGTGCAGAATGAGAAGAACCTCCTTGGGACCTTCCTTTCTGTCTACTGGGAAAAGAGTGGCGAGAGATCCAGCAAATATTTGGGCAGCAGATCTTCTGTTGAAGCTGTTGGAGTAGAAATGCTTAGCCTGTAAATAATTTGAGGTCAGGGAACTTCTGAAAAATTTTGTTGCTGTTGTTCTGTTGTTGTTTTGGTGACTTTTTGTTTTTCCTTTTCTGATTGGCTTAGCTTCTGGTGATGTTGTCATGCAATGACAACTCAGAGGTGTCTTTCTGGAAAACAGGAAAGTTCTGGAACATAAATGTAGCTCTATTCTATTCTGCTGGGATGTCTGCAGTGACCCTTTATTGGGGCTCTGAGTAAATCTTGCCATAATTGATAGAAACAGCTTTAAAAGGAAAGCAAAACAGATCATGAAGAAAAGAAAGAGCTGATAAAGCTTCTAGCATCAAGAGTGTGCATGTTGAAACACTCTCTAATTATATATTTATCCAATCCAGTTAATACTACAGAGCTTGCAAAAAAAGCCCCATAATTAGGGGTTATGAAAATGTCTACATAGCAATAATATGGCACCTAAATATAGCATCTTTCCTCCTGAAGCACTTTACATCATTTGAGAACCACGGACTCAATTCACAGCTGGCATTCACAGGTGCAACCTTATTGATTTCAATGGAATAATGCCATTTTTACCAAGGATGAATTTTGTCACAAATGGGAGTTTTATCTTAGGGGCTTGTAGGGCTGCCCGTCACAATAGTATCTGCATATCCTTTACATCAAATTTGCTGGCAATAGCAAAACCTTTAGCAGACTTCACAAAGTCTCTGCCACATCTGCCTTCTTATCCTGCAGAGATCTTTTCTTGGGCTAAACTCTCATTTTGTGTCTTCTGGGGACTGGGAGAGAAGAACAGCTGATGTTAGTGAAGATGTACAATGGTCTTTTGGTGGGTAATGTGACCATGGGTTTCGTTCAATGTTTCTGCTGGAAGCTGAATTCACAGTTGAAGTTTCTGGATTAAGAATATCAGGACTTTGGGACTTGTGCTGCTCAAAGCACCCCTAGAGCTCAAACACATGGTCCTCTGACTGCAGTAGGACCTGAATTATGTATTGGTCATGGTACCCATCACTGATGAAGTGACTGCCACATACAATTAAAAGAAAAAATGTAAGTGAACTTTGTCCAATACCAGGTGAAGTCACTGGGGCTAAGGCTCAATGCACTGTATTCCACAGTGTCAGAATAGGCCCTGGAGATTTTGGTCCACTTCTCTGCAGCTTTGCAGATTACCTATAACACTAATGACAAACGTGTCACCTACTTCCCTCTAATATGGGAAAAACAGTGTTTCCTGAGTGCGAGGTAAAAGTGTGTATTGGGAGCTCAGAAGGAAATAAAAATAGCTGTCTTGTACTTCAGTTGTATTTGCCACAACCTTCCCTGTGAGGAAAATCTGATTAGGCTGAAACTCGTCAGCTTGCAGATGAGATGTTGGTGGGGTAGGAGTGAATCCTTCAAGTCAGAAGGTGGGCAGGGATTGTTTGTTCTGTGGCAGTGTATCAATTAAAGTCATTAAATGAAACTAGAAGCAGCCAGGCTCAAAGCAAACAAAAAGAGATGCTCTCCATGCAACTGGTAGTGGACACAAGGAATTCACTGCCAAAGGTGGTTGTGGAGGCTAAAAGCTCATTAGAGTTCAAAGGATGACTGGACAAGTTTGTGTAAAGAAATGCACAGAGGATTACTAAGTAGCTAGAAACCACATCTGGCTTAGGAAATACCTTGATCTGAAAATAGCTGGAGGCTAGCAGAATTGTGAGGGAAATAGCATAAGTGGTTCCCTTGCTTCTGCTGCTTTCTGGCTTGCTCCAGGAGCCAGCTATGGGAGACTTGATGCTGGGCTAGATGGACTGGTATGGCCATTCTTCTGTTTGTACTTGATGTGACAGCTCTGCCCTGCAGGTTGTTGCAGCAAGCACATGTGGGTCAGTGCTCTTAGAGGTGTTCTGTGCTCCAGTTCTCCATCTGGGATTGGTAAACTTGGTCCCATGTTGCCTGTGAAGGTCTGGGTTCAGATCCTCTGTGAAATGCATCTGGATGATGTTTTATGTTGGAATACCTGCTTAGTGCGAATGGAAAGGCGAGACTGTGGAGTACTGAAAATCAGTCCTGTTTCCTGTAATAACTGATTTTCCTTTCAGGCTTCTTCTCCAAAACTTTACAAGACAGACCCTGTGTAGTTCTGAAAGGATCGAGGAGCTATATCGTTTTATTGTGAAAGAGAATAAATTATATTGAGCAACTCCTACACACACATACGGAAGAAAAAAATTTCACCTCCTCCCATAATATCAGATTGTTGATATTCCCTGCATAGAACTGTGGGGAATAAACAAATGCATTCATTAACATTTACCCAGTAAGGTGAACTGAGGACAGAATATCAGTCCAGATATCCAGGCTTATCTCTGAATTTCCTGGATTTTATGGGTTTAAGTCTGACTCTGAACAGGTCTTAAGGGCATTTTCTTGGTGGATTAGAAGGATCTGTGTTTGGACGGTCCCATCTATAGTACCTATGGGATTGTACAAAGCCCTAGTTTTACTATTTGTATCTGTTTTAAAATCCTGCTATTCATTTGCCTGAGTCAAACAGCTTTCCAACTAGAATTAGGGTTGGGTACATAGCACGAGGAGAGTACACATCTGGAAAGAGCTCGAAAGACTCAACCAATGTTTCACAGACAATGTTGGAAAACAAACAAAAACCTCTCTGAAAATGTGGTCTGCAGATGGGTCTTTATATTCTCTTCCCCATTATTTTAACAGGGAAAATTCATCTTTAACAGAAAGGCATTCAGCACAAAAACAGCAGGAAAAGGGCTCAATGGGAGTCATTTTCCAGGATATCTTTCTGTCTGGGTCAGAGAACAAATTCTTCTGTGCCAAGAGACTCCGCTCCTCATGGGGTGGCTGCAGTGTCGGAAATGTCATCATCAGTGTCTTCCGCTGAAACAGCGCTGGGTGAAGCAGTAAATTTCCTTGGGATATTTCTCCAGTAGCTGGTATGGGACTCTGCTGTGGGCTTGCCCAGTTTGCCACAGAAAGCGTCGCGTGGCTCGGGCGGCCAATCCCAGCTCCAAAGATGGTGTGCTTGTTGCAAACTCATGCCAAGCCATCTGTAAGATTTGTCAGATAAATGTGACTAGCGAAGTGGCACTCGTGAGCAGATGAAGGGAAATTCCCTAGGGGATTCTTTATTCACTCATCATTAGCAGGAGAGGCAGTGGGAAAATTCATTGTTTAGCTGTTCAAAACACTGGTGAACATTTGATACTGAATAATCTTTAAATCTTTGGAGGATGTCAAACGTGTCTTGAGCAGTCCAGACTGTGCTGGAGGCGGAGTATCATGTTCTGCATGTCGCGCTTACCTTCATGAAGAAGGATAAAGATATCCCAGTTCCTCAATTTTGTATTTCACCTCAAAATCACCTCTCCTCCCTGGTGTAGCTTTATTTAAAGTGAGCTGAGGCATGGAGCAGCCTAGATGTGCATTACTGCTGTTTACCTGTATGTGTCCCTGATCCTAAATGGAAAATAAAATCTGTCCCTACTGTGAGAAGGTACTGCCCATTCACTAAATGAAACTGGCTTGCAGGCTTTTTGCTGGCAGCTTTGCTGTGAGGACTAAATCTCATTTGCTCCAGTCATGAGGCTGACTTAGATGTGATGTCTCATGGAGTAAACTTACTGGGTTCTGCCGCTAGTATTTTGTGAGCTAAAGTGGGGCCGCTCTCTGAGCTGATGAGAAACACTTCACCAGTCTCGCATGTTCTCTGTAGAACTGCTTTTGTGCAACTCACTTTGCTGCACCAAAGGGATTTTTTTTTTTTTTTAGTCTTAGAAGTGATTAAGCTCCTATAACTGTCTTCCCTAGCAAAGATATTTTAGGCAAAGCCCTTGGTTCTTTTACATTTTTATGGTGGGACTAGGATGCTTTATGACATCTGTGTGCTAACAAGGGCACATGTGGCACAAAGTATTCTGCTTGCATTGTTATCAGCCCTATTGTTCATTCAAATTCTATTTAGACTTATATTTAAACAGAAGCTTGAATATCATCTGTTTGAAAGATACAACGTTGTAGTTGCACTCATTGGGGCCCTTTCCTCCAAAGGAGGATTGGGAGAGGGTGCCAAGCTGGTGAGAGGGGCTGCAGGATCCAACTCAGAACACTGTGATTCTGTGAGATTCCCAGTTCCACAAACTCTCCTGTGGCTGGAGACCAGCACACGTTTCATCTTCAGGGACATTGACTCAGTGGAGAGCTGAAGAGGATGTAGGGAGAAAGGTGGTCTTCTACTGAACCCCACAAGATCATTTTCCCAAAGGCTTGCTGGTGTAAGCTACTGTAAAAGACTAAGATTGTCTTCCACCACTTCTTCCCATAAGTCAAGATGAAAATCAAACCAAACAATCCATAACACCACTGTACCACAGCAAGTGTCCCATATCCACATTCAGCATCTTTGCCGTGTAAGTAGATTTGAAAAAGCTGAACCCCTTTGCAGCTCCAATTGGCTTGAGGGACACAGGAAGCAGCGTCTAACTTTAAATGGTAGTATGTGAAATGTAAAGGCTATCAGTGAATCTTGATGAGTGAATAGATAGTTTTTCAGATGCAGCAGGTTGCATTAGTGAAAAGGTATTTGTGAATTTGAGTTGAATGCAGTGGATAGCTAGAAAAATGAGACTATTCCAACAACAGCTCCAGACCTTGCTTTAGTTTTTCTGTAAATAGATGAACTTCTGTTGACTCCAATACAATGCTTCTTGCTTGCATGACATCGGTCTTTTTTATTACAAAGGAAAAAGTCACCTCACAAGAGACCTTTGATGTTTTAATGTGTCCTGGCATATCGATGGATACATCCAGTGGAGAAGAACAATCTGGGACACTTGGTCTGCATTTGTGCGTTGCTGGAGATTTGCTATGTAACCTCGAGCAAATCTATTAATCTCCCAGTACCTCAATTCCCCAAATGCAAAATGGAGATAATAAAACATAACTCCCTTAGCAGGGTAAACACATTAAAAAATGCACTTAAAAGCAGTTGGGTACTAGGTTAATGGAGACCTATATCTTGTGGGGAAGATTTGTTGTATTATAAATAATACATCTTCACAATTATTCCACTTAGTCTGCCTTGAAGCCTTCAAAGACATACCACGCAAATGTTTACTGGCAGCATGTTTCCCCCCTTTTATTGGCCAACAACATGTTTAGACCAGACTTTGCTGTGGCAAAGTATTTTAGCACATGGCAAATGGCTCTTTTACTGTAAAAGTACATTTTAATTTTTTTTTCGAGAATACCCCAAATAATGCTGTACTCAGCAAAGGCCTGTGCACCTGGAATAGCTGTCTCTGAGCAGATTTTCCTTGCAAAATATTCGGCATGCTTCTGCCTAGAGCTTTCAATAGAAATGGAGAATGAAGGAGATGTGGTGGGTACCAAGGACAAACTTTTTAAGGGTGAGTTAGCTTTGCAGACTACCTGAAAGAACTTGGGTTATGTCTCAAGTCAGCTAAGCAATGCTGGTGCCAGAATATCCCGGACAAAAAGGCCAGTGTTGCAGAGCATGGTTGAATTGCCTAGGGTACAAAGTGGAGATCTGGGGGACTCCACTGCAGTGTTAGTGCACAGGAGCTATTCAAGCCTTTAGACCACCCACTGTTTTAGCAGTGTTACTTAGCTTCCCTGGACTCCATAATTGCTCTTGTCACATTACTGAGGATAATGTAGAAATATTGCAAGCATTTGCCTTGAACTTGGAGTGTTGAAGCTTACGTAAGCGGGGGGAAAAAAAGCTACACAGAATAAAATGAAGGGTGTGATTCTTATCCCACTTGTGCTTGTTTTACACTTGTTTTCCCTCTGCTGGAGTAATAATTCCACTTTAACGATGTAATATGTTTAGAAGAAGACCTCTGTATGTTTGTGAAACATCTTTGCCTGCCTAAAAGAGGTATGTTACAAGGGTATTTTTAGGAAAGCAGCATACTGGAATTGGCATTCGCTTCAGTTCAGATAAGGTTTTTTTTTTTTTCCCCCTCATACAGTGAATGCCCAGTGTGGTGTGAAAAAGAGGGAAAGCTTTGTTCCTGTGATCAAATAGTGAATTGCATTTTCTCAGGTGCCTTTCTCATGGGGATGCTCGCTAAGAGCTGACGATGGCAGAGGTGTGCTGTCACACCCTCTGCCTCAGGCTGATGGAGATGGGGAGCTGGATTTGCTAGTGTGTGACACATAATGTACCTGCCTCCCAGGTGGGGGGAGGCGGGGGTCTGGTGTATTGAACCTGTGGTAGCTCTGGTGACACAGTTAATCCCAGGCCTGTGCTGCACAGCTTGGGAGGCATCATGCAGCCAGCTAAGAAAGGTTGGGTACCAGAAGAGTTTGCTTTTAACCTCTGCCATGAAGTACAGGAACTATGGATTTGAGGGGTTTTTGGTACCTGCAGTGTAATGCTTTTGGGTGAGATGCACCGTGGATGCAATGGCAGAAGCACAAAAATATGAAGGACCATAAGAAGAATACTCTGAAATGAGGATTAGGTGAGAGGAACTGCACACTTGCCAGTGGCCCCTGACAACTCTCCTGATCTGATCCTAACAGAAACCACAGCTAATGTTTATTTAACCTCTGGCAAACATCTCTTCATTGGGTAAGACTAAAAAGTTGATCTCATGCTTGGGAGGAGCTTGGGAACAGATAGTACATGCCACTTGGCTGTGCTTCAGGCACAGCTGGCCAGTCCCTCCAGCAGGTGATGCTGGGCACACTGGGAGTGCTCCTGGTCTCTCTCAGGCTGTGTGTGTGGCAGAGAGCACAGCTCTGAGCCTCTCTGTGGACTGGTCTGCATGGGCTGTGTTAGAGGAACCTGTAAGAGGGCTGAGGTTTGATTGTGTTTGACCCCTAAACACAATTGCTATTGCTAAGGAGAAGCATTAATTTGTGGGTACCCATGTGTGCTGCTTGGATGGCACCTCTGGTTGCACTGTTCATGAATGTTTATCCCACAGCAAAACTCAAAGCAGCCGAACCACTGTTCTGTAATAAGGCAGAGATGTATCTGCATTATTTTCATAGTCCATTGTGGAGAGGCTCAAGAAGAGAAACTAGGTAGGAGTAGATACTCCAACCCTGATGATTGATCTCCCAGTATGCTAAATTGAAGGTCAATTTCTTTCATATTGCATGACTGCTACTGTTGCTGCTATATGCCCTAATGAAAAGCATTTATTTTGACTCTGTATCTTGGGTGTCCTACCATATCTTGATGCCTAGAGTCTACAGGTTAACTAATTCTCTGTTTTATTGGGAGACATTTCAAATTACTCTAGATATTAATTTGATATCATGACTGTACTTTCTATTGTGATTCAGATTACCTCCTTTAGTAGTGTCTTGTCCTTTCTCCTTGATTTTAACTGTGTTTGGGACATGAAATTATGTAATGCAGGGTCACTTATTTTTCTGTCTTGTGATCATCTGTTACCTAGACTAATAGACAACAAAGAAAAAAATGGTAGTGCCAATCTATGAGGTGTTGCTATTTATGTATAGCACCTAGCACAGTTGGGAGTATATATTATCGACATTGCTGTGGTGTGAAGGGACCTTAATGCTCCAGGCATTACACAGGCAGACAACAAAATATGGTGCCTCCCCAAAGAGCTTATGAACAAAATGTGGTAAATGATCACTTGATCTTTGCAGCAGGATCCTGTAGAACACCAGTGGATTAAAGCTGCATAAAACAGTGACACACAGAATGGCATGTGTTTATCTGACTGACATGCTGTGCTTGTGCAGAAGCTCAGGGGTGGGCTGTATGTCAGATTCCTTGGGAAGAACCTGCAAGCACTACCTCGTGTGAATAGGAGGACTTAAAATGATGAAGTTAAGGCCTAGCTAAAGGTCAGTGGATCGGAGAGAAGGGATGACCGAAAATGTGAGAGTTTGCAAGAATCACATCGGAGAGGGCTAAAAGGGTATTTCTACCCATGCTAAGGTTCTTTAGAAACAAAGACAAGCCAGCCAGAGGCTGACACTTCTCTGCTGAACCAGGCAGAGGCAGCTGGAGAAGCTGCCTTGGTAGGTAGGTCTGGTTGTACCTGTTGTGCCATCACCCTGTGGCACATGAGGAGAGGCATTGAAGGCCCTGGCAATGCTTCTTAGATTCTGGTACTCTGGACAGGCAGAATAGAAAGAAGGGGACAATGAATTGGAAGTTGTTAAAGAGGTCTAGTGTCATGGGGACTATGGGAGGACAAGGCTTTCAGAAGACAACACAGATCTGCTCTTGTGCAGGTGTTGATGACTGCTCAAGGCTGAGGATGGGAAGATGGAAACTCATGTTTCCCTAGGGAAGGTGCTCCAAGCCTCAAATTTCTACTTTTTAGACCAGCAGAGTGTAGGAGAGTGTTGCAAGATGACAAAACCAGACTGCATCTTTGCTTGCTTTTTTTTGAGGGGGGGAAAAAATGATGCAATGGCATGGAAAGAAATGCATGGAGGTAAAGTTGAAGTAGTATAAAAAACTAATAGAAAAGCAATGAAAGTGCAGGAAGTAAGGTTCATCTGCCTTAGAGGAGCAAAGCTGGCCCTACAAAAAATGGGAAAGCAAGAGAACAAGTGTGGGGACAAAAATTAAAATCTCAGTTATAATAACATGAACAGGAGGCCTTTGGAGAACATGTGGTGCAGGTAGCCAGCACCTAAGGAAAGGAAGGCAAGGGAGGTATAACCAGACCAAAGAAATTGAGTTAAAGTAGAAAGCACAGCTTGTGACTAAATTAAAACAAATATTTTGTATCTTGCTTTTTTTTTTTCCCTCCCCCAGGTTTTACACATAGCTTTTGTAAGGACTGTAAAGTATTTGAAAGGCGTTGTTGGAAAAAGTAGTAGTTTCAATATCAATGTATTTGGTGATGATTTTAACTATTTGTTTTATGGCAGAATTTCAGGAAGAGATGTAAATCCTCAACCTGCATTTCCTGTTCTAGCATGAATATGTGAAATTCTTTGTATGAATAGGGCAGAGCTTAACACTTAGAGGCATAGAAAGAAGGGAATGCATACTAAAAATGCAGATTAAATAGATTCAATATGAATCAAATGGATTCAGATGTGGAATCTGCAAATGCCATCTACTGCAGTGTGAATAGGATTTATTTCAAGTTTTTATCCAAAGCTTGAACCGCACCTGAAAAAGCTTAGCCTAAATAGAAATACAAATCTGTGCAAAACCTCTTGCCAGAGTTTAAAAATAATTTCAACTTAAATTAGTGCAGCTTTTAGTTATAAACATAAGATGTATGTTAGAGTGGAAAATGAACTCTGATTTCTGCTCTTCTAATTGAGGACATACACCACAAGCCCACTGCTTATGGTATGAAAATCAGAGCAAGAGGGGCAGAAGCAGAGCACAGCGGCATAAGATGGTAATGTTTTGGTCTCTGTCATGCAATATCCTGCTGTAAGAACTGCAGATGAAGAGAGCCAAGAGAGGGCTCTCTCCAGCCCTTGGAGAGCAGAAGGTCAGGGGTGAAGTATTTATATTGTAGTGTTAGGGAGCTGAGGTTTCACAGAACAGAAGAGGTTGGAAGGGGAACTCAGTGGCTCACCTGGGCCATCCCAGAGCATATGGCACAGAACTGGGTCCAGGCAGTGAGGGGAACTCCAAAGCCTCCCTGGGCAACCTGTTCCAGTGCTTGGTCACTGCACAGTAAAGAAGTTCCTTTTATTCAGGTGGAACTTCCTGTGCATCAGTTTCCAGCCATTGCCTCTTGTCCTATTGCTTGGCACCAAGAAGAGCTTGGATCCATCCTCTGTCACCTCCCCTTACAGACTGTTAGTCTGCAAAATTGATAAATTTCCCTGTCTTCTTTCCTTTCCTCTCCCCACTGTGGAAAACAGTGGCTGGAAACATCAAGCTGGATCTGTGAAATTCTTTTTCCTCCTCCCTTGCAGGCTGTGGAGGCTCAGGTCTTTCCACTGCAAAGTGAAGAGCTGATAATCCTCTGCAGGGTCATCAGAGCTGCTGAGTTGTCAGACTTTGGCTGCTTGCTGTGTTCCCATGAGCACAGGTGCCCATTTTTCTTGCTTTAGGGGATGCTCTATTTGCACAGCCTTAATCAGCAGCATGTTATGGTTTTGGCCAGTGCAGTTTATGATGGTGACAAAGTGTATTTATTTTTAATGTAGAATTGGCCCGTGCCTCATTGAACAATGTACAAACAAAAGATATGGAAATCAAAACTGGTTTGGCTTGCTGGCCAACATAGACAAGAATAAAAAAAGAACAGGTGAACAATTCTAGCAGGTAATTCCCAGTCTTTGGTGGGTACCTAAACTTCCACATGTCAGAAGGAGAGAGAGCATTCCTAGCAGCATTGCTTGCATTTGGAGAATGACGATTATGACTTGGAAACATTAATTCTCATACAAGATGTTCTTCTTTGACATTCTGGTTTTATGAATATTAAAATCTTTATCATCTGGTCAACAACTCCTGCTACTCATTTTAGGAAAAACTGATATTTTCATGTTGTTCCCTAGGTGGGGATCAGAAACATCGTTCCATGATCTTGCACAGGCAAGAGCACAAACAAAATAGGAAGCTGGACAGTCCTCTGCTATAATCAATCTTGCTCAAAACTTTAGGTGAAATAAAAGGAATGTGATTAACCATTTTCAGGTCTGACCCTGCTGAAAAACCTCTGAGAAGAAATAAATATCTTGCTATGTGGGCAGGCTGCTTTCAGTATCTATCTCAGGGAAAGATTTCACTTGATGACAGAATTATTATTAAATCACGTATTTGGTTGCAGGGAGTTACCTCAGACTTGAAATCCAATAGATAATAGGCTTTACATTGCTGATGAAATAACTAAATCTGCATATATTTTATCTGAAGTAAATGAAATCAGAAAAGGGAACCTACTAAATGGATTAAAGACATTTTCTACTTCACTTTTCAAACAAGTGAAAAATGAAACATTTCCCAGTGCTTGGCTGAGTGCAGTGACATCATGCTTGTTAAAGGGTTTGACTGCAACAAAATAAATAGTCTAACTGCTCTGTCTCTGCTGGGGTGGAGAACAACATCTTGGGTCCTAAATGTGCTTATGGACAATACCCATGGGATGTTCAGGGGATCCTGAACTGAATTTGATGCACATATCTGTAATAAATAATAAAATCTCCTTTTTGACTTCTTTTTAATACTGCTATTCTGTTTCCAAGGTACATAATAATACAATGTGATTGGAGTAGGGAGATGACTCTCTTCTCCCTAAGAAAAAAAGATTTTGCAAGGATATTAATCATATTAGTTGTAACAGAGGGCAGCTATCTTTTCCAATACTTGTTCCACAACATAAATAATTTTTCTGGGTGTCTTCAGGAAGGATTAAAAAGTCTGCTGTTAAAGAGCAAGGAAGATATGGACATTTTGATTTGTCTTTACCATTGTTACTCCCACCCAAGATAAAACGTCAGCAGCAAATTTATCTCTGTTGTGTCTTCTGTCCAAGTCAGCTTGGGTCTCTGCTTCAGACTGTTCAGTGCTTGATAATTTGCATTTAAGTCAAAGCTCCAGTTACCTTCTGTCTGTAATAGCTGTCAAGGTGTAAAATACACAGCCTCCATGCAAGCACTGCTTAATTGGCAAATAATTCATGACACAGACCTTCAGCTGTGATTGCAAATCAAACTGGTAACAGGAAAAATCCTGCAGTGAACACAGCCATCATTATCTCTTAAAAAATTAGAATCTCACAAGCAGTTTCTCTTGCTGGGAGGTGGAAAAGCTCTGGCCAAGCTAAACCCATCTCAAAATTCTGAAGAATTCTCAGGGAAAATTATTAGATGTGTAACTTTTCCAGGCATTGCTATAATGGATTTTGTCTCAGAATAGAAAATGGAGGTCATACTGAGAAAAGGAAAATGTTTCTTTCTTTTATGTGGTCAAAAGTGGAAGCCTTCCAAATTTGGGAAAATACAGTCATAAATCTGCAGCCACCTAGAATTATGTGGTGTTACAAGTGAAGACAGCTCCAGACTTCATTCCTGCAGCAGGAACAAAACTCCATTCCCCCACCTTGAATCCACCACTGCCTGAGCTCATCTTCTTGGCCCAATGTGCTCTCCAACGTGGAGCTGCCTGAGCCCTGCCTTCCAGGGCATTGCTGCCCAGCACAGAGGCTTTTGGTACAGTCACACCGCAGTTTTTGCAAATAAGTATTGTTTGTACTCTAACATATGGGACAGTGAAATTCAGAGGTCCTGTGGGACTGGGTGGCGCCTCGTGCGTTCCTGGATCCCTAGCTATGGCAGGCAACCACATCAGTTGACTTCAAGAGGGGCGCTGACACCAAGAACGGTTTTATTTCTCACCTCTGTTGCCCTCCAGAAAGTATTCAGGTGCTTCATCTCTCTGATGGTTACGCAGTGCCTGCTTCCCCTCCTGAGGTTCCCCACTTGGTGCTATGCACAAGCCTGGGAGGGCACCTTTGCTCCCTGGCAGCCTCTCCTTTACAGTTCTCTCTTGCATGCTTAATGCCGTCAATTCATCGCATTTTTTTTCCCCCTTCCCTCTTGCTTGGGGATTTTCTGCCCATTTTCTCTGTGTTGCCAAGTGGTTCTGTGTTGTAGCTTGTTAACTGCCAGTGTGTTGGTGTTGCATATGGTAAAAAAGCGTAGCTGGCAATGTAGTATCACCTCCGCAAAAGAAAAAGATGTGAAACTCGACTGAATTCATCCCTGAAGCTGCTTTTGCTGGGACTGTCTGGGGCAGAGACCCTCACGGGTACAACGAGTCAGGGATGCTGGGCACAGGGATGCACAGGGCTGCTGTCGGGCAAACCTCTGCGCGCTGAACGTCAGGCTCTGCCACCAGGGATTTTAAACGTTGAGGTTAAACACAGTTGCTGGAAATTCCCTGGGAAACGGGGCGGGGGGGACTCCAGAGGGAGCAGCACAGGTAACGAGGGCGGAAAGTGATCTTTGCCCCCGAGCTGCTGTGAGAGGGGAGAGGGGGGACGATCGCTCGCTGCTTAGGAGGAAACAGCCCCCCTTGCAAGGGAGGCTGCGTTCCCGTGCGGGGACATGGAGGAGAGCAGCAGAAGCCTGCGGAGGAGCGGGGCTGAGGGGGCTGTGGCGGGGTGAGGGCTGAGGGGGCTGTGGCAGCGCTCGGGCCGCCGTTGGCACCTCGGTCACGTGCGTGGCGAGCAGCGCCGCCGTAGCGGGCCCGCGCGGCGCGTGGGTGCCCGTGGCGAGGCGACATGTGGGACGGAGCCGAGCGGGGCCCAGCTGCTTCTGTTTATGCTCCGCGGCAGGGAGGCACTCACTGCGCGGCTGCGGCTTGCCGGGAGTCAGCCGTGGGCTGCTGTCCGTGGAGGGGCAGGCAGGGACCGGGGGCGGTCCGGAGCCTTGGGGCCGGGCCCGCTCGCTCTCACCGGCCCGCGGTGCTGGGATTGTGTCACTTGGGACTCGCCGCTCCTTCTCAGCGGTGCGGCCCTCGTCCCTCCTTGCTCTGCTCGGGAGGCTCTGGCAGAGTTCAGCATCGCTTTTTTCTCTTTTCCATCTTGAAAACAATAGTGAAATTCCTGAAAAGGGGTGAGCGTGTGCCTGCATGCAGGTGTGTTTAGGGAGGGAGGCAACTAAAGCTGAGAAGCGAGTGGTGAAGGGAGGCAGCCCAGGGTCTGCCGCGATGGTCTCCCGTTTGCATCGGTGGCTCTTGTAAGGCCATCCAGGCTTTGCGGAGTTGCATGACAAAACCCAGTTCCACTTCATTTTTGTTTTTGAGCCACAGTCCATGTCCCTGAGGACCATAAATTTCTAACACCCCTCAAAAAAAGAAAAAAAAAGTTATCACGCATAGTCGGTGATTGCCAGAACTCTGGTCTGGTGATGGTCTTGGTTGGTGTCATGGTGGAAGAGCAGTGTACATGGGATAGACGAGCAAGGAACGGGGAAAGAGACCTGGGCTCTCTCAGTTCCGTCTCCCTGTTTCAATTTGAGCAGGACACGTGGCTCCTGACACATGTTGTCTAACCAGCTTGGTTTTATGTGCTACTTCAGTCAGGAAATTAATCGGGCAAAAAAGATAAGGAAGCATTATGCTATTCAGAGTAAATCGCCGCATTACACAATGCTGCTCCCATTGCCTAGGTAAAGCTGTTTAAGAAAATGGGCTGGCTTGAGGGCTTCCTTCTGATTGTCTAATTAAACTTCCAACCTTTGCAATTATGAAAATAACCATGTGGTTAGAAGTACTCGTATATGCTATAGGTAACTGTTGAATTAGCTAGAAAGAGGCTAAGATGTTTGCATTGAGATCTTATTCCAAGATATCTTTTTTTAATGCACTTTGGTTTTTTTTCTGGAGAGACTGTTTCAATTTAGAGTAGCACAAACTCATAAATGCAACTGCTGTGATGACTAAAACTAGAGGTTCACTTGCTGCAGCTTCCCATTTGCAGCAAGATCCAGTTAAAAAAGGCCTTTGAGAAGACAGAAGACACAAACCAGTTGGGTCTTTGTAGTCCCAACAATTAGTTTCCACTTAAAAATCTTTCATCCAATGACAGCCAAGCAATTGAAAGATAATGTCTTGTGGCAGAGAGTTCCACTGGTTAACTGTGTGGTGCATTAATGCAGAAAGCATTAACTATTTTCCTGTTTTCTGGCTTGCAGATGTGTTTCACGTGCTATTATATAAGAAGGTAAAGTTATGGCTTGGTTCTTTTGCATCTGGGAGCATTCTGGCTATTTTTTTATTATCTCCAATTTTGAATGCAGGTAGTTAATGGATAATTCTCAAATACTGTTTGATTCATCTCACTGAAGTCAATCAGAGTCAACAGACGTCCTTAGGATGGGTATGTGCCCCAGATTCATATAATTTGCTATCTTTCCAAGACCTATATATCGATATTGGAAACAGCTGTCTGCGTAATCTCCTGGGGCACAGTACTCTGCAGGTGAAGATGACTCCATTTTTCACAGTACACCTGTGCATGGTGTAAGCAGCATGCTCTGCCCACCATGGCTGTCAAACTTTTCATTAGAGCGATGCTACAGATCCAGGTGTTAAGAATCTGGTCTTCAAAAATATGTCACTTCTCCCTTAAGCCCCTGGCTCATCACTGTGGATAACTGCATCGGATGAAAGAGTGGTAGCAGAGGCTGTGTTGTACTCCTGTGCATTGAAAATGGACTTCATGCTATCCAAAGTGTTTCCTGTTAGGTTCTGTTAGCGCCTTATCCTCAGCTTTTGCTGATGTGAGTGAGCACATCCCTTTGCTAGTTTGCTTGTGCTTTTTTCCATCATGACTCTGAGATTAGCTCAGTTGGTTAGAGCATGGTGCTCATGTCACTGAGGTTGTAGGTTCAAGCCCTGTGTGGGTTATTTACTTAAGAGTTGGACTTGATGATCCTTGTGGGTCCCTTCCAGCTAAGAATATTCCATGCATCTTTTTTTCTCCTGTTTTATCTGATCCCCCTTATAAAAACAGAGCTATGACATGCACAGCTAGCTGGATGCGCTTTAAGAAATCTGCTGCTGCTTGAGTGCTACCTGTTCATGTGATCGGAGGGGAGTGCTGAGCTGAAGAATAGAATATGTCTTTTGTGATTGATCTGCCAGGCGGGTTTGATAGCGCGGAAAAAAGTAGGTGTTGTACATACAGGAACGTTAGGGCTTGGACTCTGTTTTCTGTATGAAAGATGAAGTGTTGAAATTGGAAGGGAGAGAGGGCCTTTGCATAACCACGTGGTAAGTGCAGATGAGTGACTTGTCTGGTGTGTTCAAGTGATTTTTCGGTTTCTAATCGTGCTGGTTGCAGTGGGGACTGCAGCGTGGTAGCCCGTGGAGGTACTGACAGAAGCAAGGATCTGGTGGTGAAGGTGCGATACATGTGGTATTCAGCCATCACTCAATGCTTCACATTCTTGTGAGAAATCTGCTTTAATCTGGGTCTGGTTCCAACTGGCAGTGCATAACAACAAGGCTTTCCAGCCTTCTCCTCCCCCGGGGTTTCAGTCCTTAAAGATGCAGGTTCTGATAACATGTTTTTCTTTCTAATCCAAAATTTAGTTAAAAAATTGACAAGAACTTACACACAGCAAAATATTTAACCTTACTGCCAAGATGGAATTAGCCTGTGAGTTGCTTTCTGCTATTTCATGGTTAGCAGCACTATGGCAATGAGAAAGCATCACAGCTACTTCAGTCCTCTTCTCTCTGCATCCAAGAGCACCAAGAGGTCACCCTGTTGTCGCCATGGCTTTTCTGAGATCTTTCTCTAGTAAGATTGTCACCTGTTTCTTTTCCTTGTAATTTAATGTTCCCCTTCTCACAAGGTCCCAGGAAGCAATAGGTAAGGGATCACAGCCCCTTGGGACACAGATGTGATCTTTCTTTTCCACTCCTGAGATGCACAACTTCCATGCAGTGGTGATGACTGCCAGGATCTGTTCCGTGACTGAGCAGGGCTACGTTTGGGTGGAATATACTTTCCTTGATTTATTTCAGGGTGACCTTAGTATTCTGACACCATTTTTCATATATTTAGCAGAGTGAAGGGAACGTAGACTAGAGATTACATGTCTAGATGTGTATTCCATTGCCAGCTGTTTATGCCCCTAGCCACTGAAATGAACTGTTGTCAGACTTTGTTATGTAAAGTGTATGATATTTGGTAAAAATAAGTTTTATATGCAAAGTCAGTACCCTAGTGCTAACTCAGAGAAAACCATTCTCTTTCTAGCTATAGTAAGCAAGCCAGGCTAATTTTGCTCCAAAAGGCCAGTTTTTCATGTCCTTTTGCAGTTGATGTGGTCTATGGTTTGTGCTACAAAGAAGCCTCAGTGGTTCTCTCACAGGGGTAGTTTTGAGTTTTGGTGTTGGTTTGTGGTTTTTTGTGGGGGTTTTTTTGGTGTTTTTTTTGTTTTGTTTTGTTGTTTGTTTGTTTGTTTGTTTGTTTGGTGACCAGTATAAAATAGCTCTTGTACTTGCCTGAAGACTTTTGAATTGTGACTGACTTTGTCCCTCGTAAGCTGTTCATTTGTGACACTGTAAGAAATGCAGCCTCAGTGTCTTTAAGAGTCTGGATAGCTTCTTGGTAAGCTGACTGTAATAGCAAGGCTGTCCTGTGCTGGTAGCTCCAAGTTGATCTGGTGGCAGTAACACTGACTGTCTCAGCCCAGTCCATCCAAGGGGGAAGGGATCAGTGTTTGGAAGGTTTTACAGGACCCCTTTGTAGAACATCTTGCATTGCAGAACCACAGGGAGCATCATAGTGCTCTTATCCATAAAGACCTTGTGAGCACCAGTGCTGAATATGGCCCCTGATAGCAGACATCGGCCATGGTACAGCTGGGATCTGAGAGCACAAATATTGGGGTCATTTGCAAATTATACTGATGTTCAATTTTTTGCTGGTCAGGGACCTAAATTCCCACGTGTAGAAGTTGTAGGGGACTGAGTTTCTAGGCAGAGAGACTCCAGCAGACCTCTGAGCAGTCCTTGTGAATTTCTGGATACATTATTTTTGCACACGCTGTTTAGCTTTCTCCAGAGAGAACCCATAGACATTGGCTCTCTAAAGCACACTTGATGTAGGTTATTTTCCATTTACTTTAATCATATTCTCAACCCATTTAACAAACAGACAAATGTGTAATGCTTGGGGCAGACCCAGTTCGCCTGTGGGAGAAATAGTTATTTTAAATAAAAACAGTCTGATTTTTCTGGAGGTGATGATGACCTGCAATTCTGATTGACTAGTTCACCAATAGATAAAAATCAAAATATCATCAAACTTATCTATTTACAAATTGTCCAGGAGCAGATTGTGAAATTGTCAGGTTTGTCATGTAAAGTTATTCACTAATTTCTTCAGGGAATAATTAGATCATTAGACAAATATGCCATAGGCAATCTGTGTGGGAACTTGTGTAATTAACCAATCCAAAATGAGTGATAAATTGTATATCGGTAATTTTCACACTTAGCAATTTAAGACGTGTTAAGTAGTTTTGTCATCAAGTTAAGGAACAGAAACAATACATTATGACTTATATAACTAATTAGCATTCCCGATTTTACAAACACAAACAATTTGGAATTTACCTTGGGCGACAGTTTGCTCATGTGATGTAGGAGAATATTCATGAGCGCAGAACTTTGCACTCACTTTTTGCAAATGCTTGAACGTTAAAGAGGTCATAAATCTGGTTAATCAGAAATTTGCCTTTCAATTTTAACAAATGTTCATGGTATGTTAGTAAGGAAAAAAAAAAATCTCTTTTCTTTCCCTGATATTGGCTGAGCTTGTAAAATCCTCTTGATAGCACTGACTGAATGAGAATTGTGTTGTACTAAGGAATGAGCCTGTGCATGTTTTGTGAAGTACTAGGTGATTCCTTTGTTCACCAAATTGCTGAATTTATGGTGCAATGTCAAATTATGATTTTAATTGTATATTAACTTGGGGGGAGGAGGAGGTTGAAAACAGAAAAGTTTAGTAATTGGAAAAGGTTAAATTCAGGATGGATGGAAGTTATCAGGAGAGGTTAGACTGTGGCCACAAGTAAACAAGAGTGGCACAAGCCTGATGACCAAGTGGAGAGGCTGTGACCAGTGTGGTATAAGAGGAGCCTAACAAGAAGAGATGTTGAACCATAAAGTGGTGCAGGATTTGGGGTGTATATCAGACAAGAAAAAAACCTCTAGGTGCTGCATTTCTTTTATGACCTCACTACGGCTGTCTAAGAAGGTGGGATATGTGATGGTAAGTGCGGAAGACAAAGGATCTTATTGAGGCTTAGCTGTCTATATGCATGCATTTATGTCTATTCCCTATCTATATATATATGCACACATATCACGTGAAAAAAGATGGAGAAAGAGACCTCCTGGTCTGCTTCCATACCTGAACTTGAGGTCCACATAGCCCAGAACATTGCAAGCGTGCTAGGCACAAATGCTCTCATCTCTCCTTCTTTACAGCATCTTTTAGATACAGAGTGAGCTCATCAGTGTAATATTAGGTCAAGCACTATGCAACACCATGTATATATAACAAGGCTGTGGTGTGTGCAATCCAGGGCTACTGATGATATCAAGGTCTCTGGGAAGAACAAGCAGCTGTCTGCTTTATACATTATGCTGATACTACAGGAATTGTGAATGGTCTCTGGCTTGCTCAGAACACATAATTAAACACAGAGACAAATCAGTGACACTTCCAGTTGCATCAAGTCACCAAAAAAATCCACAGACCTACCTGACTGGAAACACTTAAAGATCAGTGTGTTGTATTCTCATTTTCAGTTTGAAAAACATGTGTGAGTGTGCCAGGATGCTTTTAGAGTGAAGAGTAGTGTAAAGACCATTAAAAATAAAATTAAAAAAAACCACACTGCACCACTGGAGAGTCAGCAGAGGGAGTGCGAGTTAGGAAGCCCCTCTTTTAATATCTGAATGGCTGCAGTGCTGGAGGAGGGAAGTAAACAAAAAGATGTGTGAGCTAGAATTGTGGGGAAGAAATAGGCTTAAACCACAATCTTGATGATAGGATGACAGCAACACCTTGATGAAAACTGTGATACCTTTGTTCTTGAAGGTATGTGAGCTTGATTCAAACCATTCTAGAAAATGCAATAAATTTCACAAGGTTGCCTAAACACTTTCAGCTCCAGTGATTTTAATTATCCTACAATATTTTGTGTTCATACCCCCTGGTCCATCAAATCATGGTTATATTAAAATTCTTTGCTTTTCTGTATTTTTGACTCTTAAGTTTCTGCTGAAATATTATTGAGTCTCAATATTACTGTGATGGTTATGAAGTCAGGCTTAAATTGTGAACTGATTGCATTTAATGTGTGAAAAAGCCATAAGGCAAATAACAAGATTCTCAGGGCTTGAAAAGTCATGATGGTGCTTAAATGCTTTGAGCTGGCAGAGCTAGCACTACTTAAAATGACATTTAATGAGGGTGCATTTCTGGGCAACTCCACAGAATCTATTTTACCTCTGCATCTTGTAGGGTTTTTCTTTTCAGTTACAGAGAAATGTAATAAAAAAGCCTGAAATGGCATTTTCACATTTGTGTTTAATTTGTCTGTTCCTAGAATACACAGTTATTCCTTAGAGATGCACTCTATTTTTTGATCAGTTCAGGGCTTTTCCTTCAGCCAGGCCTGTAGTTGATTGTCTCTGAGACCAGCCATTTTCTTGAATATGTTTTAGGAGCATGTCCAGGAGTGGCCCTAAAGATTAAACCAAGCTGCAGTTCTAATCAGGGAAGAAGTTCTGTTTCTCAGTCCTAGAGGTAAAAAGCAATGTCATACTTGATGGATAATGTATTAAATAATAGAATGTAATTTTGGATGGAGCTTCAGAAATGCACAATGTGCCCTTTTTTTACTTCCAAATATATGCATCAACACAGATGATCAAAATGAAGATTAGCAGTTATAGAGGATATACTTGTGGGCTACTTATATTTTTGCTCAGCTCTGAATACGGTTCTTTATCTGTGAAGTAATTTACTTTGAAGTATGTGCTCAGACAGAAACGTTCCTTGAGATTTAGGGGGCAGTGGTGCTGAAAATATTGTTGGTTGGGGTTTTTTGGGTTTGTTTTTATATTAGGCACACAAAAAGCCTCAGTAAAAATATCTGAGGTCCACTCTACTTCTGACTGCAGATCACTCTTAGTAGGCTGCAGAAGCGTGACTTCTAACTGTCTGTCTGGTATGGGCTATTGTGCTAGTAACTCCTCATGCATTTTCAGTTTGTTTCTTTCCAGTATTATGTTACCCAGTTTATTTTCAGTGTGGGGTTTTTTTTGTTGGTTTTTTTTTTCTTTTCCCTCTCTCCCCTTCCTAAACTTCTGTCAATGTGTTATGGTAATGCTGCTCGGCTTTCCACTCATGAGGTGCCTGCATTCATTGGTGGGTGATACGAATAAGTAAAACCTGTCTCGTAGTGCGCATTCACAAGAGTGTTGAACTGAGATTACACTGACATCTGAAATTCTGGCAGTTTGTAACTCCAAGTGCTTACACTTTGTAAATCTCAATCGCGTCCTTAATGTAGATTTTGTTTCGTTTCCTGCTAAAGAGTAAAAAATGTAAATTTAGAAAGACTGTCACTCTCCTCCTTGGTCTTTGAGTGATTTTAGTCATTCCTTTGTCAACTGATCTAATGTGTTTTTGCAGCAATAATATCTGCTTAGTCTCCAACATCTGTGCACTGGACAGAAGCTGAGATTCCTTGTTGTGCCTTGGGTGTAACTTTATCTGCACCATAGCACAGTGACATGTAGGTAATATATATGGCTTTATGCAACAAATACAAATGAGGCTGTTTTGAACTGAGCATTGTTTGAAAGCTATGATGAAAGAAACTAGTGTCAGGTGCAGGCTTATTTGATTTTATCGAAACTGTCCTCTTATTGAAGAAACTGGAAGTAGAGTGAGCCTGTGATGCCATAACTGGCTCTGGAACTGTTGACTCCTGGGGAAGGTCAGGTGTGGGTGAGAGTGGCATGACTCAGGACTCTTTCTGGCATGGGCTGAGTCACAGCCCCAAGTTCATGTGCCTTTCTGTTGCCTGCAAAATTAGAAACCTGTAACTATGGCCTCTCCTAAGAAGAGCCTGAACCATGTCCTGGGTGAATAGAGCAGGTCTCTGTGAAGAGAACATTTTCTCCTGATTTATCTGAACAGACATCTCTTGCTGGTGGTTGTTCCCACTGGGACTGCAGGATACTTTAGGCTTTTTCCTGGCTTTGACGTAGCTTTAGCTCTCAAAACTAGGCCTGGTTTGTTTCCTTGTCTTCATACTTTCTCCACAGATAATCTGCCACCTTCTTGCCTACCTCTATGTGCATGCACTTAAAAACTTCTTATCAACTGAAGTAGCCTTGGCATCACTGTGTGCTGAAGGCTGTCTGTGATTTTTTTTTTTTTTTTTTTTTTTAATTTAGAGCAGAAGGAACCAGAAAGACTTAGCTCCATGCCTCTGAGCCCAAAAGAGCCCAGAGGCTAAGCAGGTACCTGACATACAGTTTTAACCCACAGAAGACTGTTTTCTTTTTTTCTGCAGTGTTGTTTAGTGAGGCTTGAGTTAACATTGCCATGAGGGTCTTTCTCTGGAAACAGACTGTTCCCTAGCAAAGAACTGATGAGCCTCAACATGTCAAACTGACGACTGCCATTTGCCCTTGTAAAGCATCACCTGCTAAGTAAGGAAGGGAAAGTTCCAGCTACAAAACTATATGGTTATACAAATACAAAATACTTCTTACAAAATAAGAATAACATGCCAAAATAAACCACCACTCTCCATAGCGGAGAAATGGAGCAGCTGCTCTTGGGCAAGATCAGGGGTGTAGCTGCAGATGCGGAAATCAGCCTCTGCCGGGGAGCAGCGGTGGAGTGAGGTGGTTTCTGTTGCGCAAAGTGCGAGGTCTTTAAGTAAGTAAAGGGCTGTGTGCCCTGCTCTCATGCCTTCCTGAGGAGAAGTTGTGGGATGCGGCTGTGCTCGCTCCACAGGTTCTCTGAGCTGGCCAGTTTCTCATGACACTAATGTTCCATTGGGCAGGGGAAAAGCAGAGGGACTGATGGGTGGTGGGGTCCAGCCTTTGCCGGCAGCAGTGGCTTGGTACAGCTGTGGGTGTCTAGGATGGTGCAGGAACAGAGAGTGAGGACAGGCTTTGGTTGCTCTGGGGTCTGGAGCTCTCCACGTGCTGTAGTGGGGACTGGCCTCAGACTGTGTCCAGCCGGTCTCTCTGGGAACTGTCCAGTTTTGCTCAATTGCTTCATTGTTTTAATTGCCTTTTTCCTTTTTCCATTATTAATATGGGAAATGAAACAGAAATGCTGACAATTTCAATGCAGCAAGGATCCCCTGACTCCTCCATTTAGTGTCTCCTTGTAAAAGTCTGCTTTGGGTCAATTGAAATGGACTTAATTGTTCTGAGTGAAAATTCATCACAAGCAAAAGTTGCTTCTGGCCAAACCAGTCTCTAATTTCTTGTTATCTGAACCTTCATTAAGTTTTATTAAAAAAAAAAAATCAAATTAAACCCCATTTTGTATTTTAATTCTTTCCCCCAAACCCATTTAAAAGCCTGAGGGAAGCCTTTTGACTTGTAGAAGTTGGTCTCAATTCTTTCAATAGACAGATCCAAGTCTGACATGCAATATCAAACCCTGTTGATTTAAAATAAATTGATAAATAAAATAGTTGTCAAGAATGTTGCCAAGCCTTTCTCATGTAGACTTCTGTGTGCCAGTTGCATTTGGTTCTTATTTTTAGGATTTCCCCATATTGTAACAGGTTTAGGTCCCCAAAATGAGGATTGACATCTTGAAGACCAACATTATCATCTCTTGTTAAGCCCAGGCCAAAAGACAGGAGTTGCAAGATCTGACTTATGTAACAATACATTTTCCTGTGTTTGAATAATAAAAATTCTGCAATTAATTTTAATTAACTTAAGCAAACCAAATTTTCAAGGATGCTCCCTTTTTCCTAATGAGAAGTTAAGTGGGCCACCAGAATTTTATTCAATTGGCAGCATTTGACTTCTAAGCTATTGCAGGTCACCTTACCAGCTGAACCTTACAGTGAGTTTGGAGCCCAGGATGAGTAGATAATCTTCCTTTAGAGCAGGGGCTGGTCATGGTGGTGCCATTCACACCTTCACAGTATTCCCAAGGGGACCAGGTTGGAGGAATGCTCTGGTTTTTCAGCCGGAGCAAAGACCCATGAGTTGAGAAGTGCTTTCAGCTTTGGTGCCTTTGGGTTCTACTGCCTATATGTGAAGAAGTACTTGAGAGAGTGGCAGAAGGTTCTGGATCTCTGTGTTTTACCTTCAAGACTTGCCCTATGGCATAAGGTATGCCATCTTCTGATCAGACCATGCAAGCTATGCCTTATAGTTTCAGCTGAAAAGTTAAACAGTGCAAAAGGAAATACCAGTGGCAGTGTTTGACTAGTTTGGACAGAAAAGCATTGGCTGAATATGTAATATGAATTGCTTCTGGAACTCTGACCTTGATTAAGCAAGTGTGATTGTCTTTGGAAGCCTTACTAACACCTGTAGCTACCCACAGAACAAAGAATATTTTTCCAGCGTAGACTATTCTGCTGCAGACAGCTCAGAGGGGAGCTGGTGCTAGTCTAGTTATGTCAGCACTCTGCTGTGGATGCTGAAGGAAGCTGCTCACAGTTGGCTGCAGCAGAGCTTATCTGTGGGACAGTCAGCTGAGGGATGCTCTCTCTGTCCATCTTCTTCACCCACCAGACCATCGTTTTCTGAGAATCCCTGAGCTGTTTGGCCATGGGTTCAGGCTGTGCTTATCCTTCCTACTGGGTAGGAAGCAAAACACTAGGGACAGCTTTTAGCCTGTCTGCAACATAAGCCTCAAGGGCCATGGAATAGTTTGAAAATAGAGTATTTAGCTCTTTGTGGATTTTAAGAATCTTAGAAAGAAAAAGGGGGATGCTCCCCCCCCACCTTTGCAATTGAATTTTTTTTTTGGCATTTTTTTTCAGTCTGAGTTGGACCAGTGCTTCTTCATTGATCCATGTGAAGATTGCTGAGCCATATAAAGACCCTGCTGTCATATTCCTGTCAGATATCCTGTTGTGTTCCTGCCCAACTAGCAAAATGTCATGCACAACACAGCCCTTCCTACACAGAATAGCCTTAAGCAAATGCACTCTACTAGTGCCTAACAACCCATGGGATCTAATCTCTGCTCCCTTACTGACTGTTCATAACCTTTCTGTGCACTTCAAGACTTTCCAAACTAATCCTTCTGCATATAATCATAGCAGATATGAAATTGGGAAGGGAGCACTGGCCAGGGCTGGATCTGGGGATCCAAGTGTCTGCTATGGTAAACCTATATTTTTGTCATTTTCCACATTATTTTCAGGAAGCAAAGTGTCTGCGGTGACTTAACCACAGGGAAATGTTTAATATATTCTTATTGACAAACAGGCAATGACAACCCTTTTGCAATGGACAGTGCTTGCAGTATTTGGGATACCCTCTAAATGTGGTCTCTGAAGGTGATAGCAATGGAGCTTTAACATACCTGGCTGTCCTCCTTGGATAGCAGATTATTCTGTGTACCAAGATCCAAGAAGAAGCCAATTGAGGGGTTACTTGGCATTCAGTGGTAGTGCAGTTCTTTCCAAATAACTGGACTTCTGTGGTATGCCATTGTTGGTTGATGCATCTGGAGATACAGCCTTTCATGAGCTGCAGTGAGGGAGGCCTGTTCTGTGGATGTGATGATTTGGTATTTTCTATGGGATGGTCCACTTGGGGGCATGTGTGCCAAAAGTCCTATAAGGTCCTGGAATAATTGCTATTATGAAGATCATTTTAGTGTGAAGCATGTATTGCTGCAAAGTGACATTTGAAGTCGGGTGGAGTTGAGATGCCTGATTAATTGCTATAGTTAATTAAATCCACCTCTGAAAGTGGAGAGAGGTGGAGATGCTGGCTGAGGAGATATTGGGGTGCCACAAGTGTAGCGTTGCAAACTCAAGTGAACTCCAAAATACAGGAGTTTTCTTGATGCTGGCATGTCCTTCCAAAGACAAATCTCTCCAAAACCCTATGATTTTTTGGGCCTGGATATCTGAAGGGACAGCATTAAGAAGCCTTTTTTTTTTTTTTTTTCCTAATGTGTGAATCCAACCCAATTTACAGCAGCTGTAAGAAAGTAAATTAAACCAACCATTGCCTGATGACTGCTCACTGCAGGAACCTGTGTGTTATGGCTTCAACACTGCAAACAAAACTCACTGCTGTGAGCTGGACGACTCAGAAGAGATCAAGGCTGCAGATATCAATTTCTGCTCTCATCTCCTGTGAGAAACCTACCCCTGCAGGTTAGGGCTAGGCTGAGATGGCCTGGCAGCAAAGGTGCCTCTAGGTAAAGAGATCACATTTTTCATCAGTACTGCCAAAATGATTCCTTGGACCCTGTGATAATTCTCTGAAGTATTTTTACAGCTACACTTTAGAGAGTTGCAAATTGGGTGATTTGCAGGTCAGTAACTAATGCCCTTTTCAGTGAAGCTGTGGCAAATAGAGAGCTGCTCCTTCCTTTTTCTCCCTTCCTGTTGATAAACAAGTTCCCTAACCTGTTAGTTATTCCAGTGAATTACACCTGGGATTAACCTGTCCTGTTGGCTCCACTCATCTTTGTGAAAAGCAAGCAGGAAGCTGGAAATAAAGGATTTCTGCATGCTGTAGTATATCCCAAGAGTAATGAGAGAAGACACTTTGCATTATTCCTTGCATATGTAGCAACTCTGAGAGTACCAGGAAGCTTGCCCTGCTTTCTCAGTATTTGTATGCTGTAATTCTCAGGAGGTGTTTGTGACAGCAGCTTTGATTGTGTGGTACCTCTGACCTCTACAGACCAGGGTGCTGGAACAGCTGGTTGAGGGGGAGATCAGAATGCCCAGGGACAGAGTGAGTCAAATTGTCCACTGGGACAGCTCATGTCTGGACTGATCTGCTTTCTTTAGTCTTGAGGAAGATAGTTCAGCAGGCTTAGCTTCTCTCTCAACGTGCACTCCTTAGAAAAATAAGTTCAACCAGGGGAAAGTGCCTAGACATCACATTTTCAAAAGAAAGTTTCCATTTCTTTCATGCATTCTTGGCATTTTGGTCAGGCTGTCTGAAACTATAACTGCACTGTTATAGCACGAGACTCAGGACTCTCTATCTTGCTGTATAATCTCCATGTTTGCTCTAGGTATAATTTAGGAAATAGCCAGAGACTGGGACCCTGTCTTGAATTACTTACTGGTCTAAATGACAGATGTGACAAATGTGACAATATAACAGACATCAGAAAAGGAGGGAGCAGCATAGTGCAGCTTATGTATTTGTGGTTTGAGTTTAGATGCACCTATATTTTATTGGGTTCTCTGTTTATATCAACACGGGAGGCCAGATTCTCATGTCGTGTGAACGATGAGCTCAGTGCAGGGCCTGCTCTTTGATGTTTGTAGGCAAAGGGATTTCTCAGGAGCAGTTTGAATGAGGTGAGGGGCTGATGTGTGCTGACTACAGCTTAGAAAGCTGTTCCAAGCATGAGAGAAGGTGTGGGAGATGGTGCAGAAATGCCTCTGTGATGAGGGAATGAAGGGGAATGCAAGGTCAGTGCTGCAGGACTTGCTGGGGGGTGGGTCGGGTCACATGCAGGACCGTGGGCAAATCCATTAACTGCTCTGTGCTCAAGCTTTACTGCTGTAAAGTGGAGATGGTAATGCAATATCCTTGGCTCCTGTGGTAACTCACAGTTGATAACAGAGATGTCCAGAGTAAACACAGCTAAGCCTGGATCTGGGTGTGCACTTGGATTTGTACCGTTCGTTCTTTTTGATGCTTTTAGAAATCCTGCCAAAGTCAAGGGGCTATGAGAAACCAGGATTTCTATCAGCATCTGGAGGCCAAAATCCCAGCAGAAGACCAGTAACTGTATTATTCTACTTCATTAAGTACCTCCTTGAGGGGTTAAAGTAGCCTGTGAAAATGTGTTATCATGAGCAGTGGAGTGTCTTACAGCCCTTTGGGAAAAGAGGAAGATACACTATCTGTACACTTCAAGATCCATTTGTAGTGGCAGCCATGTAAATTGCAGCCCCCTCCCCCAGCTCTCTGCTCATTGTAGCACCTGGACACTTCAGATATTGTGGATAACTCTGCTCCACGGAAGAAGGAGTTTCCCAAGTAATGCAAGTTTAGTACTTACTGGAAGAATCTCGCATACAGCAGCCCTGGACCCATATATCAAAATTCAAATAACGTGTGACCAGGAATATATATTGTGTTGCTCTTGAAGCCATGGAGGTAGAAATAATTTCAAATTCTTGCATCCATGAAGAAAGCTGTTTCTTCTACTAACTGCTTTATTACTGCTGGGATGTGTATGGGTTAGTGCACACTGAGCTGTGTTATCCTTTCCTCGTAGTTCCTGACCTGAAATGAACACTGCTCCTTTACCATTTTTCATGGAGTTTCAAGCAGTAAATGCAGGGATCTTGTTTTCAGGACAATGGAAAGTTTAAATGTGAGTTCAGGAGTTTGTAGGGTAATAGATCCTGTCCTGTCAGATTCAATACCAGAGGGTATAAAATATGTCAGATAATTCATCAGCTGTTGGGATTAGATAACAACTTAATTAAGGTACAGTTTGGCTGAAAAACATGCATTAAGACAGGAGTAATGCTATTACTGAATACCATGTAGCAACACGTAGATGTCTTTTCTGGAACAATAGAAGAATAAACAGACATCAAAATGGATAAATCTTTTCACATATTGCTGAAGATGATCAAATAACTAATGGCAAAACCTATCTTTGTTTTTTTCCATTTTTAAATCCTTCATAATCCGGTCTTCTCTTCTATTTTCAACTTTTTAGTGTCTGCCAAATTGCTTCTGAACATTTCTCAGCTGATGAGTTGCTCATGAGGGCTCTGCTCTGTAACTAGCTGGTATTTGTTCATGATGTGCTTGACTGGCTGCACTCTCATTCTTTCTGAGTAAATGGCTCAAACTTTTTGAGCACAGAGTGATAATGGAACCACACACACTTAAACTGCTGTAATTTGATGATTTATATTAAAGTCATGAAGTCTTTGGGTTTGGGACTGCTTTAATAGGCAGTGACCCAGGCAATCCAAAAAGGGAATAAGTATGACTGGACTGGTAGTAGCTGCAGGCAGATTTCACTGACTTTCCCTTCTCTCTTCCCAAGTTCTTTGTATCATTCAACTTGATGAAAAAAAATATTCCCACTTCTGGTTCTTGTTCTTAGTGGGGTGCAATGTGTCTTAAGTGTGGTGGTGGACCTTTCTTCTGGGTTCCTATACAGATGTGAGTTGGTCACTACCTCACTGCCCTGTACTGCTGAAGCAGCACTGGCTGACCCCCTCCAGCTGTAGAGGTGGTCTTTTTTTTTACAGGCTTGTCTTGGAAGGAGTAGAGGTGGCCTGAAACAGACTGAACTAACAGCAGACTACAGTGGGCAACTGGGATTCTTATGCTTGATCTTGGTCCCTTGGCGTCCTTTAACTCTGTAGGTATCATGACCTACATGACTTATCCTTGACATACAGCTAAGGAATTGATTCTCTCCTATCCTGGAGAAATATTACTAGGCGATGGGAAAATATTCTGTGGCAGTTGGTTTAATAATAGGCTTTTTAAATTTTTTTAATGGACAAAAGCAATTAGAAACATTCTATATGCACTAAGGGAAGCCTTCGGGATACCCAGTGTTACAGTGAAAATAGAGGTTAGCTATGGATGTAAAAGGGAAGGAAAGTGCAACTTCTGCAGTAGTGAAAACGTTGAGATAGCCCAGGGAGAAAGGATATATAGGATCTCTTAGCCTGTAGGTCACCCCTGTCTTGTCATGAGGAGCAGACTAATGCGTGTGAAGAATATGCTTATTTATATCTGTGGTTTTTCCAGAGGGGGTTGTCAGATTATACTTGATAAAGCTTGAAAATGTTTCTGCATTTATGGCACTGTTGATTTGCTGAAAGGAACAACCCAGCAAATAACTGATGACTGATTTTTTGCCGCCTTGTGCAAAAATATGTCTAAGTGCGTGACTTCCGGTACTGCAAGAGAGATCAACATCAGTATTGCAGACTTTTGGGGTGAGGGAGAAACTTTGTTCAGAAGCAAGAGAAGAGGAAAATGATCATTTAAGTATATTTCAATGGTACATTATTGTATCTGCATGTATTTTTTCTTGCTTTTGTATTGACTTAGGTCTCTCACTTTGTTTATCTTTGTTCTTAGGAGGAACAAAGGAGTGATTCATCACCAATGTGCAGGGGTACCTCACTTTGCATTTGTATGGTATTGTCTGTCCAAGTGGCTCAGAGGCCTTTACAGACTTCAAGGGCTGTCTTGAGCTGGTATAGCAGTGCTGTGCTGACACCATCTGAAAATCTGATCCTATCTCACTTCCATTTTTGTCTGTTTTTTGACTTGACTTACCATATTATTACAGATGCAAAACTAGTCCCCCGCAAACTCAAGAGCAGCATGATTTACTCATGGATGACTTCTCTAACATCAGCTTTCAGAATTGCAGAAGTACCTGATTCTCTATTCTATTTGATTTTCCTTGTTCCTGTAGTTTTATGTATCTGTACTGAAGTGCACTGATTGAGTCCAAGTTAGCAACTGATGTGAATTATTTTGTACAACAGCCCTACATTTACTGTTATTTACTATCTGTCAATCCGGGGGTGGGGGGGGGGGGGGGGTGTCTCATGCATTTTATGATGGTTTGTCTTGTACATGATAATTTTATGTCAGTGAAAGTTTCAAAGCTGGATGTGCATTCAGATGTGGAGAGCTGCTGAGAACTCCCCTCTGTGATTGCTTTCTGTACCGTAGCTAATTATACATTAGTTGGGAAATGTGTGCTGCTCATACTGTTGCAACATTCTAATGTCAAAATGTCACACTGGACCAAATTCTGCAATCCCTGTATCTTTCTGCAAGTAGCTTTATTGATCTTGTCACTTATGCAAAGAATTGATATATTTTGTATCTACATGTATACATGTGTAAAATTTTATATTTGCACGTTATATATAATTGTTTTCACTAAAATAATATTGACAGGTGTTGATTAAAACAATAATCTGATTTTTTTTTTATTAGTAGGTTTATTTGGCTTTTTGTTTGTTTTCACTCAGACGCATTACTCTGAAAAATATACAGGTTTTTTGACTATTCTACTTGAATATTTATCACTTTGTGTATTTACTTACCATTATCTTTGGGATCTTCTGGAACTGGTTTGATGTTCCACTCTAAAAAATAATAAAAACAGTAGTAACACATTTTTCAGCACACTGTCTTTGGTACTCTCAGTTATGAATTATCTGGACCTATTTACTAACAATTTTTTTAACAGTTTTTAATAATGAATACTCTTCTTCATCAATAGAAAAAGTTGGAAATCTTCATTTCTAATGGAAAGTATTTGATCTTTGTAGTTCACATACATAAGAATATATTGTGAGAACATTGGAGGCTAGTTACTACAGGGGGGTGGTTAAATTGTCAGCAACACTGCAGAAACAGAAATAGTTTTGACTTTGAGGAAACAGCATTGGCTTTATGGCCTCCTGATTAGCTCCTCATTAAAAATTCAGACTTTCCCTTGTATCTCTTGCATCTACTAAGCATTATCCCTGTCTTGAAACAAGACTTTATTAGTACTACTGGCTGTGGGCTGCCTGCATTGATGCTGAATGAGCTTGGGTCCAAATAGTCCTTTTGGGGACTGCTGATATGTGGTTTGGCAACTAGTTTATTTTGAACCCTTAAAGACAGCAAATACAAAATAGAAAGTCCATGTGTAAAGGTTTTCATGTATGAATGTTGTGTTAAATATTACCCGTGATTTTCAGAAATGTCTCATTACAATCTGTGAGGACTTCCAGCAAACTGGGGTCATGTAATGCAGTTTTTAATTCTGAATGTTTAACAAGTGTTCAAGGATTAAATCATCTTGCTCCCTGATGTGTTTTGGTGGTCTAAAACAATGTGGACTAAGATTTCCCCATCTGGGCTTTACATTTCCCTGAGGTCTTATATAAGCCATGTAATACAACGGGATGCTGTGTCACTTATTCCAAAGGCATCATCACCAGTGGAGATTTGCCAGGTGACTTCATCCTCCCACTCAGTTTTGCCTCTGTCTCATGGTTGTGTTTCAGGGAGGGAGCATACCAGCCTCTTGTCCTTGTGCACGTCGCTAAATTTTCTTTCCGTATTTCCTACTGTGGAGGCCTTGAGGATTACTTGCCCTTTTAGGAAAGCCGAAAGGCCTCCTTTCATAGCTGCTTAATTCCTATCATAAAGTTGTTGGGGTTTTTTTGACCCCTCAATCTTCCTTTTTTGTTCCCCTCAAGAAGCATTCCTTGGTATTTGCTTTGCTAAATATTGGATATTTCTAGCTGGGTAAAAATGTCTCCTGATTCTTTTTCCTTGTGGTCACAAATCTGTTTCTTGTATCTCCAGTTCTTGTACCATCTGTCCTTCCCCCTGCAGCATGTGTGGCTGTAATTTGGGTAACTTATTGTCCAAGAAGTCTTTGTTTTCTCAGATGCTGTGCATTAATGACGTTTGAGTTTTAGACTGTGTGTATTCTTCCCTTTAATGGATCAGGGGTTTATTTGGACCACTATCAGATTGGAAAACCCGAGCATAGCCAAGACACTACCAGAAACTCTTGCCTGCTCATCTGCTCTTTGTTTACAGGAAACAGTGAGCCTCTCCTACCCAGGCTTTCCCCTAAATTTGGGGTTAACTGCAGCCCCTTCCCCAGAAACTCACAAAGATTTGGTGACGTCATTTTGCAGAAGTGCTGGGTGAAGCATAAGTTCATTTCCCTCGACACCACTTCTTAATGCATTTTTGTTCATCAAGGCGTACAACTAATGTGAAGAGGCAATTCAGTCTCAGCAGTCATTCTGCTGAGGGTAAAATACTGATAGGTACTTCATTTAATAAAATAATAATGCTGTGCAGCTGTACACTGTCTCTCCCACAAGGATCTCTAGGTACCTGAAAGAGTATTAAATAATTAAGCCTGACAATACCCTTGTATTTCATTAGTTCCATTTCACAGGTGGATTAGCAGAGGTTAAGTGACTTGACCAAGGTCAGGATCAGACCATATTCCTGTGAGGGGAAGCCTGTTTGGGGGATAGTTTGTATGTGGGTGGATCATCTAGTCCTGCATCAGGTTTCTGTGACAACCTGGGGTCTGTGCATCGAGACAGAGCCAAAGCCCATGGCAGATTGGGGAGGGAACCAGGGGATCCTGGCTCTGTTTTCTTAATTTGTTTCCAAATGTCCAGGCCTAGGATAATCCATACTAAATGCGGTGACAGGACTGAAGGGTTTGATTTGCTGAAGCCACAAAAATATATAACCTCCTGCCCAAGAGACCTGTAAGCATTTATTTAATATTCACTGACATCTCCTGTCCAGTTGGCTCAGCAAGTCGTATTTTTGTAAAGTTATTTTGCACCATCTGTATTGAAAATGGCAACCTGGCCAATTACAATGGATTTTAACTCTCTTCTGTGAGAGAGTTTTAAAATGGAAAGAATCCAGGAGTGAGGCAGGGGGAGGAAATACCATATCTTTCCTAAGCAAAGTCAGGGTTTGATCCTGCAGGCAGCTGAAACATGCCAAATTAGTTGGGTGCTGAGTGTTCAGCACCTTTTCAGTGATGCTCAGGACTGCAGAGTCAAAGCTCTGAGCTGTAAGGTTAAGCATGAACATTAATGAAATGTTATCTCTCTACCAGATGGAACTAAGTGACAAGTACTCTGGCTGTCAAGCGCAGAAAATCGCGAATCTGTCGCACATCCCCTCACAACAGCAAGGCAATCTTCTTAAAACTGACTTATGCAATAGGAATCGCTCTGTGGTGGGGTATCTCATTCATGTGGTCAAGAAGCTGACCTTTGCTGGGAAGTATTTGTCCCTGTTTTTTGTTTGTTTTGGTTTTTTCTTTTTCTTTTTTTTTTTAAAATTTTATTATTTTTTGTGGGATGCATCTAGCTTTCTGATCAGCTGCCACCTTGCAAATGATCCACTTAAAAGAATATTTTTTCAATGCTGAAATAGCTACAAGCTAAGGCTAAAATTGCATAAAAATTACATGTATGCTTGAAATCTTTACAACTGATGATTCCAGATAAGAGCAGATACTCCGTTCTAATCAGCCTTCGGCTGAAAGGTGTAACCACTACCAGCCTTTTGCTGTCAATGAAACATCTTCCCTGTCTACCAGGATACAACAAAAACATTATGTTGCCATATCAGAGCACAGCAGAACTTTCCTGGAGCCCAAAGGGATTGCCTCATATTTTACAGACTTAACTGACTGCTGATAAATGAACAACAGCATATTTTTTTATATGTGCATACTCTACATGAATGATCATGTAGTATTAACATTTAATCCACAACTGAAATACCTGCTTTATAGAAGTGGAATGCAGAGCATATGGGAAAACACTCACATATTTGAGGTTGGAACTGAGATGAAAAGTGGAGGTAGGAAAATAAAACAAGCTTTCAAAGCGATCTCAAAATCTGAATGCATCTCGTTGGCCTAACCTTGTAGCTGCAAGCTGATAGCAAATAGAATGAGGTTGTTCAGAGGAAACTGAAGTTCCCCTGGAAGTTTGGCTTCTTGTCATTTGGAGAATAAATTTACCTTTGCCATGTAATTGACCTGCTGCTTCAATTCTCACCTGCTCTTGGAGAATGCCCTTGTCTGTTTGTTCAAAGAAGGGCTCATTTTATCATTAAGTTTAGATGAATGGTTTGAGCGGATTTTTTTGGTATAAAATATTCATTATGAACAAACTGTGAACTTGTGAATATGCATGATTCCCCTTTAATCTGCTTTTTTTTAAGAAACATTTCCTTTCCCAAAAAAAAAGGCAAAAATCGTTCTGCTCAAACTGACCAACAAGACTTAAGCATCAGTTGCCGAACAATCTGCGCACGAGCTGCCTACGGATGTAATTATTTTCCACGTAAAGAATTTGCTGAGAAAACCACAAACGTGACTGTGGACAACTTGCAATGGACTGAAACTTCCTCCGTAAATGATCTGTTTCACTCTAGCAAGAAAACTGTCTCCAACTAATGGGTGCTACATGATTAAGATAAGAGAAAGAAACATTAAAAAAAAAAGCTAGAAAATATTGAGGATATACAAGAAAACTCCTTCCATACCTGTGAAATGTATTTGTTAGTTTCCTTTCTTTGCAAGAAGGGGAATTGGTCATCAGGTTAATGCTTGGACAATTGCATTTAACTGATGGCAGAGAGCAGCTACTTTCTTACGATGTGAACATTTCTTCACCACGTGGTTGCTGAGAGGTTTTCAGAGATTGCTGCTGTTTAAAATAATGCCAGTCTGGGGGATTCCCCTGCTGTCATCCAAGGTGTCCATGGAGCTGTGCTTTAGCCCGTCTTGGTCTCCCCTCATCCAGGCATGGCTACTTGCCAAGTGTCACTTTGGGGTGGCTGATCGTTGTCCCAATGGTAAATCTTCTCAGAATATTTGTGTGGTACGTGACTGTGGGGAAAGGGAACCCCCCAAATTTTTTGTATTTCAGAATTATTCTAGGAGCTGTAGAGGGGGGAAGAGTCACTGTATTGGCACAACCAAGCTGAAGATAAAATATATACATCTCTTTCACACTACTCAGGAGTGGATTTGGGGCAAAATACTGGGAAACATGTCCTAAGTTAATCTCAAAACCACATTTAGCCATGGCTATTCCATGTTATAACAAGGATGGCTTTCCAGATACTTGCTAAAAACAAAACAAGTGTGGTGGTGCCTTTCTAGAAGGTTAAGCTTCTGACTGAGATGTCCAAGCCTTGGAGATGTTGACATGCAAGTTGCTGTAGTATTTTGACATCCACGGCTCCTAGATACATAGAAACACTCTGTGAGAATAATGAAGAGAGAAGATTATAATCCTCTTCCATAAATTAAATCTTCATGTTACTTAATTCTTCTTCCCTAACATTTATTAAGTTGCATGATGAGGGTACAGAGTTTCTCTAAGTGCTGGCCTGCTGTAAGAAATTTCTTACTTCTCTAGGTAGTTTCAGTTGAGGCAGTGAATAAGAGTGAAATGTTCTGCTTTTGCAATTGTTCCTGGTAATAGAACCTATGGTTCAAATGTATGCATTTACATTAATGAAAGAAGGTTGCATTGCAAGTAGTGGCAGTTTCTACATTGGTCGTAACTCACCACAGTCCCAGTTCAGCAAGTTTTAATTGATGAGATTCTAGCTTTCTCACAGGTAACCTCCAAACCATCTCATTAATTTCATTAGAAGTGTATGCTGCTAGGAGATTTTGAGCTCTTGTGGAGGTACAACCCTGAAGAAAACATTCCTCTGAATATTTAGCTTGCAGCCTAGGTAAGCACAGGGTAAGAGATATGTTCTCTGATATGATAGGACCAGAGATGTGTGAGAACAAGGTCTTGTTTTCCTTCTCCACAGCAAATACATAATTAAAAGTGACAACCAAATCAGCTGACAAAGTCTGTGATTGTGGGCAACATGGGTCAAGTCAATTATGCGGGAAATCAAAACATTCCTTTGACTTCTGAGTGGTGGGCAGCCCTATGCCATTTCTGGAAGGCTCTGAAAGCTTTCTGGGATGTAGTCCTTCATGGTTAGGGGGAAAAAGATCTCAGGGGCAGTTCTCCATCCTGCTTGTGAGATTTAGGGTGTGCCTCTTGTCCCCACTGCACCCGTATACTCTTGCCTTAAATGTCTGTGTCATGCTTGCAATGAAGTGGGTGTCAGAGCTGGAGGAGGCAGGGATGTGCTGAAAAGTCATGTGTGTTTGTGAAGTAGATATTTAAGGGATAGAAATCTCAATTTAGATAGGAAGAAAGAAAACACCCTGTATATGCTGTAACAAGGGGAAAAGGTTATAGAAAGGGAAGAATTTTACTTCCAGAGTTCATCCACTCTCTTTTCCAGGGTATGACCAGGAACCTTGCATTTGAAAGCTGTCCAAAAATGAAGCTGTCAAGGACTGCTGAAGCTTCACGTTACTGGGTTTTTGAGATGTCTCCTGTTGCTTAGTTTTGAAATGCAGCCAGTGCTGGGGTAGGTCGTGCAGTTGCAACATGCACATCATTTTTGAGCAGAATATCAACTATATGCTAGAGAAATCCAGGCAGAGTAGAAGCTGGCTTGGGCACCCGTGCTTGCATCTCTGGGCTCATGAAAGTGAAAAATGAAATATTTGACTATCGCAAACAGCTCCAACACAGTGATTTTCAAAAATGTGTTGTAGGAGCACTGCTTTGCCGCTGGCTGTGGAGAAAGGAGACTGCACTTCTGGAACCACCCCATCCTTTCCATCCTCTCCCACTTGCATATTGACCTAGCTTAACTCCCTCTGGCAGGGTCAGGAAGCACATAAGTTCAGAAAGGCTACCTGCCAGCTTTCATTTTTCATAGTTTAGTCATTCATGGTTTTCTGTGGAAGAAACGCCCTGTTTGGTTGGAAGGTAAACTTATTTTGGCAGAGAGGTAAATTCACAATTTTCACTGTCAAATTATGGCTAAAAAGAAAGAGAAACCATTTTTGCATTCCAAGAATTAAACTCGTTAATGTATGTAGCATTACATTTTAGCAAAGTAATCACAGCTGAGCATCCAAAATGTTGTCTTGAATGCTTGAAAAATTTACTGAAAGTAGAAATGGAAAGGACTCTGCAACATCCTTTATAAGAGAAGCTGCTAGGAATTCTCATATTGGGTCAGCAATTCAAGATGTTAATTTTTTTTATTTATGTATGATACATAAATTGCATGTTTGCTTATAAGGGGAAAAGAAAATTCACAATGAAAATTTTCAGTAGCTTTTACATATTTCAAGCCATACTTGTGCCTCAATCCGAGCATTTGTGATATCCCCTGTCTGAAGTTTAGGCTTCTAAAGGGCATGTATAAACGTAATGTCATAATTCTAAGACGTAAATATAAAAATATACATAAGTAATTTGTAGCTATAAAAGAAGAAAAAAAAAAAGCCCAACTCCTAGTTCCTAAGCTGTTTTTGGAATTCCTGTATGACTCTGTACAAGTTGTTATATTGGAAAGGTATCAGCTTTTGACACTGCCCTTAGTCTTTGGAAATAAGGCACTGAATGTTGTACAGGTACTTTTTTGTGTTTAAGTAGAAGTGTGTAATAAGCAGTAAAAAAAAGAAAAAAAAAATAAAAAAATTGGCAAATGTGAAATTTGTGAGGGCTGATTTCCAAGTAGGTTTTCAGATGCTAAATTGTTGGGGAATGCTCTTGTTGGTTCTTGGTATTCTTGGACCTGAGAGGTTCTGCCTAAAAACTGGTTTTGAGGGGTAGTTTGAGTAGGGATATGTGAGAACTCCTTAGGTTTCTATATGTATGGGTGTGAATTATTTATTAGGGAAGTTGAAATGGATGCTTCATTTTTGTTTAGTGTAATTAAGACCCTAATATTAATATATAATCAAACATATTGCTTAGGGGTTGACTCTTCTGATTCTCAGTCTCAGCCTGAAGGTATTGTCTCTTTTTTTCCTCCTTTTTCCTCGTTAGTAGCTTAGATAGGCATGAAAAACCTTTTGAGCTTAAATAAGAGATCTTTGTTGTTGTTGTTCTTGTATAGTTCAAAAGCAGTTAATTTTTAAGACCTCAAACTTGGCATGTGGCCTCTCTCAGCTGGCAAATACACCCTTGCTATTTTTGCTGTGTGTGATTTTTAGTTCATCTGGAAGCTGCTGCCAAACAACTTTTGTCTAATTCTCCTGCCCCTTGCCTCTTCCTATTGCTCTCCAAGTGCTCTCATGTGCTTCCACCCAGTTAATGAACCATCTGTAAAATGAAGGAGTAGCTCAGTCCTTGATGCCTCTGCTGAATCCCCAGGCCATAATGGCAACTGTGGCGGCTGGTGGCTTGCAGAGCTATGCCCGGGTCGGCTGCACTGGCAGCTCTGCATTCTCCTCCGACCCACCCTGAGCAATCATCCCAGGGATGGCAGAATTACAGGCACTGCGAGGCAGGTCTGCTTTGGAGCTGTGCTCCCCAGCTCTAAGGTGTTTTACCTCTTCATCATTCCTCTCTGACATCCATCTGTACAGGCAATTGCATCATTGCAACCACATCATTTTGTCTGGCATTCAACCTGCAGCTTGGGAGAAGATTCTTGTAGCTTCAGGTGCATGAAAGTAGGAGCTGGCGTGTTTTGTGAGCTGCAGGTGGGAGTTGTTCAGTGGGAAGGTTAGATGAGATGGTAATTGGGAGAGAGTCTTCAGGCTAGTTAACAGGGCAGGAAAATTTGTGTGGATTTTATTTTCTGGTTTAGAGCAGTTTAGGAAATAAAGGGAAATACCATATCAAATTTGAAATTAAAGGTAGGAATGAGCTATCCAGAGGCAGAGTGTAAATACAAGGAGGCTGGCTTGTACAGTAGAATTAAACAGTTATTATTCCAAAAGTTTCTCTTTAAAAGCAAAGGGGATTTTTATTACTATTTATTAGATCTATGTTAATGCCATAAAGTCTATCTGCTGGAAATTTTCTAAATTAAATCTTTGCAGGAAATATAAAAAAACCTCTTACAAATCTTTCATCTTTTCCCCTTGTCTGTCCCCTTGTTTATCAGTAACAGTGAAAAATCTGTCTGGGAAAAGATGCAGAGAAAATCTAAACAACTCTTCCATCTGTAAAAGGAAACAATTTCTCTTTGAAAAACTTCAAATGGCGTATCCCTCTCTTGTATCATCACACTTATTATATGTAAAGTTATGGGAGTATTTTTAAAAGATAGTATATTAATGTAATATATCACAAATGTCTTGTTTGGTTTTACCAGGAGGAGTTTGGTGTGCAGTTGATTCACTGCTGTGTGTGAGTTGCTCATGTGTCCCTTTCCAGAACTGAGTGTTATCTGCGCATGGTCCACCCACGCTTCCTGGCATGCTTGGCAATGCTTACAGTCAAAGGTGGCTGGAGGGCCCAAGTCCCTTTGAGATAGAAATGCTGCGTAGGTGAGCGAGACAATATCCAGGAAGGGCAGCAAAGTAACCATTGAGTGACAGTGTGCATTTAAAAAAATAATAAAAATCTTGAAATGGGGGGAGTTGAACGGCAATGTTGTTTTTGTTCCCTCAGAAGGCCAGAGGAATAAGGAAGTGCAGGCACTGTCAAGGCACTGTCATGTTATGTACGTTGCTTATTTCTCACAAACTCTGAAGGGTGAGTTTGTACTGAAGGAGTAGTGGATTGAATTAAGCAGACAGCACTGGCAGCGTAGCCATAACTTACTGAGAGTGAAAAAGCTGCAATTGGCAACTGCAAATAAAACACACCAAGGTTTTTGATATGGTTTTGTTTAAGATAACAAGTGAGACATCTGCAGAAACTGATGTGAATTGTCTAGATTCCCAGACACTTTCTGCATCAGTCAAATTTTGGGAGTGTGTCTGTCTGCACATGTGATCTTTGCTATGAGTGTCTGGCACAACATGATCATCAGAAGCCATCTTCAATACATCTGCACTAGGGTCTCTGCTGATGTCAGTCATTTGGTGGACTTTTTTTTTTTTTTTTTTTTTTTTTTTTTTTCTCTCCAGTCTTACAGGACAGTGTGGAAAGCATGGAGTTTATTCTTGCTGGGTGTAAATCCCGAAGACTGATTGTAAGTTCTTCAGTCCCTTCCCTGCATCCAAGATGGAAGGTTATGAAAATGATGTGGGTTGCAGTATCACTGAAGCTTGGTTGATACTTGTATACTTGTATCTCTAATTGTCTTCTCATCGGACCTGTGTTCCGTGGTTCCTTTGCTTCCTTAGCTCTTGGCAGAGGTGGTAATGAGCTGGTTGCAGATCTGTGCTGAGCAGGTGATAACAATGAGGATTGTTCAGGAAGAATGGGTGGGACCTTCTGCCTGCCTCAGCTTGTATGATATATGTCCTATAGTATTGTATGACCTAAAGGCTTTCTCTCGGTCTGGAAGAGACAAATCAAACCGTTTGAAATCAGCTACTTGCTTTTAGACAAGTATGTATTTGTGCATCTTTACCTTTCTTAAATAGAAAACACACAAAGAGAAGGGAGAAAAAAGATCACAGCAGATCCATACGTATATTATGCTCTTTTTTTTTTTTAAAAAAGATCATTTGTATCCACTTCTTCTCATCTAGTGGTAGCAAATAAAATCTTGAGGAAAGCAATTGGAAAGAGTGAAGAATTTAGAGATCAGAAAATTGACTGGATGGGGGATAGATGAGAACAAGCAAACAAGAAGATGAAGAGCATTTTTGTCTTAGGACTTTTATGATTTGCACTAAATATTGTAATGTCTGACTAAGTTTGAATGAATTTTCAGTTGGGTTGTTAAACTTGGCAGTGTGGGCTGCACATTTAATAGGAGAGATTTATGAACTTAACTCATGCAGGTGGTAGACCTGTGTGCCGTTAGCTATAAAGGAGCCAGCAGCCTTGGTATGAATCCCTCAGCACCTGCTCAGTTGAAGGTCATAATGTGATAAACCCCACAATGCTCCTGATCCTTGGGGAACCTGAAGGAAAAAGGCATAACTTGCTACTGTTAATGTGTGCATTTTCTCTGTATTCAGCTTTATTCGCCATTCAGCTCCCTCCCCTAAATGTGGATTGTACATAGTACAACTGGTTTTCTTGAGTCTTAACCACCTTTACAGTGCTAATAAGATCTAATTTACCTTTTGTTCTTGTTCATTCACTCTGCCTTAACAGTGTTTTGAATCTTCCAGTATGAAAATTCAGTCAAATGCATCTAAGATGTATTAGGCTGATGGCGTGAGCTTTAGGATTAGGATGCACCCTTTTTTTCTGTCTGTGTAGTTGTACAAGGTGCTTTATTAATTTGCTGGTATTTATATGGCTTATATTTTTCCTGTATGTATTGTATTTTTTAAAAAACCAAACAGTTGTAATTTTTATGGTCTTATCTTTTACAGTGAATCTTCCCTTGTGGATTTTTCACTGTTAAAAAGGACATGTATTTTCCACTTTAATGCACCATAGCTAAGTTAATAATACTCATATGAGGCTTTAGCATTTGGAAGCATGCTACATACATTAAATCCTGTAAAATTCTAATCAACTTAGTAAGTATTTTTTCCCACATTGTACAGATGAAGAAACACAGTCAAAGTAGTTAAGCTACTTGCCAAACCACACAGTGAATTAAAAACAGAGATGTGATTGGACTTTGTGGTTCTCAATCCATGTTCAGACTAGTAAACTATATTGAACCTCTGGGTTCTTTCTCTAATACAATATCTAAACCCTCTTTGATTTCTTTGTGTAGAGTGGAAATGTCATTGAAAGGAAGACCATTTGATTTTTCTCAGCCTTGAGAAGAATGTGAATTTTTTTAGAACTGAATTTTTCATCAGAAAATTGTATGCTGACTTTTATACGTCACAAATCCCATATGGACTCCTAAATATGGAGAGGGAATAATTATGAGCCCCTTTGTACTGACTCACTTCTCTGGTTTTTTTTTTTTTTTAAACTGCATTTTAAGGATTCAAATGCTGATTGCCAACGTGGTGTATTGCTTCTGTTGTTAGATAATCTTAGCTTTTTAACTGAATACAGCCATGCACTGCCTTATGATTAATTATATGTACAACAGGTGTTGATCTTGTTGGACCAAGATTATGAAGTTCTTTGCTATCCAGGTGGTCTGTTTTAATATAAAAAGACCAGTAGCATAATGAGCAAGAAATTGAACTAACAAGCAAAGGAAAAATACTTGAATGCATTAATCACCTTTAATAAGCTTAGCCAGCTCAGCACAGCTAATCAGCTGGGAAGTCCTTGCTTTGAAGAAGCATCAATTGTTGTATACCCAGTAGGGTAAATAAAAGATAAGCCAAGAGCGGTGGGAAGGGTGTTTGTACATCTAAAAGCTTTCAAGATTTTCCAAATATAAGGCACCTGGTATGATGTTTTTTAAAATTATATTAGTCAAAATGAAAATGCAGTTACCTCTTGGTAATGGAGAGATATGTCATTCAGATATCTCCAGATGCAGTAGCATGGTAGTAATTATTGAAAAGGGTTGGTTATTTGCAATATCGCTCATTTTAGTTTTCACACTTTGAAGGAAACAGTAGGGCTAACTTAAAGCCCTCTAATGACTTCTGATTATAAATCCTGAGCTCAGAAATTTGAGGCTAAGATACTAATTCTACTTGGAAAGATATGTGGATAAATCCCTCACCCTCCCTCCTCCCCTCCACTGTCTTACATTTCATATACATCAATTCTTTCTATTTCAAATTCTTTGACAGTGAATGAAGTGTCTGTCTAATGCTTAGTGAACAGCCCTTTTAGCATAACATGTATAATTTTTTTTCTTTCCTTAATGCCATAAATATATTTTCTTCTCTTAACTCCTGTTTTTGCAACTCGTATTCGCAATGACTACACTTGTGCTGTTGAGGTGTTGTGAAATATTGGACAATGGCAGTGTACATCTACAAAACAAATGCACAGAACTGCCAATGATGGAATCTACTTTACTTTTTTTTTTTTTTTTAAGAACTTTAGCAGTACTTCTGTGTTGCTGATATTAGGACAAAAGGCTTCTGTTTCTGTGGTTTGCAGGTTAAAACTCTTCATATTTCAAAGCTATTGCAGCCTTTTCCACACATATTCCCTCAACATTGCTATAAGCAATGGAAGGGGATGCAGCTCTCTCAATACCTGTGGTGTTCATGATATGATTTCCTCAGGTTGTTCAAATGTCTTTTCCACCACAACTGCTTACAGTCTTTCTTTCTTTGCTTCTCTCCCACCCTGTGATTTTTCTCTTCATCAGTTGAGGCATGTGCTGCATTTGGAGTTTTCACCCCTCTATTCTGCTCTTTTTAATTTTTTTTTTTCATTGAAAAATATTTTCCTTGTTCTCCCATAATCTCAAAACAGTTAAACAGATCTTCTGCAGACTTTCCAGACCAATTTACCTTGGGGATAAAACCAAGAAAGCAGTTTCAATGTTTATGTATGAAGTGAGAAAATAGGATCGCTATGTCTGACCCTGCTACAGAGCCATCACCTGAGCTAGAAATCCTCATGGGCTGATATAGAAATGTTGATGTCTGTCCTGAAGGATTTTCTTACAGAGAAGTGGCATAAAATGTTTTAAATATAATAAAATCTGTCCAGGCTGATGCTTTAAGCTAGTGCTGTGTAAAGTGTAACTGTGGCTGTGTTAGAGGCACTTGGGTACAGTGAGACACACGCTTACCTGGCATCTTGGTTTAACTTTTCCGGTGTGGTGGGAATCTAACTATGTGTGTGATCACATCAAGGCAAAAGCAGCTACTGTTATGTTTTCTTCTCACGACTTCCCTTTGATTACTATTGGTGGTTATATTGAACTTGGGACATGTCTGTACAAGCAGCTCAACACAAATGAAGCAGGACATTGATTCTGTAGCTGGGTACCTGGGCATAGTCTTTCAGTAGCTAGCATGATCTGATGCTTTTGTAATTGAGGGTAGACAACACCTGAAATACTGGCAGCATGTGGGCATGTTTAGTAGTCACTTTTTACACAAAGCTGCTGGGTTTTTTGCAGCTGCCTGGCACAGATTTTGGCAGGACCTGTGCTGCACTGACTGAGGAGAAGGTGATCTCACCCTCGTAGTATTTTCATGTTGATGTACCTCATTCTCCAGTAATGTTGTGATTTGACTGAGGCTGTCATATATCCCTTAACATGTTCAGACGAATGTGTTCAGATTTGGCATGCCAGGTTGAGATGTGCAGCCAGGATGCTGGAGGGTGAGGAAAGCCTCCAGAAGCTGCATGTTCACTGAAATGACCATGGTGTGATTCATTTGAAACAGTCCTTGCAAAGCTCCCCTTACATTTCATTTTGTAGTTCGCCAGCACTGTGGCACAATCCCAAGTCTGCAGGAAGGCTGTCTCAGTCAGGGCTCTCAACCTGAGGACTTTACCCAAGGTGAGAGAGAAGGTGAGAGTCAGAAATGTGAGGGGCGGTCTGGTTCATGTGTTAATGCATCTGTGCTGATGATTGTGCAAGGAATGACCTGGATGTTGTGACCACAGATGTTGCCTTCTTCAATTAGAAGAATTGGACTGTGTCCAAGCTGCTGATAAATGTTGAGACTGAAAATGGCTGGTTCTTATTTTGGAATATCACCATCAAAGTCCTTGATTCATAATTATGATCCTTGAGGCGGGAGTACAGCAATTCACTTTTCTGCTTGGGTAATGGGAAGGTAGGGGAAACAGCTGCTTTCCTCTTCCCTTCTCTTCTTCTGAAGTCTACATACTCTCAGCAATTCTGGGTGTTTTCAGAAAGACACATAACCCACATGTTTGCTGTCGTTAACAATACTGGAATCAAGCTCTCCTGCTTCCCTGAAATGGGAAGGCATGCTTTTTCTGTCATCACATATTAAATGTGTCAGTAAGATCAACTGGGCCTTGTGTTGAACCTCCTACCAGATTCTAGCATTGTTTTATAGTCCTGAATTTGCTTGTACCCTGTTCAGATAGCATGGAACAAATTTGCTAATAAAGAGCACACAGATAAAACGTCTTTCAGAAATCCTTGTCCAAATCCAAAGTCAAATCCTTATGAAATGTCTTTTCTCCAAGATTTGACTCTGGTTAAGCTAAGGCAGGATAAGTTACCAGTCCAGCACTCTACCAGAAGACATCAGATGCTGCAGTATATTAGGAACTAATAACTAATTAGGAAGTAAGTTGTATGAGGTGAGAAATTGGTACATGTAGTTTTAATAGTCAATTAGCATTATTCCAAATTCTCAAAAATAATTTCCCCTGTCATTCAAGGCATTTGTTCAGTGATACAGTAAAACTGAAGTTTGATGGTTCCAAATGAGTTTTACTGAAAGTGAGAGAAGGACTGTATGGGATGGAATAACCACTATCACCCTTACCCTCTTAAGTTTCACGAGCAAAAATGACCTGCAGTCCTGAATATAAATTTACCTTGTATTCCCTGAGCAATGCTATAATCCTGAGTGTTGTACATTAAGGGAGCTGACCTTAAGCTACCTCCCTCACAGATTACTTTCCTTCCTGCAAGCTCACAGTGCTTGGGAGCATATGTGCATGCTGTCAAAGCATGATTTCAAGAGAGAAAATAAGGTTATAATGATAATTTAGGTCTTGGCTGTATTCAGATTATTTCAGTAGTGAATCTTTTTTATACTCAATTTTCATTAGATTTTTAATGCCCTTTTAGGTGCCAAAATTGTCATCTTTGTTCTACGGAATAGATGTGCAATTTGAGAGAGCTAGAAGTATCTTTGTGATTTTGCAGTATATTATAAACCCCTTTTTCTTCCATGTGTTCTGCCAAACCTGAAAGTTCTGCAACTCAGTCAACACACAGATGAATAAAACAGATTGCTAAAAACTTTTTGGAGCCTCTGTACTACTTTCAGAATTCCCAGGGGTCAAGTTGACCTGTATCCTTGCAAAGGAAGTTAAATAGTAAAACTTTCTTTAGTCATACAAATAAAAGAGAACAAGGAACAAGGAAGTGGTGTTGCTCAGCAGTGATGCAATCAAAAATTTAGTAGTCTCTCAATAAGTAACTTGATTCTTTGCCTCTAGTTTTTAAATAAATATGATAATTTGAAGTGTGAAGGTAAAATCAAGACTTCCAATGAGAATGAGTATTTATAGTGAAAACTGGCACACTGAGGTGGAATTATGACTGAAGAATTTAATGCACTCGAGATGCAGGCAAGAGATAGTCTACATTCAAAAAAAAAAAAAAAATTCAAAAATCTGGCAGTGTGTAGTGGAATTCCACCAGTGAGGATTTTTAATGCATTTGTCAAGCTGATGTTGTGACTGTGGAATAGCAAATGTATTATCCATAGACATTAAGGAAATGTGGAAAAATTATCCAGGCAACTACAAACTTGTTAGTCTGAGAAGCATGCAACTTTTTGGAACAAAATCTGAGAGGAAATATTATCAGACAAGATAATGGAGAATGTGATAAAAAATGTAGTGTACTTTTAACAAAAGACAATCATGCCAAACTAATACTATAGTATTCTTTGATGTGATCACTAATCTTATAGGCAAGCCAACTATGCTAGGTCTCATTTATTTGTTTTTCAGTGAAGCATTTAGTGAGCTGTTCCATAGAAAAGTATTAGTTGAGGAGAAAGTAGGATTTGGTATGGTGAGGCAGATATTATAAAAGTTGTGGTTGGAAGAAAACCTTATTATTGGTTCTGGGGAGATGAATAATATTCAGTTTAAAGGAATGTTGGGAAAAAAAGAGAGGAAAAAAAAGTGAAATGCCAATGAAATGCATTGCTGTCAACAATGTTGGAGGTAAAGTTGCATGAAGCACTGTGATGTCTGGGATAGCCTAAGTTTTGGATGACCAGGAATTTTATGTTGTATGGTTGTCATGACTTTGAGAACACCAGCATTAGTTCTTGTAAAATGTGAGTATGTCAGCCAGAAATTGAGTATAGAAGTAGTAATAGTTACACATTCAGGGTGTACAACAACTACTGCAGGTCATAGCAGTTGTACAGAGGATCGTTGTGAGCTACCTTGTGATCCAGCCATGAAAAAGGCAAACAGGGTGCAGGCAACTATTTATAGTGGAGGTATGAGCTCTTAGTGCTTGTAAATAAGGCTTTGTATACACAAAATAAGATGTAACTTTTAGTCACCCATATTCAACAGAGTGGTTTAACTGGAGCAGCTTCAAAGAAAGGTTAGCATAGAGCACTGGGAAAATGGAGAGTCTGTTTAATGAGTAGAGCTGAAAAATGTTTGACTCTTGCAGTAAATTGGAAGCATAGAAGGGAAATAATTGCTGTCTATAAGCAAATCACATGGGTAAATAATAAAGGGGAGGAGGGGTGAAGTTAATCCAAAGAACAGTGTTGGTAGCAAAGCAAAACATTAAGTTGGTCACGAATATGGTTAAGATTCAATGAAAGATTTCTATTCATGGACAAAACTGTGAAGTTCTGGAAAACCTTTCTAAAAGGACAACAAACCCAACTTTTAAGTTGCAGTAAAAAAAGATTATGAGTAAGATTAAATGTCATGGTTGTCCAGTTGCAAAGGGTTGTGTTGGATGATTCTGGCATTCCTATGCCCAATGCTTGTGTTATGGCTGTACCATGAAGCGGGTCTGCTCTTCTGTGTAGCCTTAGCACACTCTAAAGGAATTATTGGTTGCACCTATGAGTGTGGAAACATATCCTTTACCAATTTTTTATTACTATAAAAAATAATCTAGCCTGTTCACAAGAATAATAGTCTAAATTACGTAAAATTACTTGGCTTTTTTAGTACCAGCCAGATTATAGGCTGGTACATATTAACAGACTTAAATCCATTGTGGAGTTAGATCAGATCCCTTGTTTTAAGCTTGTTGGTATGGCAACCTATGGCTGAAATTGTCCAAAAGGAGTTTTCTTAGCACATATCTCTTTGTCTCCAGATCTGTATATGCTTGCTGCTAATTTTCACTGTGTCAACAAATTCGAGGGGTTCAGGGTTGTTCTGTTTGGTTTTAAGATCTTTTGGTCCTCTAAGTGTAACATTTTTGCAAGGCCATCTTATTTTTAAGAACTTAAAGTATCTGCTTTTGTGCTTAATCTTAGCTTCTGTGTCATAGCTTCTGTGTTAGTTTAACAAGTTGAATTTTGCTTTTATATTGCACCAGTTGTGGTCTATGGGCTGTTTAAGAGCAGTTCCACAGAAAATGTGTTGTCCTTCAACATCAGTATTGTTTGGAAGACTCACCTTAACATTTGGAGCTCATAATGCCAGATGTGGCCTTTGAAATAGGCTTTATTACCCTGATCCAGCCATGCTGGCTTCCTTTTGTTCCCAACTGGATGTGGTTTGGAGGGTTGGGGTGAGACCTGAGGATCTCCGTAATGCAAGTGCAATTCCCCAATTCCAGCAGTAGCAGCGGCATTAATTCCCAGCGTGGCTGTTGGGGATCTGCTGGGCTGAGCCCTGCCTCCCTGGCGTCATCGCTTTTTTTCCATCCCCAAATAGGTGATGAGTAATTACTTGGACTTGATTTATCATTCAGACCATAGTAGTTCTGTTACAAAGTAAACATTTTTGTTGGCTGAGTCCTAATGCAAAGACCATTTCACAACCACCTCTTATTTTAGGTTTTAATTGCTTCTCTTTGCTGTCAACTGATGTCCCCCTCCCCCATGCCTCGAGCCCTCCTCCCCTCTCCCCCTTCCCTGGTATGGGTTTTTTCCTGTTCCCACACTGCTAATGTGATGAGCAACAGTTGCAGTATCACGGGGCCCTGTCTGACGGAGAAGAAAAAAAGGAAAAAAAAAAAAAAAATCCCAAACACCACCTTGTTTGCTTTTAGAGCCCTCCCGCCTTTTCACTAGGGGCTGTGTTAATCCTTGCACTACGAAGGGAAACTCCTATGTAAATCAAACCAGTGCTCAGTGCTCTCCTCCTTCCCCCTTCCAGCTCCCATATATTAAGTGATTGTTCTCCTCCCTTAGAAATGACAAATGATTGGTTACTTTACTCTTGGCTTTCAACATATTTTCTTTACGGCCCAGAATTCTGGGGTTAAATCATGCTTTGTTCTGTTCTGTTCTGTTTCTATTCCCTCATATTATGCCATACATTTGTGTGAATTTATTTTCCACCAACATGCTCAGAATAAACCAAGGCCTTTCCTTGATTTAAAGATGCAAAAACTAATGCAACTCAACCCAGAGCAGATTGCAACTATATATTTTTTTTTTTTTCCTTTCCGCTAATGCTGTTTCTGTTTTTGTGCTGCATAGCCTTTTCTGGTTTAGCCTGCACTCTGAGGCTAGATTTTGATGTCAATGATTAGTATTTCTAATCGGTTGAACAAGGACAATGTCCCTTCTGCTGCGCAGAGGACACAAAGGCCCAGGCACTGATTCTGCTCCCCCTTGAAGCATTTTGGCTCCAGTGGGCCTTTTCCCTCGTTGCTGTAAATCAGGGGAAATTCCACCCATCCCTGGGGTTAGAGATTAGAGCTGCAACCGTAGGAGAGCTCTGGTTGCCCAAGGTGAGCGAAGCAGAGAAGCCCATGTGCACCTCCAGCCTGGGCTCTGCTCTTTGCTGTGGACAGGGGCTCTGGTGGTCTCCCTTTGGTTCTGGCTCAGCAGCTGCCGACTTGCTGCTTTGGGGGAAATGACTCTGGATTTCCACCTGTAAAGCAGATTCCAGGGCTTTGTTCTGCCCTGACAAGGCAAACTTTGCTTCTGGCAGCCGATGCCTGCTTGGCTCCTGGCAGCATCTGAGGGGCAGAGGCTGAGGGCCCCGTCCAAGTTTCTTTGATATTAGTGGGAGTTTGCAGTTCTTCTGTGCCCTCAGGATGGATCCATGAAGTGGTCGTACAGGTTCAGGCTTCACTTCTTTTATTTTTCCTGAAACAGTTAGTAAGTTAATTTACATGAGATGTGCGCCCTGGCAAATGCCATCTCCTAGCTATTGTTTCAGCTAAGCAGCTGTCATTTGCGTAACATTATGCATCCTTCATTGTACCATGCTAATTTTTTGAGGGGCAATTTTTCTACAATGAGCACTGCGGCTTCTAACAGAAACCTCTTTATGGCATTGGCCCCGGGGAGCTGCAAGCCCTGCCAAAGCAAACAAAGGCTTATTGCTCCAACTGGGCATGTCTGTGCCTTTAATACAGCGTGAAGTTCACAGAACACTGCATCCAATCTGCACATAGTTAACACCTGGTCCAATGCCTTCTGGCAATTAATCAAGATATCAATCAGTGGTGACAAAAATTAATAAATAACCCATGCTTGCATATTGCACATTCTCAGAACGGGAGAATTTGCATTGACACTTACAGCCCATTTACATTTTTGACTGAGTTTTCAGTGTGTGATACTGTACAATACGATAATTACTGATGCGTATAAGTAACTGGTACCTTGGACACTTATAAGAGAGTATTAAAAGTCATATTGGTCTAGCATGATGAAAAAACCTTTGACCTTATTGAATTACAGTCCCAAACTTTGATGTAGGACCACAAAACTACTGCAGCAAATGTATCAATGGGGCTAGCCTAATTTTGTCTTCTTTCAAAAGCAGTCGAGTGGCTTGGGGTTGAACATGGCATATTCTTATCTTGCTAATTAATGGGAATGTTTTCCTGTTCCTTAAGCTAAATTCCACTGTTACACCTTTGTTAACTCTGAACAAGTACCCAAACTTTTCCCCTTTTGAAGTAACTTGGAAGCTAGCCACAACTTCAAAGGAAGGAAGATCTGTTCCTCTCTTCATTTAGAATACATAAAAGTACTCTAGACTATGTTTAATTTATCAAAACAGAGGCAGCACTTTGCAAATATAGGTGCACAGTCATTTGTACTGGCCACGCGAAGGTGTTATCAAAGGAGTGGCTTGTCTGCCCTGAAAATAGAAATCACTTGGTTGGATATGAACAAAGGTATCCTCTCCTTTATAAAAGCTGGTAGTTGTTCTCTAGTGATGCAAGAAAATATTCCTGGCAAAGAATGAAGCAAGTAGCTTTTGTTGTTCTATGAAGTCCTCTACTACAATGGTCAGAAATGGTAATTATAAATCCCCGTCACAAACGGTTGTTCCCCTTTGCAGCCTGAGAGGCCGCGGCTGTACAGACCTGGAGTTCAATATTTGCTGCTGCTTTTAGGTCAGGGTTGAAGCTCATTAGCGGTGCAGGGGTGGGGAGTTTGTTGTGCTTTCACAGCGTGTTTCTGTCCTACCTGCTCTGTGAATGAGCAGAGCTCCCCTTGGGTGTCAGCTGGGGTAATTAAACGTGCTGATGAATGTCATGGCTTTGAAAGAGAGGGTCATGCGTGGCCAGGTAGAACCAGGAGCAGGCAAGGAGGAGTTGTACCCTCTACTGACCTACTACGCTGCCTTACTCTCTCTTGAGCAATAATTTGGCTGTTGTACCACACTGGGTAGTGGCTTTCCAATGTGGGTAAATACAGCCTTGGAAATAGCAGTTTTGGTGGGTCCCAGTGCAAGTGTGAAATCCTGTCAGAACCTGCTAGAACTGAGTAAACGTGATAGTTTCATAATAGTCTGGTTCATGAAACGAGAACATAATTGTGCTACCTGAACCCAAACTATGGTATCTCTAAGAGGTAACTTCTGAAATAGTTCTGGTTTGGCTTCTGAATTATTTGGAGTATAACAGTGCCTATGAACTTCATGATTTAAATACTTTCCAGAACAAGGAGACAAGAACATTTAAATTAGCTTAGTAGAAAGGCATTTAACATAAAGAGAGCAATAAAAATACATCACCTGTCACATGTGATCTTTATATGACCTTAGCCACAGAACAATAAATATTACATAACCACACTAAAAGCAGTTTTTAACATCATATATTTATATTTAATAAGTTGTGATTTTCTTTCCTTCAAGATGCAATTTTGATGAGACACTTTAAGTGTGTGATCTAAAGGCAAAAAACTTTGTGACTGGTTATGTAATGCTTCTAGTGGGGCATCATTTAAAGACTGAATGAAAACACAGTCACTTTGTTTTACTGTGTGTCTTGCCAATCTAATAGAGAAGTAACTATACAGTCTTTTTTAAATACAATTTTATGTTTTCTACCTTTTTTTTGTGTTTGACTGTTGGACAACTCTTCACCTAGATGCATAAAATTACACTTGCTGGAAACTGCATGGTTCAAGTGATCAGTTGCTATCCCCAATTATCAGTTTAATTGTTAGATTTGCACTTGTAGTCTATAAAAGAAAAAATATTGCAAGCTAGTTAGACTTTAATTGTCCCTTTTAAATTAATTATGTGAGATTCAGGTTGCAGTATAAAAATGCAACAAGGGAAATCAAAGTATCCTCCTTTAAATTAAATTAGCTTTTAATTACATCAGAAAGCCAAATACTACAACTGGAATTATTTTTTTGTTGAAGAAAGGCTGATTTTTTTTTTGCATGTGCTGTCCTGTCTTACTAATTTTTTTTGGTGGGGGGAGGAGGGCAGTACCTATTAAGAACAGATTTATATAAAGGAAAAGCTGATAGTACTTTCTGTAAAATGTAGGCAATAAATATTCAAAGTCTAAAATAATACTCAAATTTCTATTTTTTGACACATATAAGCTTACTTCAAATCTTCTAGAATTTTATACTGGCCAATTTTAGATTCATGTTGTTTGTCCTTAGATAATGCCCGTAAATATATAATATATAGTGAGTTCATTAATCCAACTGGGGAGAAGACGAAGTTTGCCCCTTCTTTCCCCAACAAGTTATAACTATTCTGTGCAATCAGCCTTTAGGCACTAGTCAGCTGAAATGGAAAAAATATTTAATAACAGAAGCTCAATAGCCTGCAGATCTCTGATGTCTGAGATGACTTCAACTCTTGTGATGAGCTGCATTTAACCTAAGAAATATGATTTAATTCCACTTCAAAAGTATACTGAAATCTTTGATATATGGTCTGTGGCCTATTAAGCTTGATCCTGGCCTGACCTCTTAAAGGAAGAAAAGCTTTGTTTCTTCTTAAAATGCACAACCAAACAAAGCAGAAATTTCTATGTGGGTTCCAGTAGTTACAGCTTCAAAAATGAAAAACATTTAAATACAGGCTTTACTTAAGTGTTTCCATTGTCTTATTGACTTCACAGTCTGGATATTTCTTTCTTGCCTGTTGGGAAACATTGACCTCAAAATTGCTTCTTGCGTTGGAGTTCCCTGATTGACTTCAGAGGATGTTACTTGAACAAAGCCATCTGAACTATGCTTGCTAGAGGGGTCACATAAAATAAATTTGGATGTGGCTAAATTAAACTCTTAGCCACTTAATGCTCTCACGTGCAAAGAAAGGGGCAGTGGCTATGCCAGAGGGAGTAAGCATTCTAGAAAGGCTAATGGGGAGAAAGTATATTCAGTATATAGTCGATAGTATATGGGTGATCAGTGAAGGGTTGTGTGTACATATAGCAAGGGACATTCTGTAATATACTGAAGGTCCCTTCTTTGTCTTTCAAAGAACATGACTGAAGGACTGAAAGAGATATCTATTGCATCTCTGAATTTGGTTTCCTGTTTTAGAGATAACCACATCTGTTTATCAAACTGTTAAAAAAGAAAATTAGTCCTTTCCTCCTGCCTTGTAGTGATGGGCTATCACAACTGGTGGGTAGTTACCTTCAATTCACAGCATACATTAACTCAGGACAAGTACATACCCAGTTCTCATGTCCCAGTTTTTCATTTGACTAAATTACTCTTCTTCCTCCATGATGTTTATCTCTGATCCCTCTATAAAGAGCAGTCATAACCTCTCTAGCCAATGTTTTGGTAGGCTTGCCATACCACACTGTTTGAGAGTTCTGCACAGCCTTCTTTAAAGCTTTTCCAGTAATCTGAGACTGAGACATGATAAAAGGGAACACTTCACTGCTTATCACCTTGATCCTGGGTGGCTGTAAGGTGGAGTGAAGGGACTTGTCTGGTTAGAAGAATGATCATGTGGTATTAAGGTCATCACAGACCTGTAATTACAAAGGAATGGGAGATTTGATCATCAGCTAGTTACAGTTAGATATGTGGTGACCTCAAAACAGCTTGGTGACTTTTGGTTGGGCACAAAGTAATTGATAATAGCTGAGAAGAAACCTTTGGTTGTGGTGTATGTGGACATTGGTGTAGAAGAGAGATAATTTCTGAATGCTTCAACAGAAGGTCTCTCTCTGTTAGTTTTCTCTGGATGTTTCCCAGTGTTATGTTGTGCAGGGAAGGCAAGGTAATCACAGATTCTCCAAAGTGTAGCTAAGCAGTTGGGGCAGAGCAGAGAGAAGTTAAGCTTGGTTAGATGTTTGTAGACATCTTGAGGAAGAGAGTGCAGGAAATCTGGGTGAAGCATCAGTCAAAACAAAACCTACTTCAGGACATACAGAAAAAAAATCAGGATAATAATTAATCTCGAGAAACTGATGGGAAATGAAGAACTTGCAAATTGGAGACATCTGCCAAAGATGTGGATAAAACAAAGCATTACAATAGAGGGTGGGATACAAAGTTTAATCAAATTAAGGGGGGAAAGGGATGTAGCAATATATTATGTGAAGTCAGTGGCGTGTGAGGTTAAGTTAAAGTAAGTGAAAACAAGGCATGATCAGAGAGGCTGAAAAGCAAAATTGTGCTTGGTGGTCTTCTATAAACCTTAATAAGAGGAAAGGTTTAGAAGGAGCGTAAAACACTGCATTGTATACAGACATAGTCATAACCTGAGCCTTTGCATATAAACTTGCTTTCTGATGTACTAGGCACTACTAGTTAAAAGAGGCGTACAGAAAGTTGGTCCAAGACAGATAAACAAAAGGATATTCTATATGCTCCCATACAGAGTAATCAAAGCTGCAAGAGGATCTAGTTTATGGAAGCAGTTTCTTGATATTGTATATATGTATTTTAAAGCAGTACATTTTAATGAATCTAAGTGGTTCACTCAGTGTTACGAGAATTGTAGCATTTTAGTCACAGAGTGACGATAAGTGAACAAGAAGTATCAGAACTCTTCTAAATTACCTTCAGTGCATAAAGGCAAAGTAGAGAGTGTCAGAGTGATTAAAAAAAATAAGGAAAAACGCTATCAGTTGAGACAACTCTGCCTTAAAATAAAGGGAATAAAATCTTTTTAGGTACCATGAAAACTGCTTCAAAACATGTTTCAAGAGACATGTATTGTTTTCCTGGCTCCAAGGTCAGTTAGGTGTGGGAAAGCAAAGAATTGGATTTGAGAGCTCATTTCATCAGAAGAAAGTATCAAGTTTGATTTAGCTCCTGTGTTACTTAACATGCTAGTGGTCTGCAGAATGTGTGGGGAAAGAGGGAGGTAGCAGCACTTCCCAGCTGACGCAAATGTGGTGAGTGCTTTCTTTAAAGTAGTGAGGTGGGGAAGGTGGGCAGCAATGTTTACACATGGATCTCTGCAGTATTTCTGCTTTGCACCTAGATCTTACACAGGAGCTTCTGCAGAACAACACTGGGTTTTCTCCTACCATGGTGAAGCACAATGCTTACTGGTGCAAGGCTTATATGGGTTTGTGTTGGGGCTGGATAGGTTATATCTATTGTCTAGAATCCCATTAGTTTTCTTAGGCTAGAAAGTATTGCTTAAAATATTTTAATATTCTACTGTAACAGGAGGTCCCAAGTAGGTTAAGAATTTATATGAAATCTAAATTGTATAGGGACTTAGTCTTGCACCAATGAAGGCAAAATTCCTTTAACCATAACAGCAACAGGTTCAGGACCTTTTATTAGTCACCTTTTAACTCAATTGATGTGGTTAGAAATTGCATGTATGCTTTTTCTTCTTCTTTCAAACAAGTAACAAAAGCTGAATTAGGCTGCAGTGATGAAATCTGAATCATTTCCTCCTCAGACTAAACTTGCTAAACTGGTACAATCTGGAGAATGATGTAATGAGGAAAAAACCTGTTGTTTGTCTCTTGATACCGTTCTTGAAAAAAATCATTGCTACGTAATACAAATATAGTCATCACCTTTTATATCCTTTCACCATTGCTGATATTGGAACCTTTCCAAATAAGTAGCATTCCAAAATTGGCTGTAGCCTTCTTCATAGTTTACTTACTTAATTATAGGTTAAACCGGCTTATTTTTCTTTTTTTTTTTTTTTTTCCCTCCTGCTTTTAAATAAAGCACTACTGTTTAAATGGTTGTTTCAACAAGCTATATAACAATATTTTCATTCATTGTTATAATAGAAATAACTATCTTTAATCTCATTTTTGCATTGATTTAGAGCTCCATAGTATCTTGGCTAGACTTCCTTTAGTCACGTATTGCTACAGTTTTGATGCTAAAATAAGAAACTGAGGAACTTGAATTATTCATGGGAGACTCCATTTAGGACTCACAGCTAAAACACACAGGAGTGTAAAAGTTCAGGGGTGGTGGTTTTTTTGTTTTTGTTTGTTTTGTTTGATTTTTTATTTATTTTTAATAAAAGACAAAACAGCTTGAACCAGCTGGGTAACCTGTGGTAAGCTATAAATTGTAGATGTCTTTGACAAAGATGATAGAGATGAGCCAATGTTGTATAAACTAAACACTCAAGTTCTTAAACTGTCTGGCACACATGCTTTCCCAGAAAAGTAATCAGCTTAAGGAATGAATTCTTTATTTCCGTTCCGCAGTTCTATCATGATTGCCAAACTTATTTATCAGAAAATGGAGAGAGATTGAGGCAAGATAATTTATACTATTTTTAAGCATGAACTCAAAATAAAAATCTTCTGTAAATTTTACCCAATGACAATTTAACATTACGATGCGAGTTTGTTATATAACACGAGCCTTACACAGGCATTGCATTGCAGAAGTGATGAACTGCTTCCAAAGAGGAAAGGTAGCCTCCTGCATTTAGAGCCCAGCAGCAGGGGTCAGGAGATGCTAGTTCTGTTTCTTATCCTGCCTCTGATTTGATATATCACCATGGGAAAGTTTTTGAAAAAGACACTGGCCTTGATCCTGGAATAGGTGCTTTATGGGTAATCCTCTGAACAAACACTGCTTCTGTGCCTTTCTGACTCTAACAGAGGCTCCTATTCAAATGAAGCACATTGGAAGAGTAGGGTGATGGTGAAGATACCCTCTGCAGAGATGGAGGAAAAATCATAATAGTTCCTTATGTAGCTGGGGAGTTTGTTTTAGAGTATTCTGAGCTCTCAAATGGGAGAGGCTTGTAATGTGACAATAATAGATTTTAACTGAAGAGCAATCTCTGGTGTCAGAAATGTGAATAGACCTTATCAAAGTGCATGAAATGCCATGTAGGAATTTCTTATGCAGACTCTTCTTAGAGAAAAATTTCTTGAGAATAATGAGTTGTAGGTAGCTGGAATATTGTGTAGAGTCAGGATGATATAAAGCAGAAATGGGTGAGCAATTACAACAGATAAAATAATGAGAATAGAGAGACAGTTGTGGGAAATGGTAAAGTGTCAATCTTCACTACAATAGAGAGACAGCAGCTTATTACTTAAAGACAAAACAGACAGTTTGTGGGGTTTTTGTTGTTGGTTTTTGGGGTTGTTTTGTTTTTTGTTTTTTTTTTGCTTTTTGTTGTTGATGTTGTCATTGTATTTTTTTGTGAATCCACAGCTCAGTTTGGCATTACAGTGTGAGCTGGGGTGTGGTGGGGTGGGGGGGTGGTGTTGGTTGTTACAGGCTGGGGTGGGGTTTTTTTGTTTGTTTTGTTTGTTTTGTTTTTGTGTTTTTGTTGTTTTGGGGTGGTTTGTTGTTGTTGTTGTTGTTTTTTTGTCTTCTTTTTGAATGTTCCAAGTCTTGCAAAGAGAATGAAGTTTTAACTGAAGAAGTAAATTTTGGCATCACTTAGAGCTTATGGCCCAGTAATTTGAATAGATGCAGAACTGAAACATAAAAGCTTATTATTAGACATACTTTGAGTACTGTCCTATGAGAGCATTATCCAAAGGTGCTTTACCTCCTGAAGGCCTGATTCATTCCAGCAATAGGTTCATGCAGTAGATGTTTTGCGTATGCCACCATCATATGGTTGAGCATTCACTCAATCTATGTAATTGCTTCATACAAAGGGAAAGAATTCTGCTCATTCAGTCATGAACAGCACATATGCAAAATCTTTCTTGAGAAATGGTGATCAGCTAATCTGAATTTCTGTGTGGTACAAGCTGTCGGGTGTCACTGTTATAATTATGTTCTGTATTAGTCTAGTATGCTACTGGTACCAGTTGAAGAGTTGTGGTGACATTGGAGCACATCTTTCAGAGAAATATCAACCATTGCAGTTGTAAGTTGTTCCAATGGTTTAAAAGTGGCACTGCTTTTCTAGACTGAAGTTGTCTGACGCTTACAGGGCTGAGTGTCAAACATTTGTGAGATGTGGAGTTTTTCGAAACAGCTTTTTTTGCCAGTGAAAAGTTGAAAATAATAATTTTCAGGAATTTATGGAAGAAAGAGTTGGGGAAGGAATGAAACAAGGACAGAGATGACATCTTTATTTCTTGTCACCCATGCCTGTGAAGACTGGACATCCCAGTGACTAAGTCATAAACCCAGGGTTTGAGATACTCTGATGCAGTTCTTTGCTGGGTAAGAGTTAGAATAGGAATTTGAAACTTGCTGGTTACTTGGGGCACTCCAGTACAGTATTGAACTCTTCACTGTCTATTTGAGAATAATGTATAAAATTAATAGCTGAGCAACTTGATATACTAGCAACAACACTTTTTTTATACTGTGCTCTAGAATATTTTGCTAATGGGTTCAGAGGCTTTTGTATAATCATCTTTGTTTTATTTTCTAGAGGTGGGCAAAAAAAGGAAGTATTGTTATCGCTACTTCTGCATTTCCCATGGCCCCAAAACCCAACTAATGACCAGCCTTGACAAGTTCATTTCTGTGGAAGACATTATCTTACTTCCAATTCACTACCACCCACAGATGACACTTTACAAAATGTCACTGTTACATAATTGATAATCACTCAACAACTGAGAAAATGGAACTTGGAAAGAGGCAGCATTTCTGTGTCCAGAGAGGAAATTCTCTTTCAGCTACTCCATCCCAGAGTGGATAAAGGTGAGCGTTCTACAAGTTAGGAAAAAGTTCATTTTTGCATGGAGACATCTTTCCAAAATGATGATCACAAAATAATAAAAATAAAAATTGAAAAGGGAGAAAGAAATAGCTGTTTAATACTTATTTAATAAGTGATGCTCATCTCAAATGTATCTTGCCTTCTGGAGAACAAAGACCTTAAGAAAATCCAAAGTGAACACTCCCTCACAGGGGATGCAGTATGCTGAAGGGGAACCTTGACGAATTTCAGTGGTATATTAAAGCTGGGACACTGGAGACAGGAAGTGTGAAAGATATGTTTTCCCTCAGGTATTATATATGGATAATTCCACTGTAACTGGACAGTCATTGTGATTGTACAATCAATCCTTTTGGATTCCTAGGTGAAGGGTGCAGTTTTTAATAAGTCCATCTTCTAAGGCTCAGTCTCTTATGTGTTGCACAGAATAACACATCTGGTACTTTCCCTCCCCCTATCTCTGGGTAAGACTGTTAAAAGTATGCTGGAATGGAAGATATTTCTTTAGTCTGTGATGTATACACCTGACCTCAATTAAATTAGTGGCTCACCTGCTGCCATTCACAAAAAGCCTGAAGAAGTCCCCAATATTTGCAGAGCAAAGCAGGCGTGTGTGCAATATTTCTGGTTGCCCTACGAATGAGCAGTTGGCTGGTATGCGATGAGCGGCAGCACCAGTGGAAGAGAAGGGCCTCAGTTTGCACCCCAGATGTACAAGTGACAAGTACTGCTGTAATCAAGCAAGGTACTTACATAGCCCTTATACACTGGTATTTCCAAACTGGCATCCACAGGCATTTCCAATTCCTCTCATTTATTATTGAGGCTCCTCGCAGCAGTGTACGGATTCCTTCCACTTCCCCCTGTGCTTGCATTCGTCATATGCATGACACCTTGGAACTGGTGAATGCATCTGTGATTTGTGCTGTGATTAACACATTATCAGCTTCCCATTTCTTGTTAGCTAAAAATAGTCCTGGCTATCCCTGCTAGTCTGTCGCTCAGGTGATGGAGATGGAGGCTGCAGGAACCTTCTGTAGCATTTGGCAGTCAGGTCCATCTCTCTCTCATGCGTTTCCCAAATCTTTCCTTGATCTCCTGGCATGGGTAATGGTTCAGGGTTATTTTTTGATGTCTCCTGCCCAAAGAATTGGAAGAATTTCTGAAACCTATGTTTCCATCCTACCTTTTCTTCCCTTTCTGATGCTTTCATGGACACCAGCGGTCTCTCTGTGTCCCTTTCTCTGCTTGCAGTAATGCCCACACACGACATGTGAGGCTTAATCCCTTCTTCCTGAAATGCTGCCTTTTGTGGTTGCACCACACAGTTCTACAAACAAAACAGAAACACAAAAATACCAAAAGAGTAAATGCACCAAAAAGAGTGCTTGTCATCTTGTATGACTCAAAAAGGCCCAACAATATTTTTCTGAAACTTTACTGGGATATTCAGCTGTAGGGTGTATGCAAGCAGAGGAAGGTTTTGGGAAGTAACATTTTTGTTTCCGGTTAAACTTGAATTTTAATACATGATTTGGAAACAGAACTTCAGATTGATGCAGATATAAAGAGATTAAAATATTAGAGATGAAATTAGCTTCAGAATTAAAATTTACCTATGTGCGTCTCTTTCCTTATCCCAGGCACTGCCTGATTGAAGCTTCAAAAATCTTGAGCTATTTGCAAAAGAGAGCACTATAGAGAAATGAATGCCTGTGGTACAGAAATATGAATTCCTGCCACTTCTGTTCCATGCTGTTTGCCGTCTCCAGAGTAAAAGCTTCTATTTCAGAGCTGTGTCAAGAACCATGAAGCGTTATAGCCTGACCAAGCATCGACCTAGCAAACTCCTAAACCCTGGAGACAAGTCAGTGGAGAGATTGAATAAACTTTTAAAAATGCTGTCTCTAAACAGTGACAACAGTAGCACAGTTTTGTTGCTCCTCAGGTTTTCTTCAATTTCTGATTTATTTTAACCTTGCGTGTTCTTTTTTTTAGCAATTTATGCATCTTATTTTAGTAATTTTGGGCCTTCATGGAGAATTTTATGCAGTCCTTCACTTGGTAATGTTTCTAAACCTTCCAAAAAACTGCGTCTTTCATTCTTTGACTGTGTACTCCAATTGTCTTATCTACTGCATCCCAGAATCCCCCCCCACATCTTTCAGCAAGGAAGAAAAATGCATTTGGACCCATTTCTGAAGGATGTAGGAATAGCAACTGAGCATGAAGAAATCAACAAACTAACTTAATAGTTTGACCACACACGTGAATATTAGACTAGGTACCTATTTTTACGTGTATGTAAGAAACCTTAATGTCTGAGGGAAGAATAGCTGCAGCTCCTTCTACTTAATCTAGAAGTTGCTGAATTTGAAATGTCAGTTTTCTAGGATGCTTCAAAGGGAGGTGGTTACTGTAAGTGTCTCAGCTGAGGTATCTTACTACAGTCCTAAAATTTGTTTCCCACTGTCTGTGGCTCAAAGGTTGCCATGAATGTGTAGCAGGTGGCAGCCTAGGGTTTAATGTTAAGAGATTTTTATGACTGCAAAAAGTCACTGTTGCAGTGTGATCTGACTCTTTTGTATGCAAGGTCTGTGGGATGGCATCTAGTTCAATAACTAGATGAATTAGAACATCAGTTTTGGAAAAATGCTTAAACCTGATCTTGTTATTGAAAGCAAGGAGATGTGTTTTAAACTGGTATTTTGGGACAACATCTGTTGATTGAAGTCTTGCACAAGGAAGGAGCAAGCTTGGCATTGCTACAGACTAAGCCAGGGAAAGGTTTTCTGCCCCTGGCAGAGCTGGTGTGGGGAGACAATGCACTGACAAGGGAACGTGAGTTTTTCTGTATGCACAAAGTCTTCCCAACTACTTGGCATTTGTTTTAAATGTGTGTTTGAAAGCTGTTTCAGATGTTTCAGTCTCTTTTCTCCTCTTTGTCTTTAGGTTCAACCCTCATTTCCCCTTGTCAGTGCAGCAATCAAGAACACTTGCAGACACTCACTGGGAAGTGCAACTGTTAGTTTGTACAATTTTTCTTCTTCTTCTTTTTTTTTTTTTTTCTTTTCCCTCTAGAAGGAAGGTAATGCAACTTCCTAAAGCATATGTTTAATCTGTTTTTGGGTACTGTGGTTTACTTGTTATTTAAAAGAAGATGAATTAAGAATAATTGTGCTTGATGTAAAAAGGGGTGTGATTTAAAACAGTTTTCCTGAGTTTGGGATGAGCCAGGTGCAGGTGTGTGTGACAGGGAAGGTAAATCCCAGGTTCTGGGGTAGATTTGAAAGGAGCATTATGTACAGACAGAGCCTTGGAATGATGCTTTTCTTCTGTTTGCACTTCCTTTGGGACCTGGCTTGAACAAATACGTACGACCCTGAAAACCTTCAAATAATGTTAAATGCATATGATCTTGTGCTCCAGGGATGAGTGGAATTAGTTGTGCAAGTAGGGTTTTTTTTTCCATTTCTTTTACGTTTTTTACCTTGGTTTTTACTTCAGAATGCTTTGAGTAGTGGCCATGTGTGGGTGTATGTCATTGGACTACAGGGCTGTTTAAAGTCAGCATGCATTGTAGGTCTGTGGGCCATATCTACATTTAGAGTCAGTGCCACATGGCAGAGCTGGCTCCCACCAAGCAATCTGGCTGAATCTGATTAAACAATTCAGATATTTTTCACGCCTTATATGTCCCTACCAGCTAGACAGGTTTATCATATAGCAGTTCACTAATGTCTCCAGGAAATCACTTGCTACTACTAAAACATATTTTGCATCCAACTTTAGCCTGTTGGATGTTCAGTTTTGTTATGGAAATGAAATTTTTAGTAGTTAATGAATGGGTTCCTCCATTCTGTCATGGAAAGCAACCATGATAACTTCATGTGATAAAGCTTCACTTTGGGGATGGGAGAACAGGGCTCTTGATGTCCCTGACCAACAAAAGGCACCACAGGGCAGCATGTAGCACACAGGGAGAGCAGGAAAACGACTAATCCCAGCCAGATCCCGTTGCAGAACATCTTACTATCTGGCTAATCAGGATAAGTGCTGAAAAGCTCTGAGTGTGATGTCAGATTTATTTCACGATGAACAGGGAAGATCTCTTGATCCTCAAACACTTCAAGTAAAAGTTAAAAGGGGGGGTGTGAGGTGCGGGGGAGGAGGCGGAAAAAAGATATTGCGCTTTTTTTCTTTTTTTTTTTCCAAGTGTGATGAACTGTTTTCTCCTCTAAGTGTTTTAAATAGCGGCAGTGTGAAAATTACATTTGCTTTGAATAATTGCTAGCGTTTTTCCCATTGCAGTCCTTCTATCTGGAAGCTTTGTATCTAATATTGCTCTTGCCTGAAACTCGGAGGAGCAGTGTGAATGGAGCGGCAGGTCCATTTTTAAAACAAAAAATATTTTATAATATTTTATTTGCTCAACAGTTCTACGCTGTGGCAACACAGGCTTACGCAGCAGTTTATAAGCGTAGGCCCTGGTCCAACAAAGGCTTATATCGCGTATGTTTAGCTTTACGCCGACTCCAAAGGGAATATCATGTGTGATACAGACTGTAGGTAAGGCCCATTTCCTGCCCTGAGCAGCTTGCGAGTGAAGTAAGACAAGACCCAGAACAACCGTGTGCGAGTAGGAGTCTTGAACAGGGGAAATATCCAGGGGGGAAAACCCTACTTGGAGGGATTTTTAAAGAGGGAGGAGAAAAAAAAAAGAAATAGGATTTTTGTTGTGGGTCAAGGGCAGTGTGAGGGAGAGCTCAAGGGTGGCAGGGAGGCCTTGTGGGAGGACAAGGCAGCGGCTGAAGGAGTGGAGGTTCTCTGAGGGGATGGGATGCAGCAGAGTAGCGGGCCTAGTGCGGTCTCTTGGTTTTATCTGTTGACTAAATAAAACTGGTTGACACTTCAGGGCATTCGTTTTTATTCAGTCTAATGAATACTGTCAAATCCTGAGAACAGCTTGTGGAATTCATACATAATTTTTTCACTGATGAAGAAACCGAGGCACGGAGACTAATGATTTTCCCAAGGCCACAGAAGGAACATCATAATTAAAAATTTTTTTAAAAAAAATTCTCTTTCCCAGGCCTGGGCTGAACCACTAATTCATCTCTGAACAGAGGGCAGTATTTACAGAGGTGATGTACTCTCATTTTTAAGTCATTTAGACACACCTAGGAGTTTGTCATTGGAAGACAATGCTATTCCTACAAAGCTAGATCAAGTTTAAGAAGGAACTTTAGACTCCTAAAGATACTAGAAAAGATTATCTGATATCTGAAAAGAGTATTTGATAGGAAATTATAGACACCTTATATCATAGTTATAGCTGGGCTGGATTGTGCTCTGCTGAAGTGTGATCTGATCTGCTACAACTTGCTGAAAAAAAAAAAATTCCAGTTAGTTCCCAGCTTGGCAATCAACTCTCTGAAGTGTCCTGCTTTCTCTCTGAGGAGCTACGATACCCAGGCTTGTCTTAGTATACAGTAGCACTTCCTTTTTTTCCCTCTTCTACCCATCGGTTTGGAAATCAGGTTCTAGTTGGCACCATCTTCCACTCGTGTGGGTAACACTAGGAAAAAATGATTGTTAACTGTAGATACTCTGTTTAGGGAAGCAGAATCTTTTCCAAAGGATATATATCACTTTCCAATTTAGTCATGTGCACACCCAAGCCTGTGCATGAACTGCATTTCTGTTGCATGATGCACACTCCCATTTCATTCAGGTGGAGTCCTGGTAATATCTAATAAATATCTGCTTCTAGCTATTTTGAAAAAATATGCTCTGAATCACCTGATGTTCGGCAATACATCCAGTATGTAAACAAATTCACTAAAACCACTGTATGGATAAGCAGTCACAGGAGCTGCAAGCAGTATGCAGGATAAGTTGTTTGGAGAAGGCTTCTACCTGTTTGAGCAGAAAGATTGGTTAAATGATTCACTCTCAGGTGACCATGTTCTGCCCCAAGTAACTGCAGAGTTTACTTTTCCCTGGGATAAAGTGCAGTGATGCAGGAGAAGCTGCAGTAGAAGGAGTTTAGCAGAGGGAAGATCTCTGGCCTGTATTTGCATGGGCACCGCTGCTAGTTTTAACCAAAGGTTAGGAAAAGCACAGTCTTGTCTGCAGCCCTGCATTCATTCCTGCCTTTACTTAGCTCAGTCAGAAATACTGTTTGGTAGCAATTTCACTCATAAATCTGTGGTTTTGATGTGGGAATCAGGCACATTCAATTAGGAAAAGACATAGCATGCCTTGCTGCTTGTGTCCAGAGAAGGGGCCACAGGATCTGCAGGTGAGATTTGGGACGCGTGTGCATCTGTTACATTAGGACATATGGGAGCTCTACCTGAGCGAGCCCTTTGAAACCAGGCCCTAAGTGTTTGAGTGAAACCTTATGTTATGAAAGGTCCTTGTGTAGTGTCCTTTGGGAAAGGGCTTAGTGTGCTCATTTGCATTTCTATACCCAGAATGCTTTTCCAGCTCATTGCTGTTTCATAGTCGCTCTGGTGTCAGTGCTACAGAGCAGCTGAAAATGGCTTGATGTGCTTCTGCATGCTGCTACTTTCCCTCTGGAGCAAAAGAAAGGATGTCTGTCTGGAAAGGGAAGATGAAACAAAATGTCCCTATCTTCCCCACAATGTGGGTACTCTCCTGGCCACCCAAACAACCAGCAAGTGCTGCTAAGAGGACAGATGCTGGTACTCAAAACCTTAAGCTGCCTGCAAAATATCATCACGCTCCCAGGCAAAGACGCAGCTGTGTGAAATTGTGAACCTTTAACGTGATCCCACCTCCCTGCCACAGACAGTTCGTGGCAGCTTGGAGAAGTGCTGAGGGTCTAGAGATGTAAAATCCTGACTCTTATGTCTGTTATAGGGAAGAAAATATGGTAGATTTTGCACTGAAACATCAAACGTGGTAATTGCGAGTGAATCTGGTAATGTTAAAAGCTCTGGGGTCAGGTGTGAAGGCTACAAAGCATTCACTGTGCTGCAGAATGAGAGCTCAAATGGAAAAGAGCCTGACCAAGTGGTCATCAATTCCCTTCCGTGACAGGCAAGGGCTGTGCCCTGCAATGAATATTCTGGTTAAAGACATATCCTTGAAGATTCAGCATGTAATGATTTGCAAGTTGTAGCCTGAGATAACTCAGAGGAAGTACTGTATAAATGTCAAGCTACTCTTAATATACTGGTGGTGGTACTATACACTGGTGGTGGTACTTTTTCAAGGAATTGTCACTGAAGTAAAATTAACATGCAAAAGATATGGCAAATCTACTAGCAAATTATGTAAATATTTTGCAAGGGGCAAACTTTCAGTGCCAGGCGTGAAAATTGGGTCACAATTCCCATTAACAATTACACAGCCTGCGTGCCTAATTTTCCAGGCACCATGCTGAAAATTCACCCCACGTTATGGAAGCAATTAATGGCTTAAAATTCTTTTTAGGCCAGTAAATGTGTAGAAGTGTTGATAGCCTTTTCTGTGTGGCATTTAATGAGCTATAATCTGATAACTAGATTAGATTGTTCTCTCATGATATTGACAAAGATTTCTTTATATCATTATTATTGCTATTTAATACTACAGCAATGCCAGATGCAGGGATCAGAGCCCTGTTGCGCTAGGTGCTGTACAAATATCTGTGAACATGTGGTCTCTTCACTGAAGACAGATATAATAACTACTTTGCTATTCTGGTCTGCTTAGGCACCAGGGAAATGCTGAAGGTTCCCACACAGTATGAATCTATTAAAAAGATAATCTGAAGCTATTTTGGTTTCTCATATAGAGGATTTTTTTTTTCCTTTTCAATGCTTACACATGACTTTCATTAGCATTAAATGTGTGTGGAGAAAGAGTTGCTCTTAACGTTTGTAGCTCGGTACCTATCCCTTTCATATTACTTAAATCCCAGTGAATATAACTGTTTAGTAATTGTCTGGTATTTAATTAAAATACAATAACCCCTTTCCAGAGACGCCAGTTGTGAATCTGGTGGCCCAGTCATAAAGATGCTAATTTAATGAATATTCATAAATCATGAATATGCATAGAGTGTCAGGGATGTTCTTTTGTACCCTGCTGCTATGCCAGGTCTCGCTGGCACAGCAGACGGCACATGTTGAAGGAGCTTTGCTCCTAGGGGAGAAGAGAAATATTCACGCTGGAGCAGGACGAGTGTCTGGGTGTAACTCTGAGTAGAGGTGCTGGGAGGAGCGGCGAGGGCTGGCGAGGAGCACATTCGACCTGCCAAGTGGGATGTGCAGTCTTGATGTGGCTACCAGGTGGCAGGGTGCGTTCCTTCTCAAGACTATTGATCCTTTTATAGCTGATGCACGGCTCTGGCAGAGATGTTATGGTTAGCCTTTGCAGTCACAGAGGCCACAGCCACCATTGTTACCACCTGAGCAGAGCCTGTGTGCTGGGATTCCTGGTTATTCTTGCCCTGGGCGGGCTGTACATGCAGAAAAGACACAGTAGGAACCTGCCTCAAAGCAATTCAGCCTCCTGCAAGTGGTAGGTATGATGTGCCCAGGACTGTGGGGCTGAGAGAGGTTCATGCAGGGGAGCCTCTCTTATCTGGGATGTTCCAGGTTGCTTCTTCTTCTGGGATCTTTCCCCAGGGTTTCCAGGGATTTGGCATCTTCCTCGGTCAGTGGCAGTGACCCCACTGGACACTGATGTTGTAGCCAAATATTTCTTTCATTAACTTTGGGACGTGTTGGGCAATTTAGTGATACATCTCTTTACTAGTCGAAAAAAAAAAAAAGAAAACAATTACAGAAAATTGTGTTTTATCCTGCCACTTGAAATACTGCAGAACAAAGTCAGTGTTCTTCCACAGCCTCACAACTCCATGCTTTCCTTGTGATGTATTTTTAAAGAAACTGAGTGTTTAATCTAACCCTAGGAATCCTGAATATGCTGTCTAAGGATCAGGCAAAGGAGCCAGCTTTGCATTCATTGCTTCTACAGGTTTCAGTTGCCCCCAGAGCTCCAGGTTGATGGCTGAAATATGCTTGAATGCAAATGCTGTAAGCCCTTATGGTGCCTGTGTGATGCCAGTGAGGCGCTTTGCTGCAGCTTTGCGTTCTGAGGCGCGTACCTATGGGTGTGGAGCAAGCCCGCTTCTCACCCCGCCGCACACTGCTGGGATGCAAATTTGTTCTTGTGAAAAAATGTCAGCACAGAGAGTTGAGCTGTTTGCTTTGGCAAAGTGTAGAGCAGGAGTGAGCGCTCGTCCCTCTGTCCGGGCTGTGATGTTGGAAAGTTTACGAAACCCGAGCAACAGCGGTGCTCTGAGTACCCCGCTGCCTCTTCCCTGGGACCACCGCAGCACTCAGGCTTGGCTTTGTGCAAGAGATCCTTGCAAACCCCCTACCAACCCTTCAAATGTGTTCGCAAAAACTGGCAGGGAGAGGAGGGAAGAAGAGCTGCTGGTGTTATCCAAGAGAGCTCTGTTTTCTCTGGTAATTTATTTCAGCTAATACACTTCTCTAATAGCTGCCGGCTCCAATCTTTGCTTACATAAACGCTTATTTAAAGCTCTTACGATCAAATCATTCATCTGGACTCAAACCCGTTTCTAAATTTGTGCATGTAAATTTTATTCATGGGCCCAGCTGTGTTCGTGCCGAATTTGCATTTGTGCATATGAATGTGTTGTTTTTTCCCTCTGTCAGCATACAACCACAGGCTGCAGCTGAAAATATGGACCTAGATTTCAAAAATTTTAATGACCATACACTGAAAGTTTTAGTTCCTTTCCCCAGAGCTGGTAAACTTGTCTGCATAAGCCTTATCTTTATCCTTTGCTTTAGGGAGCTTGCTACTGTATGTGTCAGAAGACTTGCTTGCACATGATGTTCAAATATAAAATGAGACTTTGTTTTGCCAATATGGGTATTGACATGAAAGGGCAGTTAACTTTTTGTCTTGCTTTTTATGCAACTAATCCTTCCTATGTTTGTGCCACCTCAGTTTGTATACCAAAAGATTGTTTTGAGAAGAGCTGAAATTTATTTTGTTCATGGGGGGTGGCAGGGCAAGAAATCAGTGCACGGGGGGCTGGGAGGAAAAATACCTTTCTGCCTCTGTAAACAGTGTAAATAAATACAATTCAGAGAAGGAAACAGTAAATCAGTCTTGCAGAGCAGTATGGATATCTGATGTATGCAGCATGAGTAACCTCACTTTGTGTACTACCAGAAGTGTAAAGCAACAGTGGTGCTGCAGGTTCCCCGCAACTGTTAATCAGAAGGGTCTTACAGGATTCTTTTCCTGATGCTTTGTGTAGAAGATTGTGGTGAGAATTTGCCTTCTGCGTGCCCCATTCATTATAATGTTCTTCCCTTATTGTCCAAGAGTAGGAATCCAGTTAAATTGGGCTCCAGTAAAAAGTTTGCTAAATAAACTTGCCATAATTTCTAAACTTTGGGTAGTTACAAACTTTGTAAAAATCAAGAACCTTTACAATCTAGATACAAAAATATTGTAAATCAATTTGAGGATACTAAAATTCCATTGCTTCTGAAATGAGTAAACTGAAAGGTAGCATAATCCTGAGTAGAGCCTGGAGTCAAGGGGATCCCAAGCACTTTGCTTGTAAGGGCTCTTCTGAGAGATATTGTTTTACATAAATTGCTTCTCTACCTTTTCACGTGGCATAGGCTATTTCTTCGGGGTTGAGATTTAGGTCACAGTGTAAGTTTTACCCTGGGTAATGCAGTTGCAAGTCACAAGTTGTTCTAGGTAAGTGAAGATGTTTATGCATGTTCAGTGCTAAAGTGCTGCACAGGAGCTGTCGGCACTGGGAATGAAAGGCACCAAGAGGTGAAGACCCCAGCATCATCTTCTGTTATCATTATAATTCTCTCTTCCAATGGGAAATGTTGGGTACTCATCATTTTACTGTAAACTGGGGACTTTGGAAGGAAATGAAGGAGGTATTTGCTGGTCTTGTGAGAGTCCGAAGGCATTTAACTTCCTTTGGCATCTGACAAGACTGTGGGAGTTTTGAATGATGACGACCAGTAATGTCACAGGCATGTGTTGGAAGCACACTTCCTCTCTAGTAGTTTTTGGAAAGTTTTTGCCAAAGTGGTTAAAATAGGGTTGAACAGTGATTAAATAATAATTCTGGAAACAATCCTAATTCTACTTCTTTTACTGCTTAGACTGTTTGTGCAAGTAATTATATCAGAAATGTGGTAGAGGAAGGAGCTGGGCAATTTCACACTTGAACAATTATTCTGCATTTGAGATACAACCCTACCTTTTTGTTGTTGTTGTTCTCTTTTCTTAGTGGTTTTGGTGTGGGGTTTTTTGTAGCATGCTCAGCACTACTGACTTGACGGTAGTACAGAGCTGCGGTGTCCGGTGGCATTGCATGCAGGAAAGCATGAAGAGTGAAGTGAGAATTCCTTTTCATCACAATTTGCACTATGCTGAGGGCTGCAGAGCATCTGGGATATCCTGTACCTTGTGCTTTTGTGCCTTCACGATTTCAGATGAATGAGTTATTACTTCAGTGCAACCGTTCTCAATAGGATAATGTCTCAGACCTGTAACCTTTGCAGGCAACATACGAGTTGTCCTTTAGTCACAGACAAACTCTAAAATTTGTCAGTGTAACTAATCAGAGTTCTAAGATTCATTATGAAAGCATTAATGAAAACAATTCTACTGAGATGTATTTTACATAGACTACTCATATCCTTTTGCTTAATAATCTAAAATAAAAGCATATTTAAGAAGGGCCTAATCACATATTTATTCAATGTTCTTAACTTAGATAAGAATTTCAATGGGATGTCTTCACCCAGAATATTCCGCAACTTCCATGAGGAACAAAAGATAATCTTAAGAAATCAGCGTTTTCTGCTTTAGAATCCAATAGTGCTTCTTTGAAGAAATAGTAGTTACAGAAGGGAAAATGACAGTCTCTTTAACATATACTTAAGTATGGTAAGTGCAACGATGAAAGCAGACATAAGGAGTGAGAAAGATATAAATGGAAAGATTAATGACAGCATTAATTTATTTGCATCTCTCATGGAGAAGTTATTTGCAACATAAAAAGTAGCAGTTTGTGAAAGGCACTGTAGTAACTTAATTCTCATCTGGGTATTAAACTTAATACGTGTAATATTTCTACGGTTTCACCTGCCTCCCTTCCTTTTTTGTTCTCTGCCTTGGAATTTACAATGCCCTTTTGTGTTCTTATTCATGGGGTGGTGAGCAATGCTTTGACCTCTTTTGCACTTTAGACATGAAGCATGTTCATTACCTTGTCTGGTGAGTACAGCCGTCTTTACGCTGTTTAAAAGGAAAAAAAGTCATTTGTGCAAGCAGATAATGCAAATTATTTCTTGGGAAGTACTGCAGAACAGCGACTATGGGATATTCTCATTTATGTTGCAACTCCCTTTTCACTCGATGTTCAGACATGAGTTCATTTGGGTGCTCGAGGGTTGTGTTTCCTCTCCTGTAAGCCTGCCTGTGTGGTGAGCAAGGTCTGCACGTCACCTGGAGGGGCCACAGCCCCGTGGGTGCCCTTGGGCCAGGGCAGCAGCTGCTGCCCTTTTTGCCACAGGATCCCTTTGCAGTTTCAGGTAGCAAACCTGTAGTAAGGATCAGTTTGATGCCAACTGACACAAAGAGGAAAACTCTGTTTCTTTGAAGCTGTGGGGGCTGGGCAGGAGAAGCAGAAGAGTTATTAGACTGACACAGAGTAATTGCCGGAAGCGGAATTTGGCCAAGCCTCCTGGTTCATGCTGGGAGCACCTTATGCAGTTTATATTACAGTTATAGATTTTTTTCTTGTGTTATCGCTTGCCTTAAATGACCATTGCCTGAAAGACAGCACATAATGAGATAATGTTCATCCTGACACCTTCCTGGGTAATGGCTCAATGTTCACTCAGGAAGAAAAATTCATTCTGACCAAATTACCTCTATAACAATCTGATGCCTTTTTTTCTTTCTTTCTTTATTTCTTTCTTTTTTTTTTTTCTTTTTTCTTTCTTTTTTCTCTTTTTTTTTTTTTTTTTTTTTTTTTTTTTTTTTTTTTTTTTTTTTCCTTTCCCCTAGAGGGCTTATATCTAAAGACTGTCCAAACTTCAGGAAAAAAAATCTCACATGTTCACAGTCTTATTCAATAGTTTGCAAAGAGAGACAGCCCATTAAACAAATGCACAAGATTGTCTTGGCTCGGCATTTATTCATTGTTCAAAATTTTTAAACCAACAGAGGTTCTCCTGCTTTTGGAAATAGATGATCTTTATGATAAATAATGGCTTTTCCTTTAAAAAAAGGTGAACTTGAGTATCAATTCCAAAAGACCAAACCGTTATGGCAGTGAGGCCATTAGGCTGCAATTTGTCTTATAACAGATGTTGTAGAGTCTTGTCACTTCGAATGCTAAAACAGATGGGATATACACTTGAAAATGTACTAGAAGTATTTAATTTCCTTTCCAGCACAGGAGATTTCTTCTCTCCAAGGTCTTTGATGCTCTTTGTATGTTAAATCCTGTTGCATTGGTTGGTAGGGTTTAATCTCCTTGGAAAGCTTTGTCTGAGTTTGTGTTCTAATACAATTTCTCTTGAATTGCTTTGGTTTTGCCAAATGAGACGTGATTCTGTTTCAAACTGACTTTATATTAGCCTCTTTCAAGATCCCTTGTAAACTCGCTATTATCACCATATACAAAACTGTAGAGGTGACACAATATCTGGCACCAGTTTTCAGCAGTTATGGATAACATTAGCCAAATGCATATTATATATGTCTATGTATGAAAAAAGACCCTAGATAATCCGTGATACTCATATGCACTTTAGATTACAGGCTACCATGTACATTGTGAGGTTACTGTTGTTTACAATAACTGCGATTTCTCATCATCTGCAGGAAGACTCAGCTGACTTCATTGGACTCCATATCAGGTTTTCTAATCCAATGCAGATGCTTTTTCAAAGTCTGGGGATTATCAAGTCAATCCCCAGGTGAACTGGGAAGTTGTTAAGTGAAAATGACGGTCCTGTAGTGATGGAGGAGTGGAGGGTTAAAATCTTTGAATGATTCTCCCCAAGACACGTGGTGGGAAACTTGGAGAGCAGGTATTGACTTTCATGAGCTGGCCTTGGGCTCCTAACTTGCGAGTGCTGAATAGCAAATATTACAGACACATCCATGTGTGTGCTTACGTTTCATACCATATAATCATATAATTTCTCCTTTTAAAATCAACTTTCCAGTTGTATTTGATTTCATAAGTCAAAAGAAAAGCCCTGATATTACCACATCAGTTTCGTTCCTGCTTAGTTTCATGATGCACGTAATAGTCCGACAAAATTTGCTTTATGAGTGTCAGTGTTTAGATAACTGGCACAAAATTCAGCATCCTTAAAGTGCTCTGTGCTGGGGCATCTTGGGTCTGCCTCAATAAATTAGGGGACTGCATCGGCTGAGTCAAATGGCACTCTTATTTTCAGCTCCTGAGAGACTTTTAGTGTGCATGTATTTAGAATCAAATCTAGAAGAAAAGCACATCCAGAATGCAAAGGACTTTTCACCGTTTCAAGCTTGGCAGCTTCATTTGAGCTCTGGAAGGAAAGACATGATTATAGTAGTTCATAAATGTTTTCATTTTTTTCCTTTTCTTTCTGGGCTGGTGATCATAATTTTTGAAAACAGTAAATAAAAGCTTTTCTTATTTTTTTTTCTTTCTGACCATTTTAATGAACTCATTTTCCAGAATAGACCATGGAGCACCTATTAATGATTCATTCTGTCATGCCATTGATGCTCGTCTTCCTTTACCTCTGCCTCACTAGTTTAACTTGAATTTTTGTAATTTGAGGATGAATATTAGGCTATTACAGGCTTTGTGCTGACATGAATTTGTACCTTAAGTGGATTTCCTTATCGCAATACTAAAATAAAAAACAATGACACTGTTTTTCATATAGCTTCCTCCTTTGTAAACAGAAAACTCAGAGGGCTGTTCCAATGCACTGAGCTGGTTAGTGGGAATGCTGAACAAGAGTTCAGAGGATAATTCCTTAGCTAAGATGGAGAGGGTGTACAAGGTATTTTTCATGTAGCTGTTATGGTTTCCAGTTCTCAGGTGCTGCATCTTCATTGCCATATTCTGCTTCCTGGTCTTGGAGGGGACTTAAGTTTGGGGAGGGAGAGGCAAGTTACCATTTCATGGAAATGAAAGTTGCTCCCAAATTTTATTTGCCCTCCAGCTGCAGGTATGGGAATATGGTATGCTGCTGCATTTCTTTTTTTTTTTCTTTTTTCCCCCTTTTTTCTTAGATATTATTTAAAAGAGTAACACAATTTGAAGTAATAAAAGACTTCAGAAAGTTTATACTTGCTGTTCTTTGAAGCGAACACAAATAGAACAAAATTTTACCACTTCAAGACAATCAGTCATCCTCAAATAATTTATTAAATAAAATATTGATCTCATGTGAATTTAAGCTTTTTACTGTCCATACTGCTTCTCCCATGAAGTTTTTTTAATCATCTACCATGTGAGTCAAGTAGTAATTCAGCTGTTAAAGCTTCACATGGCTAAAAAGTTATGTTAAGAATTTATTAGCAGCTTAAAGTGATTCTGTTAGGAAGATAACATGTACTTGAAGCTGATATGATTTGTGTACCATAAAAAGAATTACGGGAAGAGGAAAATTGTGTAAGGTTACCAAAGATTCAACTGAAGAGGGTGAGGTTTATATGGAAGAAACTGTAGGCCTTCTTTTTCCTCAGTTAAGTAGTTAAAACAATTTAAACAACAAGTTTAAAATGAGGAAAGGAATTTCAAAACACGTCCGTGCAATCCAGAACCTATCAATAGCTTGCCATCTAAACTTTACCAGTGACTTCTGTAGAAACCATTTAACCTGAAGCAATGCGTCTAATTTCGCCTGAACCTCACAAAATAAATGGGATTTTTTAAAAATATTGCCTGCATAGCAAGAATACAAAAGCAACTACGTGCGAAAAACACTTCTCTGCATTCTAAATATAGCAGCACCCACTTGAATAAATATTTCATACAGGAATAACCTATATAAAAGGAATATATGCAGGTAGTGATGATATTGGTAGGATATTGTTTTTAGATGGAACAGGTTTTAAATGAGTAAATGAATATCTAATAAAAGCATTAAATCCTTGTATGAATAAAAGTCTGAGAGACCTGTGTTTTGTTGGCTACTCAATAGAAAAATTTTAAAACAGGGACAACATACATAAACTTAAGTTGAAATAAAAAGGGAAGTAGGAACTTGTGCATGTTTCTCTAGCTTAGGCTTTTTATTGCAGCTGACTGGTTCATCTGTGATGGGATGCAGTAAAAGGCAGATGTAAACACTGCCCTGTTGTGTACAGAGCCCAGGATGGATCAGGCAGTGCTAGGGAGGAGCCACAGGGAGAAGTGCCTCTCCTCTGGTAGGGGGAATGGAATGTTCTTTGGTGGTTTTGGTCTAAATATCTTTGAGAAAATGTCCAGGGTCATGTTAGGCAACCGCTTTCCTTCCCAGAGGTTCATTTGCCTGGGGTCTTGCAAGGTTTCAGGCTGCTCCACTGACACACATTATGTTGGCATGGGATTTCTGAGGAACACAGTGTGGGATGCGCTAAGTGCAAAAATTACACCAACCTTTACATTTCCTCCACCACCTAGCTCAGATGTTCCAGTTTTGTCTTGGGGGATGTTTGGAGCATAAAACTGAAAGGGCTGGCAGGAACTTGTGACACAACAAAATGAATTGAGCCTCAGGCCCAGGCCAAGGGGACAAGGAATGCTTGAGCCTGCCCTGACCAGGATCAGATTGTGTTCCCTGTGTGCAAGCTGGAGACTTGCTGAGTTTCTGCTTGGGAACCTGCTCTCTTAACTTTTGAAGTTGATGGGGAAGGTCAGTGGGGAAGCACCTTCTATGCAAGGACTGAAAATTTAAAGCTCACAGATTTTTGACCAAGTGTCTTAACTTTGATTCTAGAGCCTATCAAGGGGACATGGAGGAGAAGGGGGATCAATGAAGAGTGTTAAATATATAGTAGAAAGGTGAAGAAATATCCTGAGGCCCAGACTGTGGGGATGAAAAAGAAATCTCACAAAAATGATGCATAGAGATAAAAGGGGCTATGATCTATTGCAAAGCACCAAGCCAGGAAGGTCAGATGGATAAGAATTTTTGTGAAATTAATGAGAATTTTATGTTCATATGGAATATTAAACACTTGCAGACATCTTCTGAGGGGAAAACAATAATGGGAAATGGATGATTCAACAAGTTCTAGAAAAGCAGGGGGGCTTAGTCTTGATCTTTTTTATGATTGTTTGTTTTGCAGAATGGAGAAATGTGTGAAGAGCAAAGGCATTTTTATATTTTAGACAATGTAGGTGAAGTAGCTGAGAGTACAAAGGCAATAGGCAAGTTGGGTGAAATTGAGCATGAAATGAGATTTCACAATCTTTGTGAAGAGATGAGGAGGAACAACAATGTAACAAAAATGGACTTGAGAAAATGATAGCTAAGATCTCTCCAGAGACAAATTTAATAGTTGAAAGCAAAGGTGAATTAGCTGCCAGACCCTCAAAGATGTGACATTATGGTACAAGCACAGAAAAACCCAGTATAGAGATTTATTTGGCTAAAGAGCTGGATTCTGCACAGGGAGCAAGAAGTAAATACATCGAAAGGGAAAAAAGAGTACCCCAAAATGGCACAAGTATGAAGGGATGGAAGGAAGGTCCAGGCACCAGGTTGCAATGCTAACTAGCTAGTTAAAGATGATGAAATGAGGAGGAATTATCTTCAACATACATTAATAAGAAGACAATCTAGACAAGGATTGCTGCTTTGCTTACAGGAGAAAGCAACCTGCTAATGGAACACTCTGAAGAGTCTTTTTTAATCCTTTCCTTTTTTTCTTTTTAATTGATATCTTATTAAGAAAGTTTTTTGCTTTCATATTATTAATACTAATAAAATTAATAGAAAAGGAATGCAATTGTAGCCATAAACAGAAAACACAAAATTAGGGATTTAAAGATGATTCAGATGTTTTCAAATGGACTGGTTGTGATGGACTTTGTTCCAGGGTTTGTCTAAAGGAATCTTAGAGCCATTAGTGTTTTCTTTGAAAGCTCATCTGAGATGGATGATGTACCAGAGACTGGGAAAAGAGAAAACATAATGCCCTTCATTTTGAAAAGGGGGTTAAAGGAGGAGCCAGAAGATTACAGACCAACCAGTGCTAACTCCAGCTCCAGTCCACAGAAAAATACTAGGGAGGGGAAAAAAAAAATCAAACATTTGAAAGGATGGTAGGATAACAAGAAAGTAAAAAGCTGCCAGCACAGAGTTGTCAAGAGTGAATTGTCAAACCACTTGGATTCCTTGTGCAGCAAGCTAATAGACTTCATGGAAAGAGAAGAAACAATTGATGTAGTCTCTTGAGTATTGTGAGGTCTTAAAAGTTGGCTTGCATGACATCCTCTGAAGCAAGGGACGCCTGGGCTGGATGAAAATGCTGTTAGGTAAAAACAAAACTAGCTGGAGAATCTGCTTTGGAGAATGAATTTTAGGAGGATGAAGTAGTATCAAAGCAGATGTATTGAGGAGTGCTCTACATAGCTGTGTCCAGCTCTCATTAGACCATGACCGGAGTGACAAAATATACATTATACATGTTAAATCCACAGAAAACTGAGAGTGGAAAGCTTTATGAATAGAGAATGGGGCCTTGAGAATGGGGAAAAGTGTCTATAAGAATTTAACTTTGCAAACTGAGTACAGAAGAATGGTAGTTCAGCAGAAGCAATAAACTGCAGGAATATGAGAAGGGAACATGTTTTGATAGCAGTTCTTTGGAAAAATTACAAACCAAGCAATGTCATGCTGTTGCAAAAATGACAAACATCATCTAAGAATTCATAAATGGCAATACAATCTGAAAAGTATGTTAAGTAACTCCTCTGCCATGCTTAGCACAGGCAATGTCTTCCCAAAAGGTGTTGACCACTTTGGGGATACCTTTGTCCTTCTAGAAAAATGTTGACCCCTTGGAGACAATCCAGACAAGAGTGATGGGCACGGTCACCGTGTCCTGTCAAGATGTTATGGCTGTTATGGAGACGTGTAGATGGATGCTCTTTACTCTAGGTCAGGGAAAACTCTCGTAGGGTCCTACCACTGGTCTTTGAACATGCAAATGTATGGTGTAGAGAGGAAGAGATAGGTTTTATTTTTCATAAGAGGAAATGGCATGAAATAGTTGCTAGGAAGAATTGGATATTGGGAGAAATTTTTAAAAAGCAGTTTTCTGATAATTCATGCAGGGCAGTTCTGGAACAGACTGTCCTCTTTGTGGCTGGAGGCTGTTAAGAAGCAGAATGACAAAATGTAGAGCTGATTCTGTCTTGGAGCAAGAAGTCCTGCAGACAGTCTCCCCAGTCCTACTTTCCTCAATTCCACAGTTTCACTACTAATGATAACCATCCATCTTCTATAAATACTTGGAAAGGATTAAGTCATTGTGGAATTGCTGTTGTTCTAGGACTTTACCCTTGAGAATGCCTGCTACAACAGGCATAGCTGTCAGTATCAAAGTGAGATAGAAAGTACTTTGGGCAGGCAGTATGATCCAGCTCCAGCCTGTAACACACAGCACAAAGCAATGGGTTTTTCCTGCTGTTCTGAAACTCCTCGCTGTATATTTGCAGATAATTAGTCTGTCTGTCTCTGTCTTTCACATACCATGTTGATGGAACTTCTGAGCAGTACAACTAAATGATTAGAAAACTGTTTAGTTCAGCATTGGTGCATCAAGTTTTAAATCAGGCTAAATCATATTCTTTTTTTGTTATCCGAGTCAAACTGCTTGTACTCCTTTTAAATTCCTTCACTCTGATTTTGATCCTCAATACCCCAGATTAAAGCTCTTTATCCATACCTTCATGCTTTCTCTTTTGGAGTTCCAGTTCAGATTTGCATAGCAAAGGAGATATTTGTGTTTCTCCTGACCTCATCTATATTCTGGTGCGCAGCGTGCACTTATATGATAGTTTATTCCGGGATGATGAACAGATGCAAAAGTGTCTTCAATTGTTTCTGGAAATTAGCAATGGTCAATACATCCTGCAAACACAATGCTGGATGCTGTGGTGCATGCAAAACATGCATGGCAGGCAGAGCACATAGCCTTTTCCTGCCTCTAGCACACTTCATTTAATTTTAATAGTAGAAGGAGATGTGGTATCTTTTGAACATAAATATCCTTGTGGGCTAATGTAAGGCTTGGACAATGAGTTTTGCATAGGAGAATTTGGCTTAACCTGTCAGTCTTCCAGAGATTAACAACTTCATCAGCTACTGTTGATATTGACAGTCAGTTGCTAGGCTACATGTTTACTGCTAAATGAATAGGCGACTTGGGGCCAGTGTGAATATTCAACAGATTGGCAAATAAGTAAAACGTGCTGTGACTTGATTTGTTAATTATAGTCAAAATAAATGGCTGTATTGATGACTATGATTTTACACAGCATTAGTCCTCTGAAAACAGCAATTAAGTCTGCCATGTAAACATATATCTTGCCTGTGACAAAAAAAAAAAAAAAAAAAAAAAAAAAAAAAAAAAAAAAAAAAAGGCAAGCTTTAAACAACTGAATACACCACTCCAAGCAGTTTCACTAGGAGTCCTGAAGTGCTTACATTAGTTAAATTATGTCCTTGGGTGTTTTTACACCTCTGACTGAAGCACAACATTCAGGCAGAGTCTGTATTTTGAAAAGCTTTCTTGTTTGCTGCATGCAGTGCTACTTATGGTCAGTTTATCAAAAGGAGCATGATCACACTTGAGAGAGAAAACTCAGGAGGATTTGTTTTTTCTTGTTGGGTGAAAGCTGAGCATTAATTTTATGCTCTATATGCTCTTTTCTTGTGAAAGAGTTCTCACATGTATACCCTATTACTATGTTCCGGTTTATCAGCTAGGTAAACTAGAATTCACTTCCCTTGATCAGTACTGCTCTCTTGTTATGTTTGAAACTCTCGCTTTATCAATTCACTCATTTTGTGTTTCAAGACTTGCACACGCTGGCAGGTGCACTGAATACTCAGCATCACTCATTGTTCAGTGTTGCATGTGTATAGGCAACGCCACTGCTCTGGGCTGTACTGTGCCTTTTGGATGAAGCTTGGAAAACGCATTTTCTGTTCTCATTGCTGTTGACAAGTTTTCCTGTGGCATTGGCCAACCTCTCTCCCAAGTTTTGGCTCAGTTTTGCTATCTATAATAAACACTTGTTGGGTTTTTTTCCTTCATAAATAACAAGCAACCTAAAGAGCACTGAAGTTGCCAAATATGCCCCAAGATTTGTAACAGAGAAAGAGAGATTGTTTTAAGCTTGAGAAAAATAAATGTGTAGTTGCATAGAAAAAAATTACCACTTTCCCTGGGTAGGTCTGTGTTACCAATACTTGTTTGAGATTACATTTGTGTTTGGGCTAGTAATTTTTTTCCCAAAAAGTGGTAGGAAGGACCTCCCCTGTTTCAGACCTTATTTTTGTTCTAATGAATGTCTGCTCTTCTCCCTAAGCTTTTGAATTGTTGTCTTCTGCTCTCTCACCATGAGATGTCTAAGACCAAATTTGCAAAAGTAAAACTACACTGACCTGGTCTGATTGCAGCTGGTCCAAAGCAGAATGGTACCAAATGCTTAAGCCAAGAGGGAGTTCTGGCTTTTCTTTCAATGTGCTGCTGAAGGAGAAACCACTCAATGCAGATGCTTGGCTGGCAGATGTTTGGAGAAAATCAGGCTGAAAAGGTCTTAGAAATAAAACTAGAAATAGAGTAGAACTAGAGATTGAGCTGGGTAGCTTAGAAGGCAGCAAAGGAAGTGATTTGTATAGGGAGATCTCCAGAATGAAGAAATAGCTGGGAGACAAGTGGTTGCACTGATATTGATTTGATGATGGGGAAAAAAAAAAAAAAAAAAATTAAATAAAAAACAGGGTGATAATCAGCTGCAAATACTGTTAGCAGCTTTATCTTTGCTTAATGATACGAGATCAGCCCTCTGTCAACACATTGTCATACATCTGCATGCTATTCATCACCTTTGTCACCAGTGCAGGTTATGTAGAAGGCTTGCAAACTACCCCGATTCCCAGGATCTACACTGACTGTTACAATAAAGGAGCAAGGTGTCAGGGATGTTGACAGCTCTGTGAATTCTTGTGTGCCCCACAATGATTAAAAAAAAAAAAAGTTAATAGTTACCAAGGAAATCACTGACGACAACACAAAGAATATCAAGGTTCACCTTGAATGCACTCGTGTTTTGGACCTTTCATTTTTGAATGCTTTTGTGGATAGGGAAAAAAACTTCAAAGGAAGACAAGGATGTTCCAAAGCATTGAATGGCTTTTCAAAGTGGGTGGTAGACCAGCGGAGCTCACTGCCAAAAGACATTGTGAATGTGACACGTTTACATGTTTAAGTTCATGAAAGACAAAATCAGGGAGAATTACTAACTGCATGTAAACTATACATGGGTCAGGAAGTCTCAGAGCTGAAAATAGTTGGAAGCTGAGAGGCTATGAGTTGGAAATAAGATTGCTCTGTCCTTCCTCATCTCCAGCATCTGATTATGGCCACCACAGCAGACAAAAGCAGTTCTCATACATGCATTTTGTCCTGGACATTTTTTCCTGATTAGTTTGCCGTTGCCTGCCCTGTAGCTCATCTGACTCAGGGGGGTATTTTGAGGGATTTCTCTCCCAAGGGCTACATTTACCAAATTAGTTTTATGACATGTTGTGCCATAAGTACTGGGATCCTCTTCTTGTGAAGATGACAAATCTTCTTTCACTGGATGAAGCAGGAATATTTATGCTTCTGGGAATCATGGGAAGATGACTGTGTTTCTCCAGAGATTATTAACTGTAATGAGCTACTGGACCAGGCATAGTTTCATAACCAGTGTGGCTACGCAAACATACATTGCTGGTTCAGTCATTTTAGGATTCCCACAATGTGAGCCATTTTTGCAAAAGCTTGTTCTATGCTGACCATGAACTTCCTTGCATATCGAGAGAGGGGAAACTATTTTGTTGGGGCATTCTCTTGTTGTGGGGGGAATAAATCTCTTCAGAAAATTTGGCCTTTTTTTCAGTAATCCACTTTCCAAGTTTTGTGTGCAGTTGCACTTGCCTGCAAGCAGTAATGAGTGGACAAGATGAAGAAATCTCAGGGTGCAGGTAGCTAACACAGGAATGATTGTAAAAGCCCTTTTCAAGTCTGGACACATTGACTTTACACTCACTGACTACTGGGAGGGTTTCCCTAATCAATTTGGTGGTTTTGTAATGCTGAAAAATATGCTGATAGTCTTGAAAACAAGAAACAGTCCTCCCAGAACTAGTGCCTATCCCTGTGTGGGGGCAGCTGGCAAGCTCTGGGCAGCTTCTCATTTTCCAAGGAAGTCTTGCTCCCTTCATTGCTTGATTTGCCCAAGGTAAATGACCTCTTTTTGAAACAAGCTTCTAGCTTTTCTATTTAGACAGTTTAAGACTAGAAGCTTTAAGCTAACTAAAAGGCATTTATAAATGTATCAGTTCTTGTTCCAACATTTTACCATGCACCAGGATATCATCTAAGTATAACAAACAGGCTGAGAGAGGCATGCCACATAATACCCTCTTCCTTAGACTTTTAAATGTAGCTGATGTATTGAACTAGCCAAACCCCATCATTTTAAATTGCCACAGTCCTTGTCCTGCTGTGAATGTGTTGGGGGGTTTTTTTGTTTGTTTTTTTTTTTTTTCCCCTGTCTCTCTGGATCCACTTCCACTTGCCAATAGCTACTTTTAAGATTCAGGGTAGTAAACCAGACCAAGCTTTCACCAGCATTTAGGGTACTATTTACGGTAATGAAGGAGCACACGCTAAATGACTTAGTGTTGTTTTCTGTAATCTGATGCTGTCACCTTTTGTCCTTAACTGGACTTGGCCTGAGATTTAGCTGAAGGGTCTGTTCTAGCTTCCTAACATGCTTCTTCCACGGGCTTCTAAGGCTTCTTTACCGCTTTGCTGCTGAAAAGAAGGATGCTGTTTAGGTATCCAGGATCGCTCTTGTGTGGGAGCAGTCAAGTGCAACTTAGGTGTTTGTCAGAGAGAGAATAATTTCTAACAAAACAGTCTCAAAATTATTTTCTTGCTTCTCTTTGAATGCTTTGTAGGGTGCCAGTTTAAAAGTTAATACATTTTCTGAGTGTTCACATGTTCACACCGAGACTTTCTGTAGTTCATATTAATTGAATAGATCCATTTTTTACGATCACAATCCCCCTTTTCCCATCTCTTTCTGACTATTGTCAGAAGCATTTAGTAAATATATAGAGATTTGCTCTTGTTTCAGATCCAGAAGAACTTTAGCAGCTACAGATCCTCAGGGATCCAGGGTCTCAAAGCAAGTTTTGAGCACTCCTCATCTTTGATTTGCTGGAAAGATGCCATTGCCTGGAATTTCCAGGGGTATTTCTGCCCCTTAAGGTGGAGCTTGGGCACTGCAAAAGAGATATGTAGGCTGAATGACCTGTTCCCGTACCTTATATACCTGGTGTCACAACCAAAGTCTGACTCAGTGATTCTTGTGCATTTCACACAGTTACTTATTCCATACTAAATAGCCTTCTCTGTTGTTTTTGTTGTTGTTGTTGGTTGGTTGGTTGGGTTGTGGTTTTTTTTTTTTGTTTTGTTTTTTGTTTTTTTTTAAGTAACTGTTAAGCTCCTTATTGAAACTACAAACTGGTGTCTGACTGGTGTCCAAACTCCTGGCTTGGTTCAGCTTCATGCTCCCCTCCAGCTTGTTCTGCATCTTGATGCTGGGGGTCTGGTTTGGAACATCCCTTGCTCTATTCTCACTAGGCCTGTGTTTATAACTATTCTCCTCTAAAGGCATTTTTTATCTCCAGGGTCAATAATGACCTCATCTGCATTCCTTTATTTTTGCCAATGTTGCCAATTTATTTTGCTTTATAAACTCAGATTGGTTATTGCTCCTTCCACAAAGCATAATGATGGTATGAGCCATATTAAAATTGCCAAACTGAATTTGAGATAGAGAAACAGCACTGTAGAGATCTTGGCAAATTCCTGGCATCTTCTTCTGTTCGCAGCAGCTGTTTCCTTTTGTGGTATGCAGCTGTGAAAAAAGTTAAGGATCTGTAGTAAATTGTACAGTCAGTACAATATCTTTTTGTCTTTTGCTGATCTTTGTTTCCGGCTCTTACCTGAGTGTCTGCAAACTGGTGTGTAGCCAACTTGCCCTTGAGGTCCTTGCTGATATTTGAGTATATCGGGGAAAAGGTTTGCTCCCACCCAATTCAAATGAAGTTTGGGGTTTTTTTTCCTTTCCCTTCCTTTCAGCATGTCATGGTTGCTGATACTGGTTCATTTTCATTCTCTAGGACAGTTTTCAATTCCCTGAGCCCTTTCTGCACTTTATCAGATAGCAACTTCCAGGTTGGTCAAAGCTTTTGTAGCCCTTTCCAATCTTATTTCAAACCACAACTGTTGCAGCTGCAACTCTTAGTTTCTTTGGGCATTTTGCCATTGGCTTTCTAATAAGGGTTCATCTTTACCAGTAAGTTTTCAGGTGCTGTTTTAACTCCTCCAGCTCTTTACATGTTTGAACTGTGTACTGCCTTTTGTTCTGCCCTGATACAGGAGAGATACCAGCTCACAGGCTTTGTTCTTGGAAGCCAGAACATGGGGGTTTTCTCTCTTTAACCCTGTTTCAGGAAGCCCAGAGTCTGAATGTTAAGAAGTGCAATTGGTGATTGAGTCACTTATCGTTGATGCAATCCTGTTTATTTACAAAGTCCTGATTTCTGTTTCTGCAGGTAGAATCAAACAAGAGATAATTCCCTTGCTTGAAATTCCCAATCTCTTTCAGTCAGTACTCGCCTCAATAGCTTTCTTAAGGTTTATCTTGAAGTCATGCTGTTGATGCTTTTGTGGCTCTTTTTGATGCTTCCTTTTGGCTTTTGATTGGAGATTCTCCCACAACCATCCAAAACAAGCATTCTGCTACCAAAGTCCTAAACATCTAGACTCCAGGGCTTATTTTCATTCCAAACTTCCCATATGTTTATGCTTTGGTTGTTCTCCCATTGTTTTGATTATTTTGCTCCGTAAATGAGCTTAATGTTTATTTGTATTTAGTACAAATGAAAAACAGTTCTTCCACTCAATGATTTCAGCAAGGTTTGGTCAATCCTGCTTGTGATGCTTTCGTATTGCTCTTTGAATAAAGGCCACAGAGGTACATACACACACTGCAGAAAAAGGAAGGCAGCTGCATGGTGCTTAGCATGAATTCTTGTCTGACCTCCTCAAGTGGCTTCTTAGCTTCTCATTGTCCCTTCGGCTGTGTCCAAAAGGACTGATAGTGAGATTTGGTTGGAGAACATTGCATTTCTCAAAAGAATAATTTAAAGGCTTTTTAGGTTTTTTTGTTCTTGTTTTTTTTTTACTCTCTGAAAATGTTTTGTGGACTGTAGAAGTGAAAAAATCTTTGTTTTTAAAATGTTTTTAATAAAAGGGACTAGTTTAGGAAAAGTTCAAGATTCTTTATTTCATTTTCTTTGGTACTGAATAAGTATGGAAAAGACAAATAAAGTTGATTTTATTTGATGAACAAATGCAAAAAGAGTTTTGGAGACAATGTTCACTTTGAAGACTTTGCATCAGACCATTGTTCCCATGTGTTATGTGAATTTTGAAGGCGAACTCCAAATTCACTCCCAGCAAATATGTGGGAATATTTTACTCCTAGCAATACTGCTAAAATCTGAACTCCCAAGGATGCTTATGGAAAAGGTTGCACAAGACACGAGGCATAGCATAATTCAGTGCTGGTGTTTCCCTGTGGGATTTGGGTGTTGTGTAACACACCAGTCCCTCACACAGCCCACAGGAGACTGGGACTTGCTCTCTGTGATAAAATTCAGAGGTGCTGCATGGTGAGTGATTGTTACAGGCTTGCATAGGTGCCAGTTCCCTACTGACTAAAAGCAAGTTTTAATATTCTCATCGTAATACTTAACTGAGTTAATCTACTCATTCGTGTTCTAATATCTGATCAAATTCACCCTCTGGACCCAGAGTCCCTGAGGTTAGAAGTGACTAATCCATCAAGTTATATTGCATTGAGCTATAATAATCACAATAAAGTGAGATAAGTATTTGGCATGGAGTCTGGGAATGCAAGGTTGACCAGGCATGTGGGATGAGACAAGCGTACTGTTTTGAGCTTTGTCACAATCTCCAGGCATGCAGTAGAGGATGGGAATGACTGTGACCAGGTGTCAGCAGTCAATGTCCTGAAATTGCAGATTTGATAGGTGAAAATATTGGGTTGTAATTCTTGTCTTCCCATGTCCTGTCCATCTTCCCCAGCTTTCAAGCTTGTCAGAAGTAAACCTTACCAAGGGCACCCCACGAAATCATCCTGTTTCTCTGTGTTTCTGGGTGGAGAGCTGAGGGGCTCAGACCAGGGTAGTCAGTGGTAGTCACTGAGTCTTCTGGACTCAGTTGAGAACCAAAGCAAGCACTGCAGTGTTTGTGCCAACACAAAATGCCACACTGCACAGAATACAGCCTTTAATTCTACCAACTTCTTGTTCGACACAGGAAAACAGAGTGTGATTAAAAAAATTGTGTCTTAACTGACTGCTCCATATTGTCATGCCAGAAACAATTAGCTTAACTAGAAAGTTAATTTAATTGCAAATGTGGATGGGCAAACTGTGCCAGCCACTTCATTATCATTATTCTATGTTATTCCTAATGCTTAGTGCTGTTTAATATGTTCTTATGGTATATGGTGGTGGAATTAAAAGATTGTCTCTGTAGCAGTTAAGGTTGCTACTGAAAATAACTTCAGGTCTCAGTTTTACATGTTTTTATCTGTGAGGCTTTTAAAAGAACTTCTAATAAAATTTTCTAGCTTCATTTTTACTTCTATGGATGAAAAAGAACAAAAGCAGAAGGACTACCAGAGACATATGTAGCAGCAGGAATTGACCACAGATATTTTATGGTAAAATATTCCATATTTTTCTAGGGGAAGAGATTTTCCTTATTCCATTTTTTGGTCATAAATTTATACATATTATATTTTGTTTCTGTAATATTTACAAGCAAAAAAAAATTGCCTTGAAATAGTGGGTGAACACTCAAACCTGGATATTAAAATGGCATCAAATAATTTCCCTGGTGTAACTAAACATGGAAATGGACTCTTGCAGTGGGAGTTTTTAGGAATAAGCTCCTTTGAGGAGAAGAATCACAAGGGAAAAACTAAAATTTGGTAGGGAAACATGTAAATTGTGCCTTTTTTTCTTATGCAGTCACAGTGGATGATGCTGGTAATGACTCAGCCCCCTTTTATCCATGGACATTGTTATTAGTTTAACGTTTAGTTAACGGTTTAACCTCATATTATTATATTTTACTGTGTTCTGTAATATTTTGTTACCTGCATTTTATTGCTGGATTTAGATTTGATTAGATTTGAAGATTGCTGTGCAGTAAACAACACCGCACTGGCAGAATTTATTGCTGTTCTCTTTGAATAGCTAGCTGAATGAAAGATCCATCCTTGTCCTTCCTTGCACTGGCAAAATTTTGTTACATGTGTCTTCTTTTTAAGCAGTATTTTGTAAAAAAAATAAAGAAAAAGTAATACCTGCTACATCAGGCTTCATCGTGACAGTTCTAATGCACAATATTGAAGAGTGTGTGGGTTTTATATTCCTTATTAAACAAAAAAATCAACCCCAGAGCCCTATAAAAATTTGGATCAATGTGATTTAAGCCACCCACCCTTTGGCAGGCTCCCTTGCCTGAAAAACTCAGCTTGAGACGAGAAGTGCTACCAAGGTTGAGTGACGGAAAAAATCATAATAAAATGGTATTTGCTTTAGCAACGTTGCCTGTAATCTTTTTCCATGTACACCAGCTGCAAAATGCTTCTCAGCCTTCCTGCCTCAGACCATCAGCTGATCTTTGCTCTCAAGCTAAGTCGTCCTACCTGTGTTTTCTAGGTTTTGGGGGATAGTTGTTTGCTATGGGGCACTAAGCCTTTGCTTGCTGTGGTACACAGTGTTAGCTGACAGAATGTCTTGGACTAAGCAGGCCACTCATCTGATCCAATATGTCATTTTTCACGTTCCCATAGAAACTTAGATTAATCGCTCATTCCCGATGCATTTCTTGTACAATATTGTCATTTTGATGCTCTTTTGCTGCTAGTTTTGAAGGCAGTTTCAAATCCATTCAAGGAAATAGAGCCAACTTTGTGCTGCTTTTTAGCAGCAGGTACTTTGCCTGTAATGAGGAAAATCTCATTTTACAGAATTCTTGCAAGGTAAAGAAAACATAGCTTCATCTCCTTAATGAGAGCTTTCTTATTCAAGAGCGCTTGACTGTAAAGAGTGCTATCCACAATGGTTAGTGTGGAGAGGAAACCTTAAGTAGAACATGCTATTGTGGCCTTTGAGCAGTTCCCATCTCCTCTATTCAGAAAGCAGAGTTAACTGAGGATAGCAAGAACAAACTGTACATGCGCTTGAGAAAAAGAACTTGACTTGGCAAGTTGGCATAAGTGTAACACAATATATTACCACTTTCTGCTGGGCTTATTCTCTTACTGTCATTGACCAGATCTGTTCAATGGCTGCCATTTTCAGTTGCAAGTAGAAGAAATCCCAAATACAACCCCCCACCCCCCCTCTCTTTACTTTCCAAGAAAGACAGTTTATGTAATCGATACTGGGTCTGTCTAGGAAGCTGTCCCGATATTTGGGGGGGTGGGGGGATGCAGGGGGAAGAGCGAGGGCTGAAGGATGAAGAAGGAACAAACATTAGACCTGACAAAGCTTGAAATATAAAACAAAAAAAGCATCTGCGAGGCATAATAAAACAAAGTGTATATACGTGTTGTTCTCACAGAGTATTTGGCTGAGCCCGGGCAACGGGAAAGCATGCATAGCTAACGCTCCTGACTGTGTGAAACCCTTTGTATACTCCAGAGTCTCTGCAAGAGACCTTGATTACAGAGTTTGGCATGATACCCAATACATTTTTTGGAATGGTTTCTTGTCCATCACTGACACTCGTAATGAGAAATTTATACACCATCCAAAGCGGATAAATTAATTTCAAACACTTTTGACTTGGGTCAACAATGGCTATTGACAGTGCCTATTATTTGCCTTTTTATTAAAAAAAAAAAACCAACAAAAAACAACAAAACAAAACAAAGAGGAGAAATTGCTCTTCTTCACGGTGATAGCATGGTAAAGACCCCAAGTATAGTGGAGATAGAATCTTGGCAAGCACATATATAGGTCAGGATAGATTATTTCACTTTTCAATGTAAATGAAAGTAATTTTCTTCAGTATGAACAGTTTCATAAATTCCCAGGATGGTTTTCATTAAGAAATTTGCATATTGGCTAGTGTAAAAATTTCTGAAAGCAATCAGTTGGCAAAAATAATTTGATTCTACTTCTATTTTCCCAATGCAGTTAATAGTCAAGGAATGAAGTATAAATTAGCTTTTCCTTTGAGAACTCCTTTTAAAACTTGGATGCTTAAGTTAGCCTTTTAAAGATGATAATTGTGCATATTCTCGTGCAGATACACACACCAGAAATGGGGGAAAGGCATTAAAACACACCTACACACAAAAAAACGTGGATTGGAAGCAAACCAGAAAATTGCTACATCTCCTTGGGAGATATTGAAATTATGGGGACATATAGATAAATTAATGGTAAATTCCCATTATGTGCAGCCAAATTAGATAATTTACTAAATTCTTAAAGTCAGTGTACTTTCCAGGGGGTTGACTGATCTTAGACTTTTCCAGTGTGTTTTATTTTGTAAATGCAAGGTACATGGATTTATTGAAGGCAAAGCCCTGTTTATGTACCAGAGTAATCCAAATGCAAGAATCTGCTAGCTTCTAAAATATAATTAGAGACCTTAATGTAAATGAATTATTTTGGTTTTCTGAGCCATATGATAATGGAAGAACATAATGCTAGTAAATATTAAAAGGTGAAAAATAAAAATAGGATGTGGATTTTAAGGAAATGTAAAATATGACAAATAATTAGCCAGGATTATGGAGTGTGAACACAGATGATACTGCATGTGCACTTTTATTTTCTTATGTTTCAGTTAGCTTCTTTGTGCAGGAACTGCTTATGGTTTAGATTCAGGCTTATGCCTGAAATTTCGGCTGTGTTGCAATTGGAATTGCAAAAATGATATATGTGATTTTTCTGAGAACTGCTTTGGAGGCTTATTTTTTCCCCCTAAAAGGGCCGATTTCTCTTTTATCTCCTTTCTTACCTACCTGCTTCCTTTGTGCAAGTAGCATTGCCGGAGGAAGGTGGTAGTTCTGAGTGCCTCGGCGGTTTGGAGTTGGAAGGACGCTTCATGCAGCTGATACGCTGGCTGCACTGTGCATAGTGACAACTGAAACATGAATCCTGGGATGCTGTGCTGGTAGGTCCTGATGGCATCGCATGGACACCCATTATTAGGGAAGAACCAGAGCAGGTTTTCAGATGAGCTCAGACTAGATGATCTAATGGTCCCATCTGGCCTTAAAATCTGTGAGTCTATGAAAGACAGTCCTGCAGTTATAAGCATTTTAGAACTGTCAATTCCAGATTTACTTCAGTGTAAGAGGCAATTGCTTCCATGCTGAAATACTCCGTTATGTATTATGTGCACAGTGGCATAAATGCTCTATAAAATAGAGATATGCAATGTGAGCAAGGCACAACAAAGCAGAGCAGTTCGTTGTAATAAGAATGATGAGAAATGATGCATGTATTTGTAGAGGGCGGGTGTTTGGAAGAGATTTGAGAGAGGAATAGAGTGCATTTGGGAAAGAAGAAAGAATGCATTCCCCCAAATATGAAAGACACTAAAACTGCAAAGCCAGAGAGAAAGAAGCAGCAAGAGAAAAAAGGGGATGATGAGACAGGAAGAAATTAAGAAGGACCAAGAGTAGCAGGCAGCGAAGTTGCAGGATACAGAGGATGAATACATCTTGTTTATTCACTCCCTTTATCATTATAGGACTGTGACTGTATGGCTGTCAGTGGCTCAGCTGCTATGCTTTCTTTGGCTTCCCAGCTAAAATATAGGAAGGGAGAGAACTGCTAATGGGGGGGAAAGGTGGGAGGTGAGGGGAAGATATTTTTTTGGTTCTTTCCTTGTTAATGCAGTACCTGGGTGTTGGAGGGCATGCTTGAAGTACAGGTCCTGGGGCTGAGAGGGGCCCTGGCAAGTATCTGGCAGCTCATCAGAAAGAGTTGAGTGGCTGATACTGAAAAGATGGGCTGCAGGGTCTTTTCCCCAGCACCCTCAGAGGAGAGTTCTGTAGACACGGGCATATTGTAGTCATGTGCAGTCGTGTTAGTCACTCTTATTCTGTTCTTGATTTTTGTTTTTATATTTGAGAAGAATATTCAACTTTTTGCTGCCCCTGATTATCCCACCATGCCTTCCCCCCCCCACTTCCCCCCCCCCCCCCCCCTCTCCTTAATTTGCTGTGTATTAATGTTAAACATGCTGAGAGGGTAGAGCCTTCTTGCTGGGGCAGATGTCTGCAGCTGAACTGTTTCCTCAAAGAACTTTCCCAAACAGCTCAGCAGCCTCTGTGCTCCTGCAGACACAGCAAAGCCTGTGCTGGAAATTCTTAATGCTCGTAAAGCAGGGTACACACAATTCTAACGATAGAAAAATACGCTTTGTTGAGATAGGAATTTCTTTCTATAATCTCAACAATTTTGATGAATTTTTGCTGTAAGATTCAGTGGTTAGAATAGCTTTTTCTGGGAGAATGAGGTTATTTTTTCTCTGGTTATCAACTGCTTTCACCTGAGATGCTGGAGATGGTTTAGACAGTATTCCTCTAAACTCACAAAATCCTAAGCCTTATTCCTTGAGCTAATCAAAGGAATGTGATAATCACTTGACTGTTATCTATGACACAGTACCTTGGGGTTTTTTGCTACTAAAACAGTGAAGTTACCAGATTTTGCATAGTCAAATATTAGTGCTTTTTATTTTGTAAACCAGTTGTTTCCTCACCAGTGCCTAATTCCCATATCTCTGTTTGGCTCAAGCAATAAGGAAAGGTGCTATAAGGTGTGGCATGGCAAGGATGGGATTAAGATTTTATTACAGTTTTCCCCACAATCACAAAAGGCAGAATTTGATTATCTTGTAATTGGTATCTCTCTGGGGTGATGCATTTCTTAAATCCTTCTATGTGATGGCACTATCTAGTTACACTGAACAGATTACCTGCTGATTGCTGCTTCTGGGATTTACTGATAATGCTGAATGCCAGAATCTTTCTTAACTGTGGGTGGAAGAATTAATTTCCGCTGTCTTCATTTACTTTCTAGTGACAGTGAACACTGTATCTAGATTTCATTGTTTCAAAGCATAGATACTAAGAAATCTCTTTAGAACAGAGCAGACAGGATTTGCTGGCATTCCTTACTTGTTGCTTTGATGGGACAGGGAATAATCTTCTTTCTGGCTGAATATCTTTGACTTGCTGTTCACTCTTAATAAAGCGTCCAGATTTTACCATCAGAGGTACTTTCCCTTGTGTGTTTGGAGATGGATGTTACCTCTAAGGTCAAAACTGTGTACAAAATTCTTTGGTGTTTCAGAAGATGTTCATCCAGGGATTTTATCTTGGGCTTTTTTGCAACCTAGCTCACATAACATTTTTTGTTTCCTTTGAGATGATAAACTTTCTCAGTGTTACTTCGCACCCTTTTAATTCTATTTAAAATAAAATAATTTTATTTAAAATATAACTTATGCGATGGGGCGTAAGTGGGGCCAGGCACATTCAGACCTGGTGTAAGCGGTAGAGCACAACTCTTTACTGGAGAGCAGTGGCACAACTGAAACAGGCCCCAAAAAAATCTGTCTTACGAGTTGGCTCCCTGGCATGCCTCCTCCCCTGGCCAAAATGCCGCAACTCATGCGGCCGCTTGGTTGCGAACTGGGGTGCTCCTCACGGACCGTGCAGGGCTTCGGTAGTAAACAGTGAGTGGTGGGGATGAATGGGGCTGGGGGATGGGGTGGGAGGGGAAGGGAAGGGGGGAGTGATATATTCCTGCCACCGGGAAGCAAAGCGGAACCGTGCGCCGGGTATCATTGCATAACAGATGATGTATTGTACAGCCTGTACCCTCTCCTAAAGAGCAGAGGTGGGCACGCCAAGGAAGGCTTGAGCCTGGCTCCTGGTGAGTGCCTGGCTCTGGCCTGCCTCCACGGCTGTGAATAAAGACAAGTTAAGGAAGAGGCAAAGGGAACATGCTGGCATCGCCGTACTCCCCGTTACTCACAGTAATGAGATTGTTGTGAGGGTGAAACAAAGACTTGCTGCGGGCAAGGGATGGGCTTTTCTTGCCACAGAGTGGAAAGTCTGGGAGACCTGCTCTCCCCAGTGTCTCCCTGCATGTCTCAGAGCCTCCTCTTCCCCAGGCAGAAGGGTGGGAGTTCTCCTAACAACATTCCTTCAAGGACATGGGAACTTGCTGCCGTTTTTCCCTTGGGAACCCCAAACACCGTACTGCTTTCTAGCATCATGTCCAGGCTCCAGCAGCTACTGCCGCCCCTCAGGCCAGGGCAGCAGGACCAGTGTGCTGCTCCTTCCTGCACAGGTCTGACCACAGCTGTCTCCAGATCAAGGTTTGCAAAAATGCAGCTCATCTTCAGCCTTTAAATATTTAGCAACAAACAGAAAATGGGTCTGTGAAAAAATCCCAACAAGATACAATACAGAGGGGATGTCTTTTCCGTCTTTGTGGCAGATCAAACACATTTATCTAAGGTTTTAATTTCTTTTCCTTTCACATCATAGTGAGGATCTTTAGCAGAGAACGGAACAGCCGGGTGATATATTTTTGGGTTATAACTTGAGAACAAAAGCTCATTAGGACTCAAAGATTTTATATGGATAACACCACCCACGGTTACTTTAGATAGGGTAGAAATGTTTTTATGCTTTAGGGCACAAACTAGCTATTAAATTACTAGGGAACTACAAATATCTACTAGACATATCGATGGGAGTACAAGCAGAACGCAGAGTACTACATAAAATAATTACATACAGCACAGCTAATATTAGATCACATGAAAGTACATGACTGTTCTATAAAAATCGTTTGCCTCTCTGTATTGGACATTGATTGAGGGTGGCATTGGTGTTGTACAGGGAGATGCTGACCTAGCTTTCAAACTTCAAAACCTTGTAGGCTCTGCCAGCATTTCTCGGCATGGCTGTGCCACTGGAACTGCCAGAGTAGCCAAGTTTCCTCAACTAGAAAAAGTCCTCTCTTTTATGTGGCTAGGTGGGATGTAGGAAACCCAAATGAGAGGGGATGGATTATCCATCATGCTGAGGACCCACCAAGCAAGCGTGTCCTTGACGTGTGAGCCTGAATTGGGGTCGGTGACAAGGACAACTCTGACATCATATGAGTCATGTGAGGAGGGAGGGGTGTCGCTGCCTCCTGACGGGGGGACGCATCTGTTCCACGCTAGCTCGTGAGATGTGAAGAGGTTGCAGTGCTAAGATGCACATAGGGAGAGTGGGAGTGTGCCGCTTAGCAGGGCTTTTTTGAGTTTGGGAATCTCATCGGAGCTGCCTCTCTTCTGCTCTGTGATTCCCGCCCCTCAGGCGCAGGTGGTTGTCAGACCAGTGCTGGCACGGCAGCAGAGGGGCCAGGGGCCAGGCTGGTGTGGGAGAGCACAGCAGCAAAGTCAGTGCCAGCTTTCCCACCTCTGTGAGACTTCCGAGGTCTCTGTGTTGTCCCTCAGGGTTGCCTGAAGGATAATGGAAGAAAAGCTTAAAGAAGGTCTTACAGGGTGCACTTTTATTAATTAGAGGGCATATAGACCTTGGAGTAGCTGCCTGATGTTCCCAGTAGAAAAAGCACAGTTTCATTAGCTGATAACTTTGCTGAGCTGAGAAGTCAGGGCACGTGTACAAATGACACTTTCTAAGCTGCCACGTCTTTCTCTTTGTGCATCAGTGCTGTGCACTCTGGAAGGAAACATTGTTCTGAAGGGAAGAAACTAGTATGTGAACTATAACTAAGGTTACCTAGCAAGTGACTCCACTGACAAGTGGGGTCAGTTCTAGCTGCAGAACTGTTAATAATTTGATTTTCTGATTTATTTCTTCAACTTTGTTTCATGGTGGCAGAGAGCTAGGTCCTGGGAAAAGGTGGTGAAACAAAATATCTTCCCCCAAGTACTTCAGATGTGTGCAGTGAACACACAAATGATCTTCACTGGTAGTTACAGTTAGTTTTCTGTTGGTTTTGGTTTTATATATTTTGTGGTTATTACCTGAAAGGATAATTCTGAAGAAGACGAGATGATGGGCAGCATGGGGAGGTAATGAGGGTATGTGTTTACAAATCTAACAGCAGGAAGGTGCTGAGGTCAATTACCATATGCCAGATGAAGTGCAGTGGTTGCACAGGGCAGTTCTAGTGTGAAAAGGTTAAAAAAGCAAAGGGCAGTGATGAGACATTACATGCTTGGTCATCTGAAGGAAAGGAAGCTAGTGGGGAAATGTAAAGAGAAAGCTGACACAGTCTAGCAAGGGATGAAGAAAAGACCCCTAGAAAGTTCTTGGTGGATGTTGATGAATCAAAACAGAAATAGAGATGTTGCCGTGGGCTGAAGTGGATATTAAGCAACCTGCATACAGAGGGTGGTGATCTGCATTTCTGCCTGAGATTAAGAAATTACAAGGTGTAGAGGAAGTAAAGAGGGTAATACCGATGCTGCTGGGAACTACTGTGATAATTCCCCTTTTGTGGATAACTGGCAAAACCTGAAGCCAGAGCCCTCATCATTTGCATGCAAAAGGAATGCTGCTTGACTTCAGGTGCTTGACCATTGCCTGCCATAGCCATGTGAGTGCAGAATGGTATAGATTTGTCCATGGAAGTAAAAATTCTACTCCCCCAAGCATGGGCGGTGATTTGGGGATGCTGTGTGCACACTTAGGGAGCAGCCATGCCTGTGTCCTTTCCAGAGGGTTTCTGTTCTGGTTAGGGCCTGAGAAGTGAACTTAAAGGATCAAAACATCTGAGGGGGAACTTGACCCAGTCCTGTAGTAACTTCTTCTACTCTGGAAGACTCTGCCATAGAAAACTTATACCTAAGAATCATTTGTATACTTTATTTTTTTACTATGAAATTTTTCTGCCAAATTTTCTTTGGGAGCATAAGCTGGAAAAGTTTTGGGTACAGCTGGATAGTACAAAAGCCACAATTTAAATCATATCAAAATCAAGAAGAAATTTTGTGGACCAACTGAAAAGACACACAAAGGTTGGGGCTTTGGTCCAGCTGAATTTCAGGGGTTGTGTATAAGTGCAAGTATGACGGCTTCTCACAAAAAATGACTCAATTTTGTGTACTGGAATTCTCACTGAGCTCTACTTTATAGTCAGCATCATAAGAACTTGTAATGCACTGACACCCAGTAGCCCATCTCATACTGGGACCCTGTTGCTCTTGGCTCTTGTCATGCAGGGTGAGAAACAAAAGCCTCTCCTGATGCCTTGCAGACTGCATGGAGTGAGCAAATCTGCTTCTGACGTGTCCTAGTTCAAAGAGCAAGCCAGTGGGAATTCCAGGGACTTACAGCACACCTGATTACTGGGGATTTTCTATTTGTATCTCTTGGGGTTTTAAGCACATCTCTGGACATGTTTATTTCCCCCAGTCTGCTGCTGGTGCCCTGTTGCACACCTCTACGTACAGTAAGAGAGAGGCAAGTTACGACAAGCTCAGCCTGCTCCACCTGGCAAGGGCCACCCCATGGTCTATCCCAACAGCTTCCTCCTTCCTGGCAGCCCTTCGCAGGCTGCTTCGCAGTACTGGCTGACTTGCACAAAATCCTTGCTTAGGCCTTTAAAGCTGATACAATATTTTCTTTTTCTTTGTCTTTTTTTTCTTTTTCCTTCTCTTCTCTTCTCTTCTCTTCTCTTCTCTTCTCTTCTCTTCTCTTCTCTTCTCTTCTCTCTCT